>NC_139229.1:3001008-4201008 GCF_977018435.1 Lepisma saccharinum
CGAGCTCTTTGGCCACTTGTAGCTAATCAGGACGATGGGGATGAATGATGATGAGATAGATGAAGGGACAATGCCAAATTTAATATATATGAACGACATACACATGTTATCATTGCAAATATGATTCTAAGAAATGAAGTAAAAAGTTTTCGGAAATTTATGAATATTATTTGTGTAAATGGTACGAAATAATTCGTATAAAGAAGTGTATGCTTTACAAGGGATGGATTAGAAAATGTGGATTGCAACACTGTAAAACATATTTATTTCGTAGGAGAAATTGACTTTTGTCATTTATCCCTTTCCGTGCGCTGGGTCGGAAGGCAGCTGCCAAGTGCAGTTTCTTGTATCTCCCTCTTAATGGATATGGCTAAAAACGTTTCTAGGATATTACGAATAGCTAGCAGCGGGTGACGTTCCTAATGGCAACAGCAGAAGCCTAAATCTGCTTGGGAGATTCTGAATTCTTCGACAGTTCTCCAGGAAATCGAGCTATTCTACATTCGGCATAAATTGTATTTTTGTTACTTTACGTCTTCTTCCTGACACATTTGGCTACTCGTGACCACGAGTCGTGAAAGGACACCAATGTACAGATCGGTACTCAAACACGAGAACTTTAGTGGCAATTATTCCGCTGAGTTAATCGTGTAGCCTATATTGTAACAGGATAGTATATGGGGGAAATATAACACTAAGAATATAAAACAGGAACAAATTAAATGAGTAAGAAAATAAGAATTGAACAACAAAACTTGTTCAAACATTGGTTCGAGGAAATTGTTTATATAGAAAATGTGAAGGGTAATATTTGATTTGACCGAGAGAAGTTCAGGCGTATTTTGAAATCCAGTACTTACAGATGAAGGAGAATTTAAACAATCTAGTTCTTGATGCATTTGCAGTTTGATGGGAGAATGTACAAGTAACGCTACAGTTTACAGATAACCGTGCAAGCTACAGTCAGAGCCAAGTGTTAATAAAATTAGATTTACGGAGGCTGAGCCTAACGGAGATGGTATTTATTCTATCTTTTCAGTACTTATTATTTCATTGAATTGTTCGCTTTTTTAAACAGTTCGCAGGATGTACGAGGTGTGATTGAAAAGTTCTTACACAGCTTGTGATCTCGTAAATGTTTGAAGTGATACTTTGTGTTTACCCAGCTGCCATTTTAAGGGTCGTGCCTTCTTAAACCTAAGATGCAAAATCTTAATGACGTTTCAAGCTAACATTCCATCCTCAATTAAGGATTGAATTAAGTACCGCGTATACACTCTGGGAATCTCTAGAGCAAGTGACTCGAGAGGGCTCGACCAATGAACGCGCGAGAAGGGAAATGAATGCATGAAGAGGATAAGGCGCCTGCAACTACCAGCGTGTACTGCTTTGATCCGCCCACTCGTTTTCTTCCCTACTCTACCGTTATGCATGGCCTTGCTCCACAGATTCCCAAGGCAGGGTGTAGATTGCAGTAGCCTTATACGCATGCGCCCGAGCAACGAATAGAACCGTGTATGCGGAGCTCTCTCTGTAACGTCAGAGTAGACACTCGCTTCGAACTTGCAAGTAAGACGTGTCACCCAAATAATCTCGAGGAAATCGCCTACTTGTGATGACGTCAACGGAACCCAAACCATGTTAGAGTAATGCATGTTTCTAGCACAGCGCCGCAAGCGTTTTAAACATTTTAGTGACTGCATGAACTGTTCTGAACAAACTGTGAAGCGTAACTACTTTCTTTTTCGCTCGTGTCCCTAGAGTTGGTGGATGTGGAAGAGGAGGGGTTGGAGAAAAGTGATTGCCAATAGACGAGAGGAGTTCTACGATGGGTTTCCGTGTTTTTTTCCCTGCCACTCCAGGGAGCTTGCGGGTTTCTGAAACTTTGACGATCGTTTTAGCATTATTTCCCCTCTTCTGTTCGTTCACAGATCTCCGAATCTTTCGAGAAATGTTCGTCCAATGCGATGCGCCGGGGAATTCCGAGATTCCCAATCGCAATCTTGCGCACTCGGAAAGTTCTCACCTTTTACTGAATTGAAAATGATTGGGAGAACGAGGATTCTGTCGCGTGGAAACAGTTGAATGTCCAGGGGAGAGTAGAAAGGTGAACATATTTCCACCTTTCTTTTTCACATTCCCCAATTTGCAGAGGTGGGGTAGGGTTGGTGGTCTACTATGTTGTCCTCCCAGCTACATGCGATGAATCCGCTGACCAATGACAGGTGCGGTCCTCCATCCATATTGGGAGTCAGGCGTAGAGCTGACAACTCTGCACTGTAAAAATGATGTCAAGAAACAGCAACATGAGGCCTTGGCCCAAGGTAAAATATTCCGGAGGTAAAATAATCTCCGGGCGAGGACTACTTTGGGATGTCCCTGGACTAAGGATGTTCAGTAGGATTAAGGATATCTAATTAGGCACCTGAAATATTCTGAGCCTTTACCGGCCTGGGGCATTTCAGCCTACAGACCAAGACGAAGATGGAGGGATAAAGGATCTAAAGGAAATCGGTAAGGGAGGAAAACATGGGATTGATCTTCCCCAGGATAGGAACAGGTGGAAGGGTTGTGTTGCTGCAGCCATAAAGCTTCGAGTCTAAGCAGACTAGAGAGTTAGTTAGTTAGTTTTTCACATTCCTCCATATTTGTCCACACTGCTGAATACTCATATGTTGTCAAAGTACATGCTTCAATTCCATTTTATGCTTACATAGACTAATCGGTACTGGACTTGTACTCTGTCTCGGGAATCTGCGGAGCAAGATCGCGCATAAGGGTAGAGAAGAAGGGAAAGCGAGAGGGCGGATAAAAGCAGTGCGTTCTGCTGCAAACGGTGGTAGCGGAAGCCACGTTGTCCCTCCATTCATTCACGTCTTCTCACGCGTTCACTGGCCGATTTCTCTCGATGGGACTCCATGCGATGACCACACGTCACCCAATGAAAAAGCCGCTCTGGCAGGCTTAGAGAGTTGTTGCGCCATAGAGTGAGTGAATAGTTGTATACTGTAGCATACACTGCATTAACATTTAATAATTAGTGCGTGTACGAAGAAAGATTACATGTAGTTATGGAAAATACAAAAGGAACCAACAAAAAATACTATTACTAATAACAATAATAATAGGTAAAGATAAATATAAAGTTCCCCGTGCATGTAGCACAGTGTCATGAAGGCACATTTAGATGATGTGGGGGGTAAGGCCCCACACATTCTCGATCTCGGACAATTTGGAGATGATGTTATCAGCACCACTCTCCGCCCGCACACCCCCTCCCCCATGGTTGCCTCCAGGTACCCATTCATTTGAGGCTGGGTGAGCCACAGAGACGCTTTATTGCGAAGACAAGGTTGGAAAAATTGCGACCTTAGATCACCTACTCCGGGAATCGAATCCGGGTCTACCGCGTCGCAGTCAGACGTCCACTAGACCACCGCGGTTCAAATAATAATAATAATAATTTATTTATTTATTATTATTGAACTCAACAGGTTTACACCAATTTACAGAGTTCATATTGTAATAATACAATTTCTTATACAATACATAGAATAACAATACTGTAGTGTTTCATAACATATTTTAATCCATTTTTCTAGCCAATGTATTCATAACTGTTTTCTTGAATTGTGACTATGACATTGTGAACAAATGGACGCTTTTATTCTCTTTCTCCATAGCATTGTAGACCGCTCTCATTCTCCAAATAGGTGACCTTTTCATGATATTTGTTCGCGCTTTGCTCACATAGAAGGTTCCATGCTTGGGTCGTGTTTTAACGTTCGGAATGCGTATTTTGAATTGTGAAAGCCACAGAGGAGATCGAAGTTTGCCGTTAAAAATTTTCCAAAGTAGCATAAGGTCTCGGGCTGTCCTTCTGTGGTCAAGTCTGTCCATATGGAATTGCTCTATTAAGTTAGTATATGATTCGAACCTGGGGTATTCGCCTTCCAGTTTGAATTTCATATATCGCAATAATTTTGACTGTACACGTTCTAAATTTGCGGTATGTTTTTGCACTTCTGTGTTCCATATGACAGAGCCAAATTCGAGTTTTGTACGAATAATAAATCCAACAAGCTTGTACGCTTCTCTGATTACTTTGTCCAGATGATAGGCGAACGTTAATTTAGAAACAAAAAGTATTCCTAGATCTCTTGCCTTTCCCGCTTTCTTAAGGTTAACATTATTTATTTTATACTGATAACCTATAGGCGCGTCTTTTGCTTGGTGTATGTAACAGAGAAGCATTTTTTTTAACATTTAGGGAAAGTTTGTTATATGAACACCACGCACTCAACCTATTTATGTCGCGTTGTAAGGAGGCACAATCGTCTGCACTTGATATTCTTTTGTAGAACTTTAAATCGTCAGCAAACAAGAGTTTGCGAGAATCAATCAGATGTTCGGGTAAATAATTAATTAATAACAAAAATAGAATCCCTGAGGAACGCCCGAGCTCACCAAAAATTCATCGGATGAGGAGCCTTTGTTGGTGACATACTGTCGCCTGTTCATTAGGTACGACGCCATGAGCTTTCTTAGGGAGTGTGACAAATTAAAGCTACCTAGTTTACTCAGTAGTAAGTCATGGTCTACTGTGTCGAAAGCTTTTGAGAAATCAGTATATATCACATCTACTTGCCCCCTTTCGTCTAATACTGTACTTGTATAATGCAATTTCTCTCCAAGATTTGTTTCAATTGAGCTGTTAGGTAGGAATTCATGTTGAAATTCGGATATGGAATTTTTCACATGGTTAAAAATATGCATGTATAGTATTTGTTCTAGTATTTTCGCACGAGTGGATAAAATAGAAATAGGACGGTAGTTTTGTATCGTATTGTTTTCACCCGACTTATTGGACATATAGCAGTCACTTTCCATCTATCAGTAAACTGCGTAGATGATAGGACAGAGTTGAAGATGATAGATAGAGGAACCTTTAAAACATCAGCGCAACCTTTGAAAATGTATGGTGGGATTTTATCAGGTCCAGCAGACTTCTTTGGTTTTACCTTTTTGATAGCATTTTCGATTTCATTTATACTGATTTCTTGAATATTCAGTATGTCTAGCACTCTACTTTGTGAATGCTCTGTCACAACTTCAATATTATACGTGGACCCATTGCCTGTGTACACAGACTGAAATTGTTTCGCAAATTCTTCTGCAACCGCGTTTACGTTCGGTAGTGGCTCGCTCACCATACTCAGAAACAGGGTGTTTTGGTTTGTCGCGTTTTTTACTATTTATATACGTCCAAAAGAGAGAAGGGTCATCCTGCATATTATTCTCAACATTTAATACATAGTTATCATATGCAGCTGATATTTCTTTTTTTACTAGTGATCTAATTCCTCAAAATTTATTAGCATGGTAAGTAGGGTCGCCTACACTTTGTTTCCACTTTTTGTGGTGGTACGCATTTGATTTAATTTTCTTAATTATACTAGTCGTAAACCAGTTAGGATATTTAGGCGTTTTAACGTGTCTTAAAGGGACGCATTCATCGAGAGATTCGTACATTACATTATAAAACCTATCTACCATTCTATTAACATCGTTGGAAAGCTTTAAGATCTCCCAGTTAACAGCAGATAATTTATGGTACAGTTTCTGAAAATCAGCCCTGTGAGTGTTTACAACAATACAGTAATAATAATAACAATCTGATTTGCTCTGTATAAAGCTAAATATATTATACATCGCATCCTCATGCGAAGCCCTGCATCCAATACACACCTCTAGATTCCAAATCCTGATTCCGCCCACATGTCAAGCCCACATCAAACACTGTTTTCCGCCAGGAATGTCAAAGGTCATTCAAAACAATGTAATGGTACGTACAGTGGCATTTTCCTCATTCGAAACTAGTGTACCTGGGAATCATAGGAAAGAGTTAGTAGAGCTGTCAGGTCTATCAGAAGTCACGCAGTTCGACCGCATTCCATCACGCCACACGGGAGGGGGCTGATAAAGGCTTTGGTCATGAATAAAACAGACGCTGTTGTGCTGGAAGCTGTGCTTTCTGTATAGTTTCTGGAATTTACAATGGAGTTTACTTCTCAATATGCATAGCTTATTGCTTGGTGCCCAGGACACGTTTCCTAGAGAGCGTTGTCAAAAGGCGACACGCGTAAGACTCAGCTTTTTCCACAAAACTTCCTCTATGCAGCAACATTTCCGAATAATCATGTTCGGCAAACTTATTAGGAATTGAAGCCTTTCGGTTATACGAGGGTCGACATTTAAATTGGGGTATGAGTGAAGCATAAATGTTACTGCTTTCTGAGGAGCATGTGCTACCCTGAATGATCGTGGGTGTACAGTCACGGACACTCCTGCGTTGTAATGATACCATTGTAAGTCAATAGGGTTGTTACAACCAAGAAGTGTCAGTGACTCTACTCCCCCCCACTTCTTATGCTACACTGTTCCACAATTGTACGTTGACGAAGCTGGTTTGGGGAGTTAACTAGCTTTGAATTTTTTCTGTTCCTAGGCGACATTGGAGGAAACTCAATAAAGTAACTCTTATTTGGTGAGCTACTCTACCTTCTGGACTCGTTGAAGCCTAGATTACCAAGGAATAATTCCCTTAGGGTTTCTTAATGTTGACCACGTTACAAGAAAAAGTGTGTATACATTCATACCACTGCAGATTCAATTGATTTCCACACTGGACCTGAACATGATGGAGCCTTCTCCACCTTTAAACAATCCTTCCAGCTATTTTCTTTGCAATATCAGTTTATACAGGTCATGTATAAATACGTAACCAGTTACTGAAGCGGAAAAAAGTCTCCAAAATGTTGAGACACACCTTCCGCATAAAGTTTATATTATTCAAAATATAGTCTTAAAGGCAATTAGTACAGAATTCGTGGAATACAAACAACTGATCCACAAGTTGAAAGAGAGCATCTCCTTAGCCTGACCCCAGGACTATCAACCAACGTGGCTTGTGCATATGTGTTTGGATGAAATTTGGGTTGTATGGGTGACTATATTGTCACGGTGGTGATCACATTTCTATCCAGTTCAGTGGCGGCGCCAGATTTCCTATTGTAGTTGGGCCACTGGGTAACTGTTCAAAATTTGGGTGGGACACATCTCAGAAAAATGTATTTTGATATTGACATTCTTATTACATGTTCCAAACAAGAAAAGATCGCAGCATATTATCATTATCTTCATACTTGCATTTTCATTTTAGCACGAAATGTTCACGTTACAATTTTATTGGGTGGGTCAACCTGATGTTTGGTGATGCATGGTCATGGCTTAGCGCAGCCCCTGAGCCTGACAATGTTGTAGGTACTATAGAGTCCAGTTCGTATTATGTTATTTAACGTCGCTTTTGTAGCAATTTAGATTAATTACCACATGAGGACTGATGAAATCACTAACACAACCCATGTAGCGTCCGGTATTTCATCATAGATCATTCGAAGCTGAGACAATGGACAATCTGTGAAAGCTTGTGAGCAGATCTGACGTGCCTGTGTGCACTGAAGATAGTTTTACTTCAACTATGCAGATAAGTCTCAGAGTGCTCAATTTGTTTTATTAATTCATTTAACTCGTCTTTTACATAGCGGAGATTAAGGCTCACGCCTTGTCTTACACAGAACCACAACACTTCTTTTTATCTATATTAGATCATAATATACGATTCGAACAGGTGTTCTCGGGTTACCAGTCCGGTTAAATTGGAGCAATGTATGCCCTCGAAACGTTGGAAGCCAACTCCAATTTAACCTGGCTGGTAACCCGAGAACACCTGTTCGAATCACGTCGCCAGGAAAGCTACAATTCCTATTTTCATAATATACGAGTAATTAACATAAAACAATGTAGGATACACACACAATAGACAATCCACCATAAAGTAACGATTCGCACAAACACACAGAATATATATAAAATCGGACAATCAAGTTATGCAGGGTGTGTTTCCTAGTCAAAGCATTTTACTAAAAAGCAACCACAATTAACCCTTACCTCGGTTTAAATCAATGGTAGGGCAACCATACTGTATTTATTTTAATTCTTTCGTAACCTACCTCATTCAGTCATTTGCATCAACGCAGTTGTGTACCTAGTGATTTAACTCTATATTGAAACATGAAAGTATAAAGCAATAAATTTTATTAGATTTGCAGTAGTGTGCCCATGTGTATAGATTTAATGGTGCTGCCTCCCATGCCAAGCTTTTGTAAATGTAAAAATAATGAACACATGAAAATAGTAATATGTAATACTGAATACAAAATGATGCCATAATTCCATTTACGATCAAAACGAACTAACAACATTTCTGGATATCAGTGGATTTTAGCAGAACGTTCAATGAAGAAGATAGTTATAATAATGTGAATTATTTCACAAAAGACAAGATAAACTGATGACAGTTGTCAGTCAACCGTTCCAGTTGAGCGATAGAAGGGTATTCAATATTGTTCACGGAACACTGCTTCTGCAATCGATCACAATATGCTTCAGAGATATACACCGGAGAGGCAGATTGGTTGTACGAACGTGCACTGGTATAAAATGAAAACAACGGGTCACTAACAGAGAAAATTGATCTCACAGAGGCCATAAGAGAGCAGTTGACAATCGATTGACGTTCAATTTGCGTTTTCTCGTGACGCACCGTCAACTCTGTGTTGCGTTCTCTGTGAAAATACATTTGGACTGCTACCTCATGTCTGTCCACTTGTGCCTCCGTCTCTTTTTCGATACACGCAACTCTTCCTTATTGTTTTTATCCCCCTTTCGTCCACTGCAACGATAGTATCGCCTTTTTATTGTAGCGTATTCAGTTCCTGAAAAATCAAGATGGCGTCCTCAAACAGCGCGGACCTCATCGAAACCATTCTGGAATGAAATACGGAAGAAACATAGCACTAACACCGTGCTACAGAGTTATGAGTCATTCTCATCCTTTCTTTACCGACGCACGCAACATCACGTGATCGTAGTTTTCAACTTTTGTGTCGATGGCAGCAATAGGTAGGCTATGAGTCACCAAAACTTATGGCTTCCGTGATAGTTTCATAAATGTTTGACAAGAGAAGCCTGCATTTCTAGATCAGCTGGAAATAGTAATGATAAATTATCTTCATTGTGACAACATGTGTCATATAAATCGTTTGAACGATCTTGTTAAGTCAGTCTGCCTACAATGCTGCCACTGTTAGAATGAAATGAAATTTAAAAGTAAGTATGGGGAGCTTTTCCACCCTAAAATTTTTAACTTTATTTTTGAAGGTAACTAAACTTTAATTTATAAATGGACAGACTAGCAGAAAGGGTTTGAAGACGTAAGCTAAACAAATTTTGGCGTATTATACTGTTAAGAGCAATATAAATGGAAAAATAGTATAGAGGGGATGCAGAAGTTGAATGTTCTTACTGTCGGGCATTACATTAGCAACAAACACAAATCTACGAGTTTTGTGTTAACTAAAACATAGAAATGAACTTTCGAGTTTTCATACATACATACATACATATTCCATAACACTGCCATGACAGGGACAATATGACGATATAGCGTTCTTCTTATGAAATATTTTCATCATTGCAATACAATTGCGAGTGTTATGTAAAGAATGACTCTTCACAAGACGTTCTTAACCGTGTAATGTCTGACCCTTGTGAAGAGATATACTAGTATTTGTAAGATAAATCTTCAAAATAGGATTCTAAGGTTTCGTAAATAATCCCTGCTGATTCTGGGGAAAATGACTTCAGATTGTGGCCCTAACGGAATTCCTCAGAAATCCAGTCGTACTTTGAAATATGATGCGGTAATGAAGAAAATCGCCGAAGATTACGATAAAACATTACTACAAACTTCAGTATACTTAAATGTTTTTTTGACATGTTTCAAGAAACATATGTACATAATTCGCATGGTTTGGCTACATAAAAGTCCGGGCCTTAATAGTGATTATTGTGACACCCTGTATTCAGTCCATATATGTGTAATATAAAGTAGAGATACCGTCAAAATTGATGGCGAAGTATTAGTTTTGGAATATGTGTGCTTCTATATGCTGCTACTATCACATCTATGATTTGATACGTTAATAAAGGGTCTAGTTCAATTACGGTTGGCAGAGTTCACCGTAAATTACGGTCATATTTTTGGCAGAGTATGATGTGTGATCCTTGGCATAAACATGCAAACACTATTGAAAAGGAAATACTCTGTTTATTTACGGTTATCCCGGACCTTCAGAAGATGGACCTAACCCATCCACGCCGGCAAAGAAATTGTTTATCTTCTTCCAGAAGAGGATTTTCTGTCTTTCCCTTTAGCTGTGGACAGTTTGCAAAATCCCCGAGATGCCTTGTTGAATCGTCAAACTGAGAATGTATCCTTCGAATAGCGGGCGCGTTCCTCGGAACGGTCCATATTGCTTTGGACCGAATTCTCATTTCAAGAATGCTAGGAGCGCTCCCCTATTTGTCCGGTCTTGACGTCCTGACTTCATCTTTGCGGGGAATTTTGTTATTTGGACCTGTTGTGTAGCAAGAGCGGTTTCTCGAGATCTTCGAGGAGTGTAGATCGGCCATCATTCTCTCAGGACGGGAAGGATAGAAGAACAATTTCATTTCAGGAACACGCCCAGCTGACTGTCCAGTGAGCCTACAAACAGTGTAGCAGGCCCAACTGGTGGCTGACCTACTTTTTGCTACATAGCTCTATCTGTCCACAAATCGTCACCGAGAGTGTGTGGCTCGATGAGTGTCCACATCAGTTGCGAAGTAAAAGCTGTAGGGGTAACATCACTTTCCAGATACACCGTTGCCAAGCGTACGTCTGTTTTTGTCAGTTCTTTTTATGAGCTTGTTTGTACAGTGTTTGGGTGTTTTCATTAATTTTCCGTGCTTTATATACTATTGTACAGTGGGATCCATGAGTATTACCGTGCAAATTGTCCATGACTATTTTCATTAATTTTTATCGTACATCCTATGTTTTTTAAGCGATTTTTATGTATGCTGCTACAGAAGTTGTCAACAGCTTGTTTTGAGTTTTCTTTTCATTCTTGAAGCTCTTATTGAGTCAAATAAAGTGCACGAACATGTTGATGGACAATTTGCACGGTAATACTCATGAATCCCACTGTACAACTTTCATCCAGTAACAACGATGATCAACTCTCTCTCTCTCTCTTGTTTTACAGTACGTTTGGCAACATGCTGCGTATCCGATGCTCATTTATTTCGTCCCGCCAGGAACTTTCATTCGCGTTTGAATCGAAAATGCCCGATGTCAGTTGAAGAGAATTCATCTGATCGCTGATTCGTTGTTTCCTAGCCGCCAGTTGGAATTGCGAGCGGTATAGCGATTGTTGCTGGGTTGAAATAACGTCAGCGGCTCGTTCGTTCATTGGCGACTTCGGGTGTTTAGGACTTACTCTCAAGCTTTAAATGAAGGGCCAGGGGAATAAACAGATAAGTCAACTTTCGTGAAACTCCAGAAAATGAACTTTAAATTGCAAAACATTACTGAACACGTAAATGAAAAGGTACAAGAACATATGTTTTGATTGAATGAAAGTGTCAAATGCATAAAACGAAAGAAAGCATGTTGTAATTTCAGTACAGCATCCACATGACAGGAAACGACCCCATTTTAAGACAAGGCAATTTTACGAAATTTTAAGCAGTTATGTTACCAGTGTATGCTTTCTACTGTTAAATAAGCCCTGCATTTGCTTCGCGCTAAAGCTAGTGATTATCACGGTTTTGTTATCGTGCGGATATATACTTATGCAGTGTTGCCAACCCAATGAATACATATTTTATAAACTCTACGTGTTCCTTTACTAATGCATGCAAATTTGGTCGTATGTTTGATGGAAATATCACCACTAAAATATTGAAAAGTTTTCGATCTCGCTTAAAAGGACACCGTCTGTAAGAGTGGAGTTTTTCATAGTCTGTGGCAGATTTGGTATCAAAGGCATGAGGGGGTAAAAGGAAAATGTTCTGTCCTTCATTGTTTTTACATATATCTTTAGTGACAAGCTGCTTCTATGATGGTATTTTGATCTTCGAGAATTGTTTGATATTAAATTGAACCATCGTTTTTGTTTATTTTCCCCCATTCTACTGCGTTTAATGTGGCTAGGCAAGAGCATTCGATTCTGGTCATTTTGCAATCCACGTTTGTAAAAATGATTCATGTGGATCCTGATGGAAAGATGGGTTATTGTGGGTTAATTGTCGATCGCTGTCCCCTCTTTCGAGTATCAGTTGCGCAGAGAAGTTGTTTTCGTTCGCTTCTCCAGAGATTTCCCTGGACAGAGTTGCCTCGTAGGCTTTTTTATGAAATGAAAATGTCGGTAAAATGGGTGCCTTCCGGACGTTTTTATTTCACCTTACGGAAAACAGAATGAATGTACAGGGCATTGTTCATCGTTTCTTTCTTATTCTACGTAGCTTTTCTGTCTCTGGGTAATTCCATTGTGACGGGTGTGGCATTCAGACAAATTTACATTCATTTTTACATTATTTTCTCAGCACCTTCAAATATGTAATTCTATCAATTCATATAATTTCATTTTCCTTGATGGAAGTTATATAATTTCAGAACAGTCCTCCCCGATCTAAATTCTCAGATACAGAAAATACATTTTTTGTAATTGTGACGGGTGTGACACTTCTGAGACTTGACTTTATGACCTTCCTCAGTCTTTCAGAAAACTCTATGAACTATGTGTATATGGGTTTACTGAAACAATTTCATTATATTTTCACAAAGCAAACTATACTCTACACTTAGATGCTCTTAGTTTCTAAAATTATTACAACATACTTTTTTTATAAACATTTTTTGCCTGTGACGCGTGTGACATCATGCACATGTAGGATTATGGAACAATGCAAAGGCTATGAAAATTATCATAAATAGATTCTTCAAACTAAGGTTTGTATCAGAAATGAAGTAGGATACTTCAGAGCTTAAGATATACGAAAGCAATAAATGACACAATTAAAACGAATTTTCAATTATATTAGTTTTCTTATGGTATAATACTGTATCATAATGATACTAAATTAAGTGGAAACAACACACACAAAATACAATTTCTACTATAAAAAGTAATAGGTTTGAAGCAATAGCTATGTTATTTAAATGCCATGAAGCTAACGTTTGTATCAATAATTCCAAATTTTGTATAGTTTTCCTTTTAATTTTATATATAATAGGTCCTAAGTGATATTTTCAATAAAAATGAATTAACCTTGTATGTCCACTTCCACATGGAATGGCTGCTCTTTAGGAATTAATGAAAATAATGATGAATGATGGTTAGATTGAATTGATGAATTGCTTCCCGAGTAGATGATGATGATGAATAATTTGCAGAGTGACCGGCTGTCGTAAATCTCTAGCTATGTGGATGTTCTTACAAGAGTATCCTCTTCCTATTGGTTGGCTAAAAGAAACCTCAAATCAAAGTTCTTGGGTTTGATTCACGGCGAAGCCATGTATATTTGTGTATCTTCAACATTTTTTTCCATCTTTGATGTTTATTGTAAGTTTGATACCATTTGGGTTGGCTCCTTTTTACTGAAACAACTTTCTTGGAAACGCTTTAAGTAAATATCTGAAACGGATTTTCTCCAGGTCTTGACTTATCGGAAACTTTGAAACTCCACGAAAACGTCTGACAGAAAAGCCAATTTAATAGAAAGGTTTAAGATAACGTCAGGTTGAATTTCGATAAACGAAGTTTCAAGTTTCAATTTCCTGGATGGAATCTTAATGTCTGCTTTCGGCTTAACGTTGACACAAGAGGGTGGAGTGATAAGCACTAAATATGCTTCCTAAAGGCAAGCAACAAGTAACTTAACTGGTAGTTATTGAAATCATAGCAAGATTGATTATTAAACAAATATGTCTTATGTGCAGTTTATTTAAGAGATGGTTGGAGTTCCAAGTTTGGTTTGGGGGTGTTCGCTTCGTACCGTGGAAATATTGATTGGATTTTAGTAACAAAACGGGCTTGCTCCTGAAGTTGGGGTGTGGGGAGGGTTGGTGGAGAATATTGCATAATTTTTAAGGATTCTTTCAAGTTCAGATAATTTATATTATAAAATACTTTTTAGGGTTGATTAGCTTTAATTTACTTTGCTTTCGTACCACTTTTGGCTAATTGCGAAGATGAGGATGAGTGATGATATGATGAAATCGAACACTCACAAACACCCATGCCTAGACCGAGATTCGAAACCGGTACAACCTGACTTTGTAGCGCGATGCGCTAACTACTCTGCCACGGAGGCGGCATATTTTTTAGGGGTTGAAGGCTTAACAACAGGAATACCTCTTGTGAAATGCTTACTGTTCTCACAATTGCAGGTAGGTAATGTAGGTTGTAAAACGTGAACTTAATTTTAATGCAACAATCTCTCAAATGTTAAAATATGCATCACATTGTCGCAGAATCGTTCTTGAATTTG
Source organism: Lepisma saccharinum (assembly GCF_977018435.1). Classification (NCBI taxonomy): domain Eukaryota; kingdom Metazoa; phylum Arthropoda; class Insecta; order Zygentoma; family Lepismatidae; genus Lepisma; species Lepisma saccharinum. The sequence continues at coordinate 3,015,508 of NC_139229.1, forward strand.
TGGAGCACGACATCAAACCTTCACATACATACATACGTGTGCGTGCGTGTATAACTTAATGTGTTTAACATAAGGTAAAAGGTAAGTTTCTCCGTGCCACGAAGGCACATTTAGAGGATGTGGGGTGATGTGATCAGCACCACGCTCCAGCCGCCTTTATCCCTCAGGGTTTTTCCAAGCTCGCATTTATTTGAAGCTACGTGAACCCCAGAGCCGCTTTATGCGAGGAAAAGGGCGGGAAAATTCCTACCCAAGGTCACCCACCCCGGAAATATAACCCGGGTCTCTCGCGTGGCAGTCAGACGCCATACATACTAAAACACCGCGGCTCTAATTGTATAATGTGTGTATACACACAAATACATACAAGGGTCAATCGAACGATGCCATGTTTTATTCCCAGCCAGTACAAGACATGAGTGGTTCGTTGTCCTTGTTCTTAGAAGATTATCATTATCCTTATAGTCGCGTTTATAATAAAGAGGTACGTATAAAATTGAAATTAAATAAGAAATTAATACAGTGGACTACAATTACCCTTTTCAGCACAGATCAAAATATTAACGAGCAACTGCATTCGCGTCAAGAAGTAACCCGTGCTTGAAGGTATGAATGATTCAACTGGGAAGACACAGGTACAGAATCTCAAGGGATAAGTAGGGAGAAGTTATCGCATATGATTAAGGAAATTTTTCGTCGTCTCTCCCTCGGGAATGGCAGGGAACGTGTCCAATGAGGGAAACGACCTCATTTACGCGAATCTGGAATTTGGAAGGAAAGAGTTCCGGGGAATCCAAAAGGGTCGTTGATTGGTTAGGGGAAAGGGGGGACGTGCGGGCCATACTAGAGAGACAATTCTTTCTTGCTCCTCAGGATCTACTTTCATTTGAACAAAATCCATGGTATTTTAAAGTACTAATGATCTCTCCTCTTTTCTTCAGAGTTTTTTCTCTAACTTTATCACGAAGTAGACTTACAAGATTTTCAACAGAACTCTTAAACTTGTGTTACTTACGCGAATGTGTAGAACGACGACTGCGTACCACTATGAGAGACAGGCTTGATTTGATTGTCATGGTTTATTTTGGTCGCTTCTCTGCCACTCTTGGCTAATCATGACAATAAAAATGAGTGATGATATGATGAAACTGATGAAGGGACACTCACAGAGAACACCCATTGCCAGGCCGGAATTCGAACCCGTGACCGTCTCCTATAGAGACAGGCTTGGAAAATAGAGTTTTTAGATTTTAAGTTCATTATATTCCCAGATAGGATAATCATGAGCCGATCTCCGTGACATAGTGCGCTAAGTCGGTATCCCGGGTGTAATTTGTAAGTGTTCCTTAATCAATTTCATCACTTATCTTCATCATTGCGATTAGCCAAAAGTGGAAGAAAATCGAAGTAAAATGAACCAAATCAATCACAATCAATCTAGACTGGTCATAAAGATTAAAGCGAAATTCGAGTGCTATGTGACAGCTTTAGTATTATAAGACAGTAGATGTCAGTGAGAGAGAAAAAGGGGGGCGGTATTTATATTAATATTTCTCGGTACTAATAAAACAAACTGAAAAAGAAGAAAAAGCAAGAAATGTGCAAATAGAGAATAGGACACTGTGCAATAGTAAGTAAAGGAATGAAAATAAGGAACTAATTTTCTGAAGATGAACAGAATATTAACAACCATAAGGGAATATAGTCTTGAAAGATTAAAAATTGAAAAAAAAAATTCCACAATGAGAAAAAATAATGGTAAGCAATACGAAATACGCTATAGAACGGAAGAAATTAAACTTAAGAAAGAGCTAGCAAAAAATTTGGGCAAAGATGGCAGCGGTGCTATGAAATGATGTTCCCATCATACCGTAGTTTCATTTCTTGATTTTTCACTTTTTGTACCCTTTTCTGTCAAAGTCGAACAACCGGTACCTTCATGGCGCTTGCCCTCCTTTCCGTACTGGACAAATAAAAAATATTAACATGCAACACGAAGCCGCATGTCGAACGTAATCTACAACAACGAAATGCGTTGCGAAATCTATATTTCGCTTCTCTCTCTGCAGACATGCAACGCGACTGCACATGTATGACTCATGCAAACTTAACAACGATTGAGCTGCGTTCGATCGCCGTGAACGCGCCGAAAGCTTTGAATCCTACGAAGAACCGTAATGGCGCATCGTACATAGAACTTTTGTGGCGTCGTGTAGAAAATAACAAAAAAACACTGGCTTTAAAATTATCTGTAAAATAGGGAGAAAAACAAGCATTTTGGTGATAAAGAGAGCAAAAAGTGGTACATATTAAAAAGGGTAGAAGTAGTGGAAAAGGGCATGAAAATTTAATTATGTATTTAAACATTCACTTGAAGGCGGACATAAACCATTAAGAGCGTGTTAAAGACAAAACAATGCCGTATAAAAGGAACTTGTAAACGCTAAAAAGTTATCAAAAACTGTTAAAAAACTTGAGTTGTAGGGAATTATTAAAGTGGATAGTTAGAAGAGCATTATTTATCCTCTTAGATAGGAAGTACAATTAGTCAAAATCAGCCTAAGGTATACAAGTTTCACTGCAAGGCGTTATGCGTCAGTGGTAGAAGTTGCTAAATTTTTCTATTAAAATCCACTCATCGCCTTAGAGTTAGGCAACACACATAACATCTTCCAGGGAAGTGAGTATTGTCCCATTGACTGTACATAAAACAATTCTAAGGGGGGAAATTATTGAGAAAAGAATGGACTGAAAATACACTAATCGAGGCATTATAAATGCAAGACGAAGCAATGTGCAATGGTAATACGATACATGAGTTTTATCTATTGACCTTACTGTTACGTAGAGAATCAGACGTAACAATGATATATATGTTAGTAATTATGATAGTAATGATTGTATGTAATTGTCGTTACAACATGATGATAACTGTGAATCGAATCTATTTGAAGTTCATGGTTCAGATCAATTAGCCGTGGTTCAAACTTTCCAACAACAACTTAAACATACACCACATACGCCGAAGTAGAATCTCAATATTTCTCTTACTTTTATAGACAACAGAAACTAGGTGGGTTGCATAACTTTAGGCGTTCTTGTGCATCATTGACTGCGTCCTGTTCGTATGTCACTTCTTCCTTTCATTAGTTTGGCCTCCCCGGTGACGTAGTGGTAACGTCGTCGCCTTGTAATCAAGAGGACCCGGGTTCGATATCCGGTAGAGGCACATAGTGGTTCGGTTCCCACTTTAAACTGTAGGTCCAGTCACGATTAGCCTTCTGTGCATAAAGTAGACTAAAGAACCCAAACGTTGAACTGCAATTTGGCAGGCTAAGTAGACTCTGACGCCGGAACCCACAGTTTGAATAATTCTCTGTGGGGGCTGGTGGTATACCTTCTACGTGCGTTTATTAATTGCTTGGATGAATGCTTTAGTTTCTTTAGCGTCGCATTTCTTCCAATGTCGGCTAATCGCGACGATTGAGATGAATGATGACAAGATGAATTGGATGAGGGGGACAATCACAAGACATATTTAGACAAGAGAACACAATCACCATAGAAAATTATAATGGCCGTAGCTCCAGGCGCTAGAGGAAAGTAGAGTTTACAATATACTTGTTGGAAAACCTGATGGAAAGAGACCTGTAGGAAGGCCAAGACGAAGATGGAGGGATAACGTTGAGATTTATCTAAAGGAAATCGTTAAGGATGGAAACGTTGGGATTGATGTTGGCCAGGATAGGAACAAATGGTCGAGACGCCAGAGCTTCGTCGGTCTGCACCATTGTAGTTACCGGGGAGTACTACGTCCTGAGGTTGACCTTTGGCTACCTTCAGCGAAGGTCACCCCGTGTGTGTTTGAGATTGTCCCTTCAACCATTTCATCATTTACCATTCATCCCCATCATTGCGAATAGAAAAAGAAAGCAGAAAACTGACGTAAAATGAACTGACTCAACAACTTTTCTCCTTCTTTCTTCGGTTTGTAACGCTTGCTTCGTTTATTTTGTGTCATTTCTCAGTTACTTTATTTTCTGTAACTTTTTGTGGTTTTTTACTTTCAGCTTCCGTTATTCCACCTTATAATTTTACTTTATTTTATTATTGTTCTTCTATAGCCTTTCGCCTGGTAATTCGCATTCAAATTCCTCCTTTATATGTCACTCTGCACCATATAGCGACTGCAATTAAAATCCCAGAGTTGGAAAGTTTGTTTGAGCCTCACCGAGTAATCACTTAGGATATGAAATTGGTTCGAAACCGATTTTGCTTACGCAAACTTCTCCAGATGTGCTGAACTTGCTAAACGTAAGGACCTAAACAGACCGGTCCGGGACATTAATTTACGATAATTACTCGTCTCTCTGGAGGAACGCAGGAAGCAGCTGACGTGAGGTGGTCGATAGCACGTTTCAACTTGACTGCAATTTCCTTCCTGCTCATAGGAATCCTAGGAACAGATGGTTAAAGAATGTGTCAAGCACTAGACAATTTCGATTAGCCAAAAGTGGAAGAAATGCGATATAAAATAGACTAAATCAATCAAATGAATCACCTTAATTTACGTAGTTACATGACAAAATTAAACTAAGATATGAAGATTTGTTATGGAAATTCTGGTAATAAGTTAGCTTTTATTTGTTCGTTCGTTAGGTCTCGTCGATGCCTTAGTGGTAACGGAGTCGCCTTGTAATCAAGGGTCCCGTGTTTGTTTCCGGAGGTAGCATCATTCTTAGGGTTCCACTTTAAACCAGGGTTCTTAAAGGTCCAGGAATTTTAAATAAATTAAATTCCGGTCAAGGAGAGAAAATCAGCAAGCATAAATGGATTCTGGACCGTAAAGAACCTTTTTATCTGTAAAGTATTTTAATTCGGTCCAGGAACCTTTTATCTCGATCAATTTAAATACGGTTTAGGAACCTTTGTTCCAGGATCAATTTAAATACGGTCCAGGAACCTTTTTTTCTGAATGAATTAAAATACGATCCAGGAACCTTTTTTTCTGAATGAATTTAAATGCGGTCCAGGAACCTTTTATCTGAATGAATTTAAATACGGTCCGGGAACCTTTTTTCTTAACCAATTTAAATTCGGTCCACGAACCTTTATTCCATAATCAATTTAAATACGGTCCAGGAACCTTTTTTTCAATGTAACAATACGCAACTTGGACCGAATTTAAATTGTGCGAGAAAAAATGTTCCGGTCCTGCAGCGGAACCCAATAGAAAGCCTTAGAATTTTTAGGTTCCTGGACCTTTAGCAATCCTGCTTTAAACTGCAGGCACAGTCACGAGTCTATGGCGACCTGTGTGCCAGAGTGGCATGCGCAACGAACTATTACCTGATCGATACCTTAACAAAAACATTATGCATTTTTTGAAATATTACTAATCTTTAAAACACAGCATGATAATCGTGAATAACTTATTATTATTTTTCCAACATGACCAAATAATTCACTCCAGTTAATCAATTAAAATGACAATTGGACATAGAACTAATAAACGTTATTATGCAAATCCTATTTGCACGGAGAGTTACGTGGATTATTGATAGCGTCCAGTCGACCGTTGCTCCCACGGGTCAGAGGGCCGTGAACATCTGAATAACGCTCAGAGCCAACAGAAATCCCTCGAGAGAAGGCAGCTCCAACATCAATAACCCTTTGCCACCGCAGATAATTGGGTTTGGCGAAAAACCTGCAGAACTAACTGACGCTAACGGATAACCGCCAGGCTTGAATTCCCCTTTGACAAGCGGCTAAGAAGTTGGCCAATAGGAAGCGCATTCTCGCCTTCATACCCCGCTAGGGAGCGCCACGTATTACTTCTGAAGTTTTCCGTGATAATTGAATTTTATATCAGAAATACCTGAAAAATCGGCTGAACCTAGATCTTCTCTCAGAACTGCACATTTCTGATATGTAACGGGAACTGAAACACACACACACACGCACCTACCACACTAAGTGAGGACACAGCTGAAAGCCATCAATCCGAGGATATTAGTTAATTGCACCTAACAGTGCTCAAACAAAAGGTTTTTTGAGAGATCTCCACACAAACACACACACACCTCTACCATACAAAGTGAGGACAGTATTTGAAAACCAACAATCTGAGAAAAATCGCCAACTGTACTTTGTACTACTGACACAGGGTGTTTTCTTGATAGAATAACCACATACCATGGGCAAGGTCCGCTTGGAACACGAGTGATGGAAATTATAATTTCGTTCATTGTACTTTCGCATTGAAAGTAAAATAAATGTTGTTCACTTTCAAAATAATTCATATAAAGCCTTGTTACCATTTCAAAGTGTATATTCCTTGCTGCCCTTCTTGCAAAAGTGTTGTTTGCCCCCACGGAAGAGTTTTTATCCCCCTTGGAGATAGTCTGGTTACGCAGGCCTTGAATACACTTCGGTAGCAAGAACGTACCACTTAAAGCTGTCGACCACCTTACATCTTTTATTAGTTCAGCAAGAATTCATAATAATAGTAATAATAAAGCGTTGGTTGATGAAACTATTTTGAAGAAATAATTCATGACTAGATTCCCATCAGGAAAACTGTGGCTCGGTTCGTATGAAGCTAACATTACTTCAGTCTGTCTCGGGAATCTGTGGAGCAAAGAGCACGTATAACGGCAGGGAAGGGGAGAAAGCGAGAGGGTGGAGCAAACCAGTGCTCGCTGCTGCAAACGACTGGTGGCTGCAGCCCCGTTTTGCCCTCTCTGCAGCAAGCGAACGAAAGCAAGTCTCTGCGCTAGAAGTGAATCGAGAGGACTCGGCCAATAAACAAGTGCGAGGGAACGGGATCGCGTGAAGGAGGAAAAGCGACTGTTGCTATCAGCTTTTGCAGCAGCGTGTACTGCTGAGCATTGGCCAATCGCTTTCTTCACTTTATGCGCGACCTTGTTCCAGAGATTCCATGGATAGAGTGTAGCAAATGATCTTAATCGTTTGTTTGTTGATTTAGTGTAGTTTATGCATTATATTTTGACCGACAATATTGGTTGTTTCTTTCATTCTGATTGAAATTACGGTTGGTCCGCACTCGCCAATTTCCATTTCGTTACTCCTTTTGAACGCAAATCGCATTAAGCCAGTCTCGTACCAAAACGTGCTCATTTGATCGGAACGCGCATTCCGCTTGCAAACCGTGTTTCTTGCTTGGTTGGACTTGATTGCAATTTCGTTCGCTTCAAGCATATTTTTGTATGCGCGGCTCGTAACGGAGTGTCATTTCAATCGTGGACATAACACATACTCTTATGCTTTTTTAATAAGTAATACACACAGTTTTGTTATTATATTTATACATTATTTAGTCTGTGAATCGGAACTGAAAATACGATTATAAAGTTTTGCACAAGCAATAATTTAAGTGCCTAGCCCAGTGGCGGAGTGGTTATCACAGCGCGGTACGACGTCACGGGTCTCGAGTTCGAATCTCGGCCTGCGCATGCTTGTTTCTTGTGAATGCCCCTTCATTAATTCCATCACTCCTCATCTTCGCGATTGACCAAAGTAAGGTCAACCAAAAGAAGTAAAATCAAACAATCAATTAATTTAAGTGTAAAATTATGTGAAAACGTATTTTATATTATACACATCTCAGAATCACATATTGTATTCTTGGTGTGTCTTTGTGCAACATACAGTTAATGCTTTTTGTTTGTTGCAAGGTTGATATTTCTATACACAAATCTACCTTGATTTGATTTTTTTTGTAGTCTCTATGTGGTGTGAAGTAGGGATCGCCAGATCCGGATCCTAAAATTTCCCACATGAGCGCTTCTTTGGAAAGTAAGAACAAGAATGTGTTTATAACACATTGTTATCTTCTAATATAATATATAGTGTGTGTGTGCGGGTGCGCGATTTGTAATTAATACACTTACAAGGGAGGTTATCTAAGTGTCCTCTTCCGATTTCCATGAAACTTGGCAGGTGTATAGAGGGGCCCAAAGGAAGAAATACGTGTTTTTGTGTTTCAGCTAAAAAGAACAGTTTTATAGGGCAAAACCTCCCTCGAATGTCAAGATGAAGACAAAATGACGCGGGGATCTTACCCCTGTGTCCCACTCCGATTTCCATGAAATTTGGCAGGTGTATAGAGGGGCCCAAAGAAGAAGTACGTGTTTTTGTGTTTCAGCTAAAAAACTGTTTTAGGGGGCACCCCCCCTCAAATGCCAATATGAGGAGAAATTGAAGTGGGGAAACCACGTAAATATGGCATAGGAAGAAACAGGGGGCATATGGCCGCTCTATACACCTGCCAAGTTTCATGAAAATCGAAGGGAGACACAGGGGTCAGATCCCCACTTCAATTTGTCCTCATCTTGACATTTGAGGGGGGTTGCCCCCTAAAACAGTTTTTTAGCCGAAACAAAAAAAAAAACACGCATTTCTTCCTTTGGGCCCCTCTATAAACCTGCCACGTTTCATGGAAATCGGAAGGGGACACTTAGATAACCTCCCTTGTTAGTCTTACACTTAGTAATTATATAACACTGCATATATTATAATGTTTTATTTTAATTTTTAAAACTGTAACTGTAGAACAATTGCATAATTCTTTATAACACTTCTATCTTGTTAAATGTGTTAAAGGTTTCATCCTGGAATGGAATGTCTCACAGTTATGTGTATTTCCATTTCCAATACATTCGAATGAATACATATTCGTTTCAATGGCATTTACAAAATCACCTCTGACATTTTATATTAAACAAGTACGATTATTTTTGTGCACGAGTGTGTTATCCGATGCGTAGCAAAGTATTTTAGGAACAACACTTGAAAAAAAAATCTTATAGGACTAACTAATGAAAAAAATATTTGTAATCGAAGATCATTCGATTCCCTTCCCTTGCTGTATGCGTGTCTTCTTCGTTACGTATTTCTTACATAAATTAGAATGTACACAAAGTCGATTTCACAACCTTTACATTTAGCGTTCAGTCTGTCCCGGTAATCTCTGTATCAAGCGAATGAAAACATGTCTCTGCGCAAGTAGTGGCTCGAGAGGGCTCGAACAAAGAACTCATGAGGGCGGAAGCAGCCGGTTGCAGCAGCGCAGCCTGTTTGGCTCAGCCCATTCGCTTTCTCCCCTTCTCTACCGTTATGCGAGGCCTTGGTTCACAGATTTCCGAGGCAGCGTGTAAAAAATCGGTGGAAAATATTTTGATGTTTGGCGTCTGCGTTCTGCGCCACAGAACCCTGTAGGTGACGTTCGAACTGACACCTGGCGGAAAGAATGGCAATTGTGCTACTAGGCAGCCTTTCGACCGAGATTTCGATGGCACTGGAAAGGGAGGGATACAACGCTGCAGATTCCGACACGGTGATATTCCACATAAAAAACAATATTTATCCATTATTTACAATTTCAACTCGCAAATAATGTATTTGGATATTGCTTGGATGTACGTGAGTTCCTTTAATCGAATCATTCATCTTCATCATTGACTAGAAGAATAGAATTCAGTTAGGTGGCGTTGTAGGAATATTTTTCCACCGCGTTCGCGCATGCTTCTGGAACAGTGATGACGTCATTGTTGGTCCTCTGCTCGCATAAAAATGGCACTGTCACTCAGCCAACGCGGTAGCCATATTGAGCCATTACGTCAAATTTTATTACAGTTTTTTGCGCCGTTGTAAAAACCGCCGATATTGTCCATAACGTGACCATTCCAGCGATAAATTTGTCCTCCAGTTCCAGGCAGAGGCCGGTCCTGGAAGATGCAAAACGAGTGATAATTCATCTTAACGCCAGTTATTGTTGGTCGTTTGCCACCACCTAAAGCCACATCATTTCCCCTTTGGTCAGTGTCCTCTTCAGACAAAGAGTGCCAGTTTCGCACCAGGTATGGACTTAATTCGATATCGTCGGAATGGGCACTGCTACTGAAAAAAGCAAAACAGAGGACAAGAGAGTATGCATTTCTCTCCATGTTGCAAGTGGAAGCTGTTTTTAAAGTTGATTATTAAGCTAGATACGATCTGAGAAAAAAAAGGAAAGTGATGACTAATTATTTATACACCCACATGTACTCCTCATAGACAAACAACTTCAACTTCAAGTTGCGGATAATCAAATGCAAGTTTCGAATTTTCCTAACACAAGTAAAATCTTCAACCTGTCCTCTTCCCGCTGAAGTGTTTTTCTACTCCATCCGAAGTTTGGGGGCCTCCTCGATGGCGCAGTGGTAACGTCCTCGCCTTGTAATCAAGGGCACATGGCACAGTGGTTCGGATCCCACTTTAAATTGTAGGTAGTCTCGATTAGTCTTTCTGTGCATAAAATGGACTTAAAACAACGATTCAATCAAACAATGCAATCAACCCAAGAGAACAAGTAAAATTATACTCCCAACTTTTCTTCTGAGATTTCTGCCAGTGTTTGGGACTGGTGAACACCCAGTGAGGAAATTGTGGAGCTGCGAATGAGTAGCGTAACACGGTCATGGAAAGCTACAACAACGACTGCGTGTTCGTCGTGCTGACCACACGTCACCCCGTAACTGGTTGGATGATCTTTCACCTCGGCAGGCCGGCAGTCGGTAGGCAGGCCCTGGCCATCACGGGCTCTTAGGACACTCGTCCTTCGCTGTGTACAGTTTTCTCTTTCATGACGATACAAGCATTTGTCAGTCAATAAAAGCGACGATAATATATTGAATAAAGCCTCGTATTTTCTCAACGCAGGGCAGCATTACATGATAAATAGATGATTGAAACACTCACGCAGACCTCCGTGGTGTAGTGGTTAGCACTCCCTGGCTTGTGTATGGGAGTGCTTTGTTATAGTCCATGAATTTCATCTCTATGTTCGCGATTATCCAAAAGTGGTATAAAAAGCGAAGTAAAATTAACCAAATCATTCAATTAATCAATCGCTCACGCTTCCTTCATACACTTAGGGGTTAAAATTCGACAACAGGCAGTGTAGAGTATACTCTGACCTCAGAATCTGTGGAGCAAGGCTGCGCATAGCGGCAGAGAAGGGGAGGAAATCGAGTGGGCAGAGCGAAGCAGTACACGCTGCTGCGAATACTGGTGACTGCAGTCGTTTTCCCACTCTTAACGCAATTCCGTTCCTCTCACATGTTCATTGACGGAGCAATCTCGCGTCACTACTTGCGCAGAGGCTTGTTTTCGTTCGCTTACTCCAGAGATACCCGGGACAGAGTGTAGTAATATAGTAATTCTTTCACAACCCAAAGCTGGCATATAGATCTTTTCCACAATGGTTTTATAATATCTGCGTGGGTGTGTTGCCCTTGTTCTATGGAACGAGGACAAGGATGAATTATGAAGAGCATTAGGCCCAGGGGTCTGACCACCCACACCCGACAGAGGAAGAATGGAGGGCAGCGTGTGGTGATCGATGACTTGCTGACTTCTCGATAAACATTGCAGTCTGGCGTGACTGTCTGTGGCGGCGGCGGTCCCCTAGCTGAGCCAGCGATGCATTCATGACGAAACACATCCCCTCCTCCTCCCTCAAACGGCTCCCTTTGGTAGAGGGCGAAGTTGGAAACTGAACCAGGTTACACTGGGTACTTCAGAATTAATTAAGGTCGTTCACAACCTCTCAGAGGAGTCATTTGTACGTTTCCAAGCGTGAATGTTACGCAAGAATGATATCAAGAGTGAATACGATTCGTGGAAATAGAGCCGTCATGCGGTGAATGGCACATACGAGGGTTGGGTCATTAGTCATGGAAACTATTTGTTCCCTCGAGAATGCAGAACCGGCACAAAAATTCGAAATATACAAATGAAAATGGAACTGAACAATGTACGAACAATGCAGTTGGTAGAAAAGTGCCAAAGAAAAATAAAGAATGTATCGTGTATTAGTCACAAGGCTACATGGGCAGTACAAAGACAAAAAAGTTATAGAAACTACAATATGTGTTGTGGACGCTCTCAGCGACTACTATGAGTTTCAAAGGGCACTTTTTTGTACCTCCTTTGTTTTTCTACTGTCAATGTAGCCTTGTGACTAATACACGCACGTAGAACAATACTTATATCAATATTTTTGAGCACTTCCCTACCAACCACCTGGTATACATAACACAGTTCCATATTGAGTTCTCTTCTATTTGCATATTTCGAATTTTTGTGCCGGACCTGCATTCTCGAGGAAAAAATAGTTGTCATGACTTATGAATCGACCTTTGTATTAGAGATTTGCGTAGGACTTCTAATCACGTTGCTCAAAATTTTAAACTCGCTGGAGTTGCTTTTCCCGTACGTGCCCGACCATGTGGCCGAGTGGTTAGCACATCGCGCTGCGACGCCAAGGGTCCCGGTCGGGCTTGATTGTTTGTGAATGTCCGTTCATCAATTTCATCATTTCATCACTCATCCCCATCTTCGCAAATTAGCCAAGAGGCACAAAACGCGAAGTAAAATAAACTAAATCAATCAATCAATCAATCAATTTTCCCGTAAGTGATCATTACCTCGTTTTCATACGGCCACGTCACGATATTTTAAGAAAACAAAATTTTATCTTTATAGATTGCTTGCTGAATTATCGATAAGTTACAATATATTGATCGTAAGTTCTCTCGAGAGGATAGGCGGATACAGAAGCAACAATTTAATATATATTTCCATGCTTTAAAATGTACCAGCGGTTCACTCAATGGCCCCGTCTAGGGGTAACTCAGCATATAGAAAATGTGCCTGTTCCTCGAGTTCCGCCTACAGGATATTGGTACGAAAAATGTAGTGAGGTCGGGAGAGAGGAAAGGACGGTTTTCCGTGATAGACAACTGAGAGACAAACGGATTGACTTGCGTGTGTGTGTGCAAGGGACATTGTGTAATAATTGGAGCCCTACTATCGGATTAAAAATTATGGATACCCGAATTTGGACTCCAATTAAAAATTAACCAGTAGACCTACGCACTGTCTCGCAGTGACAGCCCGCAGTTTCCACGGTTCAACGGACATCGCTGTGTGCGGTGCTGCCACGTTGCACGCGTATCTTTACCCCGTTGAATAAAAATCTGTATAAAATCGGTGTCGCAATGTGAATTGACAATGATAATGGATTTGAAAAAGAGATGCAAGACGCATCAAAACAAGGCCAATGTTGCATTTGTAGGACTACCCAATACTAAGAAAATGTTGTTTCACAATATTGAAAAATTTTAGAAATCTGAAAGTTCAAGAATTGTGTTTAAAATCTTTCTGCCTGCACTGTATTTAAATGTCGTCACGATCGGACCATCCTTTTTTTATTGATAGAATTTCAAAGACAGAGATTGTTTGCAAAACTAAAATAACTTCTCGAGAAAAAGTTGGTTAGCATAGATTAACGCAGAATTGAATAAGCTAAATTTTGATGTAATTAATTTTTTATGTGGGTGTACTGGTTATTTTTTTATTGGAGTCCAAACTCTGGTGTCTATCATTTTTAATCCGATAATAGGCAGGATACCGCAGGTCTATACAGCAATACAAACAGGAATATGTTTTCGTGGGTTATGTATGGTCCAATAAACCAAATAATCCTAATCGAGAGTTCCGTTTAGTGTTCTTTGGGCGGTGTTCGTTAGGATGGTCATCAAAGGATGTACTAATTAGCATCGTTGAGTCATTCCATGTGAAAGTGGACAAAACATGGTTAATGCCGTTTAATTCAAATATCGCTTATTATACATGAACTTAAAGGGAAATCTATGCAGACATTGGAATTATTAATACAAACATTAGTTTCATGGCTTTTAAATAACATATTGTTTCAAACCTATTACTTTTTATAGTAGAAGTGGAATTTTATCTGTGGTGTTTCCACTTAATTTAGTTTCATGCCATATGAAAACTAAATTAATTCTAATTTAGTTCTAATTTTCTCATATATTGTTTCTATATCTTAAGCTCTGGAGTATCCTATTTCATTTCCGAGACAAACCTTAGTTTGGAGAATCTATTTGTGATAATTTTCATAGCCTTTGCATTGTTTCATAATCCTACATGTTGATGTCACACCCGACACAGGCAAAAAATGTTTATAAAAAAATTATGTTGTAATATTTTTAGAAACTATAAGCATCTAAATGTCGAATAAAGTTTGCTTTGTGAAAATATTTTTTTTTCCAGTAAATTCAAATATTTCACCGAGTTTTCTGAAAGACTGAGGAAGGTCATAAAGTCATGTCTCAGAAGTGTCACACCCGTCACAATTACAAAAAATGTATTTTCTGTAGCTGAGAATTTAGATCGGGGAGAACTGTTCTGAAATTATATAACTTTCATCAAGGAAAATGAAATTCCATAAATTGATAGAGTTACATATTTGAAGGTTCCAAGAAAATCATTATAGAATGAATGTAAATTTGTCGGACTGTCACACCCGTCACAATGGAATTGCTCCATAGCATCGAACATTACTTTTGGCAGGCGAGGAAAGTAACAAGCCAGAGCTTACTTATTTTATTAACATTACCATCGTTGCTCCGAGCTACGTCTTCCTTCCTCTAATCCCACTAAGCCTCGGAGCAACATACAACGCGTGCATGTGTGACACCTGTCTTCGCATCACCTCGGCCTCTTCCCGGGCACTGGGTACGGGGATCGATCCGCTGTTCTCACAGCTCCGTTACCTGTAACGTGGCGGCAGGAGAGGACCGAATAGAGGCGCTCTTTTTGCCAGGGCTAATCGGTCACTCCGGGAAATGAGGATGGAGATTTGCTCCCCAGGGATGCTGTGCTGGACCAGATCTTCCACCTCGGTCCGTCCTCCAGGGTCCGATGCTTCGACCCTTGTTTCCATCTTCCGTGGCGTATCTCTAAGTCGGCGAAGTCCCGACAGTTCTGGATTCTAACACTCATTAAATGTGAATGGGCTCGTTATAACTCAAAATTGTCCGTGACTGTACAAGGATAATTCACTGAAAATACTACAACTCGTAAACAGTTGTGAGGTGTCTACGTGCCATGAATGCTCGTAATAGTTCCAGGAAGGTCATCTGTCCCTCTCTCTACACTCTGTCCCGGCAATCTTTGGAGCAAGCGAACGAAAACAAGTCCTCCGCTCAAGTAGTGACTTGAGAGGGCTCGACCAATGGACACGTGAAAGAGGGGAAGTGAGTGCATGGAGGACAACGCTGCAGCTACAAGCCGTTTGCATCTGTACGCACTGCTTGAATGTGTGACACGCGCAGCGGCGCAGTATGAAGTAGTACTGTAGCCCGATTCTCATTTGTGCGTTTTTAGCCTTTTCTAGTGGTCTGGGGAAAGGGAGTGGTGGATATTACATGTTCACGTTTCTTACGTATTTACTTTGCCTGTAATCATAGTCATCAATTCTTAATTTATCCAGGACTGTGTAAGGTATTGCGAGAAGATACAGCATTTCAGGCTAAACATGTGGTATTTTTGGCTACTAATGAGGCTCGTAACAGTACACAGCCTGAACGGTGCATGCTACGTTGAACATTCAAGCGCCTTAGATTGAAACTCACCTATGTCCAACAACTTTCCCCTCTTCCCATTTTTCGCTATGTGCTCTATATGGGACCAGACTTTTAAATCACCCAGCATTTCTAAGAACTTGGAATATAAATATCAGCTTCATGTTCATTAATTCAAAAAACATTGTGTTTATATTTAATTTTCATTTCTATTTTAGTTTTGAATTATAGTAATTTGTATGATTGATTGATTGAATTATTGATCTAATTTAAAATTTAGGGTATATTAACACTAAGGCTTTTTTGCACCCGTCACATTACACGGGGGATAGCCCGTTACCATTACTAAAATATAATAAAACTGAAATGTCGAAGAACTAAAATATTCTTATTTGGTTAAAAGCTAAGGCTGTAAAGGGGCACTCAGCACACATAAGAACAAAACACAGGATAACACACACAATTTTTCTGGCCCTAGGGCCAGTCGTCAGAGCCTAGCTAGTCTGCAAAATCATTCCAGGGTATACTACGTGGAAGTGAGGTTGACATTTGGGTGTACCCCTTACATCCCTTATAGTATTATTTCTCTATCAAAATATGTTAGCATGCATTGCCTACCAGGGGCGCCGACTTGTCAAAATTATTGAGGGGCTCTGATCACTGAAATAAATGAATGAATGACTCACTCCCTCCCTTTTTTAAAAATAAAAATTACGTCTTCGTACAGGAGTTTTTAATCAGCTATTATATTCCTCATGCAAATGAAATGTAACATTAAAAACGTTTAGAAAATGTTTCAAAGTCTCCTTATGTCTTTTGTGTCTGCTCATTTGTTTCTTTAGATAATTAACATTTTTATTCAAAAGTATGTATTTACATTACGAGGCTAACCTAACAGTTTTATGCCGGCCTCGGTAGCCGAGCGTGTTGGGTGTTCGACTCAACTCGCTTTGATCCAGAGGTCTCGGGTTCGAGTCCCGGCGAGGGCATGGGTGTTTTAATGTCCGCAACAGACATGTGACGGGTTGAAAATAACCTTAGTGTTGACGTACCCATAAAATAACGAATATTCACAATATTTAATAGTTTTATTTAATTATTTACATAAATGCTAACACAAATCGCAGGAAAATAGATTTACTTTTTTGTTCTTGCTACAACATTTTACTTTTAAAATTGAATTTTGCAATAATAAAAATAGCATGTACAATAAGATATAAAGTGACATACACATCACAAACATATGAACATGATTTAAAAATAAATCAAAAGTTGCTCTACGCACTGGGTTATTTTTTTATAAACTCATTAACGACCGGTCTCAGGTCCAAATTATCAAGCACAGTTTGATGTATGTGGAGTACCGCTAAGCTGCTTAGTCTCTTCTGCCGCATTGTATGTCTTTAGTCGGCGAATAGCACTGAATGACCTTTCGGCTGTGGCTGTCGTCACTGACACAGTGCGGAGGACCACCATGAATTTGGCAACTTCAGACAGAAGCTCCTGGAGGATGCTGTCTTCCAAAAGAAACTTCCTTATGTCACGCATGTAGTTAGAACTACTTTCTTCTGTTTGGCGATATCACCAAGCATGGACATGTGTAAGGAGAGCCTATCAGCATCCGAATCTTGGCGAAAGAATTCTCGCGTTTGCTGAAAGTTTGTTGTGCAACTGTTCACAGCTGAGATGCATTTTTTTTGTACGGCTATTACTTTTTTTAGTCCTGTAGATTCATGTCCTTGTTTAACACATGATTTTGCTGTGTCACAGACGTCAGTGTATATTGATTTATAATGCTGTTTTGGAGTGTAGAACTTGTGATGTTTGGCAGCATCAGGATTTTCAAGTCTCTTAGAGACGTGACGTTGCCGGGGCAATTCTGGCTCATCAACGAGGCTGGGTTTGCCCTCTGTGCATTTCTGCCAGAACTGTTAAAAACCCATTCGCTTTTCTTGAAAGATGTCAGTCAAGTATTTTAGTTTTGATTCCACTTCTGTAGCACCAATTCGTGGAGACTGAATCTTACAGTTTACCTCTTCTATTGAACCCATCACATGGCAGTAGAGGGAGAGAAAGAAAAATGTCTTGAAGTGAAGCATTGTCTCCAGGTATCCAGCACATTTTGATGCTGCGTCAGTAGAATCTTCTTCCGAAAATTTCTCAAAAAAATTGAGAAGGTTTTCATAGTTCCTTAAGATCTGTTGCATACTGGAGGCTCTCAACGTCCACCGACGAGGGCAAAGTGGTCGCAGTCTAGTATGGCCAGCCTTCTCATTCACGTCAATAATATTCCTAAATATTTGCGTTCTTTTAGAGGATTCCCAAACAGTCTTTAACAAGTCGTTGGCTAAATTCATTATGTCTCTGATTAATATATGTATAATTGTAAATAATAATTATATTCTTAGTATACAGTAATAAGTCATGTATTTTGCTGTCTCCGGTCATAGTCCCCCAAAGTTGATGGTTTAGCTGTCTCAGCTCCCCATAGTTCATGGTCTAGAACATTTTAAATGTGTATTTAAAGTTAAGTTCATGTGGCACAATTCAGAGTAAACTTTACAGGAGAAGTAAAATAATACATTAGATCCTCTTAAGCAAAATTATTTTGGGGGGCTCTGCTCCCACATCGTTACCATTGGGGGGGCTCGAGCCCCCCCAAGCCCCATGGAGTCGGCGCCTATGTTGCCTACCCAATCTTAACCTAACGAACCTAACCTAAATCTAACATCGGATCCCATTGGCATCCCATGTTTGAATTTTGTACAGTTATTAAGTAATAGTGTACATATGACATACATTTTTGAAAAAATTATAAAAAACGTTTTTCAGAAAATGTCTACCTTCAATTTTTGTACCCTGACAAAGGGTGTAATATTTCGTGAGAAAGAGCATTTCAAGATCTTCCCCACACCGTCTGAATCACTTCTATAGGTGAAGTGCGAAAATATTGCATTTTAAAGTTTGCAAGATGTTAAAAAAAATTGTCAAAATCGCACATTTTGCACCAATATAATTTGGAAAATTCAAAAGAAATATATCTGCAACTTCTCATATATTTCTTTCTCGGGTGTCGCTTTCAGTATGCTAAATATCAAATGAATCAACAATGTTAAGGTGGGGAGCTAGTTAGTAAGACATAGAATGGCCCTTATTGTTTAAGGAGGACGGAAGCGACTTTGTAAACGCACTTAAATTAGGCTAACACAGTTCCTTACGAGGTTCAAGACCCATATAGGACGTGTGCATACATTTTTCATAGGGTGTCCTGGAAGCATACAGCAACTGTCAGAAACTGAACAACCGGGATCAACATTAGAATCTCCGATCGCTGAGGTTGAACATGCGACCGTAAAACCATAGTGTTAATTAGAAAATTTGACGCAGCAGTGTTTCATTAATAGATTATTTGTTCCCCGAGCAGGTCAGGCTCCGGGAGGAAGGGAGGGAGGGTTGTCAAACGAGGCTCAATTAGCTGCGATAATTGAGCTTACTATCTGCCAATCAATCACTGAACGGGGGATTTGGTTATTGAACGCTGATGCATGAACCGCGCTGCTTCTGATTATTTTAAGTGAGACACGATAAAAAATAAGGAGTTATCGATGTTCTGGTCGCTAGTGTGTGTGAGCAACGTGGGTTCCATTCCCGGTGGCTGAAGATTGGTGATGTCCGCATCACCTCCAATATGGAAGATACCGAGAATATGAAGCTTTACTTCGGCACCTCCTAAGTGCTTTCGTGTAGCGTGCATTTCCCATTGAAGATTTTTCTTTTGCCTTTTATCAAAAGAAAGCCCGATCTAACAAAGAACCAACTTCAAATTCTATTCTTGTCTTTTCCGTCGAAAGCCAGGGAGGGTCACATGAACCCTTGAACCAATCGGTTTGGTACAGTTGCCGTGGTGTGGAGAAATTGCTGTGGTTTTCTGTTTTGCTATACTCTGTCCCGGGAATCTCTGGAGCAAAGCCGCGCGAGAAGGGTAGAGAGTGAGTGGGCGGAGCGAAGCAGTGCACGCCGCTGCAAAGGCTGGTAACAGCAGTCGCTTTCCCAGCTCCACACAATCACGTTCCCTTTCACGTGTTCATAGGTCCAGTCGTCTCAACTCACTACTTACGCAGAGACTTGTTTTCGTTCGCTCGCTGCAGAGATTCGCTGATTCGCCTGGCAGCAAAGTTTTTCTACACGGGTGGCAAAGGCAGCCCCAACAGGGCGAAGGAGCGGGTAAAAGCCTAACGGCCGTCGCCGTGTAGCAAACGAATAAGTCTCTCATTCTCTGCCTTTCCCTGAACTGCGAGCGGAGGGTGCATGTAGGCAGCAGAAGATGTCGTGTACGACTGAGCAGAAATCAGCGGTGTGGTAACCCCGTTTTCTCCACCTTGAAACTCCCACATGTGGAGGCGAAAAGTGTGGGTTTCTTGAAGTTCGTTCTTTGGTGATTGGCGTTTAAGGATGAATGATCGAATATGAAACCAAAATTATGCCTATTACAATTATTTGATTTCGAATTCCCTTTATCCAAAGTTATCCGGACACAAAATTTTCCGAATGTTAAATTATTCGCGAAGGCTAATTTTGTGAATATGAAAATAGAGAAACGAAATGCATGACAGTGGCGCAGGAACATTCATGATTTAGGGCGTGTACCAAGTTCCCCCCTCCCCCCACACACATACGTGTGTATCTTTGTGTGCGTTCGTTCATAACCATGTACTACAAAATAATTATGTGTTTTTCAAAATATTTATGGCTATTTTCAATACAATTTTAACAGCTTCTTTTTAAAAACATCATGTTCAGTTATTTGCATTGACTTTGCTCTTGCGGTGCGAACGGAGAATAGTTATTCAAAGCGTGACATCGACCTCCTAGAGATTAATTTGATTTATTATACTTTGCTTTTCTTCCACTTTTGGCAAGTCGCGAAGATGAAAATGAGTGATGATATCATGAAGTTGATGAAACGGCACTCGCAAAGAACACCCATGTCCGGGATGAAATTCGAACCTGGGACCTCTGGCAACGTAGCGCTTTGTGCTAACCACTCTGCCACGGAGACCTCCTAGAGAAACGATCTTAACCGGACACATTTCACATCATACCGAAACGATGTAAAAACGTTTTACAACTTCCCTCGTGCTTGACATTCCACTAGCGGCAGATTTTGACGAATTCCAGTCTCTTCTTGATTTTACAAGCGGTTGCTATGGAAACGTTCAGGAGCAATGACCATGTAAGATCGTGTTCTGCGTGAAAGATGCTTTCTCCACGTTGTCTTTGGTATTTGTAGCTCAGACTTGAACATTTTATTCTGACAGGAAAGCAGAATTCCAAGTACTAACCCTTTATCTTGCTTTGTCTTTTATGTACTTAGCATTTCATGTCGGAAATATGAGCTGGGGGAATCATGGTGAGAATGAGACGGCTGGGAGGATGCTTTGCGAAAACTTTAGCCACCTGGGGGATACCACCCCTCCCGCATCCTCCTCACTTTGAGCACTGCATGTAAATGCATTATATTCATTATATTGTCATTATTTTAATTACACTGTCGATATTTTGATATGCAACGTAATGTGGATAAAAGCATATAAACCATTCATAAACATGAAAGAGTCGTTAGAAACTTTTACATGGAAAAGAAGGAGCATTTTTCATTCGAGCGTTTACAGTTAGTGAAGACTGTGAGATTTCTGGTAGCTGCAGCCGCTTTTCCTCTTTCTGCACTCGCTTACCCTCTCAGGCGTTCATTGCTCGAGCCTTCTCGAGTCATTACTTGCGCAGAGTTTCCGTTAGTTTGCCCCGGAGAGTCCCGGGATAGAGTATAATGATTAGGCCTCGGAAGTTGATGACCTAAAAAATGTAAATAAATGACCTACCGAATGACTTCCAATTGTTAAGAAATGACCAAAAATTTAAAAAAATTACCTAATAATAATTTTCGTTGTAAAAAAGAAAACTTGATTATTTCATAAATTTCAACAGAGTCGTTGAATAATTCGATAAAAGCCGTTGTTTGGTGGCTTAAACTACTGAAGCAAAGGATAAAAGCAATGAAGTGCTGATGTAGTTTTCCTTATTCTTACTTCAAGGTTACATAAAATACACCCAAGATTTTTTTAAAAGTCATTTATCTTTTTTCAGAGTGGAACTTCCACGATACAGTAGTCGGCCAGCATGTTAAAATACGGTTGTGTTTCGCGCACATCAGATTATATTGTTTTAAATATTGTGACTAATTTTACTTTAAAACCACGGATTAAAGCGCTAAGAGAGGCCACCAAAGTAGGCTTCACACAAAATATTATAAGTTTTCTGGAGGAAAAATAAATTTACCACAATTAATTATTTAATGCATTGTCAAACATTTCAGTTAGAATAATATTGTACTTTTCCGTTGACCGTATATTTTATTAAAGGCGAACTTGCTAAAAGGGCCATGTCAGAAAATATAAATATGTAAGTTATGCTAGGAAATGCATTTAGAATTAACGAAAGAAAAAGGGAGAAGAAAAATAAGCCTCAAAAATGAAGAAACATACAATAGAAACGGCAAAAGGTAGCTACTAAACAGTTACCTAAAAGCAAAACAAGGCCGAAAAAGGCAAAAAAATTCAAATTTTTTTTTTCGTAATATAATTAAGCCTTGTTTCCACATTAAAACCAATAAGTTGCTGACCAAGGCAGTTTATTAAGATAAAAACTTTTTTTTAGTTTAGTTCTTCGTCTGAGGAAGACCCTGATACAGGGTCGAAACGTTACGTGTTAAGTGTTTTTATCTTAATAAACTGCCTTGGTCAGCAACTTATTGATTTTTTTTTGTTCTAACTGATATCTGGTTGAGCATTGTTTGCCAGGCTCAGAAAAAAAGCTGATTTGTTGTCAACTTCCGACTCCTAATAATGATCACGTGTTTTTGCGATTGTCCCGTCATCACTGTAATCACCTTCGTTGCGCTTAACCAAGTCGAGAGTCAAGCGACCTAAAATAACACAAATACGAAAGCGTCGGTACTTTATGATTAAGGGCTTCTTGTTGCTTCCCTACAAGGTTCTTTCCCAACGAACGGAGATGATGACGCTTCACAAGCGAAGACGACGAGGTGGTGAAAGTTAGGAGGGGACAGAAAGGGACTCCATCGATCTCCTATGATTGCTGTCGCAGGGGTAAACTTCTCATCTCTTTCAATCTTAAGCCAACAACGAAACATTATCTTCCAAAGTTCTTTGTTCCCTGGGGATTCTGGGGACGGCTTCCCCAAGGGCGCCCCCACAATACCAACCCGTATTTCGGAAATAAAATGATGGAAGCGCTTGTTTTGCCTCTCCCTTGCAAACCTGATATAGCCTCTTTGGTTTATCTTATCAACGGGATAAAAGCTGCGGAAGAAGCTATTTTTAAGTACAGATGTGGATTCTCAGGGATACCCGCATCCTCGTTTCGCTTTCGATGCTGTAAATGCCTAACGACAGGATAAATTTTTTTGTTGCAGGTAATGAATTATTGGCAAACTTTGTTTCTTGAGAGTTCACAATTGTGACTGTTCTCTATTTCAGCACAAGTTAATTTCTTTCCTTATATTCATTTTTAAATGTACAGTTATAATTATATGCATGTTAAAGTTGACGTTCAATAACGTTTGTTTCCTACCTATATTAAATTGCATAAAGTTGATGCGCTTCACAACATTGACATTGCCATAGTGACCAAAATAACAGCTCCTGACATGCTGATAAAATGTTGATCTCAAAGGTGATTTGCTACTATTTTATTTCTAAAATATATCCAGGTAATTGTAAATTTAGGCATATAATCAGTCCATTGAAATGTAGCTCCACCTTCGCAAATCCTGAAAAATATTCTTCAGTTATTAACAGTACACACATAATTAATCATCGACGACGTTAACAGTTCACAGCCTGTGACGTAGGTCGGCTCAGCTAGACTTCTGGCCGCCACCAGGGCAGCTGTTTTCAAATTTTCCTCTCCTTTCGAAAAATATCATAATATCAAAAAATCTGAAAACTTACATCAGCTTAATATTCCTTCCAGAGTATTGGCGTGTATTTTCGTGTGGTTTGATTTCGCTGTTATCGAGATATTCTCAATAGTTTCATAATTACGTAAGTCGATTAAACTATTGACAATATCTAGATAACAGTGGGACCGAACCAGACGAAGAGTCAAGTGAACGCTCTAGAAGGAATTCTAAGCTGATGTAATTTTCAGATTTTGTGATATCACAGCGGTTTTTCGAGAGGAGAGGAAAATTTGAAACAGCTGCCCTGGTGGCGGCCAGAGGTCTAGCCGATCATTAATTGATGTGTATCCCACATTCAACTTTAAGCATTGTATATCCGTGACATGCAGACCTAAAGTGTACAAATATCTCTTTCGATTTCAGCTTTAAGCCGATTCCGATAAGTCATATATTGTTTCTTATTCGTTCTCCTCTGGTAGTATATAGGCTCTTTGTTTGATTTTCTCTTTAGATGCGTTTCACCCTGTTTCCGATACGCCTACATTTCTTTCATTTCTTCAGAGCAACTCTATATTCCGCTTCCAGACGGTGATACTCGTTGCATTTTACTTTCTAATGCCCCAAGTCGCTCATTTCTATTCTTCGAATCCGCAAAAACCAAGCCCAAGTTTTCTTCGACTGCAGGCTCAAACGGGGGACAAAAAAATTCATCCTCTTTGTGCCCGAAGCCCTTTTCGGAGAGGGAGAAAGGGCGAAAGGGCTTCCTCTCTTTCCACCGCAGCGGCGTGAAGTACTCAGGGCCGAAGGGCTTGATAAATATTTGATGATCTCCCTCGCAGTGTCGAAAGCCAGGGGGATGAGTTGGAAGGGAAGCAATCGCTATTGAAATCTCGCAAGATGCGGACTCGCTGAACTTAATCGCTCCGTAGTGATCCATGTTAATGACTATGGACCCAGATGGTCGCGGTGCTAAGGGTAAGTGTCGACCTGGTTGGGATTTTGCAGAACGGCATCGAACATCTGATACCCACTTCCTCGGTAGTTTGCCGATGTTCTGGAAATGTAGGTCATATCGTGCGGCAGTTTTTGCGTTTGCTTTGATCCTGGATTGGAGGTTTGGCGAATTCTCTGGAGAACCTTATATGGCAAGCGCTTATTTTCTAGGCATCCTATGCGCAGAAAGCACTGACTGGTTTGCAATGACCAATGAGTTTTTTCGGTTACCACAAACAAAACGCCTTTCCTTAAACTGATAATTTGGACTAACTTGCTTGGTGATTCCAAAGAAATGAGCCCTATTCGTTCAGAAATACTCTAAATTATTGCTATCAGGGAACAATAATTTCCTTGTGAACCATTTAGACCAATGGTTCTCAACCTTCCTGAACCTGCGTCCCGGTAAATTCGTTTCTTAAAGTCGATGCCCCGATCCCAACAATATTACTCGAAAATATCTTTCTAATTCTTTTTAACTTCGTACGCTAATTAATATGTGTCCTTAAAATTTAATATTAATTAATAAATGATGGCATAATCATAGAGAGTATTAGTTCGATTATGCCTAGGCTTGTCGACAAATATAAAATTTGTATTAAATTAGTTGACAACGACCGGGTTTAATGGAATATTTCAGTTTCCTCTGGCAAATATCATTAAACTAATTTGGTAAGTGCTGGTTTTCAATGGCATGTTCCATTTCGGACACAGAAAATTTGAATTAATCACAAGATTTCCACTTGAAGATATTTATTAATCGTCTTCGGTGGTTTGTGGCTCAAACTCAGTTGCGAAGTAAAATCTGTAGGGGTAACATCGCTCTCCCGAAGCAACATTGCCAAGCGTACTTCTGATTTTGTCATCTGCATACCGACGTGTGGGCGGTCGTTCCGGAAACTTTATTGTCCAAGTCCACGTGTACAGTTGTGCCAATACGCCCGTTGATTTATGGTGTTGACGACATTGTTGTCTGAGAACTCTCTCGCTTTAGAGTACGTTTGGCAACATGTGAATCCGACGCTTATTTGTTTCGGTCCGGTGCCTTGTTACTCGAAAAGGCCCGATGTGAGTCGAAGAAAATTCAACTGATCGCTGATTCGCTGGTTCCCAGCAGCCAGCTAGAAATGCGACCAGTACAAGTGCAGCTGTACGCCTTGATGTCCTCTACGTGCTGTGAAGTATTTTGTATATATGTGAGATGTGGCAACAGCCCAAATTCTTCCGGACGCCTCACTGGGGCATATATCTATACTTGGGGACACTAAATGAGGCGTCTCGAAAAATTTGTGTTGTTGCCACGTCGCACACAATGACCAACTTTATGTAATACATCAAGTTATGGTGCTGCGCACACACACTTAAACTCCCGCACAGCTCTCTGGTTTGACATTTGAATTAGAAACGGAACAGTAGATCTGAAGCTACGTAAATGTCATAGGGAAACTCCGTCGCTTTTGCATAGAAACCAGACGGATAAAGTTGGCTTTGGCAGTTTAATTAATGCAACCAGCATCAGAGAGTCGCTTGTCGGCGGAGGCACGGGCTTTGTGGAGACTCGCTCCGAAGGCGAACTTCCAAGTTGCCTTCAATCTCTCTGATTGAGCGAAGACCTCCACCTGGGCTGTGGTTGCGAGCGCCGTTCAATGAGCCACACTCCAAACAAGGATTGGAGCGAAACATTTGTTTCTCGCGTCAGAATGTGGTGCAAATGCTTTAATTACTCGATTATAATGTCTTCCTTCTACAAGTGTAACGGGATATATTTTTGACTGCACAAGGAAACCACGTGCAAAAATATCGAGCAATTCTTACACCCTGTCTCGGAATCTGTGGAGCAAGCCGGCGTATAACGGTAGAGAAGGTGAGAGAGGGAGTGCGCTGCTGCAAAACGTCTGGTATCTGCATGTATTCACTTCCCCTCGCGCGTTCATTTGAGCAGCCCTCTTCAGTCGCTACTTGAACAGAGGACTTGTTTTCGTTCGTTTGCTCCAGAGATTCCCGGCATAAAGCGTGCATTGGCTGTTTCAGCGATCTGCTGATTTCCGTAGCGTATACCGCGTTTGCTAGAACCTGTTCCGTTTCCCGCGTTAGCGATCGCTCAACAGTTTAGGTGCCAATGAGAAACGAGAAGAAAGTCGTCTGCTGGGCAGTGAGGAGCGAATGGAAGCCAGAAGAGAGGAGCTTGCGTAGACGCTGTTGCCACGTTGCGTATTTTAATTTGTTGCCTGGCTTTGGCTTTCCCCAGCACGGAGTTCACGCGGTCTGCATCAGCAACGCCGCGTGATTTATGCTAGAAAAGAAAGCGATCAGCTAGCGCGGGAAGCGGGACAGGTTGTAACAAACGCGGTAGAGTATTCAGTAGCCGGATGTAGTTCGCTGCACTTTTTGACTCTTCCTCTACACTCAGGGGTCTAGTTGGTTACAGGTGCAACACCGACTCGTCTACTTCGTTGATTTGGTGTCACGTAGTGTTTTTGGTGTCTGCACCGTTTGCACTACGTTCTGGAGCGGTGTAGTGTGTGATGTATGATCACGTGATGCGTGCTAACTAATGGAATGAACGTTTAAAACAGCAGGCAGGTATTGTTGTATCTTCTGCACAGCGTTCTACTTGGTTTCCTTGCATCAGCCTGACACCGGGATGTACATACATCTAGTGTCAAAAGTGCAGCGAATTAGACCGGGCCATTCTGTGCCGGGAATCTGGGGAGCAAAGCCGCACATAACGGTAGATAAATGGTGAAACCGAGGGGCGGAGCAAAGCAGTCCGCGCTGCTGCAAACGTCTGGTAACTGCAGCCGCGTTTCCAACCCCCTCCTCACGCGTTCATTGGTGCAGCCCTTTTGAGTCGCCACTTACGCAGAGGATTTGTTTTCGTTTGTTTTGCTCTAGAGGTTCGCCGGCAGAGTGTAGGTATCAAACTAACATGGGGTGTAAGCGGAAAAAACGTTTTGTGATTCACTGTGTTGTGTTCACATTTGTTGCCACTATTCGATTCATCGTATCAACTACTACCATGCAAATTTGTTATCGGAGAAACTGTCTCCATCAGAAATCCACCACCACCCCCCTGTTTAATTTGTTGTATCACAGAAACGTCTCACCCAGTAAAATATTCGTAGAAGGTATAGAACAGGAACGACAGAGATATTGAAACTCTGCCACCGAATTTAAAGCGAATTCCATCGACAAGAAGCGAACCGCGGAGCTGCCTTGGAAAGCCATCGGAGCGGACAATGCGTTGGCCAATAGGAGGGCCCCGCTTCTGTTCACGTCTCAGCGAAACTGTACAAATTGCCCTTTCACGCGGAGAAAGTGACGTTTGAATATCTCCCCATTCATCAGTCAGGGCCAATCGATTGGGGAGAGACGAAGCTGCGAACTTGGCTTCCATAGAAATAGCGTGCTTTGCTGGCTCAGTGTTTCCACGACTGGTGCTTTTTCTGCAAGGAATTGTATTATAGCAGGTTCTCTAAAACCTCCAACCTTTTGTTGGTTCTATTCTATCTGAGGACCTGTATGTTTGAATTAGGCCTAGAATTTGGAGAACAATTACATAGGAAGAGGAGGGTAAGAAAAATTATTTATGGTAGTCGATGCGCTGACCACACATTATTATTATTAATCGGAAAAAGGGTCAATCTGCTGTTTGACCACTTTCTTCTAGTTAGCGTCATCAGCTTCAGAGTTCTGGTTGCGGCAGCATTCTGCCCTTTTCTTCATTCATTAAATAGTACACTAAACGCACGGCCATGAAGTTAGGCGGGTGGCAGAAGTTCGCGCTGTTGCCACGTCGGAGCACAACTCCGTGTGTTCGGAGGCTTAAGAGAATGAAAGATCTAGTTGTAGAGTTGGTCCTTGTAATCCATGTGATACAAACTGGCAGTATTTGCTCGAAAGGTCAAGGATGACACAAAAATGCCTCGGAGAGAGGTTGGTCTGACGCTCGAACTAGGCAACGCAGCCAGGTTGAGTTTGCCACACAGTGCGCTAGAACCAGGGACTTTTGTCCCGCTCTCGCTTTGCTTTTCCCATACGTGGCACCAGCGCAATTCTGCCGAGTCGCTTATTTTCATGGCTGTGCGTTTAGTGGTGCTCACGAAATGAGACAAACTAATATTTTCCAGACGACACACAAGTTTTCAACCCCATAGTATAGTATATTGCCTAGCATAAATTTCATAATGTCGATAAATATGTAATGATATAGTGAACCACATATTCAATATAAAACATCCATTAATTGTGATGACTTTACTGTGATATTCGAATAAATCTAAATTATT
The DNA here is from genome assembly GCF_977018435.1 of Lepisma saccharinum. Taxonomy (NCBI): domain Eukaryota; kingdom Metazoa; phylum Arthropoda; class Insecta; order Zygentoma; family Lepismatidae; genus Lepisma; species Lepisma saccharinum. Next base: position 3,044,223 of record NC_139229.1, read on the forward strand.
CACCATTCGTAATGCGACTTCCGAGTTGAACATTTGCTCGTCTTTGCTAGAATGGTGAGTCTGGAATACCTTTGACATTTCGTGATTGATTGAAAAACAAGATCCAATATTTTCTCGCTCCACGCATTTCAACAAGGAGGTGACAGGCTGAATCGAAAGCGGGAAGACTGCAAGGCCTCTCCGCTGCCTTATTTACGAATCAATAATTCAAGAATCACAAAAAGATATTTGGGGAAAAAATTAATGGAGAAAAATATATAGTAAATTATTTACTTTTCAGTCATTCGTCAAGTTTTTTACCCAGGAAGTCTGCCAAAAAATCCTCATGCATACTTGCAACATACTGAATATTGTTAAATATTTTTATTTGGAAGGTAGGAATTGTAGCTTTCCTCGCGACGTGATTTCAACTGATCTGACGTCAGGCTATACGCTTCCGTTGTTAGCCAAAATGTAGTGTATTTATACTAAGAGAAGTGCAGACGAATTAGGAAACATTAAGGAACTACTTCATAACAATCTGAAATTTGGTACTAACTTCTTAATAGCATTAATAACAACATATCAAAAGTTCCTGCCGATCGATCGCCTTTCCCTTAAGGCCGCCATATTGAAAAAATGTCGGACAAATTCAAGTTTTCACGAAATAAAGGAACTAATTCACAGCAACTTGAAATTTGGTTCATAGCTGCTTTACAACATTAATAAGAACACATTAAAAACTCCAAATTTCAGCTTGATATGAGGTAGTTCCTTTATTTCGAGAAAATTCGTCTAATTTGGCTGCACTCTAAACCTAACACGATTACCTTTGTCGATATTCAATCTAATCACTATTTTTATGTTCTCCAATCCCTTTTTGAAATGTCATTGACCACAGAGTCATCGCACTTTGCAATCGGACAAATTACACAACAACCGCCACCAGTCACGTGGTTCTTCCCATCAAGGGATTCGGGGTTATAATGAGTACCTATAGGAGCAAAGGTGCTGGTAACTGGAACCTGCAATTGAGTAACGCGACACCAACTCCAATTATCACCATGTAGGGCTTGCGGACAATCCTCCCAACCCATTATACGCACGTGCGTACAGGAATCCAGATCGAAATCGCGGTTTCAATGTTCTTTCATTAGTTCCTGAATGGTTGCCGACACACCATGTATAACATCTCTCGGATGAGGTGAAGTGAAAGGCATTCTCTCCGCGGGCCATGTTTGGAATTACTTACTCTCGTCTAAATGGATTACGGTTCAGTACCAATTTGTAATTTACATAGGAAGGCTAAAACAGAAAATTAGTTCCCTTTCAGAGCATGTCCCTATTCCTGTATAGTACAGCGTGTATCATAATAAACAACTTATCAGGTTTATTGTTAAAAAATTATCTGAAAGATGACAATGAGGTTTGTTGTATAACAATGAGAAAATATTTGTTTTTCTTGCGCAAGTGTAAACACGGTCGTTGTGGCGCTGGTGTAGTGTTAAAGAAAATGGCGACTTTCACAGATCCCCAGACCTTACACCTGCACTTCTCCATTTGGGGCTTTGTGAAAGACAAAGTCTATGTGCGTGCCACCTATGCCGCAGAATGTGCAACATCTAAAGGGAAGAAGAAGAAACGCCCTTGCTTTGGTAGACGGGGAATTATTGGGGGAAATGTGGCAAGAACTCAAATTTCGATGTGTCGCATAACTGATGGAAACCACATTGAACATTTATAGACATTTGTAGACATTCATAGAAACTTGAAGTGTTACTGATTGATTCACAATAAGTATTATTGTTGTATTCCTAGCTTAGTCGAAATAAATTCTTAAAGTTGTTTACTCTATTTTGATACACCCTGCACTAGAGAGCTACAGCCGACCTCCGTGGCGTACTGGTTACAACTCTAGAGTTTCCAGGTTCGAATCCCGGCCTGGATAATGGTGTTCTTTGTGAATGTCCCTTCATCATATCATCACTCATCCTGAAAGGCGTGTAAGATAACCAACCTCACTTCCACGTAGTACACCCCAGTAACTGCGATATTGCAGGCCAACGAGGCTCTGGCGCCTGTACCTACTCCTGAATAGGGCTGTGTTGTCCCGTGTTTGTCCATCTGTGTGCTGAGTGCCTCTTTACAGCCTCAGCTTTTAACCCAAGGAGTTTTTAGTCCTCAGAGGCGTGTATTGCTTTTAGTTTTGGTACGGTGCTTGCCTCATGTAATGCGACGGATGCAAATAGCCTAAGTGCTGGCGCCCCAAAATTTGCATTTCAATCCATCATCACTCATCCTCATTTTAGCCATATTTTGGCAAGGATGAGGAAGAATGGTGATGACATGGATGGAGGGACAATCACAAATATATATATTGGGCCTCCTCGGCGTAGTGGTAACGTCGTCGCCTTGTAATCAAGGGGTTCCGGGTTCGATATCTGGTGAAGGTACATTGCACAGTAGTTCGGATCCTACTTTAAACTGTAGGTCCAATCTCGATTAACATATATGTGTGCATAAAGTGAACTTAAAACATCAATTCAAACTCAAATTCAAAACAGATAGATATCCATGGAGGACACAATACGAGCTCCACAGAAGATTTTACTGGCTGAGAGTCCAGACGCCAGAGCCTCGCTAGTCTGTCCAGGGTGTACTACGTGGAAGGGAGGTTGACATTTGGGTGTCCTCAGGAATGGTTACCCCTTACACCCCATGTCCGAGATGGAGAATGTGTAGAACCCTACATCCACAGCCTCTGTGTGCATTCGTGGCGCGTTCGATGCACAGGGGAGAATTTATTTTGTTCTGTGACTAGCCTTGTCATTGTTGTTTCCACAGCTAGAGAGCACAAAGAGGAGATCAATGGTTGATAATTGTTGATGAAGTTACGGTACTACTGTGCGCCAGGAAACAGGGTCAGTTGGCGTTTGCAGGACCTGTTTCCGATCGATCTAATTGATCCGAGGTTCTCGGTTACGTGTCCGACTCGAGTTGTAAAATGACGTGACGTTCGTGACCTTAAGTTTCGAAAATCTGTCGATTGTGGAGGGGGTGGAAACGAGGGGGCGGAGAAATGGATGCCACGGGATAAGGGAGTATTGCGGCTGCCCCTTTTCTCCCTTTGGCTTGCTTCTTTCTGATTCCGCTAGACCTGGTTGGTTTCAAATAACCAAATAATTCTATTAGTTAGTATGTTCATTTACATTGAGTAGTTATTCGTGCAATCCGGCATATTTTGATAGGGGTTCAATTACTATTTATTTTGTTTTTAATTGGAGTTGTACATGAAAAGGAATTGTATATGTTTTGATTATATATAGGTAAGGGTTGCCCAAATGAAACTTAAGACTTTTGTCATAACGTCGTAGCTTAACTACGCAGAGCTTTGTGTTTGCCCTGGTAGGTGGTGTTGTATGTAAGAAAGCAGACTGCTATAGTCTGACGGCGCAGTGTGTTGTTTACATGTGCAGAAGCACGTTCACAACATAGATTCGTCCAAACGGGCCCAGCGAGCAGTTATTCAATTTTTGAAGGCAGAAGGTGTGCCGTGATCTGCTCGGCGTTTCAGTCTCCTCCCTACAGCCCAGATCTCTCCCCCTGCGACTACCACATCTTCTGGCCACTAAAAAAACATCTGAAGGGCCGTCGGTTCTCCAACGATGCTGAGGTCCGTGAGGCCGTTGAAGATTGGTTCCGCAGTCAACCACGGACGTTCTTCGCTGAGGGTATCTATACCCTTGTGACGCGCTGGGACACTTGCTTGAACAGACAAGGTAACTATGTGTAGAGGATATGTCACCCATGGATCACTTTTAATTCCTGAAAACTGTTGTTAGCCGCTGCCGCGTTTCCCCCTCCATGCACTCAATTCCCCTCTCACGTGTTCATTGGTCGATCCCTCTCGCTTCGTTCGCTTGCCCCAGAGTTTCCCGAGACAGCGTGTACGTTCTTCATGCATTGAATACCTGAAATCTCTGGTCCCAACAATACAAGAGGTTTTGTTTGCTCCCGCGATTGTTCACGCTCGCAAGAGCTTTGAACTTATCCAAAAGGCAACGTGAGGGATTGCGGGTAATGATAATCGACTAGCGAAGCAGATAAAGTCAACTCGGTACCAAACGAGCGCGCATCTATCTTCCTTTGAGCCGCTTCTCGTTGCTTCAGACACGGCTGGCATTTGTAGTCGTCGGCGACAAAACATTCCTCTCAATGGGACTGGAAGACCCAACGAACGTCAGGCACAGAGAGGGGAGATGAAGATAAACTGCTCGTGCCAGGTTGACTGATGTTCCCGCTCAGTGTTGGGCAGAAACTTAAGGGTGACTTTCAAATGGAAGCTTTGCTCTGTATTCAAGTTTGTGTAATGTGTTCCTTCAAAACAAAAGTTTACTAAAGATGTTATTGATCCTGGGAGTTAAATCCCAATTGCACTACTCGCTTTGGCACAAATTTCCAGGCCCTCTTCTTTCTCTACACCAAAAAGTTCCAGGATGCGAATAAACTACCGTGCTTCACATCATAATAGTCGCAGAATTTACACCAAATGTTTTTGCAAAGGCTAGAAATATGGTGGAGATGCACATTATACCGCGTTTGTTACAACCTCTCCCAGTTCCCGCGCTAGCTGATCGCTGGCTTTTCTCCGAGCTGGGAAGAGTCAAAGCCAGGCAGCCAATTAAAATACGCAACGTCGCAACAGCGTCTACGTAAGCACCTCTCTTCTGGCTTCCATTCGCTCCTCGCTGCCCAGCAGACGATTTTTTCCTCGTTTCTCATTGGAACCGAAACTGTCGAGCGATCGCTAGCGCGGGAAAGGGGACAGGTTCTAACAAACGCGGTATAGAGCTTGTTAAGTTTCCATTTTAGTGAAGAAATTATTTGTACTCACTTGTGGAGTGTAATATGTAGAGTTATACACTTCTTAGTAAACTTAGAAAATTGCAATCTTGTGTGGTGCAATGACTCACAGTATTCAAAATAGTTGTTACAAGTAGAATAAATATGAAGGAATGCTCGCCGCCATGATAGTATCCCCAATCTACGAAATTTTTGGCCTAAAATTGACCCATATAAAAAGGCTCACGTTTTCGGTCTAGTACCTGGAGGTCTGCGGCTGCAATGGCATTTTGGGAAGGTAAGAGTTCCGTGAAAATCGATTGCTGCGGAAACATCAATGAAGTAAGTAGAGAAGATATGTTTCAAATTATGGAAGGGTTCAGAATGAAAATAAAAACAAGAAATTATATGTAAACGAAATATCACAGTAAAGTTTGGTTGGTGCTTCTACCTGCTTCCCCTCTCGCGTTTGGAATAGACCTTTCCAGCGAGTTTTGTCGTCCCTGGCTGGACTGTAGCAGTCTCACTTCAATACCTAACATTCTACGCTCAATGTGATGAGATGGTTTTCAGTAAATCGTACGTAATATAACGCTGTAGAGTGTTTTCCGTTGAAAAAGGGTGCTGAACAAAATTAAGGAGTGCACAAGTACCCCCCTCTCCCTGGCGCCGTCCTTGGAAACTAGTAACAGCTAGATTTCCTCCAAAAGTAACTGTTACTTGTAACCGCGGTATAGTAGCTAATTGCTTCCAAACGCTGGTATCATTTGACGGGTGGAAATAGCCAACGTGCTGGTCATCCGCTACTTGTTTATCTTTACGCTTTTAAAAATAGACAAATAGAACAGAATAGATAGATCATACCTCGTTAAAACACATCTATCCAGGCAATTTCAAGTTCCCATCTACAGTATGCCCGAGATTTTGTTTCCGTGATTGGCATCCCTGCTCAGAAGGCCACATGGAACTGCTCGAATTCGTATGTCAGTTGAGTTCGGGTTAGTGTGATGTGACGTGTATGTGGGTGCACGAACGACAATGCACGATATACTGTAACGTAATGTGAAGTTCGCAAGAATGTTAAATAAATAGATACGTTTGTTATAATAAATAAATGCCTTGCACAGGATGTACGAGAAGTGAGAGCGGAAACTGAAACGGTGAGAAGTACTCGATAGTAGTAGAAGAAAAAAAGTCTCAGTAAACATGGGGTCGAAAGCGAACCATTTACGACATAATTGCAAATGTATGGCTACGGTTCATCATTGATTTGATTGTCGGCACAGGTCGTACGCTTGTCTCCTTGCGCCCTCCGAGGTTTCTTTGTTTAAAACTGAACACTGCCTAATAATGTAATACGCGGTACAGTACAACAATTCATTAGTAATAAAAGCTACAGTAATGTCTAGCGAGGTGAACCTTTTAAATCTGTTATTTCTTACTAATTAGGCCTATGGAACCTCACACGTGAAAAGCATACGATATGTACAAACAATCGAGTCAGTGGCGGATCGTAACAATTCATTCGCAATTATCTCGAAAAGTCTTTCCCGGATTACAAACTTTATTCATATCCGCTATATTCAATGTAGAGATGTGAAAGTGGTGCCAAAATGTTGGAACACTAACCGAGTTTTTTTGTTGCAGGTTTGAGTAACGTGGCTGTAGTGTAGCAGTGTCAGTGCCCAGAAAACCGGAAATGTTCACAAATCAGGAAAAAGCTCAACGTGTCCTTTGGTATCAACAGCCAGGTCACCATTAACAGTGCAGAGGAACTTTCAAATGTACAGAATCCTTTCGTCTAGAATATCTGTCATCAATAAGTTGGTATTTAACGAATGGAATTTATCTTCATTCCAAAATCATGTCAAGTCTAAAAAACACTGTATGGAAATATGCTACTCGATGTCAAGAGCATTAATTCCGGATTCCTTGGCACTGACACTGCTACACTACAGCCACATTACTGAAACCTGCAACAAAAAGACTTGGTTAGTTTTCCAACATTTTGGCACCACTTTCACATCTCTACATTGTATATAGCGGATATGATTGATTGATTGATTGAGTTTATTTTATTTCGCGTTTTGTGCCTCTTGGTTAATTTGCGAAGATGGGGATGAGTGATGAAATGATGAAATTGATGAACGGACATTCACAAACAACCAAGCCCGAGCGGGATTCGAACCCGGGACCCTTGGCGTCGCAGCGCGATGTGCTAACCACTCGGTCACAGGGTCCGGCATATAGCGGATATGAATAAAGTTTGTAATCAGGAAAAGGCTTGTATAATCTAGGGGTGCGAGGATTTTTCTGATACCCTGTATAGTAATTGCAGAAATGTGGACTACTTCGCAGACAGGCATTGTGACGTGTGTAAAATTTAGTCGGATCATTTGAATTATCGAATGCAATTACACGACTTCAGTGTAGGATGCGCAAAGGGACACGATGTAGGGACTCGTTAGGGATCAACACGATTTGTTGGCTGCATTATTCATCAGGTTGAAAATGTCCTGGCGGTGAAGCCCGATGAATATTTCAAAGCCCTTCCCGTGTGCGAGAGATTAATTCTACCCTATGCTTCAATTGCTCGAGTCACGTGGAACTTTATGGTCCCACAGGGACATGGCATTACCAATACATGTGGTATTTTTTATATATTTATACCAGTAGCTTTCATGTTTTAATATCGAGTGACGCTTTGTTCGTTCGTAACAACACAAAAACAAGTTGTCATTTCTAGTGTACTGATATATTAAATTACGTTGGGGGGATTTTAATATAGCAGCTATTGTGGTCCGCTGCTTCTAAAAATACCTATAGGGTGTCTCACAACTTCGCTTCAAATTTACTTGGAGTTGCACGCTCTGGAACCACCACGTTACTCTACTTTTGAGCCATGAAAACTATTTAGTGTTTAAATATGTGGAGTGTTCCAAAATAATGTGTACACTCTTTGAACGTTAGAACTATTAAAGATGATTTGACTGGAGTTTTGTATTTGAAGCTGAAATGTGTGCGTTGAGCGCGTTTAGGTATTATGTTGTTTTTAGTTCCGTCACAGCCCGCCAGGCGGTAGAGATTAGTGTACACAAAATATCAGAGGTGAGCAAGTTTTCTTTTGAGCAACGTAAGAACTTTCGAATGTCCAGCCAGATCTCCCGATTTAACACCACTGGATTCAACCTGCGGGGAAGTGAAGAACAATGTGTACGCCACAAATCCACGGACACTGGATGACATGAGACAAATGATTGAGGCCACCTGTGCTTCCTCTCCCGTGGAAATCATACCTGCCGTTTGTCGATCTGTTGAGCTATGCAGACTATTCATTGCTGCCAATGGCGGTCATCTTGAATATCTATAACTTTAAAGTATGGATCACTAAAAACGTTCATACTTGCTGTTATTACTGATACTGTTATTAACGTTTAAAGAGTGTAAACAGTATTTTGGAACACACTGTATTAAAACCAGACGAACACTGCTTTTATTTGAGTTTTGCTGTAAGCCAACATTACGCACATATACGCTAATCGAAACTGAAATTACAGTCTAAAGTGGGATTCGAACTGCTTTGTGATTTCAGCGGGTATCGAACCCAGGGCCCCTTGATTAGAAGGTAACGATGTTGCCACTATCTGATATGAATGCGATATGCTCTGTGGAAACAACAACAAACGAAACAAAACAAAGCTGCCTTCTGTGTTAAGTAAACAAGATATACTTTCTACAATCTGTCCAGATTATCTCTGGAGCAAGCGAGCGAAAACAAGTATCTGCGCAAGTAATGGTCAAGACGGCTCAACCAATGAACACGAGAGGGAACGGGATTGCGTGGAGGGAGGGGAAAGCTACTGCAGTTACCAGCCTTCCCAGCAGCGTGTACTGCTTCGGTCTGTCCACTCGATTTCCCCCCTCTGCGGCTATGCGAGACCTTGCTCCAGAGATAGCCGGGACAGAGTATAGCCACATAGGATACCACATAGCAACCTGGCAGAAACACAGTACCATATGTACAAATTAGTCCTATTGAACTTTCTGTATGAGAGTATCTTATCTGCTATATCAGTGAACTAATACGAGATAAACAGACTTATATGGATAAGCAGTCTTAGCTTTCTATACAATTAACAACATGCATGAACAGTACATAAGCAATCCAATTTTGTATACTATTCGTGTCGCTCGCGATGGAATGATTTTCGTGCTATACGTGACATGCAGATGCGTGCAGTAGGATTGCCTTGACATTTTGATATTTACATTGGTTTCCAAGCAATATAATCGAGCTTTTTATTTAATATAACTTCTGTGTTACTTTGCGCACTGAGTCGCTGAATTGTAGTAAGAGCTGTAGAAGATATTTGGTCAAGAACGAGCCAATTAAGTGGAGTGAAACTAGCCGTTTGCAGCAGCATGTACTGCACTCGATCTCCTGTTCTTGACAGTTTCGGCCTTCCAAGTCATAGGGCTAATACATTTTTTTATAATTATTTTTTTCATGTTTTCGTAACCGTTTGCAATTTCATTTGCATTAGTCAGAGATTCAGTTGTGATGATTTTTTGTTCTAAGTCTACTTCATACTACATTGGCTAATCGGGACTGAACCTAGAATGTAAAGAAAGATCCAAAACCACACTATGTGCCTCGACTGAGTATCGAACTCTGAACCACTACACCATCTGGGAGGCCTTGAGAGATTCAGGAGCCAGGAATGTCATTTTTTCGATGGGAGTAAACAACTCGTATAACCCCACAAAAATCAAAGATTCGATTTTGGGGTCGAAAGATTTTAAATCTAATAAAAAAATCATAGGAAATGGGTTTGACTTACAGAAATGGATTCCTAGTTTGGAAATGTAAAGGGGCCCATCTTTGGATATTTCAATCAATACGTTAGAGATGCCATAACATTCACATTTCTGATTTGAATGAAACTTGAACTACTACGTCATTAGCCACTCCGATGCTTAAATTTAAAACTGTCAATACACGAAGAATCGAACTTAAACAAGTTCCATTTTACAAGGTTGAACCGAACTAAAATTAATTTTACTAATCCGAACCGAACTACAAAGAATTCTTTATTTCAGTAGAAGAAACTAAACTGAAATGTTTTTGAGAACAATGATTCGAAGTGATACATTTTTCCTTTTCATCGGGAAGAAACTAACTCGAACTAGTACATTTTAGCAGGCTGAGTCGAACCGAAATTAGATTCACTTTGGAACTGAACCTGGACGAATAATTTTTTAGAAGAAGGAATCAAAGTAGGACTAATTTGATCTTAGTTCACTGAACTGGACTGAAATCTGCTTCATTCTATACTAGTAGGTTTGATGCTAAAGGAACAACTTTCATGAGTTAAAGATTAGCTTCGGAACTATCGAAGCTCTAAACGTACATCATATTTTGGAAGAACTTACAGAAACATTTCCTTCTTAAATTACAAGGTACTTACGTTTTCCGCACTTGTCGATGTGGTTCGTAACTTGGAATTCTCTGTCGCAGAAACACTGCTTCTTTTCAAGGTCGCAGACGCCGTTTACCAACGCACTGCAGTCCTCATTGGACTCGCACTTGTCCCCGTACTTCCCCTCGCTCTCTGCAACAAAGACAACAATTACAATCAATTTCAGTGCAAACAAACAGTAAAGAGACAATAAAAAGACTCAACAAAGAGCAGGCAGGCTGAACCAGGTCCACCGTGATGAAGTTCATTTCAAAACTGATACTCCGGGATCATAGAAGAGGCAAAATAATTAAAATACATCGAAATGCAAAAAAGAAACTCATCGCTAAAGGTAACCAATTACTGTGTCATTAAAAAGGATATAATTGAACGTGCTAGATCCAAAATGGAGATTTCTAATAGAATAAATTGAGAGCATGATATTTTTCCACTGTGTTTTACAAATTCGTCTTATTTTCAAGCCAATGTTGCGAAGGAAATGTCGATGATTTCAATACAAATATAACTAATTAAGAATTTTATGACTTTCAAGAAAATAAAAATTAGGTCCGTCTTTACAAAAATGTTGACGCGTTCTATATTTTGTAATTTTTAAATAATTTTTGTTTTGCTCAAGACACTTTTGCACTTTCTAAAATTAATTTTAAAAATAGAAATCATTTTCCAGAAAATCCTTTGGGTAACATAACCTCCGAAATGTTTGCAGGTAGAAGTAAATAGGACTTAAAAATAATTGTTAGTTTGAAACTTATTACTATATAATTCATTCGTGTCATTGTTTAACTTAAGAAACTTAAAATATTGAAAGGTTTTTTTTTTTCTTTCATAAATTGGTATATGAAAACTACAGCGCCTAGAATAACGTAGTGTGGAAAACGGCATGTTTCTGCGCTCTCAGGCTGGTTCCACTCGAAAATGATCCGGTAGAGGCGCTGGTGTTGACCCCGCTGCTTGGTGTTCGACTGCTTATAATGGAAGTAAATGGAGTTTTCGCTGCAACGTCTGATTCTTTTACATGAAGCATTTCTATGAATGTGATAATTGCTATGATATTTGGTACAGTGGTCGCGAAGATATTAACGAACATTCTAGACAGTCGACCACGTCCTGTTATCGTCATACTTTCGTTAATAATACGGGAGAAAAAATACGCGTGGAATGTTCTTGGCAGCTAAATTTTTGTGTATGAATTAGGTTCATTATTATTATCATCATCATCATTTCTTTTAAAGATATACACACTGAAGCATTTGTATTTTTGATATTTACTGTCTCTTTTCTTCCGCTTTAAACTAATCGCGGCGATGATGATAATGATGATTGCATGAAACGACAAGGGGAACCCCACAAAACTTTCTTAGTGCCATCGACATGAGTGTAAGGCAACTTTCAAACCAATGGGACAAGCGACACGGGATGTTCACACTGTCACACTACTGACACACACTTCCAGACTGTAAAATAGCATTCATTGCACATGAGGGTCAAAACAGCAAACGACAATTTCATATGGCATATTCGCGTGCTACTTGTTACTTCGGTCGGAAAGCTCCTTAAAGGAAGGTTGCTGAGACCGAAGCGACGTGCTACAGGGGGAGTTCCCAACTAAGTGACAAGCGACATGGTGCCTTCAGTCTATTGGCAAGCGTTGCTTGCGAACAACAAATAAGCGACACGATAAACCGCACATTACAACAACAGATCTAGGCGACACGATAAGCCACACGTGTCGCTTTGTCGCTTCTGCGTCGCTCAAACTGGGCCATTTCCTCAATAGCTTGCAACATGTTGCCGTGGTTTGTTGTTCGCGCATACACGATGCAATGAGTGTCTTGCTTTAGTGAGATTGCGCACCAAAGCGACAAGGAGCACGCGACGCTTATCGCTTGAGGATTTCACCAACCGAACGCTGGCCTGTGCTTCCCGTCATGCCGCTACGATGTGAAATGTTGCTCTTGATTGGCTCGTTTCCAAGCAACATGTGTCGCTTCGGTATGAAAGTTGCCTTGGGCCGAATGACCCGTGTCGCTTTGGTGTGAAATCCTCGTATCGTTTGTCGCGTGTCACTTTGGTGTAAAATCTCCTTGAGGAAACGGTGCAGTCAGAGCTTTTGTCCCTACGGTTCGAAAGGCTGCATTGATTTCCGACTGCTCGCTTTCAAGCGACATTTGTGGTTTGTCGCCTCGGTATGAAATATCTCTCAGGATACTATTTATATTCTAATAACATAGAAAAATAAACTCTAATACACAGTCCAAGACCTGACGTCCTTAATCACATTGCGATGTTTCTTCTTGTGTTACGCATGCTATTTATTTATTAATTTTATTTTACTTTTCTTTCCAAATTAATGTCATTTCGTGACTGCAAATCACTCCACAAATATAACTGTTTCCATCAATTCACTTACCGCCTTTCTAGAGAAACATATCTACACAATATATTCCAAAAACTAACTAAGCCGCATTACTTTCATAAGAAAATTAGCACCTGGGTCGATCGCACTGCCATCTACTTGTCATCGTCTCGGGGAACCAGTTTCTTGGGTCGTTTTCCACACTAAGTTATTCAAGGCGCTGTAATGAAAACTATGAGTAGGAAACCCTGAAAATTTATTGCACCTCTCCAAAAATTTTGGTGAATCAACTGCTCCTATTCTGTTTTAAGCTTCGAATTCAGATTTCAAATCCTGAATCACTATTGTGCTCAACACATATCCAAGTCCTCGCAAACATTTTTCTCACTTGTTTGTTTTTCGCCAAATTTCAGTCTTTCAAATGTGTCCGTTATTTTGCAAGCACCCTGCCCATTACCCCATTACTCTCTAGGTATTCACATATCGTGTTCATCTCTGCACCGCCAAGTGTTGAGACCGATAGTGAGCAGCTGATAAGATAGCGAAAGGCAGTTAAGGGGGCGTGACTTTAGCTGAAACGCATTTCTTATCAATTGTTGCTGTTTACCGCGGTGTTTCATTTCCGCGTTGTTGGTTATAAACTGCCTCCAACATTATCCGCAGCCTTGCCTCGGCGCTCTCCTACATTTATGGCACGGTAATATATTCATTTATTTAACCTTCATGTCCAGGGTTGCCAACTTTTGATGTATCCCGGAACACATCCGTAAGAGGAAAGAAATCGAGGCATGTAGAAAAAAATGGAAATGGGGTGTACTTTCCACGTAGTACACCCAATTGTCAACCTCATTTCCATGTAGTACACCCTGGACTGCTATTTGCAGACTAACGAGACTCTGGCGACTGGCCCTATGGCCAGTATAATTCTGTGTTTGTTTGTGCTGAGTGCCCCTTTACAGCCTCAGGTTTTAACCTAAGTCAGATAATTTTAAAATTTTAGTTATGCGACACTACAGTTATGTTCTTTGTTGAGGTAAGGGGCTGGTGACGGGTGCAAAATAGCCTAAGTGCTGACGCACCCAAAGTTTTAAATTCAAAATTCAAAAACTGATACTTTTGACTTCTTGCAATTCAACTGTTGGTTTCTTAAAACTTAAATCATTTTTACAAATACGTTTATTGTAAACTTCTTAAAGAAACAATAAGCTAACAAACATTATTTTTTATGGTTTTATTATATAAATGCAAGGTATCCAGAGAGCCGCGGCGATTCATTGAGTTTGACTGCTAAGCGGAAGACCTGGGTTAGATTCCCGGAATAGGTAATGTAAGTTGGGAAATTTTCCGACCTTGTCCCTGCATAAAGTGGCTCTGAGGTTCAAAAAGTCTTTAATAAATGGGTGTCTGGGGTCAACTCTTGGGGGTAAAGGTGACTAGAACGTTGTGATGATAACATCATCTCCACCAATGGTCGAGACTGCTCATCCTCCTATGTGCTTTTAAGATACGATGGACAGCCCTTTCAAATGGAGGCGGGGCTGTAGCCCACCCAAGCCCCCATACATCTGCACCTGTTTAAGATATAAAAAGCTATAAATAAGTCAAACGTTTCGAATTCATAATTATTATCAATATTTTGAATATTAAAAGGCAGAATCATCTTACTGTATTTTTTGCCGTAGTAACATGAAACCCAACGTTTGGAAAACTTGATTATTCCATGAAACACTTCTTTCTGTACTGAAGAGTCAAAAATCAACCTATGTAGAGAGGAAATAAATACAAGGGAGAGTAAAATGATAAGCTTAATTTGTTTTTGTTTCTTGCCTAGTAAATTTATGTATGTAGGGTTGCACAAGTTTACTGCTTATTCTCACAGAGCTATTGCTCATCTACATATATTTTCAACTTTGAGTTATTGCCTGTGTACCTTAAGAAGAATTGTTCTTTGGGATCCACGTACAGTCACTTATGACCCATTGCGAAGGCCTTTCCACCCATCTGCCTGCGAACTGAGGCCATTGTTGAATTTGCTCCTCCGTTGGTAAACTGGCTGGTGTGGTAAGCATGCACAGAAGATATTTAATTTCTTTTGCCAAGAAATTTCTGTAAGTTTTAAGCTGACAGAGGGCAAGAAACCACTCCTCTTCACTGCTGGAAGTGTGTAGAGGAGGCGCCATCTTTAAAAATGACAAAATGGCGGTTTGACTCTCACTTGATTAGTGTTGCAGCCTTGAGGTCGTTTTGTAAATAATAGTTTAGGCCTCATGTAAATTTGAGCTGTATAGAGTCTGCAATACAATTTATATTGGACTTGTAAGGTTTTCATTTGACTCTTGTAATATCTGTAGAGCTTTTATGATGTATAAATTGGGCATTGTTCCAAACTTTTTTGGTGCCCGTACACCGCCGCTAATGGACAAGAATTGAAAGACCAATACAGATTGTTGCCGCAACAATGTTTACAAATCAATCGCTCTCCAGCGTCAACAACGAGCGATGCTCTCTCGTCAGAGTTTGTCCGTTGCTCAATTCATTGTTACCGTCCTCTCGCCAATTCTTGTCATCTTGTCAGCACTTGATTATCGCTCGGCGTCTGCAATGAAAGCACTCAGTCTCGCTTAGTGGACATGCATGTTCCCCGCCAAACCACTCCCGCCGATTGGGTTATTTCCAACACAAATATTTATTAACCGTTGCAGCTGCGGGGTCAATTGCGGTGCAATAAGCACGCTGTTTGCGGTTCTGTTCTGGAAACCATCGGCAAACACGGGGATGATGATTTGATACGCCTGCAGAAGGTACAATGCTAATTCACATTTCAGCGTTGCATATCGGTGATGTAAAATGCACGGTACTTTTGCCTTTTGAATCCTACCCTTGCTCTCTAACCCTGAACCGGTAGCATACATTTGACACCTTTCGTTGGTAACGGGGTTTCTCGTCATCCCAGAGTTTCGTACATAATTTAACCCGGCGCTACTCGCTGTAGGATCTGTCACGTGGCTCACCCCACGTATTTTCGTATTTGTAATGATTTTGTTTGCTAAATTTGCCTCAGATCAGGACGTTCAAACAATAAATGTACATTTTGTTTATGAATAATACACATTTTAAAGCGTCGCTTACTTTAAGAAGCAGGCGAAAATACAGTTGCTCGCGGGTGAGCACCGTGCTCTTTTCTTCTCACGCCTCCGACACAACTGAAACAAAGATGTCTGAGAGAGCGTTAGGGAAGACTCATATTTCGAATTGTGATATCTTATTGAAGGGGATACTCGGAAGGAAAGTAGACGAGAGCTTGGCTCTGACACTTCCACGAAACTCAAATTACAAGCATTTGAAAACAAAAGTGAGAACAGCGCTCACCCGCGAGTAATGGCTGGTTAAATATGCCCACATGACCGTTTATTCCAAAGGCTGTCTAAAAACGACGGGACATTTTGAAACTGAGGTATAGAGCGGAGAGTAAATAGCTGCAAGAGATTTAACCATGGAAACGAATAGTACAGAGGATATCGTTACATCCTGCATAGCTCGACGTAACATGTCCACAGGAATCTGGGCGATTTCCTCACAGACTTGACCTGCTACAACTGAAGAATCCTTCAGATTCCTGTGGACATGTTACGTCGAGCTATGCAGCATGTCCTTGGACGATTGCAGAAATGGTTGCTTAGAAAACGTCGTCATCTTCAAGTCATAAACCATCTGTTCAGCTGCATGTATGTATGTAATGGCTTTCTATGCATTATTCATTTCCATGATTATACTTGTAACTGTTTATTCTCTTCTCTATACCTCCGTTTCAAAATGTCCCGTCTTTTTGAGACACCCTTGACTTCCTGCAACATAACTACGATAGATCAACCAAGGCACATACTTCTGTTGCATTTCTTTTTACCAACAAACCGTTGTTCACTGTATCTCACTTCCCTTATCTGTATTTCTTTATTCGTATGCCTCACCGTGAGGTCTGTCACATCCGGAACCCGCAGAGAGTTCTGTTGAAATGTTCCGAGCGTCGACACTATCACATGAAATCTTCATTATAGTTCGTAAGCGTTCTACTTCTTGTGGGTGGAATGACACCACCTGTGGCCATCTTTGTCTTCCTCATTTGAATCATTTCAGAGTAGATTACTGATTTCTCGTGCACATTGTCGACCTCCGTGGCGGAGTGGTTAGCACAGTGCTACGACGCAGAGGTCCCGAGTTCCAATTCTGCACTGGGCATGGGCGTTCTTTGTGATTGTCCATTCATCAATTGCATTATGTCAACACTCTACTTCGCGATTAGCCAAATGTGGCAGAAAGGCGAAGTAAAATAAACTAAATCATTCCAAATAAAACCACTGCAATTTTCAGCTTTCCGCTGCTCGCCACACTTGTTTCTAACGCAGTCTGTTCCGTTTCCTTATGTGCCTTTCTTCTGCCTAATTTATGCATCCGTTGCAGGATGTTGCATGGATTTGTTTTTTCAAGATATGCGCCGAGATGTGATACTCGTCAGAGTGCGTGACATACATTGAAATGCGTTCCTCCTATCTGCCATCTTTTCAAGAGCGAGCACTTGTTAGTGTTCGCTAAGAAGAACACAGAAGTTTTTGCGAAAAACCTTATCACTCTTTCTCTTCTGAATTCCCCCAACCCACGAGGTTCTCCATTAACCAAAAGGGGGAGACATATGTCTTCATGAACCATTTCCCATACTCCTCACATGCCTGCATTTTATCGCTTTTTAAATCGTATTTGTACATCCGCTAACGTCGCATGCAAATCATAATTTACCCGGAGGATGTCATTTGTGGATTTCGAAAGAGACTCGTGTTTCTGCAACGTCCAAGATAATGAGGAACAAAGTTGTTCACCGAACTAGTTTTTGAAGTTTTCTTTTCTTATACGATGCCTTAGCGTCAATGCGCAATAATGGACAATGTCCTCGGTTGTAAAGCAGTTAAGAGAAGATAGTTTCGTATCTGTTTTCCTCTATCGTCTAGGCTTCCCCGATGGCGCAGTGCTCGCGTCGTCGCCTTGTAATCAAGGGGTCCCAGGTTCGATACCCGGTGGAGGCACATAGTGGTTCGGATCCCACTTAAAACTGTAGGTCCGTCCTAAAGTGGACTTAAAACACCAAATCAATCAATCAATCCTCTATCGTCCATTTCTTCAACGTCACGATTAAATTAGAGAAATAAAAAAGCGACGAAACTAAGGAGAGTTGTCGGTTATACCCATTGAACTATATATACAGTAACTGGAACTCTCGCTGCAACGCTGATCGACCGCGAAAACTGAAGCCACTTTTGCGATTAGTTTCTCCAAGGAAGACGGGAAGAAAACGTGGTGATCCCATAAGCTAACATGTATTTACTCGCCTCTTTGCTTTCGTATAGCACCAAAAGAAACATATTTTAACCATATTTATGCATTCAGTGGTATAAATGAATGTCTTATTAAGTGTTTCATCGCTACATTAATAGTTGACATGTGTTTTTGCGAACAATTTATCCAGTCTTAAGTGGAATGAACATATGGCACGGTCGTGTTCGGCGTTTTGATGTACAAATCGTTTAGACAATTGCCCGGGTGTCAACTTTTATCGGTATCATTCTTAAAATATGTGAATATTACGAATAAATGTATTTGTTAAAAGTTCATGACGGTAATTAAATGTTATAGCGAAAGTTTTCGAATGAGTTTACACCCACGTGTTTCATACACTGTCGACTGTCGCAACTCGAAACTCGCAAGTGATTAAATTTTGTAATATCCAATTGGAATTCTTCATAACTTATAAATACATGAAATTAATTGAGTCATGGAGAGAAGCTAATCAAAAGTAACAAAGAGAATGAAAATAACTTATCTACGGATAGATTTTTTGTTGTAAAATATTAGTTTTATCTGCATGTCATGTTTATGAGCAGTTTGTGTACATTGTTGGCATGTCAAGCAGTACTTACTAAATTTTTATTGTGCACCCAAAAAAGTGTCTCGATATTATGGCCCAACTTCCACACAATGTGTTTTTCGCAAGACGCACAGGAAGAAAAAAATGTGTGGAATCTTCGAAATTAGTGTTTAATATTGTTTGAGATTTGTTGACCGTGATTCATTTTTTTTGTACTCCAAGTGCTAATTGTGTGCCCAAAAGCATGTTATCAGGGTGTCTACCAGCCTGGAAATCCTAGAAAAATCAGGGAAAATCAACGTTTTCGTGGTAATGCACCAAGAGTAGGTTTTTGAAAAAGGGAAAGGACAAGCAATACATTTAAAATTCATTCATTCATTCAATTCTAATTCATTCTGACATACTGAGTATAACTGGTAATTATACAGTAGAAATTGTATATTAAATACTTTAGGAGAAGGTAACGTTTCGAAATTTCCCACTTTCTTTTGCAATCTTTAGGTTGTGTTTGGTAGATATGAGGAATAATTCAGATACTTTTACTCAATTTTACTGTAATTATGCATTATTTATGCTATAATTATAATATTTTATGTAAAAAATATTGTGTTAATCACAAGTAAATACATGTCAAGTATTACGGAAATGCTCACCCCTGATAACCCTTTCCAACAGTCGGTTTCTATTCAATTTCCCTTCTCGTTATCACTTTTACATGTTAAGCGTTTTATATCTTTTAAAAGGTATTTTGCACACGTTTTATTCACATGTAACAAGAATATGCATAGAAAGTGGTGTCTGAATGTAGGTAATTTACTCAATGCAATGCTTTCTCATAAATTATGGCTTTATTTCGGAAATAATCTGCCGTAAAAATCCATTTGCCGCCACAGAAAAAATTCGTCTGCTTGAACTTTTCTTCCTACGTTCCCTGGCGTACCTAAGCGAGACAATGGCTTCACTTTTGCCCCGTAAAGCAGTCCTTCCATGTTATATATAGTTCAATGGTTATATCTGACTACAGGCACGTATCCAGAGGGGGGGCTTAGGGGGCTCGAGCCCCCCCGAAAGTTTTAGGTTTACACTAGATAAAATGAGTTTTTTGATTTCTTGTGGTGTGAAATAAAATAATGTGACAATAATTTAAGGAGATAAATAATTATCGAGGTAAGACGGATAATGTTCCGTAGCCCTGTTATTGATAATAGCACGTATCCAAGATGGGGCACAGGGAGCTCGACCCTCTCCCCAGGAAATTTTTCAGTTTACGTTAGATAAAATTAGGTTTTTGGCTTCTTAAATAATGTGAAAATAATGTAAGGAGAGAAATAATTATCGAGGCAAAACGGAGCATGTTTTATACCCCTGTTATTGTTAATGGCTCGAGCCCCCCCCCTCAGGAAATTTTCCAATTTACACTAGATAAAATTACATTTTTGGCATCTTGAATAATGTGAAGATAATAAATTTATAAATCTGAGAGAAACAATTATCGAAACAAAACGGGGAGTGTTCTATAACCCTATTATTGTCAATAGCACGTATCCAAGGTAGGAATCAGGAGGCTCGAGCCCCCCTTCAGAAATGTTTCTGTTTACATTAGATAAAATTAGGATTTTGGCTTCTTGAATAATGTGATGATAATTTGGGAGAAATAATTATCGAGACAAGATGGAGAATGTTCTATAACCCTGTTATTGTTAATAGCACGTATCCAAGCTGGGGTTGAGGTGGCTCGAGCCCCCCCCACCACAGGATTTTTTTTATTTTACACTAGATAAAATCAGTTTTTTTGGCTTTTTGAATAATGTGACGATGATTTAAGGAGATAGACAATTATCGAGGCAAGACGGAGAATGTTCTATAACCCTGTTGTTGATAATATTGCACGTACACTTTTCTTGCGCTTTCGGTGTTGTCGCAGAGCACTTGAGCACTATGTAGAAACTTGTCAGCATTTGGAAGCTGCACAACAAAGGTAGCGCCACACGTAGGGCGATTCGTTGTAATTTCTAATCTCTGGAAGGCGGGAGAGGGTACGTTCTTGAATGAGAGAAGGAGTCAACTACTGGCAATATTAACAAATCGTTTTATCTGCGGAACGTTCTAGAATATAATGAGGATATAAATGCGCGGATTCAATTTTTCGGTTGATCTGTACAAAGAATCGGTTAATGAGATTTCAGAGGTAAGTGTGACAATTCATACAGTCGATTGGTGATCAGATCAGTCAGCATCCTCTGATTGCTTTATAAGATATAGTGATTCAAAAATGAAGACATTGACGACAACAGAACTTCCGGGGCCTCAGTGTAGTGCTAGTTCGGTTCGAGGGCCGAAGAGATCAAAGGTCTCTCTCTAAAGTGAATATTTCAGCAGTACCGGATATTGGAGTGGTTTATTAAAACAGAAATAAACTGCATAGATCAACTGAAAAGCAAAGTTTTGAGTGATGATTTAGTTTTGTCAGAACTAAATTTCGTATATGCAGTCCGCGAATTTCATGGTATAAAAAAATATTTTTGTTTAAACCTACTGGGTTCGAAACACATTCAAACACTTAACTACCATAAAGAGACAGCCGAAAATTTTATGAATGTCGAGAAGAGAAAGAAAGATGTTGCATATGTAGACATTTTAGGCGGAAATTGCAGGCTCTACCAGGACCCACATCAGGGCTCTACCAACTGAGCCACCTAGCCATCCTTGACTTCAACCGATTTTTCGTTAAAATGTCTACATAGTACATGTCCTGTGTATATCAAATCATAAGGTGTTGCCTGTATAGTGAACAAGCACAGAAAATATAGGAGAGAGAAGAAAACTGAGGAGCATTATCACCGGTTGTGGATATTTTTTTCTTCTATGGTCAACAAGAGCTACTACTTCCAGGTGACAATGACAGTGGCCTAATAAGGGATATTTCACACCGTGTCGCCTGAAGATTAGGTTTGTGCGGCCTTTTGTGTCGCTACGGTGTGAAACGTTGCTGTTGATTGGCCCATTCCAATCGACATGTATCGCGTGTCCCTTCGGTCTGCAACCTTCCTAAGTCTTGAAAATCC
This sequence comes from Lepisma saccharinum, assembly GCF_977018435.1. Classification (NCBI taxonomy): domain Eukaryota; kingdom Metazoa; phylum Arthropoda; class Insecta; order Zygentoma; family Lepismatidae; genus Lepisma; species Lepisma saccharinum. The sequence goes on from NC_139229.1 coordinate 3,065,859, forward strand.
AAGTCACAAGGATGGAAAATTAGGGCCTTGTTAAGGTTAGGTGTGAAGGCAGGCAGACGACAGCACCCTAAAGGATCATATCCAAACCTGCAGGAAGAACGCCTCTTACTTCAATCTCCAATACGATGATAAAAACTTCTGGTGAGATGATTTTTAAAAAAATGTGTCCGAGATAAAGAGAGGCGTGCCCAGGATTTTCGGAAGGGAGAGGGGTTACACATACTATTGTTGGTGGTCACTCCTGGTTTTGCCATTTTTTCCCTGTCTTTGACGTTCCTCTTTTCTTTTTTTCTTTTTTCTTTTTTAAAAGGAATACCAAAACCTCCCTTGGGCACGTCACTGGAGATAAATGAGTAAGTATTTCATCATACTGGGAGACGAAACATTAGATGTGTTGGGAACGGAAGGGTTTTCACTGTGCATTAATTGTTTCGTGCCGATATACGTATGACAAGACGGCGGAAGCTATGACAGACAATTTTGAACACTTACGAGTGCTAAGGCCTGAATATGAACATTTTGGTGGGTTTCGGCTTTTATAAGAGCTGCAAACATGGGAGGACAAGACACGATAGTGGTGTTCAGGCTCGAATCAGAGAGAAATATTCGAGAACTGTCTGCGTCCAGTTTTCAGCCCACAATTTGAACCTCGCGTTGTCGAGTGGATTGTCCATCCTGTGTATGTGTAACAGTTTCGTAAAAACACTCAAAGACACCATAGATGTTCTTATGTCTGATGAGAAGAAATGGACAAACACACATAGCTACTGAGATGGTTCCAGCACACAATATTAATGCATGGAAACAGAGGAGCCGAGTGGTAAAAAATGTTCCGATTTCACGTTCTGATTAAAATGATAGCCTTACAGTGGTGACGATTTAAGGGATAGTTTCTCCCCATTTTTTATTTTTTTGCCTCAACATTATGACCTCTTAATGTTAAGCCTTGGCTACCAAGAGAAAGTAAACTTTCCTTACAACGCCCTCTGCACCCCCCCCCCCCCGTTTTGGAACCCAATTGCCACCTCTGGTCTTAAACACACAATTGTGAGGTCTTACTATACCCCTTAAAGAAATGGTGTTGAGCCCCCCCGAAAGGAATTCCTGAATACGTGCCTGTCTGACTAGATAACTCCACTCTTTCTCGGGAATCTCTGGAGCAAGCAAACGAAAATAAATCATCTGCGCAAGTAGTGACTCGAGAGGGTGGGACCAATGAACGCTTGAGAGGGTGAGTGCATAGAATTTCCGAAAAGTGTGGCGGGAAACGTTTCGCGGATAATCATGTTTAACGTGAGGTGCGATTTTGCGTGGGACAGCAGCCCTAAGACTTTTATGCAGCATGTTTTTGGGGACCGATAAAGCGATGGGATAAGCGTATCAATATTGATGGAGATTATGTTGAAAAACAAAAAAACGGTTTTCAAGTCACTATCTCACTTAGATTCTTTTTAAATAAACGTTTGTGAAAGGCTTACTAAATCACCCTCGTACAAACGTGAGATAGAAACGAAGTACGGACAGCGCGAAAGAGCTGGTATGAATTTGCACACGGGACTCACCAAAAGGCAACACTGAGATGGACCGGAGGACCGTGTTAAAGAGCTAATCTCCGCTAACAGATGGACAATGGACATCCATTATGAAGGACAGGCGTACGTGGGCTGGCGTATGTGCGCTTCTGACCACGCGGCGGATTTCAAAGGCTTTGCAATTATGTGCGGAATCTGTCCCTTGGGTCTGACACTTGGCTTTTGACAACTTGAAAAACCGTCGAGGGTAGAGAGCTCCTGCCTCCGGGTCGTGTGATTCTCTTGTCATGGCCAAAGTCTATGAAATATCTGGGTACATTGTGAAGGCTTTTCAGATGTTATTTCGCTTTTGTGCTTCAACATGGGAGGCGTATTTACGTTTCAAGGGGAACCTTTTAAAGTATATACGACGAGCGAAAAGTCATTCTATATCTCTTTTAGGTATTATATTCCTAGATTAGCTCTATTATCGCTGGGTAACGGCCGACCTCTTTTTCGGAGTGGTTAGAATAGCATGCTACGACACCAGGGGTTATGGGTAATCTCTGCCTGAGCATGGGTGTTCTTTGTGAGTGTCCGTTCATCAGTTGCAGATCATCACTCATCCTCATCTTCGCGATTAGCCAAAGTGGCACAAAGAGAAAGTAAATGAACTGAATCAATCAATTAAGGAGTGAAATAGGTCAAGAATGTCTGTAATACCTGACAACGTGTTTCTTAACTGCAGCATTCGAATGGACATCTATGGAAAAATATGACTGCTGGCTACAATATTGGGGCTTGACTGACTTCTATCAGTAAACAGACGAGTTATTACCAGACAACGTTTGAGAGCTGAAAAACATTCCTTTCAACCTACGAAAATTTTTTAATGTTTTTTTTTCAAATACAGGGTCTTCGAGAATGAATGGTGGGGGTTTATGAGTTCTCTGTGAAGTATGTATTACGTGTAATGGATTGACAGTGCTTCTATTTTATTCAGTCACTCAAAAGGATTGCGTTCGTGTGTTTTTATTTTCTGTCGTTTGAACATCAACTGCACTGCATAAATGAACATGCTACACAATTTTGCGTTTCGTCCAATCGAGAAAATGGAAATTTAAGGCACCGACTGACAGCTCCTCTTTCAACAAGGTGGAGCACCGCCTCACTTTGCTAATCATGTGCGAGAAGAGTTGGATCGTTGATTTCTAGACGGTGGATTTTCAGATCCCATGGTCCTCAAGAAGTCCTGATCTCACTCCATTAGACTTCTTCCTCTGCGGCTATGTCAAAAGTGAGGTTTAAATGAAAGAATTGATAATTTTGACCAGCTGAAGGAAAGAAACAGACAAGCAATTGTAAGCGTTACTAGAGACGTTTTTACCAGTAGCTATGACGTGTGTCGTGCTGTTAATGGTGCGCATATTGAAACTTACTAATGTTTTAGTAATATTTCTGAGTGACTGAATAAAATAAAAGCACTATACATCCATTGCACATAATCCATACTTCACAGAGGCCTCATTCTCGTAGACCCTGTACATGTTTATGAATACATATAGGGTCAACTGGGTTAATTGTGAACAGGGGTATTTGTGAACACTGGTCAGTACAGATAGGCTATTAGTGATATGACCATTTTTATTATTGATTATTGTGATGTATGTACTTTTTTTGGAGCTGATGTTTTTTAGACATATTAATCCACTTTATGAAGTTTTACAGTCTATTTTCCCAAAGACTTTAAAAACAAGTGGTTTTCAGTTTTCTCAGTCGTTAAAAACTCAGGTATGTGTTGCATTCTGTTGCAGTTCTATTCAAAATTTTTGGTGTGCCTGGTAGCTTAGGCTTTTGCCTTTCACACTGCAGGCATGTTTTCCCAATATTTTGTGTGGTTTAAGAGTTATTCTAATTTAAAATTCTCCATTCAAAATTCTCTTCTTGGGGTAATTATGAACAGTGTTTTGGGGTATTTGTGAACGTTGGATGGAATTGTTACATGCAGTATACTTCAGTTATGCCACCCTTTTTATTTTTAAAGCAGCTATTTTAAATATAAAACCTATTTTGATCAGTCTTTGCGATGCTTTTGGTTTGATTCATACTGTTGAAGTTTCAGAAGCTTCTTCTGAGAATGAAAAAAGAGGTTGTTACATTCTTGCAAAATCTTTCGGTAATGTAAGGAAAATAACTGAACACAGATACATCTGTTGCGTCCAAAGAATGGGACGACGAAGAAGGCGAAGTGATCGTGAATGAATTGACTATAGTTGGTGATAATGGAACAAACTTTACACCTACGGAAAAAAATGTATGACATTCCATTTAATGACATGATCGCTGTGTTACCAGACCCAGAAACAAAATATTTTCAGAGAAAACTGTGTCTCGTATTTCCTGGAAGGGTAGATGTTATGCAGAAAATGTGATATACAGTAATATGCTTTTTTTCAGTTGCATTAGGCTACTTTTGTTTCCTTTGTTTTACTAACTACATTTTCCCCTTTGTTTTATTAGTACAGTAGGCTACTTGTACGTAAGTTTTCTTCAAACAAGGCACAAAGTTCAGTTTGATACGCACCCACTTATTGTATAATTTTAAGTGTTTAATATGTTTAAGAGATGTCTGTGATGACGTAATTTGTTTTCTTCAAATGAGTAGTCTTTTATGGTTATGAACTAACCTTAAAACGTTCGATTGTGAGTTGTTAGGAGAGAGATATTATGGATGTTTCTGGAATAATGGAAGAGATTGTGGAAATGTGAAAGTTTTAAGTGGTGTAGTGAAGAAGTATTATGATCTAAATACACTTTTGTTTGTAATAAGAAGTTTAATTGTGAGTTCTAGTGTAATACATTAACATTAACATATCCTTATCTGATTTCCCACTACCTGAGGGCTTCAAAGTAGGCTGATAAGTCTCATGATCGCCGTGGAGGAATAAACGTAAGTTGATCCTTTGAGCATATTCCGGGGAACGTAACAAGTTAACTCCAGAGAAAAGGGAAAAAAATGTTTCTTACAACTGTTTCTTTCCCATATTTATTTGTACACGTGTGTCCTGTTTATATGTTAGGAGATATATCAAAAAGTAAATATTTGAAAGTGTCTTCATTTCCCCCATTTAAAGTAATGGTAAAAAATCAGGGGTATTTGTGAACGGGGTAATCGTGAACACAGATACATTGAACACTTACTGACAATATTTGTGCACATCATTGATCCACATGTCATCCATTCACAAATACCCCACAGATACACTCTACAGGTTTTACCCCAGAAATTGAAAATTTCCCAAAACCTGAAGGGGTAGTTGTGAACATCAATTTATTACGTAGTTATGCAACATTTCAATATAACTTTTTTATTGTATCAACAAAAGAGCATATGCATTCTGGTTATCCAGGAAAAAAGATTTTAAACAATACACATTCTGAGTTCTGAACCTTAGAAGTCGACATTTTTTTTTTCGCGGCACAGTGGTTCTTCCCCACATTAAGCTGTAGGTCCTGTCTCGAGTAACTATCTGAGGAAGCGTTGGACTTGAGAAGGAATTCTGTTTCCTCGGGACTTGAGTTCGAGCTGCTCATGTTAGTCGCGTGAGTGCGAGGGATGTGGCCGTGGGTGTATCAAAAGGATATTGAAGGTCGCGCAGCGTCTGAGGACAAAAAACGTCAAAGCCCCGGGCACTCTTGTATAAAGTTTGGAACCAGCGTCAGAAGACACCGAGAGGGGGTAGAAGGGGAGTGACGTCGAAGCTCACAAGACGATAATGAAGAGGACCGACAGATAAGGGAACAAAATAACTGCAAGGGGGTTGGAAGTATCTTTCTACAACACTGACCAGTGACGCTAAGGAAAAAGTGACTTTGTTGGAACATCTACAAGTTTCAAAAGCCCTTATCTCGGGAACTACCACGCCTAGAGAGAACATTTTACTGGATAGAGGTACACATAAAAAGCTGCTTTATATCAAAATAAACCTCATTGATACTCTTTGATGTTTCAGTATCTCAAGAACTATCCCACGTAGAGAAACATGTGGTATTAAGCATGGAAACAGGGACGACGAAGAAAGAAATTGCACAAGAACAGTCCGTGATTTCGTCTAGTTTCTTGATTTTTGCTATTTAGCGTTGGTTTTCTGCCACTTTCTGGCTAATCGAGACGATGAAGATGAGTGATGATATGATGAAATTAATGACGCGACACTCACAAAGAACACCCAGACTAGATTCGAACCTGGGACCTCTGACGTTAGCGCGCTGTCCTAACGCAATTGGGGTCGGCTTCATCGTTTGGTATCCTTCTTCGTAACTTTCAATATATTCATAATTACAGACACATCAATAACTTGGTAATGTTGATAGAAGTTTTGGAATTTAAGATGTTTATCGTAATATCCGAATGGCATTACGTTCACGGTCATTGGTACTAAGGGGAAGTGTCTATTTGATAGAGATAATCTTTGAGATTACCATATAAAAAATATAATATATAGTTTGATGTTTTAAGTCCACATTTTGCACAGTAAAGCTAATCGGGACTGGACCTACAGTTTAAAGTGGAATCAGAACCACTATGTGCCTCCACCGGGTATCTAATCTGGGACACCTTGATTACAAGGCGACGAAGCTACCCCTGCACCCTCGGGGAGGCTCTATATCCCTCCCCCTTTTCCCGGCGCCAGTAAGGATATAGTTTAGGCAAGTTAAGATGTCATATCTGAAATTGCATTTTGGTGAAGTTCTTGCAATTTGGTATTTTCTAAGCTTGTCTTAAGTGCAATTAAATCAGGACTTAGATGGGCAGGCCATGTGGCACGAATGGGAGAGAAAAGAAGAGTTTACAGAATTCTTGTTGGGAGACCTGACGGTAAGAGACCTGTAGGAAGGCAAAGACGAAGCTGGAGAGATAACGTTGAGATGGACCTGAAGGAAATTGGCAAGGATGGAAAAGGTTGGATTGATCTTGCCCAGGATAGGAACAGATGGGAGGCTTGTGTTGCTGCAGCCATAAACCTTTGGAGAGTTAGTTAGTTAGTTAGTTTTAAGGCCACTTTATACTGTGATTCGCTAATCGGGACTGAACATAGAATTTAAAGTGTGATCCAAACCATTGTGCAACGTGTGTCTACCCAGTACTGAACTCGGGATCCCTTGATTAGAAGGTGACGGCATTACCACTACACCATCGGGTCTCCAGTTTTGTGTTTGCCATTTCTATAAAAGATCAACTTACATGATAATGGCACTTGCCATCCGCCATCTTTTTTAGGCGAGTTCTTTAACTCCTATTAGCAGATAGATAGGCAGAAGATTGTACGAAAAGTTCATGGCACTATTTTAATTTTCCCATAAATTACATGTAATCTTCATTCATCTTCATCAAAAATACATTACGAATTATAATTCTTTTTTCCTCTTCCTTTACCCTAACAACTACGAGGCCACCGCATTCAGGCACGTGTGAAATTGAGTGCGACCTCAAGCAACATGGAGGGAACCGCAAACAACTGCTTTTGACATTTCTCGACCCTCGCCGCAAAGCTGTTTCGACTTTTGCGGGTGGCATTTCGCCTGCAAAAGCCGCACTTGGTGTCAACCGCAAGTACTTAAGGCCGACATCTCAACTCGACACCCCTCCACCCCCTCTGCAAGCAACACTTCACGATAACGTTTGCCGGACAAAAGCCCTTTTCATTTCCACTCGGTTTCAGCCAACGCGGCGGGAGGATACGGCTTTGCCCTTTCCCTCGAGGATCTTTTGAATCCCTAGCGATATCCTGGTGCAAAAACTTAATTCACGTGTTGCGCATATATGTTATGAAATTTGATGATGGAAAAATAGGATATTCGTAACTTACCCAAGATTCCAAACTTGAACTTCTGATTTCGAAGCACGTTATCATCACCGCAAGACCACATTTTGTTAAGTAACCGTTGTAGAGTCACAATAACATACTTCAAAGTAACTGAGTTACTTCCTTCTGTCAAACTATTACCCCAAATAATATGAAAGACTCATAAACTACAAACTCATAAAGATACTTCATACTGTTAACCAAAAACTTCTGGAACACCTGGAAAGGAATGTTCCAGATAAACAACATTCTAATAATCTTGTGTCTGGAGGGGAGTGATTTTTTTGTGTGTGTGTGTGTGTGTATATATATATATATATATATATATATATATATATATCTTCCTGCTGTTTTGTACCTTATTTCATTTGTATTTGGTACAGAGTGTGAAGACCACCTTGCTAGAAGGTTGAAACGTAACGTTTTGTTTATGTTTTAAATAAAATCAATTCTGCCTTGGTCAGCATTTTAAGTATTTGGTTATCATAGAAACAAGGCTTAATGGTGTTTTCATTCTGTTGACTATTTACAGTATACAAAATATTCATTAACTCTAAATTAATTTTCATCGCGATTAGTCAAAAGTGGCAGAAAGGCGACTGAAAATAAATTAAATCAATCAATCAGTCGTAAATTCATCTAAAAATCATAGAAAATGATATCAGTAAAAAACAAATTAATTTGCATGGCATCATACATAATATTTTGCTTTCGCTGCATCTGTGGAAATAAATTTTTCGGCGTTTGATCTAAACAAAAACATGACATGAATTTGATATGATACTGTATGTTGAAGATATCAGTGCCGTTAGGAAATGAGGTGATTGATCATTTTTCAGATGCAGGTTGCATCCTTAGAATTTTTAGGAAATAAGTTTATAAAAACGGAAAGGTGATAAATATGAACAAATAAATTTATTTTAAAATGTGTTTTTGGCGTTGCAGTATACTTGTTGCTTTCTTTTGAACGTATTGTTTAATTTTATATGTTTATGTATGCAATCCTTTTCTTATAACATATTTTCTGAAAGAGGTTCATTTATCGTAGTAGATAAGTCAAGAGTGTTAGAAAAGCGACGTAAACTGATAGACCGAATTAGGCTGTTTAACGTCGCTTTTATGACACCTTTAACTAATCGCAACGATGAAGATGAGCGATGAAGGAAATTTATGAATAAACACTCACAAAGAACACCCATTCAGAGGCAGGGATTCGAATCCGGGACTCCTGGCGTCGTGGCGCGAGCATAAAAATATCGATAGCAAAAGCTCTTTGATAATCATGCGCGTGTATTTATTAAAATAGTTCTAGATTGAAAATACTTTTCCGCAATTGCAAATTCCTGTATTCAATGTGCATGTCATTAAAATTCACAGCAAAATTAAAATCCTTTGCATCGGAGCAGTAGGAAGGAATTTCATAACACGATTCGGAGAATAGTTCGGTCATTTCCCGCAGCATTCTCAGTGGCGCCACTGTCGACCCGACTTCCTCATGGGACTCTGCAGCGAAATGCGAAGGTAATGAGCGTCCATTTTGTCAAATGGCTGAATAGAGTTTCCCCCAGTCGTTAACACGAATCCCACGCCACTTCGTTGCCTCCGTGAAATATGTTTTGGAATAAAACTGAAAGCGGAGACATTTGGTTCTGTTTACAAAACAGGTACGTGCCTGCATATTCCAAAACGCAATGTCCTCGTTACTTCAAATTCGTGGCCTATTTTTCTTGTTCCCGCAAGCGAATTTATGATCTCCGTAAGCGGGGTTATGCATGTAGTGCGATTGTACTCCATGCACAGGATTGTGTTTAAAAGTTTGTTGGACCGATTTACGCCATACCTGGTGGAAGTATTGGTTTTGTTTCATTCATAAACTGTTAGGTTCTAGTGTATAACACCTGTTTTTAGAGAAATTGTAATTGCTTTGATAGTTACAATTGTTTAATCTGATTTCAATGTAGTTTTTTTACTTTAAAAAGATAAACAATGTCACAGCCAGATTGATTTAGAAACAAAAACTGTTATTTAAGCAAGTTTTACTTCCCGAGTTACAGTGCATCATAACTTTTCTATGATGACGTCATACTTCCAATGCTGATGGACCGACCTGTATGTAGCTGCCTAATTACGCTGGCTACAAAATAATCAAGAAGTAAACATCTTGGAAATCTCTTGCCAATATAAACTTACCCATTATATTACAAAAGACAATATTGTATTACAAAATTATGGAATTATAGTAGCAAATGTAAAAATAAAACCTGCGTAGTTTAATAGGTGGTTTTAGGTTCATTTTATTCACAGATAAGCTAACTGAGACCAAACCTTCAGTTTACAGTGGATTCCGAATCAATATGTGTGTCCACTAGGTATCGAACGCGGCACAACTTGATTACAAGGTGGCGATGTTATAACTACGCTATCAGGGAAGAGCGTATGGAGTAGTGATACGGCTCGGTGGATTACGGGTTCCACTCTAAACTATAGGTTCAGTCCCAACTAGACTATCCGAGCACTTTAATTTGGTGACATTTTAAACAGGTTGGAAACACCTCTGAGACATGCATGCTCCTAGTTCAGGGAGACCCCTTTACACATTTTCAGACCGCGGTTCATTCCCAGCGCCTATTTTTCCCCACCGACTGCCACATCCGGATTGAAGCAGAGTGCGAAATCATAAATCACTTTTAATGTTCAACCGACAAACCAACGCAGAGTATCAACGTTCCTCTCGTCACAGCGTGGAAAAAAAGGGATGGGATGGCGAAAATAATTATCCGCCAATGCAGCAATTCGCGCGAAAATGGGATCTGGAACTGAAAACCCAGAATAAATGAACGCGAGCTAGTGTATGTGTGAAAAACGCAACACGTAGAAATAAGGATCTGTTCGCAGCCTGTTATATTTTCCTGTTACTTTAATCTATACAGTACAGAACGATGATAACGTGTTGCTTTTGTAGCTTAGTTTTAATCTGTCTACGGATTAAACCCGTGTTTCTGTTCACATTTCAATTTTTTTCATAACTTTAGCGTAATGTTCTAATCTTGCACAAAAGTCTCATTTTTATTGATGTTGGAGCTCTGTTTACGTTCATTAATACCAATGGACAACAGAAAAGAATGTGTTTAATCTGGAGCACAAGCATCCCGAAGGATGAGGTTGCTTTGGTCGTTAATACGCGTGGAAAAAAAGGAAAATTAGCACGATTTATTTTGTAATAATCTGGTATTTGAACATTTACGTTCACAATTCACATATTTCTAATATACCGATAAATCGTTACGACATCGATTATGGATTTACAAGGAAGGGCAGGTAAATTAGCATCACGTGCTGATATAATGGTTGTTGACAAATCTTAGTTAATTCCTTTCCTTCATGTTATGCAACCAACTTTACTCTGATGTAAATTGGGTTGCTTATATTCGCAGGCGTGATGGATTGATTTTGTTTATTTTACTTCCCTTTTCAGCCACTTTTGGCTAATCGCGATCAGGATGAGTGTTGATATGATGAAATTGATGAAGGGACACTCACAAAGAAGGCCCATGTCCTGGCCGGTAATACAATTCGGGATCTCTGGCAGAACGCTTTAATGTTGTGGGGCGGGGCGTGGATGTTATTTGTGCTTTTACCTTCATCACTTCATCATATCACCACTCATCTTCATCGTCGCGATTATGCAAAAGTGGTAGAAATGCAAGGAAAATAAATGAAATCAAGAAAACCAATCAAAGCCACTTATTCGTCGTTTGATTGGCAGCCAGCAATGACAAAACGTCAGAAGATTGACTGTCAGTGGCTGAGGCAGCCAGTAACTCCTCTCCTCACTATTATGCAGACTTTGTGGTCAGGGTTAAGCCACAAAGATACACCTCATCAACTCTAGCTGTAACGGTGTACGTATGGAGCCTATCTTTCCATTGCGCACTGTTTACTATATCTTTCAGTTCAACAGATTTTTATACATCTGTCGTTCTTTCGGTATCAACTAAATCAATATCACGAACAAATACACCGTGCACAGTGTTCTAGGATTTCATAGGCCTTTTCTTAAATTTCAAATTTGTAGTTTAGTTGTTTTCTTATAGGCAAATAAAATATAGTAACGGAGAGACCTAAATTTTGTAAATTTTTATTTTCAGCTCTGATATACGTTTACATTATAAAATTACACTTGATATCTAGGGCCTGGGACTTTATGTCCTATAAAACTGTAAAATATGTATTTATGTTATAAAAATTGAAAAATATGTCAGAAAAAACAGAAAGATTCCCAGTAAATACAAAAATATTCACAAAAGTACTTTCGAAATTCTCATTATATGGGAACTCAAGTATCTTCCAGGGAAGATCGACTAGGGAGGGTGTGGTGTATTAAGTGAAGTCAGACTTCCTTTAAGCGAAGAATGTAGTGGGAAAATATAAAAATATTGTGAGGTTCACTGCAACTATCCTAAGTCTTATTTACTATTAAGTCAGATTTACACATTTGTGGAAACTAAAGCATAATTGGCAGCTCGCTACAACTCGGATAAACCTAGGCAATAATCACACATACACAACGTTTCTAGGCAGATTTGAATTATATTGAATCTTAAAAACAGCCTACAATTATTTTCCAGAACAAGTTACACTAAATTTCTTGGCCGCCATTTCCTTATCCTGCCATCGATAATCAAAACTATCCGTTGCGCTAAAGGTAAGAAGAATAAATTATAAAATAACCGATTATATACAAGATATTGGTAGAATATGTCAAAATATGCCGTATCAAGTTCATCTATTTCGGCTGAATTTTTATCAGATACGTAAAAAACCTCACGACAGTATTCGATCCAATGCTAAATAAAATATATGTTATAACATATAGTCTCGGGCTCTATTGTAACTATTTATTTTACATTTTATTTTAATTTTACGTCGTATTTTTCCATTTTTAGGTTTACATTGAAGAGGTGTGCCCTGGACTCGTGCTCGTGTCCTGAAGTTCCGTAGTGAGATTAGTTAACCATTGCACCACGGAGGATGGCTAAACCAGACTTGGAAGCGTGGAAGGTAAGTACGTTTCTGAATATTCAAAATATAATTTTTGAATTTTGGAATGCACGCTTGCTCTATGAATTGCTACCATAGCTATTTAACAACATGTGTACAGCTATTAAGATTTGACGAATTGGTGAATGTGAAACAAACTAATAAGTGCAAGAAGAACAGACACTAAATCAAGTTTTGTTTCCATTGTTATCACCAAGGGTAGAAAAAACTTAAAATAACTCAAGCGCTAGCCCCTTTTTCTCAGAAGCCAGCCTTTTCCCCAAAATACGGTCTAAGAAAGACATGAATCCCAATAAGATAAAGCTTCACATTTTGAAATGTGATCTTATAATATCTAATTTATTAATGAACACAAGATTTGGATTAAAGTAATTAATTCTTGCGTTGGAGTGGCCTTCCTAATGAAGGCTCTACTGGTAATAGCATCAATAACTATGGAATACAATCTAATATATGGCCGACTCTACCATATTGTTGCAGATTTTACAATTTGGTTAGGACCAGTGAAAAAAAATATAATGGCTTGCTTATTACTCTGATTTAATGATACACGTGTTACAGGAAACACACAAGCATTAAAATATACATCTTCTGTAAGAAAACGTGAAATATTAAAGAAAAAAAAAACTATATATTTATTTTAGAACTGAATTTGAAAATCCAGGCGCTAAGTGAAAATTTTCAGGCGCCATGGAGACCGGACGTTCTGTATTTTTCTACCCTGGTTATCGTAAACTGTTATTATTCTATTATCCTCATAATGTCAGTGTTGCCAAATACATAAATGTAATACAAATTCTTACAGATTTTAGAAAAAAAACATTAACTAACACGTTAATATTAGTTTGATTTAAACCAGACACGAATTAGATATTAACAATAAAAACAAGAAACGTTGATAACTGCTGTAATACATTAGGGTGGATCAAATGAAAACTGAGCAGTGGATGTATTGGGTTATATTTATGTATGTGTGTGGCGACAATCCTGTGTAGAGGTAGAGCGGAAGGTAAGGAAGGGAACCCCTACTGCATTATGGACTCGCCCTAGATAGTCGCACGTGATACCTATGCATAGGCAGTCGGGCAACAGTATGGTCCGAGCAGCAATCAAGGCCAAACGGCCCAACCTGTTGTCCTCTGGAGTGGTTTTGCTGCATGACAACGCGCGGCCACATATGTCAGCTGTTAAGAAGAACACGCTAGGGTGGACAGTGTTGGAACACCCACCGTATAGCCCTGATCTATCACCATGCGCCTTTCATATCTTTGGTCCGTTGAAAAGGGCATTGAACGGTCGGCGCTTCCATTCGGACAATGAATTCATGGACAGTGTTTGCAACTGGTTCCGATGTCAGCCAAAGGAGTTCTACGAGCAGGGTATTCACCGCTTGGCGAAACAGTGGAACCAGTGCTTGTGTAATTTTGGAGATTGCGTTTGAAATAAACCTTGTTGATTTCGTTCTGTGACCCCTGTTCCGTTTTCATTTGATCCATCCTCATAGAACAGTCACAGACAATTGGTGATAATTTTTCCGATGAAACATTCGACTCTACTTGAAATCCACTTTTGATTTTACGTTGAGGTGAATATTTGCAGCCAGTGGTGTATTTGATGTGGTTTACCGCAACAATTTTTATTTATTGTAAATATTTATTAATATATTTTAATTAGATATAATATAAATAAAACACCAATATATGAATGCAAGTGAAACAGAAACAGAAGTCCGATACTTCAAATTTTGTGGCAATTTCATGAAAATTTATCGGCGGCAAACTAGATAACGTGGGAGTATACGCCACTGTTGCAGGCTTTATTTTTTGCGTTTATTTCTTGGGCGTTCTCTTTTTTGGTCCCTTCTAAAGCCTCAGTCAATCTAAATGAGCCTCATTCTCTGTCGCCGACACAAATTCAACCAATGTTAATAATCCACCTAAAGAACAATGCGAAATGTCATTTTGCTCTTCCTGTAGACAACTTTGCATAACAGCTTAGGGGCGAAACCCAACCATTTCATTTCGCTCTCTTACCTTGCAGCTACTTAACACAAAGACCTTTCCTCATCTGTCTGAGTGGCAGGGGCCGGTCACGGGCCGGTTGCGGCTGTGGACAGATAATCAATTTCCCTCTGGTGTCCTGGGATATTTCTCTCCCCTGGGACTCCATCCTTTCGAGCTACCCTGGAGCCGCTGGAAGAGAGCTTGTGACGTCAGATAATGTCCAATTAGGACCTTGTTAGCTCTCAATGTGGATCATTGTATAAACAAAATCTGGGCTTTGGAACGGGTTTACAAGCACCATTGTTTGCTCTCCCCATGCTTGTCTAACAAAGGCTATTTTTGGCTAATGTTTCAGCGACGCTTTACTTGTACGCCTACGTTCGTAACTGACCATGGCTTGTGTGGATGAAGATGCATTCTCGATATTTTTAGAAATGCAGAAGCGATGGCGCCAGAAAAATAAATAGTCGGGAGACAGAGGGGAAGAGAATATGTTCTGGAACTAAACGCACGGCCATGAAATTAGGCGGGTGGCAGAAGTTCGCGCTGTTGCCACGTCGGAGCACAACCCCGCGTGTTCGGAGGCTTAAGAGAATGAAAGATCTCGTTGTATAGGTGGTCTTTGTAATCCATGTGATACAAATTGACAGTATTTGCTCGAAAGGTCAGGTATGACACAAAAGTGCCCCAGAGAGAGGTCGGACGCTCGAACTAGGCAACGCAGCCCGGTTGACACTGCCACACAATGCGCGGGAACCAGGGATTATTGTCCCGCTCTCGCTTTGCTTTCCCCACATGTGGCACCAGCGCAATTCTGCCCACCCGCCTATTTTCATGGTCGTGCTTATAGGAGAAAATATATTTCACATGTGTTTGCAACCTGTTTGAAATGTCACCAAATTTAATACAATTATTTGCTGTCCATGTTTGTTTCAAGTGTTGAGTTCATGTTATGCTCGGATAGGCTCATTGGGACTGGACCTGTAGTTTACAGTGAGACCCATATCACTGTAATTTTCCTCCACCGAGCCATATCACTACTCGATAGGCCCTCACGGATAGCGTAGTGATAACATCGATACCTAGCGGAATTACATAGTGGTTCGGATGCCACTTTACACTCTAGGTCCAGTCTCTGTTAGCTTATTTGTGCATAAAGTGTCCCTAAAACAACGCTTATTTAGTTTTTCTTCTCATCTGAGGGTTTGCGACAAGGGAGGGTGGACTTGTCATTGATAACAATGTATAGTGTTTTCGTAAGTATCCAAACATTAAAATATGCCTGAAGTTAAAATAGTTTTTTTTTCCTCATTTTCTGGTCCACCTTTTTTTTTGGTGTATCCCGAGTATTACGTCTATTAGTAATTTTGAAACGAAAATTTTCCTTCGTGAAAACCGTAACGTACAAAACATTTCGAGTAGTATTTCGTTCGATACAAACACAAATAATTATTGTATTCAAGGTTTTTGTGTGCGACATCGTTTCAATTGGCCGCCATAGAACTGGTGTTGCAGATAGTAATGCCAGATAAATGCATTTTAAACGGAAACCGGATCATTCAGAATCGAACACTTCCCAACGCTAATTGACTCTATCCAGGATTCCCTGTTCTACTTGTGTCTCTACTTAGATCATGATAAATTATTGATCTTTGGTCTGGTTTATTTAACGAGGACTTTCGTTCTGGCATTACATACATGGAAAAATAGGGGAACCCCCGAAGTAAGCCCTCCCACATTCAAGGGTGTACGCTTACTGTGCTGGTGCCTTTAAATAAACCAGGACGTCAGTTTGAACGAATGTAAACGTTTCCCGGCCTGTTTATTTTTTCTTTAAAACAAGTAACTTCTTTTTCTTGTATGTACGCATTGCTTGCATTGTAGAATTATTTCTCTTGTAATCTACTGCTATAATTATCAGCTCACATCATCGAGGAGAAGCATATGATTAAAAAGAGAAGGGTTTTAAAAAGAGTGACTCGAAAAATAGATTTGAATGCCTAGGAAGATTCGTTCATTGCAAAGGAACACTGGAATAAATTAAATTATGAAAATGGTAACATATACCCACTATAGACTTTTCTTTTTCACAAGTGGAGTAAGGCACCATCTATAAAATTTAATGTAACGGAAAACATCAAGAAAATCTGTGAAAGCAATGATGATTTTGAATTGCCAGATGATATTTGGGATTCATAATTTTTTTTAAAAAATGTAATCAAAATTTTTATCTGAAATAAAAAGAACTGACTGCTTGTTACACGGTTAAGTTGCTATATTACAACAATGTAACATTGACAACATCCATTGTATAAGTGATTATTTTTTGTTAACATTTTTTTAACCATTATTATAACTGTATCTTTAATCAAACTAAAAAAATGTCTGATGAAGGGAGCGTGTGTTCTCCTGAAACGTCACAACGAAGAACTGTGCTTGTAATAACCGTAGACTACAAGAGAAACAAGTAACTTCTACTTTCAGGCCAACGAGGCTCTGGTATCTGTACCCACGATCAGGATAATCTTCTGTGGGGATTATTATTTGCCCTTGTGTGTGCTGAGTGCCCCTTTGCGGCGTCAGCTTTTAACTTAAGTAAGTAGATCTTATCCTCAGAAGCAGTAGTAGTGAATTAATGAATCGGTTTTAAAACTTGAGCGAGGGTTTTTAATAGACGTCTTTTATTTTCTTGTTAGGCACCTGCCCTAAATTTTGTTTCAGTGAAGTTGCTTATTCCTGTGTCATTGATTGATTGGTTTGCTTTATTTTACTTCGCTTTTTGTGCCACTTTTTTGGCTAATTTGCGAAGATAGGGATGAGTGATGATATGGATGAATGGACACTCACAAACGTCCATGCTCAGGCCGGGATTCGAACCCGGGAACCCTGGCGTCGTAGCGCGATGTGATAACCACTCGTCACGGGTATCGGCTTTATTCCTGAATTATGTAACAGTCAAAAATAGCCAATGTGCTGTTATGTCCATGATATCAAAATCAATCAATCATGTACAATACTTCAGCTGAGTTATGTTCAACAATTTAGTTACATACTTTGTCCAGTAACTCTTACTCTCATATATTTGGAAAGTGACGTTTGGGCTGGCTATTTATAGTTGCCTCTTTTGTATCTTTTGGCCGGAACAGGTCCGGACGCCATCTCTTCTCGCATTCGACAATAGCTCTAGACCAGTGGTTCTCAACCTTTTTCAGTCCGGGACCCACATTGAAGATATTACACTTCATGGAACCCATAAGCATGGGCGCCGGTATCTGAGTGGGCGTAAAGTCTCAGAAGCAGAAGCTGCTTATGTTCACTGCCAATTTCATCGTATAGCACAGAAAAAATCTTGAATTTAACGGACGAGCTTTCATAAAGTTTACGATTTTAACCCCAAACAGTTTTGAAACCACTCGTCATTGTTTTACCAGCCAACGCCTTCCAACGAATAACAGAAATGTAGAGTTTAGACTACGTACAACACGGGTTGAATTTAATTGTTCAAACAATATATGTTAGTAATTTAAATGTAATAGGTTTTTAAGACACAGTAAATAGAGATTCGAGTCCAACTTCGCGACCCAACAAATGCCCCCTCCTGACCCAGCAGTGAGTCGCGCCCCATAGGTTGAGCAACGATGCTGTAAACACACACGTTAGTACAGCCAGCGGCAGAACAAACAGTAGGCGAATTGTCCATCACCATTATCATTCGGTTTGCATTACACAATGTGATGATAATGAATTGAAATGAAGACGTCAATAAGCAGAGGGTAATTCTTGCTTCGAATCAACATAGTTTCATTCCTTAAAACAACACATGTTGTAGAAAAAAAAAGTAATGAAACTAGTGATGAACAAGTTACCTACCATTATATTTGCCGTTGACTGTACATGACCGAGTTACAAACTTAAGTAAGACCTGGCAACTCGATAACCTACGAACAGCGTACAAAATTTATTTCTCAATAATTTCGCCCCAATTCACTTCCGTACTATGATAAGATAATGTTGTACACTGGCAACACTGCTGTGACTGCGGAAGAACCGTGGCGCCAGCGATGTTGATTGAGATGATACATTTCGCAATCCACTTGGGAAACAGACTGACCGCACACATCAATCGCAGACTGAAGTTGGCGGATGGGGGAAGGGGGAGTGTAGGGGAAGGTCATACATTAACTACGAAGTGTTACACACGGCTGCTGGTACGACACAAAGGATCTACATGGAACGGACTACCCCAGAGCGCAGCGTGAATTCTCCATGCATTTGCAGAATATGAGTCATGGCGCTTTCTTTCTCCTTGCTCCGAGACGCATTCAGATATACGACTTCTCTTCAGCTTATTTTTAATTCAGGGTTGCCACCACCGTGCGAATTTTCACTTCAGTTGTCCTGTAGCAGTGTTTCTCAACCGCCGGGCCGTGCGAGGTTCTCATTAAGTTTGCGACTTGCAGCCCGAGCTGGCAACCACCTGGAAAGTTGTATTTTGTTCGGTTTCGAGTTCGACTGCGATAACAGGAAATTCTATCTAGCCACTGCTGGTGAGAAATCAAAGCAGGTGAGAGGGAACTGTACCCCGTGCAACCTCCGAACTTGAATTACAACCGTGAATTGTTCGCTTGTTAGGGTCGGAAGGGTAAAGTAACTTGCAGCCCCAGTTGGCAACCACCTGGAATGGATGGCCTTTCGTTCGGGGTTCAGCAGCGTTAACAGGGAATCCTTTCTCGCCAGTGGCGGTTTAGTTTGAGTTGGTGTTTTAAGTCCACTTCATGCACAGTAAGGCTAATCGGGACTGTATCTACGGTTTGAAGTGGGATCCGAACCACTGTGCCACGTGCCAGTGGCGGTGAGAATTCAAAGGCGCTGAAAGGGGGCTGTCAAACGAGCAGACTTCAAATTTGAGTTTTGATGGATTGGCCTTTCTCGAGTAAAAGAAGAAAGGGTGAAGCGACTTGCAGCCTGAACTGGTAACCACCTGGAATTATAACCTGCCGCTCTGTTTTGACTTCGACTGTGATAACAGAAAATGCTCTTGCGACAGTGGCGGTGAGCGATCTATGCATCTAACAGAGTCCGCTTTGCTTCCCGCCTCCAAATTCGGAAGTTGACGGACAGGCACCACGGTCAATTTAGTTTGCGTAGCAATTTTCATTGACAAATATATTGAAGTGAAAATATTCTGATTAATTTGAATCTTCTGTGTCCGGAATGGTACATGGCGGTGACGATCATTACTCACCAAATTTGATAATGGGGTATTCCAGATATTGGCCAGAGAAAATATCTGCATCTACTTCTTTAAACACAAACCATAATTTAAGAGTACTATAATTTACTCTTTCTCTCTTTATGTATGTAATATTGACAATTTTACAATTAACAGTTAGTTATATGCACGCCCAACATTTTGCAGGTCCCCAAAAGTAAGCTAAACCTGACCTTCTCGTTTTTTGGTACGAATAGGTACGACGATCGATCCTTGATGATTCCTAGTTTTCCCATTGACAGTCTCAGACCGTTAATTTACCTTGCCTTCCATCTACCGTAAAATGACTGTTCTTAAAGTACTTACATAGCAGTTATTACTAAGTTATTACATAGTGAAGCGTAATTAATATAATTTTAATGATTTCGTTTTTCAAATATATTTTCAGTACAGGCAATTGCTTTGTAATTATTATTTATATTTATTTATGCATGATAAAATATTAAAATCTAAGTGAAAATATGTTCGTTGCGTTTTTGTAAATTAACAGAAAGGCTGTTATATGTAAGGGAGACTTCAGACCGAAGCGACAAAAGACATGCGACAAGCGACACGAGTCGCATGGAAACGAACCCAAAACCAGCTGGGTTGCAGTACTATTCCTTAATGTTAGTAATATTGTAAACGCGAGGTAGAAAATAATTTCAAATAGGACTTGGCAACACTAGAGTGCGCAGACGGTTGTGTGAAATTTTTCGTGTCGCGAACTTTGTTCGTAAATAGTTATTTTTTTATGTGTAATGTACTGTGTAAGCTGGCTGATACTTCTATGTTTGTTTAGTGCAAGAATACATTAATCTTGTGTATCATAGGCTATTATTTCTTGTGACAAAATATTTTTTCTGTTCATATGTGTGCTAGCGTACGTTCGCCATTCACTTCCTACTCGCTCTTCCTAGGTGAGCTATTCTCATACGGTTTTGTTCAATATTACATTCGTTTACACTTAAATCCGGTTGCAACCCTCAGTAATCAATGCAACCTTTCGAACCGAAGCAACACGACGAGTTGCACGTGTCACTTGCGTGTCTCTCGGACTGAGCAGTTTTCTCAACACCGTGCGCCGTGTCGCCTCGGTCTGTTGTTCGCGCATGGGCGGTGAATGTTTAGCTTTAGACTGAATGGGCTGTTGTCGCTTGTCGCTACGGTGTGATCTCTCCTTGTTATTTATCGCGTGTCGTTTGAAGCTTCGTTCTGAAAGGTCCCTAAGGGTAGAATACACTAGTGTCCAAAACTTAAGCATAATGCTAACATTTGCATTTAAAAGCCGAGGAGAGTGTTGCGGGCACGAAAAATGCGGCAAACGACGCGTATTGTTGATGAGGCGCATTGAACCGAGCGTCGCCAGCGTTATCCTGGAGTGCGCGTCAAATCTCCTGCACATGGCCTTGAACGGCTGAACAGTACCACTGAATCACAGACGTGCAGCGTTGCCTAGTTCAGAACGTGTTTCACCTCGCTATTAAATCGTGTACCTGGCGCTCGGATATAAATAGATTATTTCAAGTGTCAGTAGTTCAACAGATAGAAAGATAATGAATTTGCGAGTATGTACGAAAAACAAGTGTGATTGTAGCTTATACCGTTCCCTCTGTAGAAGCAATGTTATTATAAACGTATTTGCATTGTATCCTTTGTGCTCTCCCTTCGATCCTGTTGCATTCCGAAACTTTTCCGAGACTAATCTCTTACCTTGACGAGACATGGATAAACCAAAACCACACATTAATATGTATTTGGCAAGATTCCTCAAGAAATGGTGGGTTAAAAGTACTCGTAGTGAAAGGTAGCCGTCTTTTCGTGTGCCACGGAATTCGTACAGAGAATAAGTGGGTATTTCGATTAAAATTGACATCAGATTATCACAATGAAATGACAGCTTATACATTTAAAGACTGATTTCTGAAAAGGTTCATTAATTACTTGGAAGAAGGAAGCATAATTATTATGGATAATGCAGGTTATCATTCCGTAATAGTTAACAAAATTCCGAACACCTCTACTCGCAAAACTGACATTCAACAATGGTTACAGCAACGCGGAATAAATTTTTCACAAACAGAAACTAAAGCCAAATTATTACAACGTGTTCTGCCGTTTACAAATCAGGAGCGCGATCAACTTGCTAATGAAAGGGGGCATCAGGTAATACGACAGCCGCCATACCATTGTCAGTACAATGCAATTAAGTTCACTGACTACAGCGCACAAAAGGGCCGTTTACTGTGGTGTAGAGAACATCGCCATTGGACCCGCAATGAATGGAGCCGCGTACTGTTCCCGATACAGTGCCCAGAACGATTCCCATCGCACACTGATCTGGCGCGAACAGGGAACCCGCTTTCATCCCATTAACATTGTGGAAAGGGATCGGTATGGTGGTAGTGGGGTAGCCTACTGGTCTGGGCAGGCATAATGGTGAATGGTCGTATGGACCTGCACGTGTTCGATGCTGGATCCGTCGCTGACCAACGCTACCGGGACGAGGTTCTTCATACCCATGTTCGACTTTTTAGGGGCATACTCGGCCCACAGTTTCTGTTCATGCATGACAATGCCCGTCCTCATCGAGCCAAACTGGTGGACGACTATCTAGCGACTGAAGACATTAAACGAATCGAGTGACCAGCGCGATCTCCAGACCTTAACCCTATTGAACATGCCTGGGACACATTGGGAGACGCGTGGGAGCCCTCCAGCCAACCCCAGGACGAAGCCGGAGCTCTGCACTGCTCTTCGGGAGGAGTGGAATCAACTTCCCCAAGAGCTCCTCAACAACCTGATCTTCAGCATGGAGCGTCGGTGCCAGTCATGTGTGGCTGTTCGGGGTGACCATACCCCATATTAACCTGTTTTCTGTGCCTCCAGTGCATTTCACAGTGTTTTTGTGGTATGTGTTTTGGTTCATTTTTTGCATTTGGGGTGTGCGACGTCTGCTACCATGGTTTCTTGCATATGTGGCCTGTTCCATGTGGTGTATGTGTGGTATGTTGCTATGGTGGCTCCCTTTGGTGCGGTTTCGTTACGTTTTTCGGGCCCTCTATCCTCAAACGGTCATTTTGCTTAAGTTTTGGACACTAGTGTATTTCAGATTTTACAATAACGGTACTTGATTATGAAATTAGTAGCCAGTGGCGGCGATTCGGTGGGTGTGTGGGGGCGGTTGCTCTCCACTTTTTCCACTTTTGCCCCAGCACTATTTGAATGCAAAATGGATTGTAGAAAAGTGGTAAGTGATGAAGAGAATATTATGCATAATAAACTGGTAAATTCTGTATCAACATATTTCGTAATAAAGTGCAGTTAAATTTTATCCGCTAATCCTTAATGTTAATCCTTGTATAATAAAAGTAAACTGTTCTTGCCCCCCCTTTAGTTTTGACACCAATCGCTGCTACTGTTAGTAGCCAGTGGCGGCGATTGGGTTCCAAAACTAGGTGGGCATGTTTAAAAAGTGTGTGTGGGGGGCAAGGACAGTTTAATTTCCCTTGGTACTTAAGGTTAACATGGTGCGGAGGCAAAATTGGCAAAGATGGGGGGGGGGGAGGCCCACCGTCGCCCTCTAATCGCCGCCACTGTTTGCAGTTACACAAATCTAGTTAAAAAAGTCTCGTAGAGGGACCTCGAAGACGTGCAAAGACACGAATCTTACCAAGTTAACCTTTTCCACAGTTTTTGCATGCTCGTTCAAAGAGAAGCTTCTTCTTGTGTTTTCTGAATAATTCTCCAGATGAAACGACCTCCTTTGGAAAGAATCAATACCGCCATATTTACAAAATTTATAACTAAGCAATCAAACAAAGTTCAGAGTTAACATGTCCCATGACAAATCATCTAACCTGGCAACCCTGAACTCAAGGTCGGTTTACGAGACTTTGATGTCAAGTCTGCGCACTTATGCTGCAAGGAAGTGTGTTTCAATAAGCTGTTCTGTGACGAATGCTTTTGCGTTCTTGCCGCCCGCCTGTCTGTCTGTTACGTCGTTTAGCTGGACGGCCATTACAGCGACAAATGGGAATGGATTCCCCACCGCCTTTAAAAGGCACATTGTAAAAAATACTTCACCGAGCATATTGTCATATATTTGCTTTGTATG
Source organism: Lepisma saccharinum (assembly GCF_977018435.1). Lineage (NCBI taxonomy): Eukaryota > Metazoa > Arthropoda > Insecta > Zygentoma > Lepismatidae > Lepisma > Lepisma saccharinum. The sequence goes on from NC_139229.1 coordinate 3,089,669, forward strand.
TGCCGGCCCCCGTTGCAAAGTGGTAAGCCCATCGCGCTACGACGCCAGGGGTTCTGAGTTCAAATCCCGGCATGGATGTTTATGAGTGTCCATTCATCAATTTAATCACATCATCACTCAACTTTTACCTCTTGTGTTCCATGATTAATTGCAAGTTATGTTTTGTTTGTAATATATGAAAAACATTACGCTAGAGTAAAACAAAATATAAACTTTTCTTCGGGATATGAAGTAGCAACCTCCCAAAATACAAACTTACATTACGAAGAGACATAAGCGCCGAACTATTATCTGTTTTATCTTCCTTGAGTTAAAAACCTCTGATGATTATAATTCTCTCAGGTTTTGGAGTTTTTTTCCCATTTCTCAGACATAAAACAGTGCGAAATAATTGGAATGGGCACATAACTCCTCTTTGTCTATTTAAACGCAGCCAGCTTAAATTTACTCCCATTCAAATGAAACAAAAAAGTTGTGGTAAATGTTTTTGCAAACTTGTTCTCAGAAAATGCCAGAGGCACATTCTAGCTAATTCTAGTTTGGTTGGGTATTAAATAGCCAACTTAATTTTGCACCACCTGCGTAGTTGCAATGGGCGCGAGGGGAGATATGTTTCAATTTAATTACTTTTTTATTCACATATATGTAATTTTCCAAATGGTGCCCTAGAGCGCAAACCAACATGGTTTCCAAACGACATGGAGAACCAAGGACGAAAATGACTCTTTTGAGTAACTTCTTGGCAGTCATTCATGTGAGTGAGTTTATGTAGGGTAATGGTTGGTAATATTGTGATTATAGTAATATTGTGATAGTTGCTGTGTAAAATTGTTGCTAAGTGAACTAGAAGTTTTCTCTCTGCTTGCCTGCATTCCTCAAGAAGCGGACCTTATGTGAGCATAATGGTGCCTCGCAAGAATGACACGTTCAGGAGTCAGTCTTTAAAGAAAATAGGTAAGTTGATACAAAGATGTTGTATTTAAGAGAAGTAATAACTGGTTAGATGCTACAAGTAATATCAAAATGAAATTTCGTGTGCTAATACTGCATATTTAGACGTATTTTTTCTGTGTGAGAATTCCGTTGTCAATGAGTCATGTCCCTGCTGGAAGCTTCTGAACGTGCCGTTCTTTCTTACAGGAAAGTGTTGCAAGATCGAGCAGTGGAGGACGGAAAGGTTCGCAAACGGCGTGATTACGACCCCCGTAAACTTAAAGATGCCGTAGAAATGATAATTAATCATCGTTGGACAATATATAACGCTTTAAAAGAGTTTGGGATTCCGTGGAGTACCCTCGAGCTCCATGTAAAACAGCGTACCTCGGACAGTTTTTCAAATGTAGAAATTGACATTCCTAAACTTGGGCGGCCCTTCGTGTTATCGAAGGAAGTAGAAACTAAGTTCGTGAAATATCTCATTGAAATGCAGGAACTTGGTTTTGGTTTATCAAATAGTAATGTTAAGCAACTAGCATTTCGACTAGCATCAGCTTCCTGTAAGATCAGCCCATTTAATGAAGACGAAGGAAAAGCAGGTCCATTTTGGTGGTGCCGTTTTAGGGACAGGCACGGTCTTTCTTTGCGTATCCTCGAAAAACTGGCAGCAAGTAGAGCTTCAACAGCGGACCAGGAAAATGTTTCAAGACTTACAATAAGCTTGAAACAAGACTGAAATTTTCTGACAGCCAGGACAAATTTATAATTGTGGACGATGACAGTGATTAAGAACAGAACTTGAATTTTGCAAAAACTTTTATATCAGACACTTAAAATATTACTACATAGGTTTATTGTTTATTATATTCATTAATTATATAAAATACATACTGGGTTTAGTTATTTTAAGTTTATCACAATATTATCAATCCTGTATCACAATATTACCATCACTGTCACAATATTACTCTATGCTGTGGACATAAATATTGAGAAATATTTAATGTAATTGTGCAGTATGTTTCTTTGATAATGACATTACTTAATGAAGCTGTGTACATGTCTCGTGTCATTGTCAATTAGTTTTCTCTTATTTAGTTTGGAAATAAATAGTGTTTTCTTCAAAATATCACAATATTACCAACCTTTACCGTAAATAGCTTCTCAAGTATGGAACCTTTCTTATAAGGACTGATGTGTAATTACTAGTAATTACGTAACATACCATTCGGTATGTGGGATCGAACTCATGGGTGATGTTGCTCATTCATCATTCATCCTGACTGTTGGCATACTCGCTACGGTAAGGCGCGAGAGGTAATAACTATACACTTCATGGCAAAACACAACTTGAGTTTGAACACCTACAGACTGGATCAGCATGGTGAATGGAAATACCTGTCTAAACACTGTGGAGGTGCTCCCTCGAGGTGTCGAACCATGGACTGGTAAAAATGAGGTGTCCGTTTGTTGTGCAAGTCTGGAAGCTTCTGCACCCTCTGACTGATAGTTTAGAACTGACCATTGACCTCTCTCCCCAGATATTTATTCAGATTGATTTTACTAAGCAAATGCAGAGTCAGACCTGTAGTCTCTTCCTTGATTGCCATTGTTTACATCTGTTTGGAATGATGGCGATCAAGGAAGCTCGGCAACGTCTGACAAGACATTCCTTAGATGGTTCTAGCAATTCCCTGTCTGGAAAGGTGATGGCTAAATGTCTGGGATTTTAGAGTTCGTACATTTCGAAGATTCTACAGATTGTTACGATTACTCAAAAACAGAAATCTTACAAACAAAAATTTGTTTCTTCCCTTTCTCCCGCCCCCCATGTAATTCAATAATACGATAATGTTAAATGTAAGAGCAATACTTTTGTCATATTATGACGTCAAATTTGTTTTGCCCATCTCTATAGCGAACTGTTTGCACAGCGCGGTATCACGTAAGGTGTTCGGGGTTCGAATCTCGGCCGTGGCTTGGGTGTTCTTTGTGAATTTACTCATCCCCATCGCCGCAATTAGCCAAAAGTGTCAGAAATGCGACGCTAAATAACCAAAATAAAAAATCAAGTCTATTTGCTATGGTTAGCGACTAACCTGAAAGTTCCTGTTCCGGTTGGTAGGAGAAGTTAGTTGTTGATTTGAATGGATTTTAAGATTAATACTGTTTTTTCTTGGTGAGTGTAGATTGTAGAGAGAGCTGACTGACAGGCAGTGTGGATGCTTACGATAATTCATAAGAAACCTCAAAGTTTACACCACATTCAGTTGGCCTGAGAATATGCTTGAAACGCCCCTACAGCTCCAGCCCAAATTCTCCAAGTATCTTTCTGCAGCTTGAAACATTACAATTCACTGCAATTATCACAACCACGAGATTTTCAACTTGGTTTCCACTTCCTCCTAAAGTGCACACTATATTTTAAATGCTTCTTTTAAATAGTAGCCCAAGTTATTCCCAAATTTACTGTGAGTTTTCTGCTTTACGCTACGATAGCTTGGATTGCGCAGTTTCGAATAAAATTACTTAATACGATATAGCGCGTGTAACAGGCAAAATGGCGTTTTCGTCCACCTTCTTAGAACGCAACGAGCGATTTCGTTCAAATTCGATACCGAACTAATCTGTAAAGAAATCTAGCTACCGTTAAACATTATATCCAAAATCTTTACATTTACCTTCATTATTTGTTTCACAAATTAACCCCACGCCCTTCCAAATAGAGCTCTACATTTCAAATGTTTTCTTGCCAAATTGTGTCAGCGGGTGACTTAAATGCAATATGTGTTTCACAGCTCAAGATCGATGCATATATCATGTTTTGGAACTCATATTTCACCACGAGGTTCTCCTTTACAGTACGCAAAATCAGGGGTGCCCATCCCTCCAAAGGTCAATGGCGCAATCCCCCCCTCCAAATCTCGTCATTCGTCCTCCCCAAATCAGTGGTAATCCACACGAAGTATTTAATTACGATAGCGTGTCTACTGAAAGTAACATTTTTTTAAGCTTTACTGAACAGGATACTTGATCTGTCCGTCCTCCTTAAACAGAGGTTTCAATCCCTCAGCTAGACCGTGGATGCATTACTCTTCAAAATATTTTTGGTGAATACGTAATAATTCATTTTATTTTAATACAATAGCCGGCTAAACTGTCCATATTTTGTAATGGTTCAAATTTTCGAAATAACGGAAAGCTAGCAATCTCAAGTGTCATAATAATATAATTATGTATTTAAACAGTGTTTATTGTTGGAGAACAAGATTTCAATAAGCCACGATTTGAGTATTTAACACAAAGTCTTACACAACTTAAGATCGAAAATTACAGAACCCTAGCTAGAAATTCCCAAGGCCGGGACGAGAATATAAAAAGGTGTCTCCTTCAAAAAACTCACTCCCTCTGCTTGGGGTAATTACAATTTGTTTAGTAATCCATAGCAATAATTACATGGATTTCATCTTAAGTGCAAATTTCACTTGCTAAAGCAAATTACCCTGCAACAATAAGTTAGAAATGCGAACTTGACACTGTTTTATCGAGTAATGTGCAAGGCGTTACTATGAAGTACACAGTTAGTACAACTATTGCAGAATAGTCTACAGGGAATCAATAATACAATAATATTGCTAATAGAGCCATATCATCAAAATGACTCACCTGCTTTAAATCAAGCAGTATACAGACACTAAATATTATATTTTAAGAAATGATATTTTTAATAAATATTGAGAATATTGTTTGTCTTGTAATGCAGCTACAGTATAATTCTTCACAATCGTCTCATGAAAATGCCAGACAAGCATTTTTGTAACGCAAAATTGCGAGCGAATCGAGCAAGAAAATTTTTATATCCATTTCTTTGCAGGCTTGCAAGAATATTAATTTAATGGGACGTCAATACATACTTTCATAGGATCCCTCGATATTTACTCTATTCGCATGTTCGGCGCCGAAACGTGCGCATACCATATCTCTAAATAGCCTATAGTTCCCAAATATAATGTTCGAACCCTAAAGAAATCCCTTGACAATCTAAGATTTTACACTTTATAAAGAGCTCCATATCTCCTCCCCTCAAAATTTAATATTCAATCCTCCAACCACATTTTGGACTTACTGTTTATTGAGGAGTACCTATATAATACCCCCAAACCACATTTTCCGCTACAATCTCAGACGTAATATTAATACACAAGAGTTGGATATTCCCCCCAAATGTAATGCTCAGCCCCACTAACTAAAATTCCAAGGATAATCTAAGATTTAACACTTATATTCAATAGTCGGATATTGCCCCCCACCCCCTTCCTTAATAATAATATTACTTGTTACAATTTCCTTGGAGGTCTAGAATTTTCTATTTATGTAACAGCAATGGATAGTAAATAACGTAATTCAACTTGTGCGAAATGCTGTACTGTTTCACATCAAATATCCATCACAAATAATCCAAAACAAAATAAGTTGCTTGGACATAACTTGAGTCCACAAACGGACCTGTGGGCATCGCTACCTCTACATACTTCATTTACTTCATCTAATAGATTAAATGTCGTGTACATAAAGTGTAAACGTCTATACATATATTTTGGAAAAAATATATAAATGTTGAATTTATATTACTTTATGGAAATAAATCCCCCCCCCAAATTTCTATGGAGCAGTCTACGCCATAATCACCCCTTGTGGGCATCCCTGCGCAAAATGGAAGTTTGCACGGCGTAACTTTGAACATTTTGTATCAGTTTTCTTCTAGAGAACCAAGAGCTTAATTGCACCCGCAGTTTTCTCTAATTTACCTCCTTGCTCCATATTTACCTTACATTCTCTAGAGACAGAGGTCCAGGTTTAGAGCTCCCAGTTTCATGCCATTGCAACAATGCTGGATGCAAGCATTGTTGAACAAGAGACTATGATAACAATACACTCCCTAAAGGCAGAACTCGCAAATATATTAAAATTGCAGTAAGTTCACTGACTGTTGAACAACAGCTGAGAAACGTCACATTACTTACAAACGCAACGCTTGCATCATAACAGCATCGGATTGGCTAGTAAGAACAGAACAGTCTTTGTTGAAATGCGCAGATTGTTTGCAGGTGTGCAGCGTTTGTTCACGCCGGGGAAAACAGCTTTGTTTGTTGACTATTCATTATTCAGAGATTTTGGTTGTGTACTCGAAACTAGTTTATGATTTTCTTACGCTCTTCCTGACAACGAACCAACAAAACATGTTTCATGTGGCTTTGGAAGGGGGAGAGTTGAGGGTGGTGGGTCTGGTGCGGGGCACATCCAGCTTGCAACAAACGCCAAAACTAAATGCTGAGAGCTCTAAATCTCCTACCTACAATTCTGCTTAGAAGGGCCAGGTTTAAAGCTCTTAGCATTTAGTTTTGGCGTTTAGTTGCAAGCTGGGTGTGCCCCGCACTAGACCCGTGGGTGGTAAGGCTATAACCATGGAGGTATGAAGGGAGAGGAGTAAGCCCAGCGCGCTCCTGAAACCGGGTCACTTGACAGAACCGGAGAAGCCAGACCAAAACATTGGAAGACGTCGTAAGAAAGCATGTAATTTTGTGTAGCTACTTTTGAATAAGATTTAGGACGCAATGGTGCCTGCTCAACACACGGCTGTACTAACAGAAGCGGCAGGAAACCTGAAGGAATAATATTCCATAAGCAAGTAAAGCTAGTTATAGTTTGTTTTGTATAGTATAAAAGTGTAAAGTAAACCTCGAGTTTGCCTTTGTACGCGTAGTTGGAGCCTCCTTCCATGCTCCTTCCAGCCCGCGTGCGCTTGCAGCAGCCGATGCGATATTCTTCTGTCTGTTGAAGTCATTGGTTGAAGTAGATGCGGCCATCTTAGGTAGACAAACTTAAGCTCCGCCCACTGGCTTCAAAACGAAAGCAAGGAGTGATACGGAACTGCAGGTGCCTGCATATATACCCTGGACTCCATTTTGCACACTAACAAGGCTCTGGCATGTGAAACCACAGCCTCTTTGGTGTTTGTGTTGTGTTCTGTCTGTAGGGAATACATACATGTGATTGTACCTTCATCCCTTGCATCTTGTCACTAATTATCCTCATCTACAAGACTTGAACAGTTCCTCATAAAGATAGTAGGTGTGTTGCTATTTTCTCATACTGAATCGAATACATTCTCCAAGCCCTCTGCTCTCTCATTATGAAAAAGGTCACTGAGAGCCTCTGACTGGTCTATCATAAACCCTGAGAAAGATAAAGTCTCTTTTGTGGTGCAATAGAAAGCTTGTAGGAAGCTAATGTGTACTTGCCTATGGCATTTAGTTTATCTACTTGATATGATCCATACTTTTATGTGACGTCACCAGTAGAAAATATGTCACTAATATATTTATTTTATTGAAAGAAAGCATAATTTCCTTGTTATTATATGTAATAATGCACCTTGTTTGTAATGCATATCTTTTGTTTATTGTATTTTATGCTCTATTATTAATACTTTAGTGTATCTTCATGTTTGCGAGAGTGCACTATACGAATTTGTATTTCTAAACATTTATAGATGTCAGTTTTGTTGGTAGTATCTTTTTGTAAATAGTGAGTGATTCATCTGTACTTGAATCTCTGTTCTCAAAATAGTATAAAAGCGAGGATATCGCGTAAGAAATATCACACTTTCGCCACGTATCGACGAAGCTTTTAAACCTAAAAGGAACTCCTCGGTGTTGTGCATACATCTTGGTATGGTAGTTCGGAGCGCAAGCTAGGCCTATGCGATCATAGGTATGCGGATGGTCATGCATTTATACTATGCGCAATACTGCAACCATTATTCGTTAAGAAATAAAGCTAGCCTAATGATTAATTTGGACTAAAAGGCTAAAAGCAAATATTGGCTCGGTTATTATTGCATATCTCTTGGTGTGGTAGTTCGGGGCGCAAGCTAGGTCTATGTGATCATAGGCATGCCGATAGCCACGCATTGAGTTTATAAGTTTTAGTTGAGTCAATTCATCGACAAAGCGAAATCCTCGCTTTCGACTCAAGTATATTCGCATTATAATTGCCATAAATAAAGAATAAAACCTTTTAGTTTATCTACTGCAGCAATGTGGTTTTATTTATCTGTGCTGTGAATATTATGTTTGCTTAACACTATCCCTGTACCTGAGAGGAGTCTGTGTACTTCACCGAGTCTCATCGTTCACAGCTGAGTATTATTAAGTTATTATTAATAAATATAATAATGCGTTTAATAAATAAATAATACAGGATTGAACGTATCATACTTGCAAGCTCATTTACATAAAACTGGTTATATAGTTAGCATAAACTATTTATTATTTGTTAAGGAAATTACAACTATAGACAAATACAAGTATGTGATCCAAAATCAATAATAATGTCACCAGCTCTTTAGCTTTTCGAGGAAAGGAACTGTAAAGTAAAATTCATTTCTTCTCTTTCTAGTTTGTAAACATTCTGCAACATTGGTAAAAAAAAAAATCCATGTTTCTGTAAAATTAATGTTGGTTTGTGAGCCACTTGAGATCATGGAACTTTAAATATGCAACTAAACCTCTGATGTTGTTAGTTAAACCGTACAAATGATGTTAACATCTTGTCCTGCACTTCTACAGTGTTTCAGTACTCAATTTCATGTTTCTATCTCAATGGTTTATTAGAGAACGCCTTCCCATGCAAAATTTAAAGTTCATGTCTTAACTAGTTGTTGAGAAAATCAAGACCAAATAATACCCATAACGTTACACGCAAGTTTACCACGCTTTCGCATCTTTATAACACCCCCTTAACTACTATGATTTTCTGTCCAAATTAGAGGAACTAGAAAGGAGTTCCTTCGAGCCCTCTTTTCTATCAGGTTAATATCCCCTATTGTTAACAAAACCCCTTCTCATTAAGGTCTGTGCATACAAGAGACGACAATGTCACTCATCGGGATTACCCCAGATGATGCTAATATCCGGTCACTTGGCGTCTATTGTGTACGTCGACGTTCCTCGTTCGATATTTCGACTTTTCTTTCCCTGTCATCTCCAAATGATGTGCATCGATTTTCCTCTGTGTGTGCATGGTGGGCAGGAAATAGCCAATTGCAAGAGAAAATTCAACGTCAAACTTTTTTCCTGCGGTGATCTGGTGGGAATTTCACCACCTGATACGTCACGGTCCACGCTAATCAAACTTCTGTTGTTTCTGAATTGCTTTCCGGTGTTTATATTCCCTACATCCACTCCACTTTGTTTCCCTTGACTTTCATTCCCAGGTAATTTCCTTTGCTTTGTGTTTTTATTCCTGATTTCTGGCTTTTATTTTGAGTGTCTCCGTCTATCTCTGTTTCTGCAATATATTTTTTGGTTTTGTTCTATTTTTGGTTCGAAGGAACCCCGTTCTATTTCCTCTACTTTGAACAGAAAATCATAGTAGTTAAGGGGGTGTTATAAGGCTGCGAAAGCGTGATAAACATGCGTGTACCATTATTGGTACGTATGTTCAGTTCTTGCATAATGATTTCGTCACCGAAGGTTCTGGCTTCTAGTCCTGTCTAGCATGAGTGTTTTCCTATGCTATATACTTTATCTTGATTTGTTGTTTTAACTCTACTTTATGCACAGAATGGTTAATCGGGACTGTTTAAACTTGGATCCGAACTGCCATGTGTCTCCGTCGGATATCAAACCAAGGATCGTTTGATTACAAGACGATGTCGTTACCACTACGCCATCGGGGAGGCCCTGTAACAAGCTGAATCAACACATGCAAGTGCAAAACGCAGAACAATATGCAATCCAACAGAGGATTATGCTGACTGTGGTCCAGACACCAGAGCCTCGTTGGTCCGCACAGATGCAGTTTTACAGAGGGTGTTCAATACTCTGCCCCGGATATCCCCGGAGCAAGCAAACAGACTGGGACTCGAACTCTGGAACTTCTGTGGTGAAATCGAAAGTCGTAACGCGCTAGTCCACCATGGAAATAAAAAAAAGAGAAGCGAAGGTTGATATATACGTACATAAATCTGGACACAAACATCCAGAGTTGGAAACCAATAATGCCCAGGCCTCTACAATGCACAGTGATCCAGAATGTCAAAAAAGTCGGCAAAAATATAAATGTTGACTTTTCGGTAAGGGGACAAAACATGAAACTTCTCTAAACGACTAAATGAGTCATTAAACTGGTAGATAATTTTTTCTCTAAATCGGTTATTTGTTCTTGTTTTTCGGGCCTCAAAATGGCGGTTCGTGAAAATGGAATTCTCGGACTATATTTTGTACATATTTTTAAGACTTGTTGTGCCTATATTTTTTTCGCTGGACAATAACGTTGTGTTAGGTAGACTCACAACTTCTCAAGAATACACTGAAAATTTCACATATTTGAATTAAAGTAAAATATAGCGTTTTTTCTTTTGATTTTAAAATTCAAAAGTTATCTAGAGTTAACATAGCTTTCGCCGCCATTTCCCGCGACGATTTCTAATGCAAAAACACTTTTAAATATTGTGAAAGCGGTGCGGTAGAAATGTTTTGCTATTTTTTGCTACTTTTGAAAAAAGATAGCTTGTATGTGTATGAACGTGTGCTCCTTTGGTGGGTTAACTGGCAACCCTGAATCAAACGTAGTCACGTGTGCGCGCTCTGTGGAATGGGAGGTCTCGATTTAGTTATCAGTTGATGCTTCATACATATAGTAGTAGCGTAGTGTAACAGTAATTTTTCCAAACACACCCTAATTTCCCACAAAACTTTAATGAACACTATTTCTAAAATTTCGCCTGTGTAAATATTACCCAGAAGCGAAATTACTTGGTAAGTCCGAATTATAATTAAATAAAAGCATTTGAATAACAATACATTTATTGGTTAAACTAATTGCATTAATTTTGAACATCTTTATTGTATTTTAAAATTAATAAAAATGAGGGGGGGCATATTTAAATACCAAAGTGAAACGGAGGAGCGCACGTGTGAGTGAAATTTACACAGGCGATGTTTCTACGGCAAAGTGAGAGGAACTAACGAAGCCCCATAGCTGATTCAAGAAGGGCCGGTTCGCCTCAGGCACCCATTGGAAAAGACGAATAAATATTTCACAATCTTTACGGGTGGGTTAATGATGGTGGTACGTCATAGATATCCACAAAAACATTATTCATGAAAAATTTGATGGAAATAGCAATGATCAAATTAAGCATTTGTTTCATTACTGTTACATTCTGTAAATATTGAAAATATCGCTGAAGATTGTGTTAAGAACATTAGTGTTGATGTGTGGCGGTTGTGCAGCAAAGTTATTTTAAAGATGTGAAAATTATCGTCGAATAAAATATACATTTCTTCAAAAAAAAATATTTCAGTTGGCTTTTTAAAAATAGGGTGTTTGTAGTTGCTTTTTCTTCTACTCTATCCACTCTCAAAAGAAGATTGTCAGTTTTGAATAAATGTAGCGACAGAAATAAAAAGCGATAAATTGAACTTCACTACGTCCAAAGAACTCACATTCTCAATAAAAGTACATTTAAAGGAGGAAGTAGAAGGTAAGGAATCGGAACTAGTGAACAAATAATATTTTATGCCTTAAAATACATTACATTTTTTTTAAAAGAAGTGATTTAATAGACGTTAAACATTTATTGTGCATGAATTCACTGTAACGATGCTTTTCACAATTATTATTATTATTATTATAATTATTATTATTAATAATAATATTACTATTATTATCGTCATAATCATTCTTTTTATTATTATTTAATCTATTTCTGGGGATGCATTTCAATCTTCCAACTGTATTGTTTAGTATTACTGTGGTCACAAGTGTGTACTGAAATAGGTCAAAATTATACTTTTTGTATAAAAATATAAATAATCAATCTCATGTCAATTCTGTTTGACTCGAAGTGTGAATTATTCCTTAAAATTGCTAATCTTACACATTTACATTAATTTAGGGGTCAAATAGCGAGCTCCTGATTTTCGCCGATTCTTTTGCCATTCGGGATAACTGTGCAATGGTCTCGCGCGCTGAGTGGACTCATGCTCTCTCTACAAGAGGTCTCTGGTTAGAGTCCTGCTGGATATGGACGTTTTTCTTGAATATCCATTATGCAATTTCATGTATTTTTTTCATCCTTCATAGTTATCGTCGTGATTAACCTACGTAAATAGACGGAGAAGCGACGCTAAATATTAAAAAATGCAAAGTGCAAATAATGTCTCAAATAATATTTACAAACAAATTAACTTATTTTTCACACATTTTATCACATTGGCGTCACATCAGCCAGATTTAGCTCTTTTTTACTGCAGCTGGCAATTCCGTTTTCAAAAGAGACATGTCTGGTTTGATATGATTTTGTTATTTAGCGTCGATTTTCTGCTACTTTTGGACAATCGCGACAATGACAATGAGTGATAATGTGAAGAAATTTATGTACAAGGAAAATCTATTCCGGAGCAGGGATTCGAACCCGTGACCTCCATAAAGAGGCATGTTAATACAAAAGATTTATATCACCAGAAGTATCTTACCCATAGAACCACCATTAATTTGGTTTATACCGTTCTTGGCAACATTAAACATGTCTGTGGTTAAAATATTATCCTACTGAACAACTTTTTAAATGAATCTGGCAACAGTGACGCTCTCCTTCGTTGTATATAAACAAACAGAAGCCGTGGGAACGGCGCAGTTCAGCGTTGCACTTGGTGACTAAATGCCAGAGACTGACATTTGCAGCGTCTCAAACCTGTGAAAATTTCCACCACCTGATTCTATCAAAATATCGTTCCTCTTTTTTGAATATCTTATTTGTTCTTCTTGCAAAGTAAACGCTGCGACACTTCTCGCATCGTGGTGTTAAATGATTAAGTAATGACGTCACTTACACAGCGACATTTAGCATTTTTGGAAAGGCGTCAAAGTTAAGAATGAAGCTCATTAAAGGTGAGAAAGGCACTAGTGTGTCTGGAATATCTCTCTATTTATATCTAAGGAACTACAGCAACAGAATAATCCACTGTGATATTCATATTTGCTTTCTAGTCTACTATGATTATACCCTGTCCCAGCTAACTGTGGAGCAGGGCCGCGCGTAGCGGCAGAGAAAGAGGAGGAAAATTGAGTGGGCATAGTCAATGCGAAGCAGGGAAATCGGGTAACTCCAGTCGCCAGCTCCCCTCTATTACGCAATCCCGTTCCTCTCACTGTTCATTGGTGGAGCCGTCTCGTGTCACTACATGCGCAGAGACTTGTACTCGTTCGCCTGCTCCAAGGATAGCTGGAACAGGGTATAGATTTATTTTATTTTACTTTTCTGCCCCTTTTGGCTAATCACGAAGTTGAGGATGAATGATGGCAAGATGAGATTGATGTATGGACAATCACAAATCTATGGGACATGAAACAACACACGCCCTACAGAGGATTATACTGGTTGTGAGTCCAGACGCCAGAGCCTCGCTAGTCTGAAAAATGCAGCTAAGGGTTTCTATTTGACATACCAGCTACTTCAAATAAATTTGATTGGCATGGAACAATCGAAAATCAAAAAATAAATGAGAAAAAAAAAACGACGTAGCCTGAATTCATGAAAAGCATTAACGAAAATGTGTTGCGTGTGTGACACTTTAAAAATGTCGCTAAGCTTGACTTCTTTCGTCTGTGAAGCATACAGGCCACAGATGCTAATAATTCATATCGGGCCTCCCCGATGGCGCAGTGGTAGCGTCGTCGCCTTGTAATCAAGGGGTTCCGGGTTCGATACGCACAGTGGTGCGGATCCCGCTTTAAACTGTAGGTTCCAGTCCCAATTAGCCTTACTGTGCATAGAGTGGACTTAGAACATCAAATCAAAAAAAATCTTGTCTGCGAAATATGTAAATTATCACAAAACTTTTAAACCTTAATGCAACTCAAAACAATAATAATTTTCTGATTAATTCATTTTGTTACATGGAGTAGGATAACTTTTCATGGAATTTCCCGTTATCAGCAACATGGAAATTTCTCTTTATCCAGGAACACCCGGTACTAAATGCGGCGTGGCGAGGAACCTTCACGACACACACGGAAGTGGATGTTGATTGTTCCTGGGCTATCGAGAGTGTGCTCAGGGGAGGATGAGATAAGACGAACGCCTCCATACTTCTTATCAGTAACATAACAGCGAGTGCTGCCGATGGGAATAATGCATTTTAGAGCACGTGCTTGTGGCACGTATGGCGTTCTAAATGAAAGATGTTTCCTTGTGATCTCGTCTTAATAGCCCTGGCAATATAGATTTTGTGGCAGTTTAGGTGTTTTGTAGATTTCAGACTTTTGGAAGCTGGTTCGTTTGAGGTGGCATCAATATGAATATCAGGGTTGTTGAAGGTCCAGGAACTCATACATTATATGCAGCTTTATATTGGGTTCTGTAACAGGGCCGGAACCTTTTTTCTGGCACAATTTAAATTCGGTCCAAGTTGCGTCTTGTTTCATTTCAATACGGAACTTGCACCCTATTTAAATTGATCCGGAAAAAGGTTCCTGGACCGAATTGAAATCCTTTACAGATAAAAAAGTTATTTACGGTCCAGATCCCATTTACGCTTGCTGATTTTCTCTCCTGGACCGGAATTGAACTTATTTAAACTTCCTGGACCTTTAACAACCCTGGTGACCATTCTCAAGTGATGTGATTTCCGGTTTGATGGCGACGTGTACACAAGGATATCTAATTAATTGACAATAGATGATGGATAATTCTAAATTCCAGCATGTCAGCAGCAGCCGCTATTTCCGAGTGAAGCATTCTAGCTTGTGTATACTGATGTGCGTGTAGTGTAAACAGCGATTGTGTAGACAGTACACACTCTACAATATGGGTGGACGGTGTTATGTATGTCAACAGCAACCATCTTGCAAATAGAACTGATTGAATAATTGAGATATGTATCTTTCTGTATTTTTGTCAGTACTCACGAACTTTTTCATTGTTGCGAACCAAATGAAATATGTGAAATATTCCTAGCACTGACTGTCGCTTGTTTTTCTTCCACGTATTTTCTTCACAGTCTTCACAACGGTTTATGTTGACGGGGCTCTCTCTATCCATCTCCTTAAATCTATGTGTCTTCATGGGCGTTTGTTTTCCCGTTCAACCTCCGAACTCAGTAGGCAGTGGTGAATTCAGGGGGTGGCCCGGAAGGGAAAACAACCTCCGAAAATTTCAATAACCTGACAGAGTATTCTGACCCGCAATCGATCCCGAGTCCCTTTGCCTGCAAGGTAACAATGGGAGCCTTTGTGCTATCGAGTAGGTCTTAGAATACAATATATACACCCTGTCTCGGGAATGTGTGGTACTAGGCCAAGTATAACAGTAAAGAAGGGGAGAAAGCGAGTGGACGGAGGAGAGCAGTGCGCACTGATGCGAACAGCTGGTGGCTGCAGCCGTGTTTTCTCCTCGATTCATTCATGCACTCACTTCCCCTCTCCCACGTTCATTGGATGACCCCTCTCGAGTCACTACTTGCACAGTGGACTCGTTTTCGTTCGCTTGCTCCAGAGTTTCCCGGGACAGAGTGTAGATAATTAAGACAAAATTATGTTATTGTTCTAACTGTGTAATGTAGTGGTTCCCAAAGTGTGCGTCGTGCCCCCCTGGGGCGTCTTGGTTGGCTTACAGGGGCGCCGCGAAATGTTTCAATATTTTTACTGAAATTATATGATTGTTTCAAACCTGCTTATTTAGTATTTTTTTTACATGTAAAAGCTTTTGAATTTGAAATATGTGTTTATTTTTTAACTCGAGGTAAGCAACCTAACCACACTATACTCCTTTTCCGGAATGTCTGGAGTAGCGACGCGCAGAGGCGAAAGCTTGTGGGTGGGGCTGACTAGGTGGGGAGACTAGTAGGCTTGCCAGCTGTCATGTTTTACAGAACTACTGGACTGTGAATGACAAGTCGAGTCGCCCCCTCCCGCGCAATCCCTCCCCTCCGCGCCTTCATTGGACGAGGCACACACCCGCAACATGCGCCGAGGACGCTTTCGCATTCTCTTACTCCAGACATTCCGGAAAAGGAGTATAACTGAGCATTGCAAGTGCTAGATAGGCTTACATTCTGACTTGGGCGCCGCGGAAAGTTCTTGAAACACTAAGGGCGCCGTGAAACGAAAAAGTTTGGGAACTCCTGTTGTAATGTAAAAATTTTCCACGCCAGTGTGGAACTTACTAGCTCTTTCTTTGCCATCAATTTCCGTGACTTGCTGATATCGACATGTACTTGGATTTGCACACGGGATGCTCAATGAAAGCTTCATCCATCAAACATGAGTCTTACGGGGTTTGGTGTCCATCGCCACCCCTGTTACGCGGATTGAACCCGATCTCCCTTCGCTGGGATTTTGTTGTTCGGCGTAAATTATCCTCGCCTAGCGGGAAGCTCTCCCTCAAATTGAAAGGCACGGAAGATCGATTCAACCCCCGGAAAGCCCCCTGGAGACTCTGCTCCCCCCAAATTGAAAGTCAATACGTAAGATGACCCGGATTTACGTTCGCTCAATTTTGTTTTGGTTCTTCACGTAGCGACAACCAGAAGTCACACCACTCGAGGCCTCTGCGACTGATGTGCTTTATGTTCCGGACAGATGTTCCAAACAGCGCGGAACGTGTAGGTCAATCCATCACTTACAAGGCTTGAGAAGGTCTCTGAGAGAAATGAACGCGGTGAGAAGTCGAGAGAAATCAAATAAATTAGATCTTTTCTTCATCCAAAAACCCTTCCACGATCTATCCATAGCATGCCTTTTGGTTGGTTCATTCGTAAATTATATTAGCGTACAGTTATCCTTAGATATCTGCCTCTGGAATTGGTGGAACGAACGGTAGAGAGCGAGTAGGCGGAGCAAAGCAGTGCGCGCAGCTGTAAACGGTTGGTAGCTGCATCCGCGTTTCCCCTTCCGTGCACCCACTTCGTCTCTCACGCTTTCATTGGTCGATTGATTTGGGCCTGCCCGATGGCGTAGTGATATCATCGTCGCCTCGTAATAAAGGGGTCCCGGGTTCGATACCCGGTTCAGGCACATAGAGTTTCGGATTCCACTTTAAACCATAGGTCCATTCCCGATTATTCTTTCTGTGCATAAAGTGGACTTAAAACACAAAGCTAATCAATCAATCGTTGATCGATCGATTGATTTCGTGTAAATTACTTCCATTTTCTGCCTCTTTTGGCGAATCGCGACGATGAGGATGAGTAATGATATTATGATTAAATTGATAAAGGAAAGAACACCCGTGCCCAGGCCTAGATTCAAACGCGGAACCACCGACGTCTAGCTCGTTGTGATAACCACTATGCCGCTGAGATCGGCACATGGTAAGATTAGCGAGGTACATTCGTGACTCTTGTACTCCAAGTTCAAATTTTTACACTCAAACATAAACATTGCACTCTATTTGGCACTTGTAAACTACAAACATGTTTGTATAAACATGTGGCTAGTAACACAAAAATCAGAGCCAAAGAAAGAACTTGAAAAATGAGAAGATAGAGTTATATCAAAACCTAGTTTGTTAATATTACTGTTCTTTTTTGGACAATCTGCGAATACAGAACGGGTGACTCCAATATCTTTCTTTCTGCAGAGAAAGAAACTGTTGTCGGAATAACACACACAGTAGGGAGCATATGTTCATTTCATCCGAGTACCTTCTCAAATTTTGCACGCTTCTTTTTGTCATGAAGATATTCCAATGTGCATCGCTTTGTGTTTTTGTTTAGTTTACAACAGAGTCCGCATCGCAAGGCCTTGAACTCCAGAATTTCTTTCTCGCGTGACCCACCAGAGGCGGAGCCACTTGCCACACCCTGAGCGATGCTTGCACCTTGGCGGTTGGGGAGGTTAAAGGCTGGCCTTCATCAGAGTTTCGTGGAAAATGAATGTCTATTGGAGCTGCGGTTGTGGCTGCTGGTGTAATTGCAATACCTAATCAACAACATGGTGGATCCTATTCTGTTGGTATTACAATGAACCGTAGTTTCAAACTAACGTTTGCACATCAATTCGTCGACCTCCGTGGTGGAGTGAGTAGTAAGTACTATAGGTCTTTTCTAATCTTACGGCGGGCGCTCTATATGCTGGTAAGGGAAGTGGAGAGCGGGGAAGCGACCAATCCAGCACGATAAGAAACGCAGCAGCCTGTAGAACGAGGTGCACGTAGTACATCCTACCGCCGCGTCGTAACTCTCGGCGCCACCGCTGTTGTCTGATTGGTCTGCGGCGTAATCCCCTTTCCTCACTTCCCTTGCCAACATGAGGACCGGTCGCCGTAACAGTAGAAAATACTTATAGGGATGGCCAAATCCGGATAAAATTTTATCCAGATATCGGATAATTTATTCAACCGGATAATTTATTCTGATATTCGAATTATCCGGGTTTTCGAATCATCCGCCAGCCTCAGTGGCCTAGTGATTAGTAAGCGCGCTGCAACGCCAGAGGTATCGGGTTCAAATCCTGGCCTGGGAATAGGTGTTTGGGAGTGTCCGTTCATCGTATCACCAATCACCATCTTCGAAATTAGCCAAAAGTCGCAGAAATGCGAAGTAAAATAAACTAAATCAATCCCCCCTCCTTCCTGCAGAAGCTAAATAAATTGCCCTATATAAATATAGTTTCATCATTTTCCTCTGTAGTTTCCAATGTGCAAAGTTTCACATGTACAGAACATGCCCGCAGGATTTTTTCTCAGGCGAGGGCCAGAGAAACATTTTATATGTTGCCTTTCAGTCGTAGAAACTTATACTTTACATTTATTATCTTTGTTATAATTATTATCATTTTAAGAATCATACAAGTGGAATCGGCTTGAAAATACTCTGGCGTTGTTGACAAGTTCAGACTTGAGAGCATTTTTTAAATAGAATCTGGATTCGACTTGCTTCTTTACCACGAACTTCTATAGCTTTGTTGATGAACAGTTCTTTGTCTTTTTGTACTCTCACGATGCACAGATATCAAACATAGACCACTTAATCATTCTCTTTCGCGGCACCTCAGATCAATGCTTCTATGCGCCGAAGAGTATTGTGAAAAAACGTTGTGAAATCATTTACCAATTTTTGTATCTGACCATTGGCAATTCAACAGACGTCATTTCCAATTACGTTTTTTTTCGCCCAATTGTTTCCTTCATATAAGATACTACTGCTACTTATTTTTATTATTATTATACCTCTATTTCTTCTCTTTTGTTCTAGGTAACCAATGTGCGGAGAGACAATCACTGTTAAAGACTCCATTAATCGTTTTTACACCCAATTCCTAGAGGGAGGTTGCCTGTGCAAAGGTAAAAGTGCTGCTTGTCCGTCGTGTTTGGTGGAGGCAGTGGATAGAGTTCGAGAAGCCTTCCAGCGCAGTCCCAGGAAAAGCGAGCCTTGAGTTGGAATGGCCCACTCTGGATTATGGGATGTGTAAGCGTTTGCAACGCAGGTTTACGAGGTGCAACTTGTGCACGCACTAACTGTAAGTGTTCCGTCTTCAGTGCAAACATGCATGAATAACCATTCTGCCACGTAGCTCGTGCGAAAATAAACTTGTAAACTTTAACAATAAAATTTGGAGAGATTACCTTCCGTTTGTGGCAGAAAGTGTCCATTTTAACCCTAGCTTACCCGAGAGGGGGGGGGGGACTATCAAGCCCACAACCTTTATTTTTTCGAATTTTCGACTGGTGTTTTTATAAAAAAATTGAAAATAAGTTACATTGTCCCGTAGGGTCTTCCCAATATTTCTGTATTATTTTTGTTCATAAATGTAATGTAAACAGGAGGCACTAGTGGCCCTATCAGGCGCCATCTTTGAATGCGTGCCATTCAAGACACTCATGCCAGTGACAGTGTAAAATTAGCTAGTAATGATGGTAATTATTGTAATAATTATAATTAATAGACAACTGCACCTCCATAAACAAAGAAGCATTAATGAAAAATTATTATGGTTTTTGTGACACTCGTGCAATAATTGGTTATTATTCTTTATTAATGATGATAATTTTTGTAATTATTCAAATTAATCAATAACTGCACATACATTATCAATAACAATGTGGTTTCTTGACTTTAGTGAAAAAAAAAAGTGTGGGCTTGTAAGATAAGTAAGGTTCTCGTACGGCACGGGTAAGCTAGGGATAATCACTCTCTTGATTACAATACAAAATCTGAGACGAAGTCCATCGTAGCAACCCTGAAGCCTACTTCTGTGAACCGGACCCTTTGACGGGAAATGTCGGAATATCGTGATTATAAGGTAAGTGCAGAGTGTCGCAAAATCTTTGTCCTTTGCCTTTCAGCAGAGAAGAGATGTATTTAGTGCGCGATCAAGTTCTATTCGCCGGGAGTGGCTGGCTTCCGTGCTCTGCGATCGCTTCACCTGGCGACCAGGCGGGCCGCAGCGCGTGAATTGGTGGGTCGAACCCACGAGTAAAATGACGCCGCCGAAAACCGAACCACTTGACGATGCACCACAGGGGCGTTCCTGGAGGGACGTGGACCGGATACGGTGAGTACCTTGACGCTTTCTTTCTTTCTGTGTATATTTGTTGTTTTGCTTTTTTGTCTCGTTATTCTAGTTCGGGAAAAAGTAGGAAGAACGCGTATTCTTACAAATCTCTTTTTGAAACAAAGAGCCCAGCTTATGTAATCAAAAACAAGGTTCTAGTGCTACTAGAAGGGATTTTAATATATAAATGAACGTCAACGTTTCGAGAATGTGGGACACAGGGTTGCCAATTTGCTGCTTTTTACACCAGATCTGGTGCCAACTTTTTATTATTTGCGCCAAGACGCAATTTTGGTGTTTTTAATAGATTTTCTGGTGTAAATTCTGTTGCGTTATATTTAATGAGTTATACTAACTTCATTGGGGAATTAAAAATCTACATTATTGCAAAGTAATTCATTTGTAACTACGTATATCAAATACACTGGAACGAGTATTATTACTATTCCATAATATACTTAATATTACTTTTATAGAATTAGGCCGCGACGCTGCTTCCAATTTCGTTTTAGTTTCTTTCGCGCCCGAGGCGACTGCTCTCCCCCGCCCCCTTCCCTACCCGAAGCTAGAGCTTTCTTCACAATTCCACCTTATCGCGGGGAGTTGTGAATACTATCGGAACAATGCATACGTTTCGGAATTGATGAACGAACATCCACGAAAAGGGACGTTTCCTTTGTCAGATGATGATGATAATGATATTTTAGGAAGGGAAATATACCTGGTCTGGCCATAAATACTGTTACAAACTTTCGGCTTGTACTGTATCACATTTAAAATAATTTATAAATATATATTGCCTAACATATATCACTTAGATGTTAAAATTTATCTTATTTATTAGATAATAACAAAATGAGATTCTTTTATTGCAATATTACTGATTACCTAATGTGAGAGAATTTATCACGGAAAACACAAGAATTTTTATAATTTTATTTGGAATTCTCTTTTCGTGTTAACTAATTTACACAATATTAATAATAAATTCAATAATTTATGACGTGTTGACGAGAGAGATGTACATGCTACTTCGTAGTTTCATCCTACCCAATATATTGAGGAAATGGAACACGTAAAATAGGCTCATCTTGATAAGGAATTTGATCCACGATGCTTTTCGCTTTTCAATAACTCCTCAACAACATTATCATCTGTGCCCTTACAATCAACAACCTTCCCAGGTCTTCTCTTTCTGTCATCACTCGGTTCAGCAAGCAATGCTCGGAACTGCCGTTGTTCATTCGTAACGAAAATCAGGTTTGAAAGTTCATTTAGCCAGAAATAATGACAGTAATGAGTGAATTAAGTCAAATAAAATAATGACCGAATAATCAAAACAGGAAACAGATACTACACGAATTCAGTTCACACAGAAATAAAATATGCGTTAAAAAGATGGTTACGTGGTTGGTATTCGCGTGAGCGTGGCGCTCACAAAACACGGACTGTCATGAAAATGACATGTCTGCACAGACAGGGAACAATGCCACAACCTCGTATAACTGACGTCATCTGGTCGTAGACATTCCAAAATACAGCTACACAAGACCATAAAGAGATATCATTATGTGGTTCTGAAAAACTTACAATTTGAGTTGAGGCTCCAGGGTGAGCGCCGCGCTCACACGTATACCAACGGAAGGTTATTATTATTTGAAGATAGGGTTACATTTAAGCTTACAGTATACTTTACACTGATTATCTTACTATAGAAACAGCTTTTTGCCCTACATGAATTAATTTGTTAAGCTATACAAACAGAATATAGAAAATTACAAGTGTATATAGTCGGAAAAAAATAAGAGAGAAAAGTAAGTCTAAACAGTTTTTACAAGTAACATATGTGGAAGAGGCGATTAAGTAAATGTCGTTTACATAGGCGTTATTAAACAACTATATGCTCTTAAAGAAAAATTAAGTCTTTTCAAGTATTTTCAAGTTCCAAGCATCTATGGAGGGGGTGCATTATTTCTTATGTAATTGGACTATTCAACTTCATTCTCTAGCAAATTTCTTCTTATTAACACTCCCACACTTTATTCGTTAGTTGTGTTACCTCTATCCGTTTACAAGTAAATTTCCCATACGTCGGAAATCAGCAACGGTGATTGGTGCCAACACTGGGGGTGCAAGTACAGTTTACTTTTTCTTGATAGACAAGGCATTAAGGACATAGGACTGGGGCGAAAATTGGGTGAGCAAATGCCCCCCCCCCCCACGGCCCCCTAATTAGCCCCACTGTTGGAAATGAATTAACTACGTGTAGTTGTTTTGAATCTGCTGTATGAAACAATGTTTATATGTAAATTAGTCTCTTAGCCACAGAGGGGAAATAAAGGTGGGAGGCAGAGACAATTGTCGTCAGGGAAGTTGGAATTCTTCTAATACAGTAATTGTCGGCGGGTCAGGACACTATGTTACGCCCCTGTTTCGTACCCATCAACACAATAAAACTATGAGATGAAATGAGGTTTTTCTTTCCCCGACTGAATTTTTATCAAGGCTTTTGCCCCTTCCTAATCAAAGATTCTGGGCACGCCTATGGTCGTTTAAATTTTGCTAAGTTTCTCTCTTTTCTCCAAGTTACGGGCAGTTGATAACACGCTAACAATTTTCTTCAACATAGATTTCAAAACTGTGAATTCAACAATAGCACAAACAACAACAATAAAGAAATAAAATGTGTCAGTCAGGGAATAAACGTAACAAGGTTTAACCCAAGCACCAGTTATGGCAGAAAATACGGCAACATGGCTACCGTTGTCACGTGATTCGACACAGCCCGATCTGATATCACACTGCGGTGTTTCGTGGATCTTCAATTTATTGGGGACAAATGCACAAGATGACCGCATGTCAAGAGTGTAATGACCTTTTATCGATCTTCATAAGAGCGAGTGAGGAGGGCAGTAATATTCAAAAAGGAAAAACAAAAAATGAAATGCTTGCGTGCTTTGAAAGTTCCCGTAGCAGGCCCATTTCAGAAATGGGAAACAGTTCGTATCAACAGGGTTATTGTTGTTCCTTGCATGCATAATAAACTGGACGAAGGATAACAGCGAGTTATAGCTTCACTTTGAAACCACACACAGAGATTATTTATCCATAAATCGGTGCAAAAGAGTACTTGCCTGAAATGCATAAAGCAAGGAGCATGCAACAAAATGTATTAGCATGTGTAGAATTATTAAATGTGTACATTTAACATTTAATACAGTATTTGCCATATCTTTAAGAATTAAATCTGGTACTTTACGTTAGGGTTGAAGGAATTTGTTCAGTAGAATCTTATTTGTATAATATCTGTAGACCTTGTAGTCAAGGGGTTCCGGGTTCGATACCCGGTGGAGGCACATGGCACAGTGGTTCGGATCCCACTTTAAACTGTAGGTCCAGTCCCGATTAGCCTTACTGTGCATAAAGTGAACTTAAAACACCAAATCCATCAATCAATCAAGCAAATCTATATATTTTTTAAAAAAATATACTGTGAAGTGCAGTATTTATCTGAGTATATACTCATAGAGCTTTGAGCGACAACAATGTTAACATGTTCTCCTACACATAAATTTTGTGTCACATGTAAAAAACGGTTATGTAACAAATCTAAAGTTTTTGAGACAGCAATCTTCAAGGTTTCCATGGTGAGATTAAATTATATTCACAGAGATTTGTGAATATAATTTTGAGATAGTTCTGTTTATATAATACCAGTGTAGATTTTACATACAATTATGGCTATCGGAAATGACAAATGTACGGGATTGCTCAACCTAAAATCGAAATAATAAAGTTGCCGCACTAGCCTAGAAATTCTCTCTACGATATTTCCAATCAGAGACACTTGCAGAACCTGGTTCTGTGCTGTTGTAATTGGAAGAATTAAAGCAAATCATTACATTTGGAATCGAACACCTTAAAACTTGACACATTAAAAATTCATTGCGTCATGAATTTGTCATCATGAAGAACGAAGATGCTATTGATGCATCTATAACGTAAATCTGCTTCTGACTGAGATATTGAAAATTTACAATGAAGAGCAAGCACTGGAGAAAAAGGAAATGAGGATTACAGGATAGGATCATTAAATAATGATCATGCCATGAAATATTTTATTCAGTAATCCTTCATAATTAATACACCCATTGCAAACATACCAAGTCAAGAATTAATCCCTTCTATTTATCAGAAGATACGTAATACTGTATTAAGAAGATTGCTGTATGAAAAATGTAGAACGTAATTTTGCATTTAATGTCCTAAACATGCTCTAATTAGGGCTCTAATAATGGTGTGTGTGATTGCGTTTGAATTCGTAATCTCTACTGGAGTGTTATGTTGAATTTTCAGTCAACAATTGATATTGTAATCAGGACTGCAATTCGGAGGCATTAATCAACACAGAGAGATTGGAGGGACAAGGGAATGGGGTATGTTTGTGGTGACAGGTGGCGCCTCAAACAATACACGAAACATCCCGAAGTGAACATGTATTTATATTCGTTAGAGCATATTTGTTTTCGTAGAGCAGTGGGTTTGCGAGAAACATGAAATCGTTATCGTCAAACATTAGGTTCAGTTTCTAAAAGTCACATTTTATTTCCCAAACAACCCATCCAAATGCATTCTAACTCACACGAAACTGAAATAAGTTAACTTCTAGGGTTTGGTTTCCAGATTGGTGTTCTGAAGGTCTTGTGGTGCCCATTTATATATACGTATTACCGTATATAGCAGCTGCACTTCTGCTACTATTTCTACTTTCTGAGCAGAGGGGCCCATACTTGATTGAATTCTTCACAGCCATTGCTACGAAGTCTTCTTTTGCTAAGTTTACAATTGGTGGGTTTCATGTGACGTCAGGATGGCTACAGCCGCCATGTTTGAGGCCAATTTTATTTCTCGTTTGCAAGGAAATATCCACCATGTAGCGTTCCTTACATCTCCACCAGCTGCACGTTTGCTTGTGGATCAATCCATATGAAGTCATACAACATGGTTGCTTGACCATTTTTAAAAAAAGTTTATTTTTTGTGTGGTATGAGCCTCATATGTTGACAGTTCAGAATCACTGTTATTTTATTTTTACTATCACAGATTTGAAGATGGCGGGCATTCTTTTATAATGGCGCGCGTCATTTTCTCCATTCATAAGCATCAGCGGCAACTTTTTTATCTCAACTCTGGTAAGTCCTACGACAATGAGACAAAATCTGTGATGTTAAGCACATTATAAGCTACAATTATATTTCTGTGTAATTTTCTAAATATTATTCCTTCACAATAAATTTTAAGGTCAAAATTGTGTATTTTAATCGCTCAAAATGACATTTTTGGACATTTTTTGGCGATGCAAGGAAGTTTGTTTGACACTTGAATTTTTTTTGTGCAAGTACCTGTGTACCAGTAGAGTATGTCAAAATTATTTGAAGCTTGAGACTTTAATATTTCTTTTTCTACAGGGTCATAAATATGTACCTTTTGTTAAAAAATTCCAAGTTCAGGGTTAAATATCTCTGGTGGTCAGTTGTTTAAAAATATGAAATTTGTATACAATACAGTACTCCATGATAAGTAACTTCAGTAAAAATTTTGAGTTTGAGATTCAATTGGTTTGAGAGATACAAAACTCGTGAAAAATTCAATATTTTGCATTAAATATGGTATGCCTAATTTCATTTCTTATTAACATTTCGTGTAAAATTTCTGTAAAATGTACTTTGGAATGTCAATGAACAACATTTCAATCCTGAAATGGATCTACAATAAAGTATATATACGAGGGCGTGCTGAAAAGTAGAGCTTCCTATGTTTTTCTTTTCTTTGTTACCTTGTAAACGCATTTTGGATTTTGAGCAACCATACATTGTACTTATAAGACTTTCCCGCTTCTCCATTAAAGGTTTCAAACTTCTATCGCCAGGGGGTGCTGAACTATTGTGAGGAAAATGGCAGCATGTAACCATGCAATGTCGGTGGAGTGCCTGAAGTAGCGTGCAATGATCGAGTTTCTAATCACAGAAAATGTGCTACAAATTTACATACATCTGAGACTGAGGGCATTTTATGGGGATGAATGTATAGACATCAGTACTGTGCGATCTTGAGTTTATCATGCTCTTAAAGAAAACCCCAGCTGAAGAAATCTCAGCTATGTGAGAGAATGGAGTGAAAGGCCGCGAACTGCAACTGATGGAGATAATCGGAATCGTGTTCAGCTTGGGTTTTCTTTACAAGCATGAACAGCATGAACTCCACCGACATTTCATGGTTACATGCTGCCATTTTCCTCGCAATATTTCAGCACCCCCTGGCGATAGAAGTTTGAAACCTTCAATGGAGAAGCGGGAAAGTCTTATAAGTGCAATGTATGGTTGCTCAAAATCCAAAACGCCTTTACAAGGTAGCAAAGAAAAGAAAAACATAGGAAGCTTTACTTTTGCCCACCAGAGATATTTAACCCTGAACTTGGAAATTTTTAACAAAAAAGTACATGTTTATGACCCTGTAGAAAAAGAAATATTAAAGTCTCAAGCTTCAAATAATTTTGACATAATCTACTGGTACACAGGTACTTGCACAAAAAAAATTCAAGTGTCAAACAAACTGCCTTGCCCCGCCAAATATGTTCAAAAATGTCATTTTGAGCGATTAAAATACACAATTTTGACCTTAAAATTTATTATGAAGGAATAATATTTAGAAAATTACACAGAAATATAATTGTAGCCTATAATGTGCTTAACATCACAGATTTTGTCTCATTGTCGTAGGACTTACCAGAACTGAGATAAAAAAGTTGCCGCTGATGCTTATGAATGGAGAAAATGACGCGCGCCATGATAAAAGAATGCCCGCCATCTTCAAATCGGTGATAGTACAAATAAAATAACAGTGGTTCTGAACTGTCAACATATGAGGGGCTCACACCACACAAAAAATATTTTTTTTTAAAAATGGTCAAGCAACCATGTTGTATGACTTCATATGGATTGACCCTTGTGCTAGTTCTTCCCGTCCGCCCTCTTGAATTCCGAATGCTTACAAGAACTGGCCTCAATCATGGCTGCTCGAAGTCACAATGCAACAGTTTGTGACATAAATGAAACACATCTATGGTACTGTTAAAAAAGCACTATATATTGAATAATGTCCAATTAACATTATAGGTTTTTATTTGTTACTCTACGAATTTTGTCTGAAATTTAAATGTCTAATATAAGCTTGATTTGAAGTTTAGATTTCGTTTTTCCATCGAGGAGGGCTCGAACTGGAAATTCCTAGGGAGGATGGTTTCTTTCAGGATTACTGAGTACGATTGTTTTAAAGTTATTGTTGGAAAGTGATACAAGCAAGTATTGATGGAGAAGAGAGACGAGGAACACAAACAAGTAATTGGAAAAGTGTTTTAGCAATACTCCGAGAGACAAGAGGAAAAATGGAGCTTTGGAGTAAGAAGACCAGGGAAAACAAACGCCGTGGAGAGTAACGTTAGAAGGAAGAAAGAAAAGACGCTAACCTACATTTCTGAAGATAGATGAAGGCCAAGAGTTAAACGGGAAAGCATCCGCCAGAAGTCTACAGACACGCGCGCGATAGGAGGCAGACAAATTGTTGATTGGGAACCGTTTGAAGCAAAGGATGAAGAAGAAGTAGAAGAATTTGTAAGGTCAAATTGCAGGCCGGGAGTTGATTTGGCAAGTGTTTGAAATATGATATGAGGAAAGAAGTAGCAAATAGTTGATTGGGAAAGTGTGAATCAAGGTTTGCGTGAAAAGTAGATAAAATAACGTAGGTTGAAGACCGATTAGAAAGAAAGAACAAGCGTCCTTTGATAAAATATTTGAAGGTATGTTCAATTAAAGAAATGGAGAGGAAATGATTGATTTTTATTTTTGTTATTTAGCGTCGCTTTTCTACTACTTTTGGTTAATCGCTACTATGAGGATGAGTGTTTATTAACTGATATTTTGATATATTTTACTTTGCTTTTCTGCGACGTTTTGCTAATCGCAAAGATGAGGATGAGTGAAGGGACACTCACCAAGAACACCCATGCCCAGTTCGGGATTATAACTCGGGACACCTGACGTCATGTCGCGCTGTGCTAACAACTCCACCACTTAGAGAGAGAGGAGATGAATAGCAAACGAGACACGTATTAGTAAGTGAGGTGTGTAGGGAAATGACACATGTTTGAAAATATTACAGGCGGTGAGTACAAAGGCTGAAGCTGTCAAAGTAAAACTGCGCAGTTAAAGAAGTAGTTAGCAGAAAATTTGCAAATCACTGCCGCACCGTCCCATTTGTTAATCGAATCCTTCAAACGTTCGGCTTCGAACAACAGCATTTGCGGCAATCTCCTGGGTGATACGAGCGTGCATCTGGTATTTTCCATTAAGGTCAATTATCTGGTGGACGTTAAACACGGATGAATTTCCCAATCGCAAACATTCCAATTTTAGTTTTCCTGCCTCTTTTTTATCGGTCAATTAGGCAATCCCAGCAGGGTTTTTATCCACAAACATTATACTGTCGCTTCTTCTTTTTAACTTCGGGAGCAACAAAGGAAGAGACAGATTACCGGAGATTGTTCCGGACCTGTGGGAAGCTGAAGAGATCGATGAGCGAGTGTCCATCAGATAAATGACCTTCCCAGGCAGAGTTGAATGAGAATCAGCTCGCATGTCGCGGGGGATGGATCGCCATGGCGGGAAAATCGGACGCAAGGTGAACTACGCAATGACCTCGTTGCTGCAGACGCCGCCTAGGTGGCGCCACCCGTCTCCCTGTCGCGGGCGCTTTTATCTGGTGTATGACTTGACTTTTTAATTAATTAATATCATCATGATAAAATATTTGAATCCAGGGTGATTCAATAGTCCCTTAACACCCCCTATAAAATGTAAGGGAGTTAGGCTAGGTGCAAATGGTCATGATAGAAACAGGTCAGGCCGAATGGGAACGATATTGGTGTTTACCAAGCGGACGTCCGCCATATTGAATTCAACTCAAAATTTTTCAATGGGAAGACGGTGATGTATTTCAAATCAGGCTAGAATTGCACGAGATGTGGAATGGTGAAGGTTACTTCGACTTATCTTTAATCAGTAAAAAGTTATGACTGCTTGATTGTAAGAAATCTCTAATTTTCCAGGTGTGAGAAAACAGTGCCTGAATGTTCCTAACGCGTGAAGAACTAATATACATCGTACTTCTGTCTGAGGAGAGAAGTTCAGGTGCTATTGCAAATTATTTTAATCAACTTTTGGTGTAATTGTGCAACCGTCACATGCATCACTGGATCTCGTTGGGGGTGTTGTTGATTAAAATAATTTGCAATGGAACGTGACTTCTCTCCTTTTTTTACTTTAATAAGTAAAATATGGCACTATTTGAAATTATTTCCAGGCATTTGTTCTGGTGGAAGACCGAAAGGCAAACTCGGCGGAAAATATATCGATCCTTGATGGGAGGTCATTACATTGTGTGGGAAGTCTGTAGAAGAGATATCTTTTTTGAATTTCTCGTCTTGGTTTTCTTATGTAAAATAAGCCTTTGTTGCGTGTTGTGTGCATCTTTACTAGAAAGTGGAATTCCTCAAAGAGTGTGTTACAGCGGATTTTGCCATTGACAATTTTGTACAAATAATCAAAGTCATTCTACAAACGTAGCTGATAAGCAGTCTGAAAATTTAGAAAAGACAAGAGATGCGGAGATGAAACTCTGTAACTAACTATAGCTAGGATAAAATGAAAGTTAAATAACGATTCATTTTTTTGCGAAGTAAATACGCAACAATATTTTCAGACGCACATATTTTGTAGTTTTTCATGCCTCTTTTCTAATTCTCTCCTCCCCTTCATCTCTTGGTTAATCGCGACGAAGGAGATGCATCATGAAACCATAAGCTGGATAGGAGACGAAGCATAAACCCGGTCAGAAATCGACTTACGTAGCCTGCGGATCGAACTGTGCCCACGTGGATGTTGTTATTAATGCCATAACGTAGTGTTAAATTCTACATAGGGCGATGCATACTCGTGCACCTTTAATTTTTTACACCGCCTCTCTCTTCCTGCATATCCTTTATATCATATGTTTAGTTCCAGTTTCTTAAAATTTTACATCACCCTTTCCAATTCTCCTCCGGTACTTTAGCCATCCTCTCCCTTCCATTTTCATCTCCTCGTATGCAATATGTCATTTTCTTCATTCAAGAAAGGAGATTTATGGCGTAATTCCTCTGGTCTTCGACTGTCGCGACATGAAAGAATAAACGTAAGATTTTCATAAATAAACAAATGAAACCCGTATTGCAATTTCCAGGAAGACTCCGCCCTCAGCGCTGAATGACAAATCAGACAGGAAGGATGGGATTTCCTTGCAAGAGCAGCAAGGCGGAAAACTGGAGAGGAGTGTGTGTGTCGGGGAAGGGGGAGGTATGCAAGATGTATAAAGCTGCTTATTTGCCGTTCGGCTTCACCTCATTCGCTCGGGAGCGTTCCTTCCGCAGTTTTCGCTCAAAGCGCTGAGTTTATGCTCCACTGGGTAATTCATTGCTCGTCGGTATTTCATTTCCTGATTATGAAATATGAAGCTTCTCTTTTTTTTGCACGTGTTTCTTGATTCGAAAGACTGCTGACTATACTCTTTCCCCGGAATCCGTGCAGCAAGGTCGCGCATAGCGGCAGAGAAGGGGGGAAATCGAGTGGGCAGAGCAGTACACGCTGCTGCGAAGGTTGGTAACTGCAGTCGCTTTTCCCCCTTCCACGCAATTCCGTTCCGTCTCACGCGTTCATTGGTGGAGCCCTCTCGAGTCGCTACTTGCGCAGAGACTTGCTTTCGTTCCCTTGCTCCAGAGATTCCCGGGACAGTGTGTACACAGTTCAACGCAAGCGTACAGGAAGAGCATATAATTGCTTGTAAAAGGTGTGCGTGGCAGAGACGTTAAACGGAAATATTGATGTTTCGGTAACCATAGAGCAATACCTAAGTCACGGATGTTTCCGAATGAGAGCTAATTAGTTGTTCATGCTTTACGCAGGATTCCTATCTAGGGCTCTGGCTTCGTTTCGTTCTACGCTGACCACTCCGTTACAGGAATCGTCTCTGGACATAATTAGACTTTACAGGAAGCAGTCAAGACCTTATCTGCAGCTACAGGAGATGATGCTCTATTGGCCTCTACAGAACCATATCTCCCCAGCATCCTGACTCAGGGATTAATTTCCGCCAATGTGGCGCTTGATATCTGAAATTCCAACCCTTAATGATAGGAGCTTAGCGATGGAAGCAAGTCGCTGTACTGGTTATGCCACGTACTTGTATACATGAATATACATTCCATATGTAGGGTTCGCACTGAGACGACATATGCTTCGATCTTATCTCGAAGGATCGATTCCATTTATTGATTCGTTTTATTGTACTTCGCATCTTGTGCCAATTTTGGCTAATATGCGAAGATGGGGATGAGTGCTGACATGATGAAACTGATGCATGGACACTCACAAACATCCATGCCCAGGCTGGGATTCGAACCCGGGATCAGTGGCGTCTTAGCGCGATGTACTAACCACTCCGCCACGGAGGCCGGCTTATCTCGAACGAGAAGCATTGGAAAAGCAAGACGAGAGCCTTCGAGCTTTGTCGAGAAAAAAACGAGAATCACGATGACACTTAAATTAGAATATAAGTGATAGAGTGACGCGAATAAGTTGATGAAGCGTGGGAAATGCTCTTGTGTTACACTTTGTCTCGGGAATGTGTGGACCAAGGCCGCTCATAACGGCAGAGAAGGGGAGAAAGCGAGCTGGCGGATCAAAGAAGAACCCGCTGCTGTAAACGGCTGGTAGCTTCAGGGATTCCAAGAACAGAGTGTAGAGATTTTCCGGAGACAAAGAAACATTCCCCGCCCCTAAAATTTCCCAACCTGGTCGGGAAATGGAGATTTTTTTAAGTCCCGAGAGTCAGGATTATTTATATTTCCTTCCGAATCCTGTCCCGACCAAAAGTTTTCCGTCCCGCACACTCCTTGATTGTAATGTCTCTTGTGAAAACGTTCTCTCGTAATTTTGCTGAACATGGCAGTTAATTGCTGCAACTGACAGCCTCTAAATCGCAGAAAACAAATTATTTGTAGTAAAGTGTCGCTACAATTTCACCATTCGAATCACATTAACGTTTTCCAGATATCTCAGTGGGGGAAGTGCCTCCTTCATTCGGGCGGCCTTGACCTGTCGTGTATAAACACGTATACGCATATAGTATAACGCACATGCGAACCACACTTCTCTAGGCTAATCACAAGGATGAAGATGAATGATGAAGTGTTGAAATGGACGATAATAGCCCCTTTCTATTCGCTGCACTTTCTGACTCCCCCTGCACTTATGCGTCTAGTTGGTTACATGATGCAACAACGATTCGTCTACTTCGTTGCTTTAATGTCAAGTAGTGTATTTGGTGTCTGCACCAATTGCACCACGTTTAGGAGTGGTGTAATTTATGGTGCATGGTCACGTGGTGCTTGCTAACTAATCAAACGAACGTTGAAAGCAGCAGACAGGCATTTGTTAAATCTTCTGAACTTGAATATTGCTACACGCTTACTTGGTTGAATGTCATTTCCTTGCACCAATCGGACAACAAGATACACCTGCACTACACCTCGTGTCAAAACGTTCAGTGAACATTGACGTGGCTATTTGGTTCAGCATCTTTAGTGCAGCACCTATACCGAAAAAAGTACAGAACATGTAGACATTCATACTATATTTCGTTAAACAAGAAAACAAGCAACATCCTAGCAGATATTCAATTTGCATAACTCTTGCGCTTGGTGTGCTGCAGCATATCCCAGGATACTCGTTCTTGGGGACAGGGAAGGAGATGCTTAACAAGCAAGGGTGAACAGAGTTACGAGTATTTTCTCTGGAATGTCGACAGATGAGTGTGTCGGAGAAGAGAGGAGACTCTTCCGTGAAGATGAACCTGCTCTCTCGAGTCATGTGATTCTCCTAAAGTTATCGACCAGCGCGGCAATGAGATGGGACACTTGCCAAGATGCAGATCGGGGTTCGAATGCTGCACCATCCCTTCTCCGGCGATAACGCAAATCTCGGGGGTTCATTCACTAGGATGCAGTGCGTAACTCTTTTCCTTATCACTGATGGATGCTGACGTTCTTACTGACACTGGATCTAAGGACTTCTTTATTTTGAAGAACTGCAGACCAAGGTTCAGCCTCAGTTAAAATATATTTTCTGAACATCTGCCAGTTTCTCTGTTCCAAGGTTAGCATAGCAAGTTTGGAAGTCAAAGAAAGCTTTGTCGGTTAAATTCTCAATAGAAAAATGCTTACGTTATATTTAGACTTGTGATACTGATACTTAAGATTGGCCTGGAAGTTGGTGTTCTTTGTGATTTGATTTGATTTGATGTTAAAATTTTGGGTGCGTCAGCACTTAGGCTATTTTGCACCCGTCACATTATACGGGGTCCAGCCTCTTATCTTTACAAAGAACAACTCTAACGTTGCATAAGTAAAATCTTAAAAGCTTAAAATCTTCTGACCTCCGTTAAAAGCTGAGGCTGTAAAGGGCACTCAGCACACACAAGGACAAAAAACAGGACAACACACACAAAATTATACTGGCCAGAGTGCCAGTCGCCAGAACCTCGTTCGTCTGCAAAACGCAGTCCAGGGTGTACTAATGTGGAAGCGAGGTTGACAGTTGAGTGTACTACGTGGAAGGTCACCCCTTACACCCCATGTGTTCTTTGTGAGTGTCCCTAAATCAGTTTCACAAAATAATCACGTATCCTCAGCGTCGCGATAGCCAAATATGGCGGCAAAAGCGACGCTAAATAACAAAAGTCAAAAATCAATTCAGGAATTTTAATCGCTTATAAAATGCAGGACTCAGACTTGAAGAGTGCGGACGTGTTTTCTTGAGGTCCTAGCTGCGGGGTGCGCTATCTGACATTCGCGGAGATGGGTGTGTCGTTGGCCGTGTAGCGAGCACAGATCGGACTCTTCTGTGCATCGAGGGCTTTCCTCAAGATCCGACAAGAATCCTCCGGTGACAGTGTTAAACCGTCGAAATGTTATCAAGCTTATGGGTTGGTGATACTGACGATATTAATTGTTGGCGGCGTCGAGGTAAACCCCGATCCCCCGAAAGTAGACAGAAACGAGTTAAGTGAAATCCGTGATATCCTCAAGTATCTCCAAAGTTCGAACGAGGCTATTATGAACGAAATCAAGGAAATGAAATATACTGTCACCAAGTTGGTGGACAGAGTCACAAGCATGGAACAGGATATGGATAAGTTGGCAGACGAAGTGAGTGACTTACACGGATATTGTAAGTTTTTATAATGGCGTGTTGAGGACCAAGAGAACAGGTCGAAAAGGCAAAATCTCGTGTTTCATGTCATCGAGGAAGAAGATCGCGAATCGTATGCCATGACCGAGGCAAAAATCTGGGAACTGATCGAAGGAAAGCTCAAAGTGTCCCTCGGTGAGCTCGATCTCGATCGTGTGCATCGTCTCGGGAAGAAGCAAGGAAACAAGAACAGACCCGTGATATGCAAATTTCTGTCGGACAAAAAGAAAGAAGAAGTGTTACGCAGCAGCAAAGAACGGAAAGGAAGCCGTGTGTATTTGGAGCAAGACTACTCGGCAAAGGTTCGAGAAGAACGGAAGATGCTGCAGTACCACATGATCGAGGCCAGGAAACAAGGAAAGTATGCATACCTGCAGTTTCGGTATCTGTTCATCGACGGGAGGCGTTACACACTCGGCGACCTGGAGATTATGCATCCGGACGAAGTACCTGTCTCTCGTCAACCTGACAAAGGAATTCCACCTACCCCTTCCGTGCCTCCGTCGGAGGCTGCGATGGCAGCTGGAGCAGCAGGAGGGCAGGGACCGAAGCAACGTTCGCCATCCACATCCACTCTCTCCTCCCGTCGGGACTCGAGGGTGAGGAACAACAATAGGGAGAGAGGTCATTCCACCCAATGATGGACGGGCAGTCAATGGTCATCCCCAGAAAAAGGGAAAGAGACGGTGAGTAAAGCATTATTTAATCTAGCATTTCAAAATACCCGAGGACTCCGTACGAAAATCAGGACTTTCTCTCAAAGCGTTTTTGCTAACGACTATGCTGCAGTGGCTGTAGTCGAAAGCTGGCTGGTACCTGGCATCAGGGACAGTGAACTGTTTGATGACAGATATGGCGTAACTAGATGTGACCGGAAAATGAAAACCTTGGGAAAAAAGGATGGAGGGGGGTTATTTTAGGAATACAAAACAAATTCAGATCAACCACCATAGAATTATCTGACCTACCAATTGAATGTGTCCTCGGAAAAACTGTAATTATCAATATTATGTATCTGTTTATATGCATAGTATATTTCCCACCAATGTGTACTATTTCAATTTATGAAGCGTTTTATGAAGCGATTTATTCTTATTTATTATTAAACGTTAGTACCGGAGGATGAACATCACCCCCAACTTAGCATCGAATTCTTTGTTTCGAAACATGTTAAAGCAAATAAAGAGAAAACAATTAGCATGCGAATTTCCAAAGAGCAAACTTTGAAGTAATGTACCGTGAAATTGTTACCATCAACTGGGAAGAAATATCCAATCAAAAGAATGTAAATGACGCGCTTGATATCTTTTACGAAAATCTTGATAAAGTTTTCGAAGTCACCGTCTAAACGCCATTTGTACTAAACGCAGTCAGTTTTGATGATGTTGAAAAGGCAATAAGAAAGTTAAAACCAAAGAAATCCTGTGGCCCTGACGGCATTCCGCCCTACATGTTAAAAGGTTGTGCAAGCTTATTAACCCTACCCTTAATGAAAATATTCGATCTTTCCCTAGCTACGTCTGTATTTCCCACGAAATGGAAAACATCTACAGTGCATCCCATACCCAAAAATAGTGGCACCGGTAACATTGAAGAGCATAGGCCCATAGCTTTATTGTCTGCGCCCGCAAAAGTTTTCGAATGTATTATTTATCAAAGATTGTTGCCACACATATCCCCAGTAATATCTGGAAACCAACACAGCTTCTTCCCAGGTAGATCCACTGTTACGAACCTG
Source organism: Lepisma saccharinum (assembly GCF_977018435.1). Taxonomy (NCBI): domain Eukaryota; kingdom Metazoa; phylum Arthropoda; class Insecta; order Zygentoma; family Lepismatidae; genus Lepisma; species Lepisma saccharinum. The sequence goes on from NC_139229.1 coordinate 3,126,308, forward strand.
TCCCTCCTAAGTCATTTTGTTGCAACTAATCTAGAACAAAGAAAGCAAGTAGATATCATCTATACAGATATATCCAAGGCCTTCGATAGAGTAAACCATGATATTTTGTTGAGTAAACTCTCGTGTTACAACCTCTCCAAACCCGCACTAAATTTCTTTGCTTCTTATCTAAAAGACCGTAAGCAGAACATATCTTATAATGGAATTTTAACAGAAGAGTTCGTAGTTTTCTCAGGAGTCCCCCAGGGTTCGAATCTCGGACCTCTGTTGTTTTTAATTCTAATCAATGACTTACGAAAGTACCTGCGTGACTCATTCAGACTCTTATACGCAGATGACTTAAAAATTCGGTAGGAATTTGTAATATTGATGACTGCAAATCCATACAAAATGAAATCAATACAGTAACAAAATGGTGCGAAATAAATGATCTTAATCTGAACATAGAAAAATGCTGCACGATGACATACTCGCGCAACAGAAAGCAAATTGAATTCAATTACAAAATAAATAACACAAAAATTAAAAGGGTTAACGAGATGAGAGATCTAGGAGTTACATTTGATTCAAAACTTACATTTGCAACACATGTTGTCGGGGTCGTAAATGAGGCACACAGGAACCTAGGGTATGCAATTAGAATGAGTAAAGAGTTTATGAACAAAGAAATAATGAAAATAATATTTAACTCTTTAGTCCGAAGCAAAGTAGAATATGCAGCAGAAATATGGGCTCATCAGGACAAAAAGCACACGCATAAAATGGCAATGCTACAATCTAAATTCGTAAGGTACGCCACTTATAAAGAAACAGGCATATATCCCCGATACGAATCATACACTTCCCTCCGTAAACACCACAACCTGCCTTCTCTCAGCAAAAGAAGGAAGATGCAATTGCTCTGTTTCTTATACAAAATCATGAACAATAATATTCAAGTACAACATCCTCTAGAACAAATACACGTACGTGTTAATATCTCCAAGACACAATTCAAAGGGGGCCTCTTTTACTGAAGTAACAGAAGATTGAACATCATAAATAAATCACCTATCACGAGAATGTGTTGAAGTGTACAACAGATGTTCCGAAAGGGAACCAAAATTAGATATATTTCACATGCCTATTGGGACATTCAAAAAAGTTATTCAAGGAATGGAAGAATAAATGTCAACAATGTAAACATAAACGCAATGTTTGTAAATATATATTTCTTTCGTAGTTTATACTCAATTACATATATGTACGTACTTTCTAGTGTCAATTATTTACAGGTCCTTTATTACACACATAATTAATATATTTCTTTAAGGTAAATAACTTCTATCCTAGATTTATACTGTGTTTATTTTATTTCCATATTTTATGTAATTTATAATATATTATATTAGTATCTCCTTATATATATTATTTTGTACATGGTGGTAAAGATCTGAAATACTGAGTGTGAAGATAAATACGTTGTGCATTGTACTTAATAATTGAAATCTTGTATTCAGTAGGCTATTTTTGTAGATAATAGTTAGATATTTTATTCCACTCTCTTCAATTAACATGTATTTGTTAACTGTTGTATACACATATAATTTAGCGTTGACATGTTTTATGTTTATTTACATTTCTGCACAATAATATTTCTTATCAAACTGTAAATTTTCAAACTCAAAGCAAGAAATGTAGAACACTGTAATTGGGCATTCGCCTGTTCTGTTTAATAATAAATAAATAAATGATATATAGGAGAGATATTCACAGTATTTTTTTGTACTGTAAGGCTTCAAGTATTGAGACATTTTTTAATACTTTTGGTTGGCAGTTCATTCCATACATGAAATTCTAGAAATTAATTAATTCCTCAGTTCGGCGTGAATTTTTTTCCAGAATGACAATTTTGGTTACTGTTTCCCACCAGACGAGACTTTGGTGCCCATGCCAAACTTCACACTTACATCATACAGTACAAAGTATAATGATCCCTTAGGATGCAGAGAAACCCGTGACGATGCAATCTGACCATTAAAGTCGTCTCTTCAGGTCTCCACAAGGGAGCTTAGATTAAATTGGGGCGATTTGCAGAACGAGCATCCGACGTACCAAGAAATTTACATTTTCATGGCCCTGTCTTCGCTTTCCTTATTACCCTCTTCATGAATTTTTATGATCCTCTTTTTTCTGTCGTTTGCAATCGTCAATTAATTTAAAAAGACGAAAAACAACGTGAAGAATGAGATGTTATAATTGCATAAACCTAACGAGAGGATAGACCAACGTAGAGTGTAAAACAAGAAACGTTAGAAAAGACTGCTCTCAGCTTGTGTCAAATGTTGTATGAACATGCTTTATTTTTAAAATTCAACTCTTATCTTTTAACTATTATGCGTTATTTTGTTAGCGTTTCTTTTCTTAAAACTTTCTTAGGATTCAAGGTATATTGAGTTACAACTTAGAACAGTGGAGTATCGACATTTCAGTGCTAGAAGTAAAATCTCCTATGTTTCAAATTCTTACTCATAGAGGCGCCACTATGTGCTCCATAATATTAAGTTATCTAAATATGACATTTCCCCTGGATTGATCGATGGATTTGGTTTATTATACATTCTTCTGCCTCTTGTGACTGACCCTCGCGAAGATGAGGTTGGGTTAAATTATGAAATTGATGAAGGAACAATGGCAAGGCCGGGATTCGAATTCGAAGCTCCTGAGTCTTAGCGCGCTGTGATAAGCAAAAGAATATAAAAACAACTATCCTGGCATGGAAAATTAATGTCAAAAATAAAGAATTGAATATTTTTTAATAACAGAAAATGATGTTAGATGCAGTTGACGAATAGTAAAGTTCCTGATTAATATTTCATGCATATTATTTGAAATAGTAGTGTTCAAAAATCTTCTTTGGTGCTACCATTATGAGGTGTATGATCGCAATCTAATCCTTGCCTTCCAATAAGTTCACCGGAAATAAAAACACTCGATTATGCAGCAAATGCTAATTTTTATTGTTTAATTTTAGTATTTCTTGAGTCTTTCAGGGGTCTTGGATCCACTAAACACATCCTTAATACTTTAACTACTTTCGAAATTTTAGATATCGATACAGGGTGCTTATTTTTTGGTACGAAACTGAATGCGCCTCTGGCAAAACTCGATTCAAACAGGTAAACTTCCCCGTGCATATAGCACCGTGCCATGAAGGCACATTTAGGGGATGTGGGGATAGGGCTCTACACATTCTCGATCAGGACCACGCTTCGGCCGCCTTTACTCCTGAGCGTTGCCCGCAAGTACCCATTTATTTTTAGGCTGTGTGATCCCCAGACCCGCTTAATTCTGGGTCAAGACAGTAAAAATCCCGACCTTAGATCATCCACCGAGAGAATTGAACCTGGTCTCCCGCATGGCAGCCAGGCACCCTACCGACTGGACCACCGCGACTCTACTGTCAAGCAAGAGGCAACAATTTTCAATTTGGCTGATTAGCTCTCGAAAATTGACTCTGTGACATATCGTTTCGCGAAACAGACATCCCTTAACATCATTAAAATGCACCTAACGACACAAAGATTCATATCTCTTCGTTAAAGTGCCCCACCCATGTTGCGAAACGAGCGTTCGGAACCAGCAACGTGTCCACCGGGGGAATTGCTTTCAGACCTTGCCGCTGCGAGGTCGTCAGAGCGGGGCTCCTAATGGGGCAAGCGGGACAGATTATTCAGCGACCTCCCTTTCCGGGAAAGAGGCGAGTTTTCAACAGTTTTGCAACACTAGCCCTCGGGGCTGAACGGCTCCTGTAGGAGATGCTACGAGAAGTTTTATTGATCCTCGGAACAACATCCGTTTCCACGTTTCGAACAAACAAACAAACGTATGCACTCTCGCTGTACGCGGGGCCCCGTCTATAATGGACACCGTTTTCATGTTTTTTCCCCCTCTAGATATGGATGTGTTTCCTATTCGCGAGTCCACTCCACCGCGCCGAAACTAACTTTAGAGAGGTGACAGATAGATGATCGATACGTACAATCACGGGCAATGAAAATGGGACACCTAGATCCCGAAATACTAGCTTCCCTGCAAGGTGATGTGCGTGTTGCCTAACTCTTCGGCGATAAGTGGATTTTAATAGCAAATTTTCAATGCCAGCTTCTAAAACCGCCGTGGATTTAGGCAACACACATAACGCCTTGCATGGAAGCGAGTATTTCAAGATCTAGGTGTCCAATTTGTATTGCCGGTGAATGTAAACCTTTTTCCTCACTAATTAGTAAACCTTTTTCGATTACAATTCCGGTCGTGGCCTCGGAGATTTATAATAGCATGAACCATCTCAACAGCTAGCGCCTTGCAAGCATGGGTTCCGGTATTCGTGAATTTTCCTGCGTTTTCAACGCAAAATCTTGGTGTTACGAAATGGAAAATTACATACAGTGTCCTTGCTCTGTTGTCTGCTGAATGCATCACGTTTTTCTCCGATTCTACCAAATTTCGTCGAAATTAAGAATTACTAATTTTGGAACTATTAGCGTAAGCAACACTGTATGAACTGGTGAGCGTGGAAGAGACCCTTCCACGGGCATAATTTGTTCCAAGCGATAGAACGGAATTAGGAGAGGATCTCGTCGCGACACGAAAGGTGCTCACATTGCGAGAACCTGTTTGGACAACAGGTTCCAGAAGGTTAAAATATCCGACGATCAATTCAAAACAGGCGACGTGGCTCCTAATTGCCACAAAGGAAAAGGTTCATGAGTCATCTCTGCGGCATTCCAGATTCTGAGCTGTCGCGAAATTAACCTGGGACTACTTTGATAAATGCAAAACCTAAATTGAATATTCACAATCGCACCACCAACCACACTTCGCCAACAGGGTGTGTCCCCATACTATACTGACAAACCTTCAAACCATGTAGACAAAATCATTCTCCCAAGGACATACATAACACATTAAAAAAGGTACGGTACTAAAAACATCCTCAGGTACAGTGCAAAAGCTAAAAACATCTGTTAAAACACAGTCATCATAGAAGACAAACAGTTGGGAAGGTTATAAGTGTATTTCAAGGATATTAAAATCAGCACTTCGACAACCAGCAAGAAAACCATCTTCCATGCTCTTAGTAATGTCGAATAACCTTTTACGCGTGCTTTAGAGAGTACTAGCTGATTTCCCGGCGTTGTCTGGGTATTTATTTATCCCAATCTTCTATTAGACAGAAAAATAATGAATTCTAACTATAGTGTAAAATGTAACTAATTTCATTTACAGGTATTTAAAATATAATTAGAGTATACAAATTATAAAGTAAAATATTTAACAAATTCACTATAATATTAATTTAACTCAAAACTTCATTATAAACAACATTTTTAGTTCACCTCCAGGAACAAGAATAAATAAATTGAACGGCATTGGGAGTGTCACTATTCATCTTAGAGACCCCGAAAGCTATGTATTCCACACTAATATCGGTCGTTTTCGATTATTTGTACATGTCACCCTTTCCCACCCCAACCGCTAGGGGTGCGGGGGCTCTTACCCCTACAGTATTTCTTTCCAGATTGTAAGTCATATGTGTACCCAGTTTGGTTGAAATTGCTCCAGGCGTTCGAGAGTTATGCCGGAACAAACATACATACATATATACACGCATACATCCATTTTTATATAGATAAGAGATAGATAGATTGTAAATGCAGTCAACAGAACAGAATAGTTTCTCAACTGATCTAGAAGCAAATCAATTCTTGTTGCTGACAATGAGACGTTTGCGTGCGTTGCGTGTGTGGAAAACAAATCGATGACCCCCCCCCCCATCACACGCACGCTGCCACTCCCATCCTGGTTTACCAGAGTATGTGTGCGCCTGTGTGTCTCAGCTGTCGGATGAGGTAACCATTGCCTTTTCCGTCTTGTGGATTGATTTGATTTGTTTATTTTACATCGCATTTTGGTTAACTGTGAACATGAAGCCTTCCCGATGGCGTAGTGGTAATGTCGTCGTCTTGTAATTAAGGGGTCCCGGGTTCGATACCTGGTGGAGGCACATTTTACAAAGGTTGAGATACCACTTTAAACTGTAGGTCCAATCCAGCCTGTGCATTAAGTGGACTTTAAACAACAGTTCGAATAATTCGTGAAGATGAGGATGAGTGATGACATGATGCAATTGATGAAGGGATATTCACAAAGAACACCCATGCCTGGCCTGGATTCGAACCCGAGACCCATGGCGTCGTAGCAAAATATGCTAGCCACTCCGCCACGGTCATACACGATAATTAACAGCTTATATATTGTACATTGAAAAATAAATAAAAATTGTGATGTTTCAAAGACCACAAGGAAAAGGGCATTTCTGTTAAACATTGTATAATAAACAATACACATTGTACAGTAGTGGCATTAATTCTGGACACTTTTTGTAAAATGTTAATTTTTTTTAGAATAACTCGAATGTAAAACTATATCCTGCATAGAAAAATTAAACAATTTAAATTACATCATTCAGTAACTTCAATAATGCATCTGAGTGCATTATTGTAGCCTGATTATTATTGTTATTGTTATTTTCATCCAACAGAACGCTTGTGTGTGATTCTTGTGTATTACATCAACTTTCAGCATCATTGTTGTACATCGTTCGCTGACCTCAAGAATCGCTCGCACCTTACTGCAGCATTGTTGTTTGATTACTGGTATATTTATTAGTATTGTTATTGGTATTTTCAACCAACTGAACTCTTTGTTTTCATTCTTTAAAGCACTTGGCAGCTGACTTTTGTGAAGTGAACATCGTTAGGTACTCTATGTAGTGGAGCGAGTTGAAAAGTGATACTGAAATTGCAATTAATGGCTCTCAACACAATAAAACGAGCTGATTGGTCACCAAGTAAAAGGAGTAAGCCAGTGGCACTTCGTAACGAAGGTTATTCTTATGAAGAAATATCAAAAAGGTTGGGTGGTGGTGCTACAAAGTCAGGCGTTAGAAAGGTTTGCAAGCGGTATGAAGCAACTGGGAACACAAAAACTGCTCCAAGAAGTGGCAGGAAACCAAAATTAACTGCTCAAGACTGTCGTAGAATCTGTCGCCTTTCTCTACAAGATCGCCGGCGTACAGCAAAAGATGTTAATGCCATTTTGAGAACTTCTGGAGTAGTAGTTTCTGACCGAACAGTCAGACAAAAACTTTGTGAAAATGGTTTACGAGCGAGGGTCGCAAGAAAGAAGCCTTATCTCAACCAAAAGCAGAGGAAAAAGCATTTGCAATGGGCATTAGCACATACGGAGTGGACACAAGAAGATTGCGGTAAAGTAATTTGGAGCAATGAAAGCAAGATCAGCATCTTTGGAAGTGATGGTATCAGGTATGTGCGTCGCCAAAAAAGTGAAGACATGATACCTGAGTGCACCACCGCCACAATGAAGCATCCTATCAGTGTCATGGTGTGGGGAAGCATGGCAAGGCATGGTGTCAGGCGCCTAGCAGTGTTAGAAGGCAACATTAATGCCAAAAATACCAAGAACAGGTCTTACAGGTAAATTGCTGCCCACAATTTATGATTTGTTTGGGGGTAACGTTCAGCGGTGCATCTTTCAGCAGGATGGCGCGAGGTGTCACACCGCTGGAATAAATCAGTGATGGTTCAGGGACCATGGTATTACTGTTCTGCCTTGACCCGGGAACAGTCCCGACCTCAACCCGATTGAGAACTTATGGTCAAGGCTGAAAGTTTTGGTGGCACTTCGGAATCCCAGCAACAAGATTGGCCATCGTCCAATCATGGTTTAGAGTGATAATACCGGAAGATCTCTAGTGTTTGGTGGACTCGATGCCATGAAGAATCGAGGCAGTTATCAAATCGAAAGGATATCCCACAAAATATTAACACAACGCAGTTACAATAACCATAATGAGTGTGTGCCAAAATTTACTTTTTACTGAATGAACATTTTACAGGTGTTGTTATGCTAAGAACACTTACTTACATTTTCTCTATAATTATTATTATTACTATTAATTATAATTTAGTGTGCTCACTTTTTGAAACATTGAACATAAAGACATGTTTCTTTATTTCCTGCAAATTTGACTTCAATAAAAACGTAAATTTAAATTAAAATCAAAACTTGAATGTGATTTTCATCATAATTCTCAAAAGTGTCCAGAATTAATGCCACTACTGTATATTAAACAATTAAAAAAATAAACGAATCACTGTATCACAGAATTGTCCTTAATTACAATATTTTTCCTAAGTGAAACACTTCGCAACAACATCCATCAATTGAAATATTTTGCAGTTACTTGATTGAAAATGTAGAATGGAAGTCACTTCGTTGAAAGAATACCTACGTCACAAATATTGCTTTTATATTCTCCTTTAGACTGATAGGCCAGTCATTAAAGGGGTCCAATAAGGAAAAGAATCAGGGAAATCTGGAAAAAATCTTGTTATTTTCTAATATAGTTCTCGTATTAATTTTGCACTCCTGTACAACCACCTATTTGGCCGCCATCTTAGAAAAATGGCGCCCATAATCGTTTTCTTGAAAATATCTCGCTTGGAAAGCAATTTACAGCAAAAGAGGCTATGATAAGAATTAATTTATGTAAAATTCTCTATAAAAAAGGTCCTGCGTATTTTTCTTCTAGAATGCACCAGGCAATAGTATTTTTCCTGAAAGAATACTTTATTTTCATTAACTCCTAATTAACGTTTTTTGATAATGTATGCAAGTAAGTTAATATAATAAAAACATGTAATGGCTACTTTGATCATTAATCAAACAATAATAATACCACACATAGGGTATACGTATATGTACCCATATCTGTGAAAATCCGCACCTGGGATCATTGAACATCGGAATTCATCCTATTTCATATGTAACCCAGATAACATTGTGTAATTTGGGCTGCATAACGCGTAGGATATTCGGGTTTCATGGAGACCTATAGGTCTTGCGCCACATCGTGACCTCTTGGGAGAAAGTATGCGAGTTGACCGCGGAGGCAGTGACAACCCTTATAATGAGTTCTACATCCTTCAAAAGCAGTGTTTGCAACCGCACTAATTTCTTGCTAGTCCCAATAAATGTTACCAGAATGCCTGATAACCAGGAGCATTTCTTAACAAACTGTACACATAGAGTATGTTGTTTTAATTGACACGAAAAGTATATCGACCTTCTAATCTTATCTACTACAGCCAAGGTTGCCTTGTACGGAGTCCTGCGAGCTCCTTTTCCCGCATTTCCTTCACTCTCCCTTTCGTAACGGAAGTCTTTATGTTAAAACGTTCGTCCACCCCCTCTGACATCATCAATACGTATATACGTTATGGTATTGTCGATATATGTATTTTTAACTATGGGCCCAAATATTTTACTTGCGGAAGTCCATAGGAAACTATGCTACGTCAATGGTTGCTATTATAAGCCTCCTATGTTTTCCACTTGGTGGTAGAGGCCTGCAGTGTCTTTGCACATTGCCACTGACACCGTATGATGTTCGTTTATGTATGTTTCGTCTATATACGAGGGACATTCCGAAAGTACGTTTCGTAATTTTTTTCACAGAGAAGCTGTATTACAAAGTGAGAAAGCACATTGCCGTAACAAAAGACAATCTTTCCTGAATTCACGACGGGAGGAGCGAGAGCAGAGGAGCGATGGCGCATGCGCAGAGTGCCGAAGAATAGAGATAAGCAGCAGACCGACGTGCCCGAGCTCATTTGAGTGCAAACCAGTATAGCAGAAAGACGTGTGCTGCAAAAGTGGTCACAAATGGAAGGTCGGCACGCTATTGCCACACACAAAGCAAACTGAAGTCCGCCATTCGACGCAAAAGACCAGGGCTCTTGAGTCAAGGGGTTTTGTTCTTGGACGACAATGCAAGACCCCACACAGCAAGGGTCACTGCAGAACACATTCGTCGTCTGGGATGGGAGCGATTGAATCACCTAGCCTACAGCCCCGATCTTGCCCCATCAGACTTCCACCTTCTTCCTGCGTTGAAGTCAGCACACTCGGGACGTCACTTCGGAAGCAACGAAGAGGTGCAACAGGCTGTGAAGAACTTCCTTAAATCGCTGGGCACCGTTTTTTATCAAGAGGGTTTCTTGAAATTGATGTCACGGTACGACAAATGTATCAAGGTCGGTGGCGACAATGTGGAAAAATAGCCAAAATATTGTATTTTGTTATGACATTGTATTCCTCTCCTTGTAATGAAGCTTTCCTGTGAAAGAAAATGACGAAACTTACTTTCGGAACGTCCCTCGTAGTACAAGGCTCTTCCAGTCTTTCGGCAGTCATGAATCCAATATATATATATATATATATATATATATATATATATATATATATATATATATATATATATATATATATATATCAAGAAATCCGCACGCTATACAACAATATCTGGGTTTTCCATCAACACGTTACTATTGGATTCAGTTCTTTTATGAGGAAAACAAATATCACGTAAATATTTCCTTAATGTGGTCCCAACTCGAAATTGATTTTTCTCCCAGCTTCTTTAAAAGGTGTAAGTTCAGTATTCTCTCTCGCAAGCCTCCTAATAGCCCCTTTACCGAAATCGTTCATTACAGCTTATCTTTGCACACTTTCTTCATTTCTCCGGAGTTAGTTTGTTTGTTTCAGTTGTTGTTTTAAGTCCACTTTATGCCCAGTAAAGCTAATCGGGACTGGACCTACAGTTTAAAGTGGGATTGGAACCACTATGTGCTTCCACCGGGACACCTTGATTACAAGGCCATAACTTTACCACTACCATCTTGGAGGCCAGCAGCGTGTTTGGCAGTGTGCCACAGCTACGGGAGGCACCTGCTACCTGCCTCTTAATACTATAAACGCAGTGCACAGAAGGGTAACATAAATTATGTTCAGTGATTCTCAACACAATACAATTTCTCTTCCCTTTGTGCCCGCGAAGGTTTCGAAGATACACACAGGATCACAGAAGCGACAACATATTGTGCCTGGGTATTTGTTACCGTTGCCGTTGGGTTACTGGGTCAACGCGGTGTTCAAAAATGCAAGGCACGATCCCACCTTTATCTCTGCTTAGACATGCAAAGCCTAATTGAGACTAGGTCAGGCAGAGAGACAGAACCAGACCATAAACTGCTTTCGGTGAAAAATGTGTCGTTTAAACTTTCATTTGCATTGTAGATTTCCGTCCTTTCCACACAATAAAAATTGACATTGACATGTGCAGTGACACGTGTTCAACTAAATTTTCTTCTCCTTGTACATGTTCAACAAAGAACTTGTAACTACTAGGCCGAGTGATCATAATAGGCCCTGTGTGCATGAATATGTTATCAGGTATTGCTACTTTCAGCGTTTCCAATGGTATCACGAAGCTTTTCACGGCATGTTATTCATTGTGTACAGCGCCACATTTACACCTGGTGGTGAAAATTTCAACTATGTTCTTGTTCGTCAGCATTCACTTCCTCATGCCCTCCATAGCCTCTATACCAAGTTTCACCGTAATCCGTTGCGTCGACCGGGCTCTAGAGGTATCTGAGTATAGGCAATTTAATTCTAAGCGCCACATTTCTACCTGGTGGTGAAAATTTGAACTATCTTCTTGTTCGTCAGCATTCCCTTCCCCATTCTCTTCACAGCCTCTATACGAAGTTTCAGAGCAATGTGTTGCTTCGAACGGGGTCCAAAAGGCACTGAGTAGGGCAACTTTAATTGTGACACCCTGTACACACAATTGGTTCATTAAATTGATTTTTTCTCTTGTCTAGTATTTTTAGATTAGTGCAATTACGAGAATGATGTATTAACTCATGAAACAGACAAGGAATTAAGCTCAATTAACAGTCTTGTCCTAACTAGTATACGAACCCAGAATCCATCACGCCACACTGACCACTACACCACTTCATTAGCTGTTATCAGCAGCGATAAATTATACTTATCGCTTCATCTTTGCAGCAACTAGGCGAAACGTAACTTGTGAGGAACGCAATTTTGTTATCGTTCACTAGGAAAGAAGCAGTGCTACATTTTTTTCCTCTTTCGAAAAGAACGAGACCGAGATAACAAGATATGCTATTTGTTCTCGCGGTTCGGTTGCGATGAGGACGAGACTACTAGCGGAGACTGTTCAAACTTACGACGCGGAACGGCAAGAGGTTGCTGTGGAGCAGACGAGTGTCTCTGTCCACCAGCGGGAGGCCTTAATCGAGCCTTGGCTAACAGCGGGGAGATCCTAAAACTCCAAAAGCGCTACCGTCTGGTGCGAAATGTCCATCACGGAAGAGCTATCTCTATTGGCTGCAAACACTAAAGAAACGTTGGAGACGAAAGTCCACACAAGTTCGAACTGTACTGTAAACATCTGGTAGCAGCAGGGTAGTCAAAATGCTATTTGGACTTCATTTCCTGAAGGAAAAAAGCATAAACAGGGTGTCTGTAAAGTTCTTTACAATTTTACAATTTAATAAGTGGACTTCTAGGGAGCCTTCAGACCACTTATACAGGCGACAAGTGGCATACGTCTTTTGGAAATCATCCCTCAGAAGTAAATGCAACCTTTCCAACAGAATCGACACGACAAGCTTTGGACTTGGAAATTTTCTCATGGTGTCGCCTCGGTCTGTTGTTCTCGCATGCCCGGTGAATGTATTCTTACAGGCAGCTCAATTCGAAGCGACACGCGACATATGGGAACGAGCCAATCTACAGCGACGTTTCACACCGTAGCGATATGACAGGTCGCACAAGCCTGCTTTGGATTGGTGAAATCGTCAAGCAACACGTATCGTGTGTCGCTTGTCGCTTCGGTTTAAGAGTTCGTTGATTGTGAGCGATCATATGACATTGATGAAGGGACATTAGCAAAGAACATTCCGTGCCAAGGCCGGGTTTCGAATCGGTTCCTCTGCCGTCGTAGCAAGCTTTGGTAACCGCTTTGCCACGGAGGTTGGTGAAAAACGTAAGGGAAATTCGTCGTTAATGTCTAGCTTTGCATTTTGGACCCACGTACCCTTTGAATACTCGACCAAAAATCTCTAATCATCTTGTTTCGTGACTACGGAAAGATATCGATCATTACAGACAACACGCGTCGCGCCGGAAATTTTTCCACCGGATGTGACGTAGCGTGTTGCCGTTTTCCCTTTCCTTGCCTGGTTTCTTTTGTTCTTGATTCGCACTGATATACGCAACGGACGTCAACTTTTCTCGAGAAACGGCAGTCACGATAAGACTCGCACCATACCATACAGACTGTAAATGTCGTTCTATTGGTTAAATGCAGTATAACGAGGCTGTTGCAGCCAATACGATAGCCGGCCGGATTCGGTTCGAGTCACGGGCACCAGTGATGGCATTTGGTGAAGTGGGAGAAGTCCAGGTTATTTCATTGACGGTTAAATGGCCTAGCTCATAGGTGTCAAGTGGTAATAGAAAATTGATAGCTACAATGATTTTACTTGTGAGTAAAGCATTTGTTGGGCATAAACAAAATGAAAGGTAAATTGAAGATAATGTGGAAGTTGGGAGAACCTCAAAAACTTTCTCATTACACATTTCGATATATATATATATATATATGTGGCATTCCATTTTCATGGGTGGGACACACAGACTACATTTTTTTTCTTTTAAAGTAACTATTGTACTGATAGTTAAGCAACATTCTTCTCAGTTTCTGTGTAATGAAATATGAAACTTAATACTGTTGATTAAACAAACTACCCTTAGAATACTTTCCCAGATGTGTAGCTACAAGTGAACAATTTTGTGTGACAAATGGGACAAACTATTTACTTAATAAGAAATTTATTTTAATTTCTGTGAATTGTCAAATGATGAAAAATAAATTATTTCAGACGAAGAGAGAAGGAATTGACCTTTGAATATTCTAGTGGAGTTGAGGGAGAAATGTAACAGTTAAAGGAGAAATTAATTGTTTTTGGTGTCACGAGTAACAAAACACAAGTAAATGGAAAAGTTAAAATAAACGAACAATACGTAAAATACCTTCGACTTTTTAACTTAATTATGTATAATCCTTGAATTTTTATCCAACAGACAATTTTAGATCATTGAATCACAAAATTGGATAAAGTTGGAGCATTGCATTTAATTTCTTAATTTTAAAAATTGGGTTTCAGAGGAGCACTTTGACATGAAATGCCCCATGTATATGCCTCTTCTTGTTCTATTTATAGCAACGGTCTGTCAGAAATGGCAAAACGTTGAAGTCTTGAGTTCGAGTCCAGAGAAACTAACCATAATTGTCTCGATCATCCTTCCGGTAGAAATTAGCGACATACAGCAAATAAAATAACAGAAACGGTTAAATAATGTGTCATGGTCCTTTCCACAGCGCGCGAGTAATGCTTTGGGAGTTCGCAAAAAGCAGCCCACGGGCGTCACGAAACAGAAAGAGTCGCGTAGAGTGGTTAATGCAGTAATTTGGGAGGAAGGCAAAGCGTTTCGCCTTCGAGCCGCCGCAAAATTGGGTCGATCTTATCGACCACCGGTGACCCGCCACGGGACTGTGGAAACATGGCGCAGCCCAGGTCAAAGGAGGTCACGTGGTCATCTCCCGCTGCACGGAACCTTACTGCAAGAAGCCGATTTCATTGGCTGACAAGTACGCTTTCTCTGTGAGGTAACAATGGTACTTTAGATGTTGGCCGAACACGTCAAACAATTTGTATTTTAAAAGAATCGAATGGAAGGAAAAGTTAGTGAAATTTAATAGCAATTATGAAATCAAAAGTGACTCTACGGTTTACTCCATGATATTTAATCAATGGTAATAATGAGAAGTATGCTTTATTGGCTCTTTGTATTCTATTTCTTACTTCTATTATCTCATCGTTTTTGTCTGTGATGAATACTTCTAGATAAGGGAAACTTGATGCCACTTCAATTCATGTTCTCCAATCTACGAGGCACATCCAGAAAGTAAGTTCGGAAAGTGCCCCAAGATGGCACAAGTGGTCAGAGCGGGACGCGCTTGCGCAGGAGTGGGAGAGGAACACGTAGCCATAATCTGGCGCGAGCGCAGTTGTGTGGAGTCAGTGGTGAGAGAACTTTAGTACGGGAAACATGGCTGAGCGCATACAGTCTCCCACCGAGTGCGAGGCACGCGCGGTAATCAAGTTTCTCCACGCTAAGAAGCTGTCGGCGTTAGACATCCCCCGGCAGTTGTTGTGTGAAGTGTATGGAAAGAATGACATTAGTGAAGGAATTGTCCGAAGATGGTGTAGAAAATGCACAGCAGGCCGCAACAATATCCACCACGAACCCATCGTTCACACAACGTGAGCAACTGTCGCTGGGTGCCGATCTCAAGTAGCAGGAAACGGGAGATCTGCGGAAACTGATACGAGGGTTCGGACATTGTAAACTGCCGGTTCTGCAACACTGCTTGCTGCACACTTTCCACCAACTCAGGCGTCACCATGCCTGCCGGGGTATCTCTGACGTCGACAGCTTCTTAGCGTGGAGAAACTTGATTACCGCGCGTGCCTCGCACTCGGCGGGAGACTGTATGCGCGCAGCCATGTTTCCCGTACTACAGTTCTCTCACCACTGACTCCACATAACTGCGCTCGCACCAGGTTATGGCTACGTGTTCCCCCTCCACTCCTGCGCAAGGGCGTCCCGCTCTGACCACTTGTGTCATCTTGGGGCACTTTCGGAACTTACTTTCTGGATGCACCTCGTATATATGACTTTCCTTTGAATTTACTCCCTTTGTTGGAAATAATATTTTTTTGTTTTATATGTGTTAATTTGTAATCCAATTTCCTTCCCTTTCTCATCTATTGTTTTCACTACTTCTTTAGTTGGTCTTATTGATCTTCCTATGCTATTGATGTCATCTGCATACCCAACTATTTGGGTCGACATATATGCTAATGTTCTTCTGTAATGTAGGCGGTCTCCGTGGTGGAGTGACTATCACAGCTCGCTACGACACAAGGGTCTCGGGTTCCAATCCAGGCTTAAGCATGGCTGTTCTTTGCGAGTGTCCCTTCATCGATTTCATCATATCATCACTCATCCTCATCTTCGCGATTAGAAAAGAAAGTGACAGAAAAGCAGACGTGTCTGTGATCACAGTAGAAAATGAAATTTGCATTTAGACTTGATTGTTTGCATACTCTACAAAAGAGAGGTTTGAATGTGTCTCTGTACCTCCTACTTCGCTTCTATGCCACTGAAGAATATTTGTGTGTACTAATATATTTTTAAGAAACGTTAGATACGTTGTGCACTTATTTTGTAAAGAAGAGTTAGCATATTACCCTGCCTAAATGGCTTAACATGACACATCCAGCTTGCACAAATTAAAAAAAAAAACTTCCAAGCAAAACACCGAAATATTTATACGACAGACTTCAATTTAGACACATAATACACAATTACAAGACTCGGAACTTTACAGAACTGGGCAACTTTTCAAAATGTACCATCTTTCAAAGCTGCCTATGCATATTGTTGGGAGTACGTTACCACCAGATGCTACCTCGTGTGCTATGTATACTAGTTCCAAAATACAGTAACAAATGTATCTCTTGCCCAATCCTGTGGCGGAGTGGTTAGCACATCGCGCTGCGACGCCAAGGGTCCCGGGTTCGAATCCCGCTCGGGCTTAGTTGTTCTTGAATGTCCATCAATGTCATCACTCATCCCCATCTTCGCAAATTAGCCAAGGTATCACAAAACGCGAAGTAAATCATAAACTAAATCAATCAATCAATCAAAGGTATTTCTTGGTGAGCAGGTTCAGAGTCTTAGTAAATAAGACTAGATTCAGTATGCTTGCGTTGAAATCGAAACCAAATACATGGGCAATTTTACATGAGAAACTAATAACGTTTGATTTCTGTGATTCAGTAACTCATCTATTTTTTTAGTGTTACATTTTTAATGCTTAGTAGGGATAAATGTAATTGCATACTTGTAACTGTCAGCTCGGTGGTTAAATTTTGATCTCGCCACAGAAGTTACCAGGTTCGTGTCCTGCCTAGGCATGGGTGGTCATGAATAGAAAAAAGTATGCATTTGCATCTGCTATATGAACGTCTTCACATGGCAATTCATGAAATAACCATTATTGGGTGACCACTCAGGCCTACTGGTAAAGGAACAATAATGAGGAATATTTAGTAGGTTATTCTGTCCATCAAATCTATACTCTGTCCCGGGAATATGCGCATAACGGCAGAGAAGGGAGTGGGCGGAGCGAATCATTTTCCTCTTCATAGAGTCACTTTCCCTCTCACGCGTTCATTGCTCGAGCCCCTCACGTCTCTACTTGCGCAGAGACTTGTTTTCGTTCGCTTGCTCCAGAGATCTCCAGGACAGAGTATAGCAAACAAACCAGTTCCTTAGATATGGAGCTAAATAATATCTTCATTCTTTGCTGTCGTCATACAATATCCCCTCTTATTTTCTTTGACACAAAATGCCACAAAACCAAAACATTTGACTTTCGTGAGATTCTCTATAAATCTCGCCACTTCGTTTGTGTGAATAGACCAGGATTTACTAAATAAACAACGGCATAATGCATATCGAGTACGTTTGTTCAAGGTGCCTGAAAATTAATTAATCTTTAAGGAACGTTATAAATACATGATCTTCACACAATTTTCTTGGCATGGCATGCATTAATAATTGCTCGCAAACTGTGAAACAGCTCGTGACAATGCAGAGCCAGGATGGTAAAGTGACGAAGAGTAATCAACGAACTTGGCGAATGTTTAGATTTCCCGCTAGAATGATCTTCATCCTGCGGCAGTTTTGATGACGTATGTATTATTTTATCCAGTGAGGAAATGTTGAAGACTGCGCTTGCGTCATTTTTCTGGCAATCACAAGACAGCATTCCTCTTGAGCGGGAATTTTATGCCCTTGGTTTCTACGATACGAATCGTTTTGACCAAGTTCAGTTCTGTGTTAAAAGTAATGTTTGCCTTTAGAATAGTGTTTCATGCAGTCTAATTCATTGTGCAAATTTACACACCTAATTGTGTTTCGAGAGAAAAACAATGGCCAAAACAATTAAAATATTTTCACTAAATGTTCCTCACATAAGCAATGAATATAATTGCCGTATTATTTACAAAAGCAAACACAATTTCGAGCTTTAGTAATGGTTTGTGAACTGTGTTCAAATTCATTAAAATGTATATGTTACTTGCATTTGTTTTGGTTGTATACATTTGTAAAATGCTTCAAATATGCATCTAACGTTTCTTAAAAATATATTAGTATATGGTTAATTTAACACCATAAAACCAGGGCACAATGATCAAAGATCGGAAAAACTTGAAATTGTATAGACGTAAGTTCAGTTGGGAGTTAATGTGACGATTTAGATTTTGTAGAGAGATCTAGTCGCACCACAAGCTTTTTAACTTACCGAAGCTTAGCAAAGAGCACTTGCATTGAAATTCGTTTGTTAGTGTTCCGGTTATATTTTAATAACTGCTTTAGTCAAATTAATTTCATAGGCTACGGAGATTGAACTACAGTGAAATAAGTCAAGGTTAAGTTATTCCATTTTCAAAATTTACTTAAAAATACGCCTATTGAAATATGAAATTGTAATTTCCTCTTGCTGATGAGAATTACAGATTGTTCCTTGTAGGAAGAGAAACGCTATGCGTTTGAGTTGCGGGGGATACGCACATCTGATTTCGCCGGCAAGAGACGTGCTTCCAGTAGCTACACGGGCCACGTTCTACCTACACAATTACCTAACAAAGGCACTGGTTATAATGTTGTTACAATAAAAAGGATGTAAGAGGATATTCTGGGAACGTAAAACGTAGAAATGTTTAATTGATGTTACTTTTGTATCTATAAATGAAGCATGGTGACAACTCGCACTTTGAAATCGTTCATAAATAGCCAAACAGAAGTGCGATGCGCTCTAACTGGAGTAATTTCTCGACTCGACACAGATGGCACTAGTGCAGCTATGATACACTTGGACAAAACGAGATTTGAATGGTCTTGTTCCTGGATAAGCAAGGGGGACATTTACTCTGGCGCCAGCTTGATATGAAAAGCATGGGATACAAAGTTTCAGGTAACCGAAGACTTCCACGTGATAATTACTTCAACATACACAGTACAAGCTCTCCATTAAAACAGGATAACGCAGAGACATGAAACCGTATTTCGAAAATGAAGATTCCATATCCCCTTGCATAAAACCGGCCAGAATGACGCAATATGGTGGAAACCAGGTCGTTCCCGTATTAGCATGTGCCGCATGCGTTAATGAGACATAAACATTTTATTCCGTTCTCGATTCGTTTTTCCACGAGATGTTATTTCCAGCGGTTCATGTCATTAAGAATTTTAGTGACGTTAATAACTATAATTGCTGCGCACATGCTTCTACGTTATGTATATTTGTTGCCAAGTCGTAAGAATTATTACTCTCTTGGCTTCTATGTGCTAGCAACCTTGTTTTCCATGCATCTTTGCATGATTCATCATTGCATTTAATCCAAGTTTTATCCTCTCAATAAATGTATGTAAATTATTGATGTCGAAACGTTACTTGTTGGAATTTCGAAGTAGTTCTGGGAAAAGAACCATTAAACGAGCCATGCATATCATTTATTGGCCTTCCCGATGGTACAGTGGTAGCGCTGTAGCCTTGTAATCAAGGGGTCCCAGGTTCGATATCCGGTGGAGGCACATAGTGCTTAGGATCCCACTTTAAACTGTAGGTCCAGTCCCAATTAGCCTTACTGTGCATAAAGTGGACTTAAAACACCATCAACTCAATTCAACCTACTTTAAACTGTAGTTCCAATCCCGAACAGCCTTACTGTGCATTAAGTGGACTTAAAACACCAACTCAAATCAAATCAAATTGATACGAGTATTGGAATTAATGAATATATACAACCTAACAGAGGTAAGACTAAAATATAGACTGTGGAAGTGGTTTAATAAAGCGTCGAAAAGTAGTAGATAATTATTGTATAGCGACTATATTAGGGTATATTATTCAAATATGTATAGCTTGTTTGAACTATTTTACATTGAATGTGCATACATGCATCCTCGATAACGTAATGGTAACGTCGTCGCCTTGTAATCAAGGAATCTGGTCTTAGTACCCGGTGAGAGAACATAATGGTACAGATGAAATTTTAAACTGTAGTTTCAGTCCCGATTAGCCTTTATGTGCATAACGGTGACTTCAAAACAAGTTGACACTCACACATGCACATGAAATAGATTAAACATGTTACACAAATATAAATAATATGCCATAATGTACCACGTTTTGCTTTTCAGTTATTGATTGATTTGGTTTATTTTACTTCGCTTTTCTGCCACTGTTGGCTAATCACGAAGATGAGGATGAGTAATGCCATGATGAAATTGATGAAGGGACACTAAAAGAGAACAATACCCAGGCCGGGAATCGTACCCGTGATTTTCATTTTAATATTTTTGATTATGAAAGTGCCATAAAAGAAACCCTTCACAAATACACTTTCACGATTGGTTAATACATTGTGTGTATATGTATAATGTAGATATATGTATGTATGGATATATGTCCATTAATATGTGTATGAATTTATTTCATTGTTATTTCTTTCCAATCATGATTATATTTATTCTGGACAAATCTTATCTACGTATTTACTCTCTAGTCTCTAATGATAATATTGGTTGTGGATTAATGGATAGTTTGTACATAATGTTTATGAGCACGTCAGTACTCTATGTGATTATAGTTATGTTATAGTTATATCCATGTAATATGTGAGCATGTTATTTAATTGTATTTATATTCATATTTACATTATTTATGTTGGTTCAATGTCTCTGTAATTTAAGATATCTTATCTCTGTAGATGGCAAATTAATAAATAAATAAATCACCATGCTTTGGCTACTTTTGGTTGTTCACAGCACCAAAACTAACCTTACATACAATTTACTTAAAATTATCAATTGACATTATTTCTGTATGACAAAGAGAAAACTAGTGGCATTGAGGATGCTCGGTACGCTTTTAAAAACATTATTACAATTTTGTAGTGTGTGTAATCCAAGATAAATATTTGAATATATTTTTCGAAGACTGACTGCTCCACCAAATACCGAAAAATACCATAGTAAGTTCTTACATTTGCACTGCAAATATTTGAAACATGTCTTACATAATTTATAAGCCATAAATATAGCAGAAAAAGCAAATCAAACAATAATCGTGGTACTTACATAATCGTTTCTAAAGCACATGTATTTTGTGTAGTTTTGCTAGCTGAGTCGGTAGCTATAATTTCAATTTACACATCTTACTTGGATAACGTTGGTTAAAGTCTTGGAGAAATGTGTTTAGATGTTTGCGATCCGAAATACTTTAACTTAACAGAGGAACGCGGGAATTTGACTTTCTGTCTCTCGTGGATTTCTTTATGGTCAAGGTAGGAGACGGGTTTCAGATATTACCGATTTTTCTAAACAATGGCACCACTTGCTTTCTATGGTTATGAGAAAATATTCGAAACTTTGTGGAACCTTAAAGCTAAAGCAGACGTTCCTGCTTGATATAATCCTGTATTTATGAGCACTAAGAACTTCACAAAAGAGGTAAAAATGCGTTGGAGGCACATGGATTTTTCTGAAGCGGAAATAGAAGGGAGAGCCAAATTAAAACCTCAGTTTGTCCTTGTTTCTTATCTAGTAAGTTTCTGCATGTATGGTTGCACTAGTTGGCTCCATCTACATATCATTTCAAGTTTGAGTTAGTGCCTTTATACTTCAAGAACAATAGTGTTTGTGATGAACGTGCAGTCACTTTTGAGCCACTGCGAAGGAGTTTCCACCCATCTGCCTGCGAATTGAGGGCATTGTCACATTTCCTCTCCTTCGTTTGTGAACTTGCTGGTGTGGTAAGCATGAATAGAGATAATGAATATTTATTTACGGGAGAATTTCGATAAGTTTTAGGCTTGCAGAGGGCAAGAAACCACTCCTCTTCAATGGTGTAAGTGTTTGAAGGAGGCGATATCTTATGATAACACCAGTAAGCCTTGTTTCCATGATAACCAAAAACTCAATATGCTGACCAAGGCAGAATTTATTTTATTTTAAAACATAAACTAAACGTTACGTTTCAACCTTCTAGCAAGGTCTTCTTCAGACTCTGGATTTGTATTTGGTACAGTCTCTGAAGAAGACCTTGCTAGAAAGTTTGAAACGTAACGTATAGTTTGCCTTGGTCAGCATATTGAGTTTTCGATATCTTAAAATGACAAAATTGGCGTTTTGAAGTTCACGTCATCAGTGTTACAGCATTGAGGTTGTTTGGTAAATAATAGTTGATGCGTTATATAAATTTGAACTATATACAGTCTATGTCATACAATTTTTGTGTGAGTTTTAAGGTTTTCATATGACTCTCCCTCGTAATATTTCAGGTAGGCCCGACATTTCGGAAATTCCGACTACCCTTCCAACACTGTATCTCACGTGAGAAACACGAACGAAGCACAACGTCAATCAGGGTTGAAAGTTTGAAGTTTTAGCCAGGTCCACACAGCAATGCTTTCACATAGTGCGTGTGTTTGCGTAGATTGCTGTGTATAAGTCATGTAAGTTGTCTAGTAACATGCTTAAAACAGAGTAAGTCATTTGTAAAATCGGAATTGTAATCCCTGGGCTTTAGATACAGATTAGATTAAATGAGCTCTTGCGTCTGCTTTATACCTTGATGGGCTAAAACATGACAAAATGAAACTTTTCTTCCAGTGTTTCCAAACGATTGTTTTAATTAAACACTATAGGCTACCTGTGTCGTTTCGAGGCACTTCCGACAATCAATTTGGGGCGAGTTCGACACTTGTTATTTTTCTTCGTTTGCCTGTCCTAGTTAATACTGACAGAATTACACTTATAAATGAGCTAAAAACTGTCTTATTCTTTGCATTTTAGAAAGGTGCTCCGAAATTGTAAAAGAAAAACTTAAAAAATGCAGGTGGCTGCCGGAAAATATGAAGTCTGCGGTTGAAGCTGTAAGAAACTGAATAGCTCTCGCAACTGCAAATTGAACGTTTTATGTGCCCAGGGTCAACCAGGTTGTCATACGTTATCCAGGAAATAGTATCATATATGCCAAGGTGGAAATTCAGAACTCAAGAAATGTGCCCGCAAAATTCGGTGCCTATTGACAACGAGACTAAAAAATTGCAAAATATTTTTTGCCTTAAATTGGTATTCTAAAGCCAAATAGTATGTGCACCAAAGTTTGTAGATTAATTTAATTTAATCAGTTTTATTCTGAACGTTTACTGCGTAATTAGGTCTTACACAATTTTGCGAAGTCACTAAATATGTAATTCACACTAAATATTTGCGCACATTTGTGATATGCACTGCGGAACCTATTAAAACCAGATCTTCCATTTTATAAGTACAAGAAGCATATGTTAGTAAATCAAGTGATAAATTAATGAACATTTATCGTACATCGACCCTTATTCTAAGTTGTCTGCGATTACTTATACGTTCTATTTTCTCATCTTATTTGTTTTCAAGTGAGCTTGTTTGTTTTGAGTTTGTTTGCAAGTTCACTTTATGTACTGAAAGGCTAATTGGGAATGGACCTAATGTTTAAACGCCACCATGTGCCTTCACCGGGTATCGATTTTGATTTTAAGTGAACTACCAATGGCAGCATTAACTCTATATGAAAACGAAAGACGTTGTTGTTTTAACTTTTCATCCTTGGAATGGAAATCGTGTTCTATGTCAACGTAAACTGATGCCTTGCTTTAATATATTCGTAAATTAAAAGTATTAACTGTAAATTCCGTTGCTAAGGTTACGACAGGTTCAAGTCTCAGAAGCATGTTTGGCATTTTAGTGGTGTATGTAGTAATGAAGTTTGGGGACTAAGGTTTTTTTTTCTCCAATTAGTGTGTTCAAATTTCTCGCTCCAAGATAATATTGTACTTTTGGACATTACTAAGGAAGAATTTGTAAGTCAGAAAAAGGTGAAAATCTCAATCACTTTGTGATTGGAGAAAGCTCAAACCCAAAAGCCTCCCACTTAAATACGTCACAATCTATTAGACACAGACGCATTTGAAAGCTTATAATTACGCTCTTGCACTCCTTCCTGTAACAACGTACGGAAATATTAATAAGGGAAAGTGAGTAGCCTGTGGAGAGGATCGTTACATTTAATTTAATCCTAAATATTATACATTAAACGAGAATTTGGCTTAAGTGTTTTGTTTGTTGTAAGCCGTTAGGGGTCGCGGACCGGGTAACCGAGTAACCTGCGTCTACCCCACCAAGCCCAGAATATATTAAGCCAATTAGCATTCATATATTGATTTTAAAATGTCCAAGTTTAGAATAATTATACATTCATAAATATTGCTCAACAATACATTTTGCTCAACCACTTTGACTGAACTTACGTTCCACTTAACCACTGAAAATATCACTGGTTTAGGATTTATAAGTTGTATATAATTAGCATTTGCAATGTTGTTTTTGTCGACATACATTTCATTATTTTTACCTGAATTTGAAAGTAGAATAATATAAAAGTTTTACTTTGTGGGAAAATGACCGACGGGCCACACCATTTCTTGAAAACTCAGCTAGCAATTTCGGTATTCTAATATAATAGTAACTTTTATAAGGTCCATTTGCGTAAGTTCATTTAATTCTTGTAGCATTCTGCAGAAAGAAGTTGTATTCACAATACGATAGAAAATCATATTTGTCCAAGTAGCTAGATATCTTGAACTACATGCATGTCTGTGTGTGTGTGTGTGTGTACATATATGTATCTCACGAGAAACCACACCAGAAGAGATCACTACAGTAGATTTTAAACTGACGTAACGTTTGTTTCTTCGGGATTCTGGTTTTGTGCCCTCGCACCGCATTAAAAGCAAGGCACTGGCAACTCTGGAATGCACGTTGCAAAGCATATAGCGGTAGGATATTCCTACGTTTATGGCGGGATGTTGCGCCAAATATACGGTTTGATGTAGTGTTTCGACTGTTGCTAATGGCAAGATTTCTGTGAAACGTTTGTTGTTGCAAACTTGTTTTTAGTTGTTTGTTTGTTTCTTCGTGTTAACTCCATCTGTATGTAGTGACTAAAATTAATGACAATGGTGTAAACATTGTGACTGTCTGAAACGTAACTGTTGACACTAGATAGTGTTCAGAAACGATTTAAAATCGCTTTTAAACACACTCCTAACCTTAATATTACTATCTGCATTAGGCGGGCAACTTTTTTTCACACTTTGAAAACTTTCTTGAAGAATTAAATATGAAAAATTGACCGAAACTAAAAGTACCGTATTTTGAAAAAATCGATCAAAGCCCATACACGTGTGCTAAGACTTAATGAAAAAATTGAGCAATAAATTATAACAGTAAAAAATCGGTATTGTTGCCAAACTTACCTCGCGCAGTACTGGAGGAGTGAGTAGTGTCGTCCCCATGAATGGAACCCCATACCAGCGCCAACACCACAAACCCCACAACTGCAGCGTGTGACATGTTTATGCCACCTGTCCCCTTATTTTTTTATTTATTTTTTTCTGATCAAGGGATCACATCACTACTAACAACTGCCGCGCGAAACCCGCAACCACACACTGACGAATAATAACTGCCTCATACCACCGCCACGCGGCAGCACCGTCGTTTCGGAAAACGGCGCAGGATCAATAAATGCTAGGACACACTGCGGATAACGGAGGACTTGCCCTAACCAAACCCTTTCCCCAGCACCACAGTTTTTAGCGGCACGCGCGCCAAGAAATGTTAGGGGAGCTGGGGGGAAGGGGGAGACTGTAACAATAACGAGAACGGACACTGGAATGAAAATAAAAAGGAATGGAAATAACACAGAAGCTAGAATTCACCAGGAAACATTTTTTTTGTAACGTGTTATCGCTAGAGCACTCACTGCATTTTACACTGTTCGAGTTCAGTGTTTAACTTCTTGTTATTTCTTCTCGTATAATGTCCTTATTCATTGGTGTATTAAGGAATAGGTTCAACTGGTCCAACCCCCCCCCCCCCCCCGAAACTTTAAATTTTGCTCAATTAATCTAGAAAGATCCATCAGCAAAAGGTAAAAAAAGGTAAAGTGTTCCCCTGTGCTTAGCACCACGCCATGAAGGCGTATAGGGGGTGTGGGGGTAACGCCCCACACTTTCTTGATCCGGTCGTGAGTGGGGGTGATGTGATCAGCATCACGCCCCTGACCGCCTTTACCCCCCAGGGTTTCCCCCAGGTACCCATGTTATTCGACGCTGGGTAGGCGCCGGGGCCGCTTCCATCGTTAGAAAAGTTCCCGGATTTGAACCGGCCGGGGATCGAACCCGGGACCTTTAGCATGGTAGTCAGACGCGTTACCGACTGAGCCACCGCGGCCAACCATCAAGATCCATCATCCATCAGCGCATTGAGAATTTTTTCAAGATACTTTGTGACATCATTGTTGATCTTGTAACCAATCTTTCATCATTAGCGTCAAATTTATCTTTGGAAGGAAACGAAAATATTAATGTTCACAACGGGAACCAGTAACTAATGTACCCCGGTGGAGGCACATAGAGGTTCGGATCCCACTTTAAACTGTAGGTCCCTTGCCAATTAGGCTATCTGTGCATACAAATGGAAACTCAAATCAAACCAACTAATACAAAAACGTGTTCAATAGAACATTTTTAACAAAATGTCTACAACTCACCTGCAATTCTTTGAATGTTAATGACAAGAATATTAGCATGCAATGTCAATTGTACGTACATTATCCATCTTCTAATGCTTTTAACTACACCATTGACTAACATTATTTGCCATCAAAGTTTTAAGAAAAACTAAATAACTTACTATTGTCCCAAGATCTACATTAACATTCATATGTTAACAATTATACCTGCACTTACACATCATACAATGCATACCTAACGTACCCGCCCCCCGCACATACAATGAACTACTGAAGAGTTATTACTTATCTCCACTCACAGTATATATACTAATCTATTCAATATATTGTATAATCTTTATATTATCTTTAGTGTATTATCATGATGATTCATGTCTTTTTTTTTTCTTTCTTTGTTTTTATTCACTTCAAATATATTTGACAAGGGCTGGTTGTAAGAACGGCTCATGAGGCCGAAACACGGCTGCTTATATAAAGACCATTATATTATATTCTGTTCTATTTTATTCTAACTACTTTCGAGAGAGCACCTCTTCTCTCGTCTTCAGGTGAATACATTTCTTTTTGCCGGTAATTGGAATCAAACCTACGACAGACCTGTGATTTTACTACGAATTTGGTCCACTAACCAACTACTTTCACGTTTCTGGAGCGGTGTACAGTGTCGTGCCTGTTCACGTGATACTCGATAACCAATCAAATGAACGTTCAAAGAAGCAGACAGTCATTTGTTTAATCTTCTGGTCTATTCTTGCGAACAGCGCCTACTTGGTTGAACATGATTTCTTTGTACCAGTCTGACACTGGAATGCATGCGCACTACACCGAGTGTCAAAAAGTGTAGCGAACTAGACGAGGCTGTGATACGCTCCAGAACGTAGTGAAAACGGTGCAGACACGAAATACACTACTTGACACCCAATCAACGAAGTAGACGAGTCGGTGTTTCACCGTGTAACCAACTAGTCAGCGTGAGTCAACTACTGCAGCGGACTACAAATCGTGTGGCGTTACGACCAGCCAAAATTATTCAGCAACATCTTCCAAGGAAACACATCTGCCGATTCAGAAGACTCCACATCTCCAGCACTTAACATTTCATTGCATTCCTTTCGAAAAGCTTTAGTCACATCACAGGCTATTTACCTTCCGCCGATCTGAGGTCTTTGTTCAAGCATAATTAAATATTGACTCTTTCCATCTCGCTTCTCTTCCCTTAATCTTCCCCTGTCATAACAAAGTGTTCCAAAGTATCGTTTCTCTTGATGTTCAGTCCCACAAGTGAACTTCGGTGCCTCGGGAATTTCGCTAAGTTCTAATACGTACTTAGTGGGTTTAATTGTGTGTCAGATTTACCTGCGTGGAACCGTCAAAATTATCTTGCTTTCCTTTGCCTAAAGTCGAATATTTTCAGTTTCATTTGTAATTATCTTCTTCCTAATTAATCTTCCTCTCTTTGATGTTTGCCCGTGCTTGATTCTTCATTTATTTCCTCACTTCATCCACTCATTTCATCATCGTCCATTTTAATAGATGATATTCAACGTGACGTCATCACGCAATGTAGTCTGGGAAGAAATCAGACAAACAAATTCGCGCGTTTCAAGGAAAGAGTATAAGCCTTCTTAAGCCGGCTGTAGACGGAACTTTTTTTTAACATTTTTGCTAGCATAAATGCTATGTAAGTGTTTCAAAAAATCTCATAGCAGATGGTATTTTACACGGAAGCATTTCATGTAAATTTCCGGTTAGCTTTTGCGATTACAATGTATAGGATACTATATACAGCACGAAAGACACGTTGAGTTACACCCTCGCTGAGTGCAGGGTGTTTGCAATTGAAACAACTAAAATATTCTTCCATACATGCACAGTTAATGTTGTAAAGTATAAATTTATGGAACGCCATTGTCTTGTACCTAATATTGTTTTATATGATACGTTATTCCTCTCGGTTGAATAGTTATCCGCTTTTAAAAAATGTGAAGTGATACATTGTTTACATCTCACGCGGCCGCCATTACATCTGCACTCGTGACCTAGAGATCACTTTTGATTGGTTATACTACCAAAAATGCTACGAAATGGGATGGGTTCTATCCTTGAGAAATGTTATGAAATGTGCCATGGCATCTGAAATGCCATAAGATTTTTCACTTTAGACGGTAGCATTTTGGTCATGGCAGAAATGTTATGGAAAATGCGTTCGTCTAGAGCAGTTCTTACAACGAGAAAATTGACATTTAACCACTTCACACACTTTTATGGTTTCTGTAGGGTTTCGGAAAAGGTAAAAGGTACACTTTCCTCATATAATCACGATAATCATACCTTGAGTCACTTCAGCAAAGGCCACATTACTATATCTCTTTATTGAATTGACGTTTACTTGTAGTTGCTCTCTTTTCCATCCACCATGACAGTGATTATCGAATGTTATAAAATCTCACGCATTCTTTCATGAATATCATATTTTGGTAGATGGCGTGCAGTATTGCCTCTGTCTTATAAAAATATTGAAAATTCTATACGCAATATGCAGCTCAAATAATCACAGACTATAAATTATTCCATAGAAGACCCAAAGCATTAAGCATTAAGCTCCCAAAAATACTGTCTCTGGTTGACACCTACCATTGTGTGGGGTCAGAAAACACCTCGCCACAGTAGTTCATGTTTAGGGCTGCAGCAACACAGCTTTCCATCTGTCCCTCTCCTGGGCAAGATCAATCCAATCTTTTCCATTCTTACCTTTCCAATAGGTTCATCTCAACGTTATTTCTTCATCTCCTCCTTGGCCTTCCTGCAGGTCTGTTACCACCAAGTTTCCTGTAAACTCTCCTTTTCTCTCCCATTCGTGCCACATGGCCTTCATCTTCTTGATTTAATTATTCTTAAAATAAAAAAAACGTAACTAATATATTGTGGAAATGTTAATTTTTCGATTAGTAGCCGTGGAGCCTGATTAGGGGGAAGGGAATACAGTTCCAACCTCTTTCAGAGCGAAAATGCTTATTGTTTTCCTTTGTTCGTTTGGAAGTTTGTTCACACCAAATGCTTCTAGACGTAGCCCATTATTAGGGACCCTGATTTTTGAAAATGAGATAATGCCAAAAAATGTTAATAGCTACAAAGAAAATGTTTGTGTATATGCAGTGACATGCTCTAAACATATTTTTCGTCCTTTAAAAATCGCAAAATAATGCGAATTTGGCATAAACCGTGAATTGTGACTTTCCACAAATTTTAACACGTTTTGCGTTTAAAAAACAGCAGGCTCGGACACCGCAAGGATCGACAACTTGAGAGCTCTCTCGTGATTCGGTGGATGGTGGTGCATGACCGATTTTAATTGGTGGAGCGATTTGTCTGTTTGATTGCGATAACGAGCGAGACTCCTGCCTATTAACTAGGCGTCGGTGTACGTTGTACCCCCGGCGCATCCAACCTCTCTTTAGAGGGGCCGGTTGTCGCAAGCAGCAGGAGTGGAGCCAAATTAGGTCAGTGATGATGCCCTTAGAGGCCCTGGACCGCACGCGCGTCACACTGAAGGAGACAGCGCGTCTTCCCCTGCCGAGAGGCACGGGTAACCGCTGAACCTCCTCCGTGATAGGGACCTGGGATTGCAATTATTTCCCGCTAACGAGGAATGCCCAGTAAGCGCCAGTCATCAGCTCGCGTTGATCGAGTCCTTACTATTTGTACACACTGCCCATCGATGCATCCGATGCCATATTTTCACACGTAACAAACGTTTTCCAAACATTTTATCACCAAAGAACCTGTGGTGCGTTTTATACATGGAATAATTCCGACAACTACTTGTAACCATGTGCAAATGGATGGTTTCCACGATTTTTTGCATTACCGAGAAAAGTGGCTTCATTTTGGCGGCGATCAGGTGGTCACCTACCGTCACAGGGGAGCCGTAACATCGGTATTTGTCGCACGAGAAAGATTGGAAGATAACGTCCTGAAAAATAATTCCAAGAGGCAAGGGTCACGTTGCCTAAAAAGTAAAGCACTAGTTTAAAGAACAATTAAGGTTAAATTTTATGTATATTTGGCACAAAGGTATGCTACAATGAAAGCGATATTTTTTTTTTGGAAAATAACATCGATTTTGGAGGAAAATAAGACTGCACATTCCGAGATCCCTACCCATTATTAATTCTTTATCTCTGGTTGGTTCAAATAATATCCCAAGTGCTGTATCCTAGGTCAGGTAAAATTCTAACATTAGCCCTAGCTTACCCGAGGGGGGGGGGGGGTGTCAGGACCAACACCTCTACTTTTTCGATTTCTCAACTGAAAATTTTCATAAAGAATTGAAAGTAAATTACATTCTTCACTAGGGTGTTCCCAATATTTCTGTAATACTTTTATTCATAATAACTAATGTAATGCAAATAGAAGGCAAAATTCACTAGGTAGGCCAATCACACTAATGCCAGTGACAGTGTACAATTGGTTGGCATGGATGCTAATTTTTGTAAGTATTATAATTAATAAACAACTGCACCTCCATAAACAAAAAGAAGCATCAATGAAAAATTATTATGTTTTTTGTCAGTTTTAGTGAATGATAAAATATGTATGTGACACTCATGCAAAAATTGGTCATTATTTATTATTTTTGGTGGCAATTTTTGTAATTACATTATAATTAATAAGTTACTGCACATGTATGATCAACAGAGGAAGAAGTAATTCAATAACTAAATGGTTTCTTTTATTTAATGATTAAAAGAACCGTGGGTCTGTAAGTTTCTCATACGGCACAGGTAAGCTAGGGTTAAACATAGATATGAGTTTATTATTACTTATTTATTTACTCGTATATTGCAGTTTATGCACAAATAAGTCTGAAGGTGGTTCAATTTCACCTGTGCTGAGTTCGTGCAAAAACATACGTCTCCGTGCACCTTGCCGAGATGCTTTTTCGCGTATCGAGTCATTAAAATCCTTGTATGACGTCACTGCCTGCTGTGGATGGTAAAATATCACCGGAATTGCGTCACCAAAGGCAATGATCATAATGGGGTGTCCATTACCCCAGTGATTTAGTGTTCATGAGCGCGAGGTAAACATCATAATTTCCCAAAGATCAGTCATTTTTCAAAGTCGATGTCAGTTTTTATTATGAACGTTGCGCGTGGCTATTGCACACATTTTCGTGCCTCAATTGTCAATTTGCATTAAGCGAGGGCCTATTTTTGGCTCTCGTAATACTTAAAGTACCGCCCCGTGATAGGAAACTGCGTTTATACGCTTGTGTAACACGTGTATAACCGGCCATCACGAGAGAGTTGTCGTTTCCTCTTTTGCAAGGCGACAGGCATGTCATCTGGTTTTCATTTTGGTGTAACGATCTCCGTGGCTGAAAAAGGAGTATCGTTATGCATATATTGTGTCCCTTTGTTTGTTAGTGCTATAACTAGGGTGACCAACTCTCCCGTATTTACCGGAATCTCCCGTATTAGAGCTATTTTTTCTTGGATTCTCCCGGCTCCCGTGTTGACATTCTGTTTCTCCAGTATTTTTTTTGTTACCAATCAAGATCGCGAAATTTCAATTCAGTCGAAGTTCGGACAAAACTTCAAGTCGACTGCAAGATCTTGCACGTTTAACCTTGGCGGGTGGAAGTGACGTAATACCTTGAAGTAGTTGATTGACGCTTGCCAAGGGTCCCGGGTTCGAATCCCGCTCGGGCTTGGTTGTTTGTGAATGTCCATTCATCAATTTCATCATTTCATCACTCATCCCCATCTTCGCAAATAAACTAAATCAATCGATCAATCAATCATTGATTGACGCTTAGTTCTGCAGCAGCATTGGACAAATACATATGGGTTAGGACTAAGAACCATGTAAATTTGTAACTTTTTATTCTCTAATTTGATCTGTATATTACTTAAAATGTAAATTAATTATTTTGTTTAATATTATATTCCATAAACATTTGCTGGAGTGATGCAGCGCCGCTAAAAAATGCAAAAAAATTGTCGCGACCCGTAAATTCAATGCCGAAAGTTGGAAAGTCATATGTCATATGTGGGAACGTGGTGGTAAGAACCCACACATTCATAATCTATGTCATTTGCGGAGGTGATGTGGTTAGCATCACGTTACGGCAGCATTAACTTCCAGGGTTGCTCCCAGGTACACAATGCTTTGAGCCTGGGTGAACCCCAGTCAGAGCAGCTTCATGCTGGGGCATGACTTGAAAAATTCATCACCTGAAAGCGCCCAAACTGGGTTATCACCCGTGTGGCAGTCAGACGCCCTACCGCCCATCGCGTCTTTACCTACCGAGGCGGCTTGTTTCACTGTTAACATGAAGACGTGTATATGAAGTACGTAATAGAAATGTTAAACCCTTTGTAGGTATTAGTAGCCCCGTCTAGTTCGCTGCACTTTTGGACTCTTTGTGCGCTCACGCATCTATCATAGTTGGTTACACGGTGCAACACCGACTACTATAGTCTACTGCGTTCATTTGTTGTGAAGTAGTGTATTTGGTGTTTGCACCGTTTTCTCTACGTTCTGGAGCGGTGTGGTGTATGATCACGTTGTGTTTGCTAACTAATGAAATGAACGTTTGCAGCAGCAGACAGGCATTTGTTCAATCTTATGAATTTGAACACCGCTATGCGTCTACTTGGTTGAACGTCATTTCCTTGCACCAGTCTGACACCAGGTTGCACCTACACTACACCTAGCGTCAAATATTGCAGCGAACTAGACGGTGCTAGTGTGTTTTCTATTCCCAGATCTCCGCTCGGCAAACACAGGAGTGCTTGGCAACCGAGAACGTCGAGACATGTTTCAACCTGAACGTGCCAACCGATTGGTCGACGACCTTTGCACATGAATAGATAGCATCAAGCAGGCGACAGTCACATGAACAAACAAAGAAGGAAATTGCCAACTTCTGCCTAGTTACACGTACGGGCAGGGAAGAACCACATAAAACAAAGCTAATCAAAACAGATTCATCGATTTGAAACGCGGAACATGATCACAAACCTTTTCCCATGCGACATTCAACGACACGAACAAGCATTCATTACACACGGATTCGTAGCAGTACCATAGAGTAGAGTTCATTTACTCCAACGAAGGTTCTGATCAGCCCCGTAGATAGATATTTTGGCGCCCTAGACAGGATATATTTTATGGGCGTTCTTCTATATTTTCTTATGCCATAGCCTCCCGAATGGCGCAGTGATAGCATCGTGGCCTTGTCCCGGGTTCGATACCCGGTTGAGGCACATAGTAGTTCGGATCCCACTTTTAACTGTAGTCAGTCCCGATTAGCCTTACTGTGCATAAAGTGGACTTAAACACAACTCAAACAAACAAACAACTTTTATGCCTTTTTTTATGATATTTGCATGCTATGGATTTTGAAATGAGGAAACAAAGACAAATTCATTAAAAATAATATGGGCTATATTTAAAGATTCATAGTTTGAATTTATGGTTACATAAAGTTTAGCATATTTAATAATGTTTCAGTTACGTTTTAGTGTCTGAAAAACATCCTTAAAAACGAACCATTGCTACTTCTTGGGAAACAGAAAATTCCAGCAGTGTGTTACCAGAATGTAAGCCTGCAAGTAAAGAAGAAAGAAATAATAATAATAATAATTAAAATAAATAATACAATGTACAGGGTGAGCACAAAAATAGTCCATGGTTTTGAAAGTGTATAACTTTAATACCAAAAGTAGTATTCTGCGGAAATGTTCACAGTAGTTGCATAAACTCATAAAGTTTTTTTGTGGTGTTCATTGGAATTACGAACACTCAATGTGCGCGCCACCTGTTACGCGGGAAACATCGAGACGGTAATTCAGCTCCAACCACACCTTCTCAAGCGTATCTGGTGTGATGAAGTTGACAGCTGCACTGATGCGATCCTGAAGATCATTCAGGGTTGTGGGTAGTGGAGGTACATAGACCTTGTCCTTCACGAACCCCCAAAAGAAAAAGTCACAAACTGTCATGTCCGGTGATCGTGAGGGCCACTTTCATAGATTTTGATCTTTGTGTCCAGCTCGTCCTTTCCATCGGTGTGGGAGGTTGTTGAGAAAGCTGTGTACAGATTGATGCCAGTGTGGGGGCGCTTCATCTTTGTAGAAAGTAATCAACTTTCATGGAAGGTCGCCTCATCACTAAAAATTATCTTTGTCAAAAAGGTCTCCTCGTCCTTCATAAAGTGTGGATTGTCTCACAAAACTCAGATCGCTTTACCTTGTCTTGTGGATATTACGTTTGAACCAATTGCAGCAGGTACGGGTAAAACCGCAATCGCTTTCGTAAAATCTTGCTTACGGTTGTTTGTGGCACCTGCAACTGCCTGCTAGCGTGACGTGTTGATTTCCTCAGGCTGCGTACAAAGGCTTCTCGCGCACGCTTCACGATTGACGGACGGTACGTCAGAATGTTATTTTCTTTGATCACAAATGTTTTATGCCACTTCAAAATGGATTTGTGTGTTGGTGGATAGTAGTGTATAATGTATGTTCTGGACAATTTATCTTGTATTTATTCATTTTGTCCCGATTTCAGCTAATTTTCCAAAATAAAATATTCAAAAAATCCAAATTTTACCATTTTTATAGCATAAAAATAATTGGGTTTTTTTCCTCAAAGTTTCTATAGAGCAAAATGTACTTTTCGAGTCTAAATCATTATATTTTTAAGCATACATTTTCAATTATCCAGATTTTGATTCAAACAAAAGTTCAACATTTAATTTTTTATAGAGTAAAATTGCAAGATTTAGATAATTTCTAACTCTAACTCTAATTAACTCCCTTATTTTTTTAAAATTTCGCTTTTTAATAATTAAAGCGAAATTTATTTGTTTTTCTAAGTGTAAAATAATAATTGAACCCAACTTCAATTTTATTTTTTTTTGCAAAATACCCCAGTATCAATTCGGTCCATTTATCTGAACCGAAGATACTGCACTTGCATATTTCTATATTACCATATGTACTAATTAATCTTTTACACTGTTTGTGCTCGAAACTAATCAGTAACATAATGGCGGTATGAGAAATATACAAATAGAAAGGTATTTTAGCAATATGCGACGTCTAGCAATTAGCTATGTCAACTCAAGAGCGCTCTATCCTATGTCTTCAGCTAATCGTATTGCTAGCCGAAGATATATAAAATCATTGAGTAATGAATCTTACCCCAACAAGTACATTTCTTTGCAACTAGATGGCAGCATCACACAAATACTTACATCTTTCATGTTCTCCAAGTACATTTATTTGCTACTAGATGGCAGTGGCGGTATATAAAGCACTGTGTAGGAAGTATCTTCGGGGAACCTAGCTTTCGTGACATGCAAAGAGATCGATGATAACTCGGAACATTGGTAGTGCGCAGGGACCTGTAACCTAACCCAACTTGTAACGCTGTCAAGTTACGAACGGAACTATCGATATGCGTTACAATGGCATTGGCGTTCCACACAGTACCGGACAGATTGGACTTACCTACAACCTGGGTAAATTAGGCGTACCGTTAGTCAACGACCCATTCGCTTCAGGTACTGAGTGGAACGGGTCTCGGATGGAACGGGTACGATCGTACCCGTACATACTGTACCTGAACGGTGGCTACCGGCTACGAAATGGAACCGCAAGTTGGTAACCGGTACTGAAGCACTATGACCAGCGCTTGTTATTAAAATACCGGTCCGTGGATAGAAATGGATGAAGCGGGTAACATTTGTAACAGGAACTTACAGTACGTATCATAACATACTTGAGGGTATCCGAATTAAGTTTACTGTCAATCAAAATTCGACAGCAGCAAATGGAATACCGATAAATATACACTTCTTTGTTTAAAAAAATATTATCATAACTTTAGAAAAAAACTAATTCGTGATCTTTCTGGATAATTATTTATCCGAAAAATATGTATAAATACTATCTAGTTTATCTTTCATTAATTTATTAATAATGGTATCAGCTATGCAAAAATTTCGAAGACGTCACTCTGGCAAACTATTAACAATAGATACAATTACTTTTAACAAGCTCATGTAGAATATACTAATTACAACGACCTGCGCAGAAAGTCGATATTCGTCCTTCAGGCAACCTGTTACTAGGAAGCATGCGCAGTAGGAACCATTACTTTTAAAATAGGTAGAGAAGTGAAATTGAGTTTGACGGTAAATTATGCTAATTAGAGCACGGCAAATCAACATGATTGTGGAAAACCGGAAGTTGATGGATGCCATATTGTAAAATGTTACTTCTTAAGATAGAGAAGTGAAATTCGGTTTGATGGTAGCTTATGCTAATTAGAGCACGAAAAATCAACATGATTGTGGAAAACCGGAAGTTGATGGACGCCATATTGAAAAATTTTACCTTTAAGGATATAGAAGTGAAATTCGGTTTGATGGTAGCATATGCTAATTAGAGCATTAAAAATCAACATGATTGTGGAAAACCTGAAGTTGATGGACGTGATATTGAAAAGTGTTACTTTTTAAGATAGAGAAGTGAAACTCGGTTCAACGGTAGCTTATGCTAATTAGAGCACGAAAAATCAACATGATTGTGGAAAACCGGAAGTTGATGGACGCCATATTTAAAAGTGTTACTTTTTAAGATAGAGAAGTGAAACTCGGTTCAACGGTAGCTTCAGCTAATTAGAGCATTGCAAATCGACATGATTTTGGAAAACCGAAAGTTGATGGACGCCATATTGAAAAATTTTACCTTTTACGATATAGAAGTGAAATTCGGTTTGATGGTAGCTTATGCTAATTAGAGCACGGCAAATCAACATGATTGTGAAAAACCGGAAGTTGATGGATGCCATATTGTAAAATGTTACTTCTTAAGATAGAGAAGTGAAATTCGGTTTGAAGGTAGCTTATGCTAATTAGAGCACGAAAAATCAACATGATTGTGAAAAACCGGAAGTTGATGGACGCCATATTTAAAAGTGTTACTTTTTAAGATAGAGAAGTGAAACTCGGTTCAACGGTAGCTTATGCTAATTAGAGCACGAAAAATCAACATGATTGTGGAAACCCGGAAGTTGATGGACGCCATATTTAAAAGTGTTACTTTTTAAGATAGAGAAGTGAAACTCGGTTCAACGGTAGCTTATGCTAATTAGAGCATGGCAAATCTACATGATTGTGGAAAACCGAAAGTTGATGGACGCCATATTGAAAAATTTTACCTTTTACGATATAGAATTGAAATTCGGTTTGAAGGTAGCTTATGCTAATTACAGCATTAAAAATCAACATGATTGTGGAAAACCGGAAGTTGATGGACGCCATATTGAAAAATGTTACTTCTTAAGATAAAGAAGTAAAAATCGGCTTGACGGTAGCTTATGGGATTTAGAGCCTGGTAAATCAACATGATTGTGGAAAACCGGAAGTTGGTGGACGCCATATTGAAAAATATTATTTCTTAATAATAAGCGAGTGAAATTCAACTTGATGGTAGTTTAATTTAGCCAATTCAAGAATTTCAGTACCCACAGCTATCGGCATATTAAACTTTACATTAGTGTTTCTTCTTTCAATAAGAGTTAGATTGGTATCAATGATTTCTGTAAAACTCTTGAATCTAGGATCAGCAACAAGTTTTAGATTTTTTTTTTTGGATAAGATGCCAAATTACATATTACATGATTCCTATTGTTTTGTAAAAATTTTCCATATATTGAATTATTCATGAATTTATAAAGATTTTGTTCAACTTTTGAATTTGTTTGTATTCGATTATTTGTATTTTTTTCAATATATTGAGCTAACCATTTTTCTTGTTTAAATTTTAACCCCTTTGGGGTTAAAGGTCTTTGGTAAATTTCAAACCTTGCTTCAAGTAATATTGCAACAATCGATAGTCAACATGATATTTTTTTTTACTTTCAAAAGATAACACAAATTTTCTTTCATCTGTACCTGGGACCTTCTGAGAAACTGGAGCCATAGCTAATCCGTGGTGATTGTCATGGAAATCAGATGGATATTCCAAATCAACTTTCAAGAAACAACCCTCTGGATGATCTTCAGACTAGGGAGTCGTAACGTAACCAATTTGCGTTACACGGTACTTTCCATTTTGTAGGAGGAAGAGTATGGTTCAACTGCTGGTACCCATGTAACGTAACGAAATGCATTATGTTATAGACTGACGTTACAAGGAACATAACAAAATGTATTATGGTAGATATTAACGTTATAAAGGAACGGAACGAAATGAGCACATTGGAACATTCCGTAATATGCAATATGGTATATACTACCGTTACAAGGAATGTAGTAACGAAATGCAATGTGGTATATACTAGCGTTACATAAACGTAACGAAATGCAACATGGTAGTAAGTAACGGTACATAGGAACTAATTGAATGCAATCCTCCGTAACGGAATGAAGTGAAAGGCAATATGATTAATTAACGTTACATAGGAATGTAACAAAATATAAACCACTGCAGCGGAACGGAACAAAATGCAGTTGGGTACATACCATCTGCATAAGGAACGTAAATAAATTCAGTATGGTAGATGTTAACGTTACAAGGAAAGAACAATTCACAAATGTTAGCTAGTAACGTTATAGGCGCGTGACGAATATAATCTATTAAACATCAAGGAAGAAAAAGGAATAACCAAAATCTCTTACCTTTCATTGGAACATTCCGAAATATAACTCAGTATATCGTATGGGATTAATGTGAAATAGCCGTGAAAAATATGGTTGTTTGTAAAAAAATGAATTTAAACTAGGGTTGTTAAAGGGTCAGGAATTTTAAATCAATTCAATTCCGGTTCAGCAGGGAATATTAGCAAGCATAAATGGATCTGGACCGTAAAGAACCTTTTTGTGTTTAAAATATTTCAATTCGTTCCAAGAACCTTTTCTCCGGATCAATTGAAATACGGCACAGGGACCTTCTTTCCGGATCAATTGAAAGACGGTCTAAGTTCCATATTGAAATGAAACAATACCCAACTTGGACCGAATTTAAACTGTGCGATAAAAAAGATTCCGGTATTGTTGCGGAACCCAATAGAACCCACTAGAATTTTTGGGTTCGTGGGCGTTTAACAACCCTGATGTGAAAATTATATTTTTGGCTCGAAATTGAATAAAGCTTCCAACTAGTGTAGAAATGAGTAGCCACAGGCGTGCACACGTGGTGCGGGAGGGGGGGCAAATGCCTCACCCCTAATCATGGTCGTCTGCTGATATTTTCGACGCAGGGACAAGCAAGGCATTTTTCAATGGGGCATATTAATCCGATAATAGCGTTGCCCCTCAAAAGACACCACTTGAATTCGAGATTAACGCATTCCTGCATCCCCATTATAATAATTAATGTAAATTACTATGGCTGGAATCAAATTATACGTGTGAAATATATATACTTTTAGCTGACATTCGGTTTCTAAAGGGGAGATGTTGCCATCCTCGCCCCCCTTTCAGATTTCCATGTCCCTATATTATTATACTTTAATCCAGAAATGTAGGGTAGAGGAATCTTATCGCCGCTTATTAAACAATATTATGCTCATGAAGAAAATGAAGTATTTTCAAGCCGATGAAAGTTCACAAAGCAACAACGGTGGAAGAAGGTGCAGTGGCGTAACCACAGGGGACAGGGGTGCCTTCAAACTTGTTCGGAAATCAATTCTAAGGTGTAAGGGGGGCAAACATTGAACTATAGAAAGAAAGGTTGCAGAACCTAAGAGTAGCAAGACAAAAGGATACTGAAGATGGATTTAGTTTTCACGTCTTTCGTGCACAATTTCTTCCAGACGGTCAAGAGCACCTGCAAGGGGGCACAGAGGGGCAATTGCCCTCTCTCGACTTCTATCTTTATACAAATAGTATAAATAAAGTTAAACTTGGACAGTTGCTGCTGCTTAGGGTGTAAGTTTTGCCCGTGTAAGATAATAGATTTATTATTAATTTTTTAAACCGCACCGTTCATTTATAAACACACTGTATATGAGTCATTGTGGATTCGAGTCAATTAAAACATTTTGCGTTGTTGCGAGATTATCTATTAGGATGAAATTTGGACATAATGAATCTACGTAAGTAGAGAAAATGTAACTTGTATATCAAAATTGCCATGTCCACCTGATCTCCGAAAGTAGTGTTTAGCACGTCATATTTCAAGTATATTATTGATTGATTTTGTGTTTTGAGTCCACTTCATGCACAGTAAGGCTAATCGGGACTGGACCTACAGTTTAAAGAGGAATCCGAACCATTTGTGCCTCCACTGGGTATCGAACCCTGGACTCCTTCATTACAAGGCGACGACGTTACCACTGCGCCATCGGGGAGGCCATTTCAAGTATAGTCCATGCCTGTATCTAGTATATGAACGAGATGTGCCCCTCCTCTCAAACAATACGTGGCTTGTCCCCACCGAACGAAGTGTGTCACCTATAAATTAAGTTTCCGGAAGCAGGTATTATACATGAACAAAACAAACAATACTCCTGAGAAATTACAAAAAATATAAGCTAGTTCGTGGCGGGAGTTATTGACGGTCTTCCCCCAACCTATAAGCTGTAGGTTCCGGGTTCGAGTCATGGTCTGCAAATATCTTTTTTAGGTGTCTCTTCATCAATTTAATATAATTACATCTTCATAGTTTCGATTAATTATAAAAGTGACTTAAAAGCAAAGGAAAATAAGAACAAATAAAAATAATTGCAAAATGACTACAATGTCAGAACTACATTTGAAAAATAAAATGCGAGCAGAAGATTCATTTTCAAACAGGTATTTGGGTAGAATTGTGTAGACAGACAGCATGCTCCCGAAAGTTGCCAATCCACGTGTAGAATGACCTTCGATACTGGAGTTGTGCTTTTCAGGAAAGTTTGCTCGACGTCCTCAAGCGTCTTATCAAGAATGCCTCGGTGTTCGCAGCATTGCCAACTTATTTTCCGTCGGAAAAATCTTTTTTCTCCTATTTAATCTGCGGTTGGCTCTACAATACAGCATATGAATCAACATACAACAACTGAATTACGGCGAAGTAGGTTTGAAACCCTGCGTGCTCAAGAGCAGCTTCGATAAGGCACCTGAATTGTCTTGAGCTGGACCAGGAAATGGGCGATATTTATTCCCCAAGGCCATTCCGTAAAACTAATGCCACAAGAAGTTTCCTGTGTGGATTTGAGAGCATGAAATTGTAGGTTGATGATAGTACTACAAGACGTCAAGTGGATTTTTTTCTGCTTCGTTATTTTATATAGCTTTGCTACCTATATAGTTTCAATAAGTAATTAATCATTTGATGAGCAGATAAACACGAAGAAGCCGATCCCGTGACAAATTGGATAGCGTAATACACTGCGAAGTCTAATGTCGCATTAGAAAATATGGATGGGTCATTGTCTTTATACCACTTCCATCACCTATCACGTCTTTTATCATCGCGATTAACCGAAAGTGGTAGACGCGAAATAAAAATAGAACCTTTGCATGGACGTCCGAAAGAGAAGCAAGGGGAGGGGGAGGGCACGACCCACCTGGTAAATGAAAGTCAAACAAAAATTATATATATCACACAATTTCATTTCAGCTACAATAATATATGTTAATTATTGCATGAACATGATAACTTCAAATTAAAGCAATGTTTTTTGTGGAGTCAACACTGTTATGCACCTTATTTGCCCCCCTTAAAAAAACTACCTTGCTTGCCCCTCCCTGGAAAAAAATCCTGCAGACGTCCGTGAACCTTTGGTATCGACTTCGGAGTATCAAGCATTGTTTCTTCAATGTATAGCGCGGCAATAGACCGCGACAGCCTCTTATTTGCCAGGAAGTATCAACACGAGAACAGGGATAGGAATTCCTCTTATTTTATATTTTCTCAATCTAATTTCAAGTATGCGGTGAAAATGCCTTCTATTTAGTATGCAAATCGAGGTTTTCAGTTTGAATGGGCGTATTCCTTTTATCGGTTTCTCCTGGAGACGATATGAGGCGTTGCGAATACGAAGGGCGAACTCAACAAACGTACATTGTGAGGGAAATGTGTTTCAAATTGTCAGGCACAGTTCGAGCTCCACAAAAACTTCTTAACAGTAGATCGGAATGTTTCATGCGTGATTTTCAAAGTTTTTTATGGAGTTCGCACTGTGCCTGGCAACTTGAAACGCATTTCCCTCACAATGCACTTTGTTGAGTTCGCCCTTCGTATCCGCAACGCCTCATACTTTCAATTACTTTGAAGCATTTTTATTTTTATAAGCAACTGCATTAATTATACATATCATAGAATGATCTTAAACATGAAACTCATTGTTTCTTACAATGATTAACTGTTTTCTTTGTCTTTCATTACGCTAGGTCACTCAGACGC
This sequence comes from Lepisma saccharinum, assembly GCF_977018435.1. Classification (NCBI taxonomy): domain Eukaryota; kingdom Metazoa; phylum Arthropoda; class Insecta; order Zygentoma; family Lepismatidae; genus Lepisma; species Lepisma saccharinum. The sequence goes on from NC_139229.1 coordinate 3,169,496, forward strand.
TATCTTTGTTGTGAGCCTAGATTAAGTGTGATTGGAGCTTATCCTCTATGCTTTCTTCATATAGCATGGCTGTGGGCTACTTGCATTGTAGCCGGGTTCGATTCCTGGTGGAGACACAGTGGTTCGAATTCCACTTTAAACTGTAGGTCCACTCCCAATTAGCCTATCTGTGTATACAAGTGAACTTAAAACAAGACAAACTTTCATTCTAACCTCAGTCACTTGTGGAAGCTGCTTAGAAGTAGTAGCGTTGCTGGCATGGTGGACTTCGGTTCTTACTTTTGCTTTTAACAGATAGATACATTTTGTATAATTGTGAAATTAAAGTAATCGATTACACTGGTCAACAGCCAAAATGCGACATGAGTGATATATACAATTTCTAGTCAATATTGGTCTCCTAAATACGAAACTGTAGTTAAAAATCGCAATTGACTAATTATAATTGAGTTACTGGGCATTGTTGATTTGGAGAAGTTCCCTATATATATGGTATTGCATAGCTGTAAGAAGTAAATGTTGAGTTTTTTCTTTTCTTATCTTTTTTTTTTTTTTTATTTGTTGTAAGAAAAGGGGAAACTGTTAAAGACCAGCCACAAAATCTCTTTATTCATTGTTTTGTGAGGTTTTAATTTGTGCAGGCGTGATTGTGGCTTTATAAAACTAGGTTGAGTGTGTGTGTGTGCATTTACCGAAGATCGTGTTTGCCTATTACGTGGTCCGTTTATGGTAAGGTTGACATTTAATTAAATTGCTGAGTGATGTTAAAAAATGCCATGTAAATGCATTATCAATGCTAACGATGTCTGTTATGTTTGTGGTCAAATTGTGTTTTCTGGACAGCGGAGAAATATTACCCCTGCTGTAAGAACAGCATACAATCTATATTTCGGTAAATACTGCAAATTCGGAGATGAAGATAAGACTTGGGCTCCACATTTCCGTTGTAAGACCTGCTACACGAATCTGATGGACTGGACGAATCACAGAAGACCATTGATGTCATTTGCTATTCCCATGATTCGGCTGGAGCCCACTAATCATACAGACGATTGTTTATTTTTTTGTATGGTCCCATCAATACAACGTATGTCCAATACTAAAAAGAAGACAATTGTATTTCCAAATATTCGTTCTGCTTCTTGTCCTGTGGCGCATAGTAATGAACTACCTGTTCCAACACCCCCTGAATCTTATTCCGTAGACTCACAAGACGAACGATACGATCCACAGCCTTCTACATCTACAGATCCGGACTTTGCAGGTGATGTTAAACTTACAGAACAGCACAAGGTTAGCCAAGGCTGAGCTATTAGCCTCCAGAGTTCAACAATGGAATTTTCTGGCTAGTAATGTGAAGGTGTCATTTTAGCGTGAAGGTCAAAAAATGTTGGAAGAATACTTTTCTACTGAAGGAGATATGACATACTGCAGTGATGTTAATGGTTTATTGGGGGCTATGGGCATTAAGCACATCTGCGAAGAGTGGCGGTTGTTCATAGATGCATCGGTATAAAGTCTAAAAGCTGTACTGCTTCATAACAGCAATCAATTGACTTCAATCCTTATTGGTTATTCTGTGTAAAACAAAGAATCGTATGACAGCCTAAAATTCCTCCTTCAATCAATTAAATACAACAACTAGGTACATACCTATGGAAAATATGTGCAGATTTGAAAGTCATTGCTATTTTAACTCAACTCCAACAAGGCTATACCAAATATTGCTGTTTCCTCTGCGAATGGAATAGCAGAGACAGAGCTTCTCATTTTATTAAAAAGGATTGGCCATTACGTCAAAGTATGGAAACTGGAAATATGAATGTACATAATGAACCTCTCGTTGAATCTGAAAATATTATACTTCCTGCACTTCATATAAAGCTTGGACTGATCAAAAACTTTGTCAAAAAGTTGGATCGATACTCTTTGGTATTCAAATATCTACTTAACAAATTTCCAAAAATCAGTTAACAGATCAAGGAAGGAATTTTTGTGGGCCCTCAAATTCGTCAACTTCACCAGGACGAGATCTTCGAACACCTCCTAAGTGATGTTGAGAAACGTACATGGAGTTCTTTCGGAGAAGTCTCCAACAATTTTTTGGGAAACAAACGTGCTGAAGACTATGAAAAACTTGTAAATAATTTGGTTTCATCCTATCAAAAAATGGGTTGCAATATGTTTCTTAAATTGCATTTTCTACTCTCATCTCAATTTCTTCCCGAAACGTTGTGGGGAGGTAAGTGATGAACACTGTGAGCATTTCCACCAACAAATATCTGTAATGGAGAAAAGATACCAAGGGAAATGGAGTAGAGGAATGCTTGCCGACTATTGCTGGACAGTTACCAGGGATGATCCTGAACTTCACTACAAGAGGGAAGCAAAGAGGAAGCGGATTTAATCCCACGTAAGTAGTAAAGAACACACCGTACAGTAGTATAGTAGAAAATATTTATTTTGTGATTAATGTAAAAACTATGATTCATGAATTTACTTGGAAAGGCAGATGGAAATGTACCCACGTTTTGTACTGTTCGAATAATACAGTTCAAGCGTAAAAGTCACATGCACACAAAGCATACGTCATTCCACTACGTTAGAACATTGGGAAACCCGACTTTTCGACAATACCTCGTATAATTCTTAAACCGGAAGTCGAGTGGCATTTTCATTGTCAGTTTCGTGTTCAGCATCATGGATTGATAAAGAAAAGTGAATTTTCATCCATGTCGCAAAAAAAAAAAATTAAAATTTGTTGACCAGTGTTATTTTACTTTGCTACGGAATGACAAAGTTATAATGGAATTGTGTTATCTCCATTACAGAACAACTACCTACTCTCATTCAATTCCAGGGTTCTATCTGGTAGATAGATGCCTTTGCAATGATATAAACTTCCAGTGCATTGGCGACAAAGGTCCAATAACTATAATGTCAAACTTTAAAGGGTTCCTGACAAAATGAAAAGTGGACAGATAATTTACATTCTCAATGGACATGTTGAAAAAAAAGACAAATTTTCAATTTTTTATTTCTTTTTTTAGCGTAGGCAAAAGGAAGTAGCTAGAAATGAGTAAATAAAAAATATTACGTGGCAGAGTGGTTAGCACAGCGCGTTACGACGCCACGGGTCCCGGTTTCGAATCCCTACCTGTGCATGAGTGTTCTCTGTGAGTGTTCCTTCATCAGTTTCACCATTTCGTCGCTCATACTCATCTTCGCTTTCTGAACCGCCAGATTACCATTTCGGATGTACAGCACGTGGCGTAGCGTTTCGTCCGAATTCCAGGAACAGGCAGCTTACGGTTACTTGACCGACTAGCGTTTCTTCCGAGGGCTACAATGATAATAGTGTTTAATGAAGCAAACTGCTTGCTAAACACTCTTAAATGCTCCATCCAAGAAAATATTTTTTTGTTGTTTTAATATTTCTTTCACTCTGGAACTTGCAAATCACCTTCACAGTTGCCAGATAGAAAGAAAGCGTTGCCATCTGCCATGACTAAAATTTCTGGTTCCAAGTTCACTTTCTCTCGACGATTTGATTTGATTTGATTTGAAAATATCGCCCAATCCCGGAATGGAGTGTAAGATCTCATTAACAGGAAAATAATAAAAGTTATGATTGATTGATTTGGTGTTCTAAATCCACTTTATGCACAGTAAGGCTAATCGGGACTGGACCTACAGTTTAAAGTGGGATCCGAACCACTTGTGCCTCCACCGGGTATCGAACCCGGTACCCTCTCTCGACGATTTGGCTGAGTCTGCACTCCCTGCACTACACTCCGCTGTCTATGCAGTGTAGTTTTAAAAGTTGTAAACTGAGGTATCCTAGTCACCAATTCCACCGCTGCCACCGGTTACTCAAGGTGTGACTCATCATCAGCAAGGCTCGGACGAAACGCAACTCATTAAACCGTCGCGGGCGAACTGTAGCATTTTTCTAGGAATTTCGCTTTCGGAACTGCTACTGAACCGTATAACAGTCCCAATGCCTGCTCCAAGCTGCACAGCTGCTTTCGGAGCCCTTGGTTTGGGAAGGGGGTGGGGGTGAGGAAAGGGTCTTGATTTTTCATACTGATGCTCGTTCATTTCGTTCTCCTATTTCTCTTGGTTGAATTTTCTGAGATACGGAATCTACCTCATTTTCCTTTTCATTACGTTTTATTGTGTCACCCACGGTACGCTTACATATACTTAACATTTTCAATTTCCCTGTACTTGCACACTTTGGTTAGGCAAGGTAAAAATAAATAGCTGCCGTTCATCAAATGTTTTATTTTTGTTTTTGTTACCCATTTTTCTCGTATTTAAGTCAGGGAGCAATACAGCTACTGGTAAGAGAGGTAGTCAGGAAGTAGCATGAATTGTTCCTTCCCCGCACTGTAGTTCACCGGTAAAAAAAAAACTATGTAAAGCCTCAGGGGCGTGGTGCTGATCACATCACTCCCACTCACGACCGGATCAAGAAAGTGTGGGGCGTTACCCCCGCACCCCCTATACGCCTTCATGGCGTGGTGCTAAGCACAGGGGAACACTTTGCCTTTTTTACCTTTACATGTAAAGAGAGAGAGAGAGAGAGAGAGAGAGAGAGAGAGAGAAAGATAGATTTAAATGTTTTCTTACAACAAACGTTTGTTTTCCTATCGAATAAAGTGAACGCACATGTTCATCTTGCATAGATAATCAAATTGGAACAAATCCACGTAAAGTGATTATGTATGCAGAAAAGAAATATATTTGTGATAAATACATAGTTAATCAGTAAATTCCGATAACCAGAACTTCTGTCACGCCGAATCTTGTTTACGGATGTTTTCAAACGTTTTGTTTTACAATTTAATGTTTTCATTGACATCCAAAACGAAAATTCGTATTATAACTTAATGTTGTAATGTTACTATGCTGCCGATCACAATTATGAGGCTTCTTCGAATACGCCTTAGATAACGGTATTTGCTATTCGTAACGGATATGTGTATCACTTTTTCGAAACAGACTTTTGTGGAGGAAAATAACTGTAACGTTACAAAAGTAACGAGGACAATTATACGAGAGACTTATGTTATTCTCTCCGGAACACGGCAGCGGACACGGTATTGCACATCGGAACGTCTGTATGATAGCAGCTATTAAAAACGTTGTTGCTTTGAAGCAAGGAGTGTAACGTTTTTACATTCGTGACCTCAATTAAGTTACTGTTGATTGTAACGTTACTATCACTTTCCACACACACACTAAAGTTACTAGTCAATACGTGACGAACCTCTTTCTTACCCTGTAACGTTACTTGTTGCCGGCAATGGATGTAACGTTAAAGCGTCACCTAACGACCTACTGATTTACAGATCAGTTACGGTTTGGTCCCGTTATGCACACATGTAACGTAATGTTTATATACCTGAGGTAACGTTTCTGTACACGAAAAAAGTTACTCTGTTTCTGGTTGTAACGTAACGGAAACCGTAATTGAAAATACCGCTTCATTTTGTTACGTTACTACTCCCTGCTTCAGACCAATTTAGGAAATCCCTGTTTTCAAGTTCTGTATCGGTCATCCATTCGTAATTACTGATTGGGAGTGACTGAGTCATCGCATCACCATATAAATTAATCATATCGACATAAAATATGTATATAGATGGTTGTAGAGAATTGTGGCTAGGTAAATATTTATTGTTTGCTTTTGCATATCTTAAAGGACACTGGACTATACCACCACGTTTAGCAGATTCAACAAACATGATCTGGTCGATATCATTAATAAGACCAATTTTAACCTTTGTATTTAAAAGCATAGCTTGCCAGGATAAACCGGGTGTTGTATACATGAATACAGGATCTATTTCATATAATTTAATACAACGTTCTCGAAAATTTTCGAACACATCAGCCAACTGGAGAGTATCTAAAATCAAGTACTTGTCATAATAATCCCCTATTGTTTTGCAATCTAGTATTTTCCAGATTCTCTGTGCATATTGATAATCTAACTCGCTACGTTCTTTATCCTGAAGTTTGTTATAAAATTTATCTCTCGATGGTAACTGTGTCTCTTTAAATTTTTCAGAATTATCTATGTAATCATATGGGAAGATGCATTTTCTTTTCAGCAATTCTATCTTATCCTCAGCAAACTATTCTTTTGTGTGAACAAATTCATTGTTAGTTAATGGACTCACGAGAGTAGCCAAACTGCTAGATAAAAATTGATATGAATCCAGGAATCTAAGAAACACTTTTTTCCCATTTTCTAATTTAATAGTTTTCTCTACGGCAATATATTTATTTTTACTGCGTGGTATAATATTAATATTCTCTGCATCATATGCCAAATTTTTTACAAATAAATGTGCATCAAAATTTTGTGAATTGTGAATAAATACTGGAATGAAGTTAGGTTTCTGTATTTGCAAATTACATGAATTACAAATAGTATGGATATATTCTCCATTAAAATGGTTGTGATGCATCCTTTTTTCACTATTAGAAATAAAATATTTATTACAGTATTTGCAACTTAAAGTATTATCATATTCCTGTTGTTGTTCTGGTGTAAGAGGGTTCATTGGTATTTTCTTATGTAAATCTGGATCATATTTTTTCACCCACTCTTGGAAGTTTTTGAATAAATTTTTCGGCTGCATCTTCACCTCGATGAATATATACTTCTGACTTATTTTTTCATATGTGTTTACTAATTTTAGTGCAACACCACATGCTTTATGCTTACCTGTATGTGTTGTACTTGATGTATTCGAATCTGGGATACATGATGCTATTGGTTCTTGTATTTTTCGAAATCTGCATAAATTACAAATGGATGTTGTACTAATGATTTATAATTACTAAATTTTACACTTTTGCATGAAGTATCATAAGTCACAGGAGGGTAAAGAAAACAATTATTTAATATGTTCCTTTAATTTATCTTCACGTGTTTTCCTACCTCCTCCATCAATTTTTGACAAGCATCTATCACATATTGTTATTTTATCACAATGTAGTGTTATTTGTTTGTGTACCAATCGTCCTAGATCCTGTATGAGACAATAGTGTTTCTTGTTTCTCTCTGTAACATATAATAAATGTATAATACAGTGCGATCGAAAAGTGCCCGAACCCAAACTTCAAAATATTTTTTCGCCGGTCGTTATGATGATAATGTAATAATTTCTATGGAAGCTGGTTTGCGAGGGTCTTGGCTGTACACGACACAAGAGATGGCGCTGGGGAGTGGCGCTAGCAGTCGTGGCGAAATGAACTACGAGCAGTGCTGGTAACAAATTAAGCACGCCAGTTGCAAGGATGAGTTTGTCGGTGGAGGAGCGTGTGTTTTTGTTAGAGGAGTATTTGAAAACGACATCATACAGTGCTTCGAACGAGAAATTTGAGAGGCGGTTCGGGCGTTCTGTGAGTAAATCAACTCTTCATGCATTAATCAAGAGATTTCGTGAACATGGTAGTGTGCACGATAAGCCGCGTAGTGGGCTTTAGTTGTGACGAATGATGTTTTGGAAGACGTCGCCGCACGATTACAACAATCACCGCAGAAAGGACTGTGGCGGTTATCACAACAGGTGGGCGGGCGTATCATATGGCTCAGTACACACAATTCACTCGCAACAATATTGCTGTCCTTGATAAGGTATACTTTACGGACGAGGCCTGGTTCCATTTGTAAGGTCATGTTAATGCACAGAACACTCGCTACTGGTCCACAGAAAATCCACACATCTTACACGAGCCCCCCCCCCCCCCCCCACTCGCAGAAAATTGGCGTTTGGTGTGCCGTGTCCAGATCACGAATTATTGGACCGATTTTTTTTTTCGAAAACCGAGTGAACTCTATTGTGTACCAGAACATTATACAGCAGTTTATCGCGCTTTTGGACGCGGATGAACGAGATGTGTGGTTACAACAAGACGGGGCAACATGCTATACGTCCAATGCCACCATGGCATTTCTGCGTGAATTTTTTGATGACCGCCTGATTTCATCAGGCCTTTGGCCGGCAAGATCACCTGATTTAACCTCACCCGATTTTTTCTTGTGGGGTTATTTGAAGGGGAAATAGTACGAAAATAATCCCCACGATTTAGATACCCTGAAAACCAACATTGCCCAGTGCATTACTGCAATTAATGTGCCTATTCTGCATCGCGTAGCACGAAACATGTGCCGTCGCATACGTTAATGCATGCTGCAGCATGGGGGACACATTCCTTGTGATGTGCCTAGATCCACCCACATATACAATGAGAAAGATCTACACGATCACACAGGTAAGGTCCACTTGTTCCTTGCTTTCACAGTTTAGCTTAACTGTTGGTTTGGTTTACCTGATTATTTTGTTACCAGCACTGGTCCTAGTTCATTTCCTCGCCACGACTGCTAGTGCCACTCCCCAGCGCCCTCTCTTGTGTCGTGTACAGCCAAGACCCTCGCAAACCAGCTTCCACAGAAATTTTGACATTATCATAATAACGACCGGCGAAAAAAAATAATTGAAGTTTGGGTTCGATGACTTCTTCGATCACCCATTATATGCATCATCTGCTAATGGATTGTGACGCAGTACATAAATTTTATCTTTTTTATTAATACCAAAAACATACACAGCTATTGGTCGATTGTAGTATTCTTCACATTGTTTTTCAAATTGATCGATATCTTTCCAGATATCTACTGGATATTTTATGCCTGACATAGGTTTCTTTTAACTCTGCTATATATTCAGAATAATTGTAATTAGAGACACAATGTTTATGGTCAGATGTTGGATGAAAATAGGCTATGAGACACCACAAAAGAACATTTATTGTCATTATTTTGAATATTTATTACAGCTTTTTGTTTTTGATGTGGTCGGGTAATTCAATATAACTAGATCTACACCCAAGGGGGGCATATTTTGCTATTTTCAATTCAAGATTATGGTTTGTATCACACAATCGCCATCCTGATCCTCTCCCTTGGAACTCTTGTTGTTTTAACTTAAGTTCTTCACATTTTTTATCATAAATATCATACAAAAAACAATATCATTATAGTGTAAAGTTAACACACAGGTATGATGATTGTATTGTTGTTTTTCACTATGAGAATTTATATACATTGAGAATACATTAAAATATATTTTGAGAGAACATATTTTAAGTTTATTTTGAATTGCTTTTTTCTTTCAGTTTAGCTAAAAAATTTGTAATATCTGAAGCTTCATCATTTATGTCTGATGTGGTATAAATTTTTGTATACATTTTTTTTGTTTTTAGTTAAATTTAATATTTTTGTTATTAATTTTTTTATAATTTGTATATATATATATATAATTTTTTTAATTGTTAGGTTTTATATATTTAATTTTTTTAAATGTTGGGTTTTGTATATATCAAAAATTTTAGAAATAAAATTTATTGTTTTATATTTTTAATTTTTTTAAAAAATGTTTTATATATTCATTTTTTAAAAAAATGTTAAAAATGTAAAAAATGTAAAGTGCTCTCCTGTGCATAGCACCACACCATGAAGGCGTATAGGGGTGTGGGGGTAACGCCCCACATTTAAAAATGTTAGGTTTTATATATTAAAATTTTTAAAAATAAAATTTCTTAGGTTTTATATATTTATTTTTCAAAACTTTTTAAAACCAAACACATTCATGGGCTATGACAGTTGTATCATGTGAATAATTTTGTACTAGAGTGTATAGAGGTAGGAACGTCGCTGTGACGTGGTGAACGACCTCAGAGCTCCTCATGCCTCGCGGCTCGAGCGAGGTGGGAAGGGGAAGGTACTAGCAGTTGAAACGGCAGATCGCTTGACGTCGGACTCGGAATCGAGCAGTGGCTTGACGTTTGTACGGGGTGGGTGTAATACCTGAAATTACGTGTTTGTGTTGAATAAATAGTAAGTCAAGGAAACTGATTCTTATTACTTCCCGTCGTCATAAGTATGGCGCACGAACAGGAAGACTCGATCGTCTACGTCGTTAGAATCTGGTAGTAGCTGTTAGATGGAAGAATTCGACTTTTTCGTCTGTGATGTTGGTGAAAAGAAGAAAAGAAGAGTGACGAATAACTTTATCGTGCTGTGATTGTAGCACCGAAATTATAAAATAGTTGTACTGAATACGGCGACTAACATTCTTATCTAGCAGTAACTGAAATTGAAAATGGGTACAAAAAAGGAATTGGAGTTTCTCTTTAAACAATTTGAAGCTAGACTTGCGGAACAAGTTTGTAGTGTGAAGGCCGATATCAGTAGTGTTGAAGCTAATGTCAAAGCTGATATTAACAGTGTTGAAAGTAACGTCAAAGCGGATATTAATAGTGTTGAAAGTAACGTCAAATCGGATATTAATAGTGTTGAGGCCAGTGTAAGTAATGTAGGCACCAGTATAGGTCTCTTAAGGCATGACTTCGAATTATTGGAAGCACGAGTCGAAAAGAAAGATAATTTGGTCGAAACAAAGGAATGCACCCATGAACTAAAGGAACAAGTGGTCAACTTGAGCAAGAAATTGGAAGAGAAGATAAACGAGGTTTCTGTTACGTGTTTAGTTCGGAAAGTGGAACTGATCACAAAAGTAGTAGTTACAGAAGGAAGTTTGTACCTAGTACACTTAATTACCTAAATTTACTGCAACTAGGATGGATTATTTGGCGTCACAATTTCTTCAAGAGATTGAGGATTACTTGGATATGTTAAATATTCCAAAAAAGGATTACATGAAGTATGTACCAGTGCTTTTGAAAGGTGTTGCTAAAAATTGGTTCTCTCAGGAGAAACTATACATTGTAGATTATAGTTCGTTTAAGGTTCTTTTCCTTAATGCCTTTGAAAGTGCATCGTGGAAGTCAACATGTCTTGCAAATGTCTTGTGCAAGAGATACAGCAAAGAAAGTAGACAAACTCTGTTAAATTATTTCTGGTCACAGATTAATTTACTAAATTCCATTCAGCCAGACATGCTAGAACAGCAAAAACTATTTTAGTAGCCCAACAGTTACCAAATAGAGTTAGAGAAGCAATCTTAAATCAACCAAATATTAGGCTTGGTACCGCTGCGGAATTGGTTGCGCGTCATGAAGCTTTGTATGCAAGTGCTGAAGGTGAAAGTAGGAGAGATGGAAGGCCTGTTGGTATTAGACAAGTACAAGTTGTTAATGAAACTAAAAGAAATAATCAATCTAGAGTAAGCATAATGCAAAATTCTAATACAAGCCATGAGACTAATGTAAGGAATTCTTGTAATTTCAGGAGATATACCACTGATAATAATTGTAGTAATGACAGTAGATCTGGTCAAAGGTCTTGGAGAGTAAACCGTTTTCCATATTCTGGTAATAACTCTAGAAATAGTAACTTTCGAGGTAGATACAATTATAGTAACCAAAATCGTATAAATGCAGATAATAGTAGGCCTAGGTATAGAAATATTAGTACAAACACTGTACCACACGATGATGTTCAAAACAATCCTCAACGAAGTGAGCCTAGATCTAGTACTAGGGAAGAAATAGAAAATGGTAATGGTGGGTCTTCACTTAGGCTGAATGCGCCCTGGTTTGTGCCTGAACAATCTTTAAGGTAGATAGTGAGTCTATTGTTATTGTGACACAGAATAGCATAGACGAAGATGAGAATATTGTGTCAGTAGTCAATCTTAATACTGAAGATTTTAAGAAACAAACTCTTAGTATATAGTGGTAGCGACATTTGTTTGATGTCAGAGAACAAATGGAAAAGTATTACTAGCGAAGTCACCAGACCTAAATTAGAGCCAATAGAATATATTATTTTGGTTGACCATTCTGGAAAAAGAAAACAGAAAGTACTTGGAAAATTTTGTGTGGATATAGAAATTGAAGATATTATGTTTTTTTGTTCAGTTTGTTGTCGTAAAAGATTTGACAGTAGAAATTATTTTAGGTTAATTTGTTTGTATAATGTAGAGGCTCTTGTAAACTTGAAGGAAAATTTTTATTGTTACACACCAAACAAGGGGAAAGGTTAGTTAAATTATTACCTATATCTTGTCCAACTTTTGATGTGAGTGAAGAGGCAGAGAGTAGTTGTCTTAATGTAACACAAAAGTCAAAAGAAGAAATAACTGTTGCTAGTGTAGAAGATCTTAAATTAAAAGCTATGCAAGCTGAAATACTCGATGAAGATGAAAAGAAGCAATTCTTTGATTTGTTACTTGAATTTAGGATGCTATTTGATGAAAAACCTGGGTTATGTACTAAATATGAACATCATATTGAATTAGATACAACAGAACCTTTAGTTTCTAAGCCATATCGAATACCTTATCATTACAGACAAAATGTTAGAGATCATATTCAAAAATTACTTGAGTGGGACATTATAGAACTTTCTGATTCAGCTTATTTAAATCCACTAGTAATAGTTCCTAAGTCTGATAGAAGTGTAAGGGTATGTACTGACTTCAGGAATATTAATCAACACCAAAAAGTTAGTCAAATTAGACCAATTAATATTGAAGAGGCATTACAAGGAGTTGTTGGTAGACCATATGCATCACTGGTCGATATGTCCTCTGGATTTCACCAGATTTTGTTGTCAGAGTCACCTAAAAACTATACTGCATTTTTGTTTGAAGGTAGACAATACCAATAGAAACGTTTAGTATTTGGTACATGTAATGGAGTACAAGCATTTACGATGGTATTAGGCGATATTCTGTCAGAGAATGTTATCATTTATGTTGATGATTTATGCATTAGAAGTGAATGTTTAGAAAGTCACATAGACGAAGATGAGAATATTGTGTCAGTAGTCAATCTTATTTTCTAATTAAGAGAGTCTGGTATGACTGTACGTCTCAAGAAGACATTCCTCTGTAAAGAAAAAGTTATTGTACTTGGGTCACATTATTGACAAAACAGGTATAACAGTAAATCCAGAGAGAGTAGAGGCTATTCTCAATCTTCCTACTTCGAAGGATGTAAAGACACTTCAAAAAATAATAGGTTGTTCCTCTTGGATGAGAAGATTCATTCCAAACTTTGCTACCATATGTGCACCTTTATATGAATTGTTAAGGAAAGGTAAGAAATGGATATGGACTAAGAAGGAACAAGAGAGTTTTGATTTGCTCAAGCAAGAGATTTCTAATGAAGCTAAACTATTTCATCCTGATCTTAATCAAAGGTTTTATGTCCAATGAGATGCTTCCTTACTTGGCATTGGAGGATATTTGTATCAAATAATTGATGATGAGAAAATAATAATAAGTTATTTAAGTCGTACACTGAAAGGTTATGAGAAACAATACACTATAACCGTGCTAGAATGTTTAAGTCTTTTATTTTGTATTGAGAAATGTAATCAATATCTTTTGGATAAAGAATTTACTTTAGTTTGTGATCATAAGTGTCTCACTTGGCTGAACCATTCGAAGAATTGGAACCCTCGCTTATTCCGTTGGTCCCTTCAACTTCAAAAATACCAGTTCATTGTAGAATACTGCAAAGGATCTGACAATGGCCTAGCAAACTTATTGTCCAGGCAATTTTCAGAATCAGAGCCGATTTTGATGCACATAAACAATAATGTAATGTTTAAAAATGAAGTATTAGATATACCTGTAGAGTTGTTAGTCAAAGAACAGTACAATGATAAGTTATTTCAACCTATTATTGATTATTTGAACAATTGTGAAAGTGTAAGTTTAAGTTTAACTGAAAGGTGTAGAAATTGGAAAAAGTTTTATAAAGTATGCAATGGAATTTTGATGATAAGAGATTTTCACTTTGAGAACATCTAGAAAATATGTATACCTCAATCTTTAGTTTCTGTAATACTGAGGAATTATCATGACAATATGGGCCACTTTGGTTGTGAAAAAGTACTCAGAAGGGTTAGGAAGCTGCACTTTTGGCCTGGTATGAGAAAAGGTATTCTGAGTTATATTAAAAATTGTGAACTATGTATGAGAGCGAAGCCGAGTAGACATCCGTCCAAGGGCATATTCCAACAACATTGTAACCAGGGTGAAACTATTTTGTTTTTAGATATACAAGGACCATTAATTAAAGGCTCGCAAGGAGAAAGGTTTCTTCTAACCTTGGTTTGAGTCGCGTTTTAAGTCCACTTTATGCACAGTAAGGCTAATCGGGACTGGACCTACAGTTTAAAGTGGGATCCGAACAACTTGTGCCTCCACCGGGTATCGAACCCGGGACCCCTTGATTACAAGGCAATGACGCTACCACTGCGCCATGTGGTAGGCCCATCTTCTAACCTTAGAAGATGCTAACACTAAATATCTGTTCGCTTATCCAATGATGTCAGGTACAGCCAACAGTATTGTAAAAGCCTTGCTAGAAGGATATGTCAGGCATTTTGGCATTCCACACAGGTTAGTCAGTGATAACGCCACGGTGTTTCATTCTAACAAATATGTGGACACTTTAACAAGCTTAGGTATAAAATTGGCGTATACCCCAATATATCACCCTAGTTCTAATTTGGTTGAGAGAATTCATTCTGAACTCAAGAGGCTCATGCGTGTGTTTTGTAAAAGCAACCACAAAGATTGGCCGAAATATATAGATGTAGTTGTAAGCTTATTAAATGATAGTGTACACACACAGCTAGGATTTGCTTCCTCCGAGTTACAACTAAGTAGAGATCTTAACTCATGTATTTTGAATCATTTTAATTTAGCGCCTAATGAAATTTCTCTGTGGAAAGATAAGCTATACATGGCTTTTGTAAAGGGTTTCCAAGCAAGGAAGAAAAGAAATGACAGGTACAACTTGCAACAAGAAAATAGACCTGAAGTTAAAATAAAAGACCTGGTATTTGTAAAAACTAATTATCTTAGCAGCCTCCTAGAAAATCGCACTAAAAAGTACTGTGAGGGTCTATGAAGGTCCGTATATGGTAATTGACAAACAAGCAACAAATGTATACATTGTAATGGATTTGAAAACTGGCAATATCAGTGGTAACCATCACAGGGATAATCTAAAAATATGGAATTGTTCCATTGAAGAAAGAAGTTGTTATTTAAGCCAATTGGAAAAACTAAATCCAAAATTGTACAAACATTTGTTTTGGGTAGATCAAAGAAAGATTTGGATTTTGTTTAAAATTATTTATATTTATTTGCTATTTTTATATTTTCTTTTAACAGATGTTGTTGTATTGATTATACCCAATGTATTTGACCAGGATGTATACCAGTTTAACTGTAACTACACAAAGTATGAGTGTAGATATGATAACAATGTGTAAATTATAAATGGGTATTTTATTTTGTAAAAATTTCACTTGAAGGAAATTTTTCTCCCAAGAGAGGGGAGTTATGACAGTTGTATCATGTGAATAATTTTGTACTAGAGTGTATAGAGGTAGGAACGTCGCTGTGACGTGGTGAACGACCTCAGAGCTCCTCATGCCTCGCGGCTCGAGCGAGGTGGGAAGGGGAAGGTACTAGCAGTTGAAACGGCAGATCGCTTGACGTCGGACTCGGAATCGAGCAGTGGCTTGACGTTTGTACGGGGTGGGTGTAATACCTGAAATTACGTGTTTGTGTTGAATAAATAGTAAGTCAAGGAAACTGATTCTTATTACTTCTCGTCGTCATAGGGCATTATTTCTATTTTGGTTATTTATTATTGAGTTTGGTATAAAATTAAAGAGAACATCAAAACAAAACCAATGCAAAGAACTCTACCTTTCTACGTTACTTGGTTCTCGAGATATAAGCATTTTAATAATTTAAAAGATCAAAAAAGAAGATAAGAGCAGATAATAATCTTTGCATGTCACGCACTACCAATGTTCCGAGTTATCATCGATATCTTTGCATGTCACACAAGTTAGCTTCCCCGAAGATACTTCCTACACAGTGCTTTATATACCGCCACTGCCATCTAGTAGCAAATAAATGTACTTGGAGAACATGAAAGATGTAAGTATTTGTGT
Organism: Lepisma saccharinum; assembly: GCF_977018435.1. NCBI lineage: Eukaryota > Metazoa > Arthropoda > Insecta > Zygentoma > Lepismatidae > Lepisma > Lepisma saccharinum. The sequence goes on from NC_139229.1 coordinate 3,185,469, forward strand.
GATGCTGCCATCTAGTTGCAAAGAAATGTACTTGTTGGGGTAAGATTCATTACTCAATGATTTTATATATCTTCGGCTAGCAATACGATTAGCTGAAGACATAGGATAGAGCGCTCTTGAGTTGACATAGCTAATTGCTAGACGTCGCATATTGCTAAAATACCTTTCTATTTGTATATTTCTCATACCGCCATTATGTTACTGATTAGTTTCGAGCACAAACAGTGTAAAAGATTAATTAGTACATATGGTAATATAGAAATATGCAAGTGCAGTATCTTCGGTTCAGATAAATGGACCGAATGGATACTGGGGTATTTTGCAAAAAAATTTAAAATTGAAGTTGGGTTCAATTATTATTTTACACTTAGAAAAACAAATAAATTTCGCTTTAATTATTAAAAAGCGAAATTTTTAAAAAATAAGGAAGTTAATTAGAGTTAGAGTTAGAAATTATCTAAATCTTGCAATTTTACTCTATAAAAAATTAAATGTTGAACTTTTGCATGAATCAAAATCTGGATAATTGAAAATGTGTGCTTAAAAATATACTGATTTAGACTCGAAAAGTAAATTTTGCCCTATAGAAATGAGTGATTGAACTTTGATAAAAAAAACAATTATTTTTTATGCTATAAAAAATGGTAAAATTTGGATTTTTTGAATATTTTCCCCTTGGAAAATTAGCTGAAATCGGGACAAAATGAATAAATACAAGATAAATGGCCCAGAACACACATTATACACGACTGTGCATCAACACCAAATCTCCGTTTAAATGCACGCTGCACTCTCACAACACTGCTTGTTTTGGCAACACGCACCAGCTTCTTTGCTGCTTGGTGAACACCATTTTCAATGTCACTGCCCTCTAGCTTCCGAAGTCACAACTAGCGATTGTGAAAATAAAGATATGAAAATATTTTGAGTTAACTAAGCTTTTGATATCAATTTTATTAATATATTCAAGTAACTATTAATTTTATGACATCTTGAAATCAAGGCGTGTTTTTATTCTCACGCTGAACAAGATGTTCTCAGTAGATAAAAATGTAATTTAAAATTATTCAACTCTGCTTGAAAAAATACATAATTTTAAACTACCGTATGTATTACAAATTTTTGTGACTAAAATTTAGATAATATTTATTGTATTTATTTGTAAAAAAAGTGCTCCCCTGTGCATAGCACCACGCCATGAAGGCGTATAGGGGGTGTGGGGGTAACGCCCCACACTTTCTTGATCCGGTCGTGAGTGGGGGTGATGTGATCAGCATCACGCCCCTGACCGCCTTTACCCCCCAGGGTTTCCCCCAGGTACCCATGTTATTCGACGCTGGGTGGACGCCGGGGCCGCTTCCATCGTTAGAAAAGTTCCCGGATTTGAACCGGCCGGGGACTCTTTTTAAAAAAAAAGCTTTGAAAGACGCCTCTGGGCTTCAGCCCCCAATTTACCCCTCGCTACGGGTTGCGCCACATGACGGTACTCTTTTTCAGTCGTGTTCAGTCTAGTTAGGGTCCTAATTCCGGAAATTTTAGATGCTTAATTAGCTTGTTTACTCTATAACGAGGCCCATAGAGTGCAGTCTATTGTGAAAAGTTGATGAGAAAACTTCTCCCAAAAATCACTTTCACTAGAGGAGTCAGAACGTCGCCCAGCGTTACCGGAAGTGACGTGGAGGCGTTTGCTCTGAGGGAAACAGACCGCGATGGCCTTAATGGATAGAGTTTCCGATGAGGAGGCATTGATTGATAACCCCTTCTGAAAAGGAAGCGGTTCAGACAACGTCTTTATCAAGGACAGGGGGGGGGGGGACGAAGCTCGGATGACTTGACTTGATTCCTCCACATAATCGCTTCTCCTACGTCATGCATCAGTGTGATGCAGTGTTGCCACGAATTGACTGGGAAATCCCTTTTCAGTTTATAATATCCTCGTCCCAAGAGAGGTTTTGGAACAGTGTTGGCGACATTTTTTTAAAGAAACAAAACAGTTACTTGTTTTAAACAGTGTTTTAATCAAGAGTAAAGAAAAACATGTTTCAAACAAAACGTTTAAAACATGATACCAAGAAGACTTATATTCTAAGAATAATGATTAATATGGAATCTGATAATCATACAAGGAAGGATTGTGTTCCTAGTTATAAAGTAAACACTTGACTAACTTCTTAAAATATCTATTTATATTAGTCTTAAATCTTGCATGTAGGCTGTTCGAGAAGGTTCAAGTACTCCACAGCTGCCAGACCCCACTCACTCACTCCACGTTGTAGCTACTCTGTTTTCCGAGATACGACATTTTATCGTGAATGTAACAACATATTGACATACTGCTCAAAATATTACAGTTCTAGTCACAAAAGCCAAATTTTATACTGGAACACAGACTCATTTGTTTGTTACACGGTGTTATTAAAACTCCAGGCACTACAATGAAAGATCTGAAGAAACATTGATATTACATGTACAGTGTCTCTCAAAAGTTTTAGGACAACGACATTTTAAACTAGGCAACCCAATTTACACAAGGCGTTGGTGGGTTGCGTGTAGAGTTAGGTTCAATTTCAGGGTTGCCATATGCACAATAGATATTTGTGAAATACGGGAAAAAATGAAAAGAATTATTTTTGTATCAAATTATTAAAAATGTCAATATTATATCGCAAATGACGAATTTATTTCTAAAAGAAAAGAAACTAGGTTTTCTAGTATTTCATCGCTGATGAGCCTAAGGAGAAGGATAAGAGGTTAGACGAAACGAAAGACGACAAAGGAGAGGAGAAAGAGAAAGCGAAAGGAGACGAGGAAAAGTAGAGGAGAGAAGAAAGAGAGGATAGACGAGGAGAGGAGAAGTAGTGAGAAGAAAGGAAAAATGGAGGGGAGATGAGAAAAATGGAGCAAAGAAGAGAGGAGGAAACGGAGAGGAGAGGAGAGGAGAGGAGGAGACGAGAAGAGGGGAGTGGAGAGTAGAGTAAAAGAGAGTAAAAGGGAAAAATGAAAAGAAGAGGAGAAGAGTACAGTGGAGTCTGATATCTAAGACAGGAAAGGAGATAAGAGGAGTGGGATGGAGACAAGATGCGAGAAAAATAGAGAAGGTGATATGAGATAAAAGCAGAGGAGAAGGAGGGGAGAGAAGAATAAGAAGGAAAAGAGAAAAAATACGAGAATGGAAACGAAAGGAGAGAAGAGGTAGTTGGAGAAAATATCGTCTCGGCGTCAAGAATTAATGCATTGATCAAATTATCGACATAAAACAAAACACTCAATAACGTTTTGAAACATATTGGAGAATGTTTTAGATCGGTGCCGTATGCCTTTTGGCTGAGTTCAGAGCAAGATGAAATCTTTCACGTACGATCATTGATTTTACCTGCGATTATACCACTAAAAACATGAATGTAATTTTAACATTTATAAGAATTATCGAATTTTTCTCGACTTCTCGTTTCGTTGAAATGAAGATGTTGTAATTTAATATTTCCCCTCCCCCATCGTTAATTCCAAACTGAATCATTCGGTTTCACACAGCGTGGACAATGAACACAATGGGATATGTCTAAAAGTTACGAAAATTTTCTGAGACCGCTGGGGTTTGAACCTACGACCATCAGATTGACAATCCTTAACGGTAACCATTACCCTAAAAGCTGTTGCTCCTGAAAGTAGGTAGAAGGAGCGAACCAACGTGAAATGTAGATGAAAGTCTCCTCCTACATGTAATGTGCACAGAAAACTTGTTTGTAACAAAGAAAACGAAGGTAGAACGAATCGGGAAAGACATTTAACGGAGAATTGCACATGTTGAAAACTTTTCATTCGTATTTGCGGAAGTATCCTTGCATTGATCTTGAGTGGGAAAAGGGGTAAAATTAGTATATCCTGAATTTCCACAAATATTAATTATATTATATTATATATTATATTAATATATGTTATATATATTTATATTATATATTAATATTTGTCAATGTCTTTAAACGAGTACAGAATTATCGTTAGAGTATCATAATTCATGATCTTATACAAAAACTATAACAGTTCATTTAGTTGTTTTTTATAGATACATTCCAGATGCAGAACATTGCAGATGCATCGTCATTTGCGATGTAATATTGACATTTTTAATGATTTTATACAAAAATAATTCTTTTCATTTCTTTCGCGTATTTCACAAATATCTATTGTGTATGTGGCAACCCTGAAATTGAGCCTAACTCTACACGCAACCCACCAACGCCTTGTGTAAATTGGGTTGCCTAGTTTAAAATGTCGTTGTCCTAAAACTTTTGAGAGACACTTTACAGGCGCGACGCACATGATGGTTCGGATCCCACTCTAAACCGTAGGTCCTGTCCCTGTTAGCCTTTCTGTGCACAAAGCGGACTTAGAAACTAAATTTAAATGAAAATGTACTGTCGAGAACACTGCTGGTTCGTAATAATCCTATTGAAAGACAATGGGGTTATTACAACCAAGAAGTGTCCGTGACTGTACCAGAGTTATCGAAGACGCTTCGAGATAGTAGTACTCGCATTTGTTGGCTGATTGAAGTTATTACAACCCGCCTCCGTGGCAGAGTTGTTACCACAACGTGCTACGGTGCCAGGGGTCCCGAGTTCGAATCCCTGCCTGGGCATGGGTGTTCTTTGTGAGTGTCCTTTCATCAACATCATCATATCATCACTCATTCCCATCTTCACGATTAACCAAAAGTGACATAAAAGCGAAGTCAAATGAACGAAATCATATCAGATCAAATGAAGTTATTATAGTTGCGAGAGTTGGCCATACGAGGAAGTGGTGGCGCGACTTTGAAACCAAACTAGAAAGGCATCTTGAAATTTCCGCCAAGGGAAGTATCCCTTCGCCGAGGGACATTTTTCTTGAACGAGGGAAATTTCCTTTCGTGTGTTCACAGATGGATGAGATAGGCGTAACGACCGTTCACCAAAGTGCAAGAAATCAATAGACTCCCGAAGCATTCTAGGAACGCAGTGAATGACCTGATAAGGAACCTGTTCAATAGCGTTCCTTCCCCTGCATGAAGTGTTGTTCCATAACCCGTTCCCTCAAGTAAATGACTTGCTTGGCATTGATTGGCTCTGATGCTCGTGCGTGTGTTTCGTGTCCAATTTCCTTTAGCTCTCTTTTCAAACGGGAATTCCTTGTAACAAAAGACTAATCCTTTCAAAGTTGAAAGTTCGGCTCATTTAAAATCAGCAATCGCTGTTCTTATTTTGATATAAAAATCATTAGTCAGGCCAGATAAAATATGAGGTGTGAATGGTGGGATTTTAGATGCATTCCTTGCCAAATCAACACAGATATGTGCAAGTTTCAACCTGACCAATTCCGATTTTCATGAATTTTGGGGAGTTGAAACTGCATGGAACTTAGTTACTATGAAAATTATGAGTCGCGTTTGTCTTGTAATTGCAAAATTATTCAAGGTCAAAGTTCGCAGAAATTTCCCTTTCTGAGCTCGTTTGGCTATACTAAATGTTCTGTAACTTTGCTCCTATTTGGCCTAGGAAGCTGGAATAAAGTTTATTGTGCAGGGATCAAACATACTTTCCAATGATATGTATCAAGCCTACCTTTGGATAAAAAGAAAATTTTGTCACTCTGTGTTTATTTCGTATGGAATGACTCTATAGTAAAATGCACACTGGTATTTCTACCTTAACCAATGTCTAGTGCTTTTAAGTATACGTATTGTAACGCTATGTTTCGAGAGATTACATGTTATCACGTCTTCCGGTGAAGAAGTTTCTTTTTGCAAGTAGTGAGAATCGAACCTACGACAGACTTGTAATTTTACTAAAAGTTCAGTGCGCTAATAAACAACTCTATTGCATTTTTCTGAGTTGAGAGCCGTCTCAAACTCTGGTTCTAATTTCAGGGTTTGGACTGGAGGGTCTGTTACGGCTGAAGCTGAAAGGGTTACTGAACAAGACACACTTTGAGTGTCCTTGATCTATTTCATCTAATCATCATCATCGTCGCAAGTAGCCTAAAACTGCCAGAATGTATAAGATAACAAAAATATTTTTTTAAAATGCAACTTTCTAAGATACTTTCCTCTGGGGCATCGTACTAAGATCTTTGGACCGAAAGAAGACAGCTTCCTATCGACCTGGTGTGACTGTGAGAGCAGTTGAAGTCGTTTGAATCGCCAGACGTTCTTTCTACAACCCTCCGACGGATACTAAAACAGGCAAATATCTTGAAGCAGACGTGAGGTCAAGTTGAAGTTGTCTGGCTTTCGTGGCACCTGTTGTTAATTCTTGTGGTAAGGTCTGGTTTAGAGTACTGCATGGGACTACTTTCGCTCGCTCGTACAATCGAGTTTCCCATGCTCGAGCGTTTCCAATGTAATATCATTTTAATGCCACAATAAACGTATATGTAAAATATCCGCTTTCGTAGTTTCAGCCTACAGCTTCATTTCTGTATTGGTGAGAAAGATTAAACTACATTTTAACATTGAGATGATGACTATGTTCACTTAAATTTCAATTTCACTGCGTCTTTCACTCCACGATCCATATCTAAGGGCCCACTACCACAGACAAATGACGGTTATACGTGCATCACTGGGTTTCGAGTGTATGCCGCTCGTTTTGCCTGTTCCGAGGGTTATTCGCTCAGCCGAAGAAGCTCTCGGTTCCGTACGCTATCTAGCGTCGTCCGTGCGAACTATTTGGTGCTCGAGCGAAATCTTCTTCCTTCAGCACTCTAGGCATTTTATCATACAGTAGAATATTGTGTGTTCCAGGAATGATTTATAGAGAAATTTTTAATATATAAAAATGGATGTATGTATGCACATATGTACCTAGGTATGATGTATGTTTGTTCCGGCATAACTCTCGAACGTCTGGAGCAATTTCAACCAGACTTGGTACACATATGACTTACAATCTGGAAAGAAATACTGTGAGGGTAAAACACCCTGGCACCTCAAGGATGGGAAGGGGGTGACATGTAAAAATAATCGGAAACAACCGATATTAGTGTGGAATCCATAGTTTTGGGGTCGCTAAGATGAATAGTGAATTAAATTGAATTTATTACTCCATATAAACTAAATACCAATTGGTATTTGGAGGGTTCAGTACAGTTCATATAAAAAATATAATTACAAAATGTCTATAATTTACAATCTAGATATGCACTAACACTATAATATTCCTTATTAACTAATAGTTTTTTAAATTTGTTTTTGAAACTTGTCATACTTTCTGCTTTTATACCATTTGGTAAGTGGTTGAATATTTTAATTGCCATGTGTTCGGGTCCTTCTTGAACTAATGTTAGCCTCGTGAAGTATGGCTTTAGAAGATGTTCGTTTCGAGTGTTATATGTATGTTCTATTGAACTTCGTAGCGTAATATTTTTTCTCGCATATAATGCCATTTCATATATGTACAGTGAAGGGAGGGTTAATATTTTGTAAACAACGTTTTGCACGATTCCCTAGTCTTTATTCCTACACTCTGAATGCCGTTCAACTCCAAGTCCATCCATCACTTATCGGCATGGGGGTTGATAAAGGGTGAAAAATAAAATGTAGAAAAATGACCTACATTAGTGTCGAATTCATAGTTTTCGGAGTCGCTAAGCTAATTGGTGACTTTCTCAATGACATTTGAGAGAGAGAGAGAGAGAGAGAGAGAGAGAGAGAGAGAGAGAGTTCTTTCTCGATCACGATCAAAAAGTCAAAGGGAAAGTCTATTAAGTACTGCGGAGTGGATTTAAGATCGCCACGTTTCTCCGACGGACAACTTTAATAGAATATTGGGATAAATAAATAGCCGGGCAGTCAGCCAGTAAAATATAAATGACACTGGCTTTAATGTGTCAGTATGTTACCTCTGGAAGTGCTCTACAGGCTTCTAGCTGTACATTTTCTGTTTGTGGTGTTTTTGTTCCTGAATATCGAGGTACACACACGTCAACATACAATCTATTGATTCCATCACACCCCTCCATTCTGGGAAACAGGAAGGGCGGGAGAAGATGGCAAAATTGCATGTGTGAGGTACAGTGCGTCGATGCTGCAGAGCGAGAGAAAGGAATGTGTAAAACAGACCATACCGCGTTTCCAGTTGATATTTGTTCTAGGCTTGATACACTCGATCAAGGGAATTTAATACCATGAAATGAATTTGCTATTTTAAACAGGGTGTCTACCAGTCTGGAAAACCTGGAAAAGTCAGGGAATTTTATTTTTCTGGAAAAGTCAGGGAAATTTACTACTTTTCTGGAAAATTTTGTATTTTTGTTTCTGGGCCATACCAAAGCTAGTGGCTTGCTACTGGCATTTCAAGAAGGTGTAAAATGTATCAATCTGGAAACCATAGTGCAAATATCCATTGAAGGACCAGCAGTGAACTGGAAATTTCTCACCTTTTTTGAAGGAAATCATGGCTATTAATGAGCCAGAAAGAACAACATTGCTGGAAATAGGAAGCTGCGGACTTCATGTTCTTCATGGTGCTTTCAAGGCATCTTTCCAGAGTTCTGGTTGGAACGTAGTGGTATTCTTAAGAGCAGTGTACAATTTATTTAAAAATGTTCCAGCTCGAAGATCAAATTTCACAAGAATTACAGGATCAAAAGTTTTTCCAAAAAAGTTTTGTCCAATTTGGTGATTAGACAATAGAAGTGTGATTGAGAAAGCACGGTACCTTTTACCATACCAGAAAACCTATGCTGACAGAGTTTCTGGTACCAAGGAACATCCAAGGTGTGAAAGCTTTAAAACTATTAAGTCACAAGTGAGCAATCCTCTGTCAGTGGCGTAACCAGAGGGGGGCATTGCCCCCACCTTGTTCGGAAATGAGTTCTACGGGGGGCAAGGGGGGAAACATTGACGATCAAGTGTACCTGCAAGGGGCAATTACCGCCCACAACTTTAAATTTTATGCAAATAAAAATATTTTTCGTAAACTTTTATTTTCATGCACATTTGACAGATAATTTATGTAATTTTTGCTGTTGGTTTATTGTGAGATGGATGAATTGGTTGTGTAATGTATTTAAATAATATATGCTGTGTATATATATAAAATTTATTAATTTATTTATTTAAATTTGTTTATACTGCCGTGAACAGCTTGAATACATACACAATTTAGTGTCCACGTCACTCCACGTTGCATAGCCTATATGTGAATCATATATATCGTGCATGAAAATTATATTAATGTAAAAAATAATTATATTTGGAATGCGTATATCAAGCATTTTCTGTCTTTCAAAAATAGTTTATGTGCTTTTTTCCGTTATTAATGTAAAATTCCACGTGTTAAAATAATAATTCAAATAGTTCATTCGAATACAAATGCTTTAGCACAAACTTCTATCCCCTTTTTGCGTAATTTACGAGGAAAATAACGTATTTGATATTACCACTGCTAATAGTAATAATAATGTTTGTCCTGGGTTCAAATACCAGCTAGGGAATGGATGTTTGCGAGTATACATTCATCATTTTCATCATACCATCACACTTCCCCATCTTCGCTAATTAGCCAAAAGTGACACAAAAGAAAAGAAAAAAAAGAAAAGCAATAACAACAATAAAATAACAATAATAATAATTATAATAACATTATTATTAACATTATTTTTATTTCCATTATCATTATTTTTATTAGTGCGTTTATGCTTGTCCCCTCTCCCAGACGAAAATTCGTGGTTGCGCCTCTGTCCTCTGTTACCAGTCAGGATAGCTTTCTTTCAGACTATTGCAGCTGATATAGAACCCTTCTTGTCAGGTTTCAGTCTGATTCACCAATGGTGCCTTTACTTTATGAACATTTGCTCAAGCTCAGGTTGATAGAGAAGTCCGTTCTGCTTGAAGCTGTAAGTTCGGAAGATCTTTTGAAACTAAATCTAACTTATCCAGAATCGGTGTGTTCTGCAAAAGAAGTTGATATTGGATTTGCAATCCGAGCAGCATTTAGGTCTCTGAAACTATCTGCAGGTGTTACATTTTCGTGAAGATTGTCTGAAAATATTACAACGTTTGTGTAAGAAGATATGTATGAGATCACCATTGAAATATAGGCTCACATATGGTGCAGCATGTCTCTCTCCCGCATCTGTTTTGGATGGAATAGTAGGTGAAGACCAAGTAAATTTGGCATTACAAGTCCTAGTTGAAAAGTGCTATTTTTCTGGCCCTGCTGCAGATGATATGAAACGGTTCTATTCTGACTTATGTAGTAATGACAATGTGATTGCAAGAATGAAAAATTTTGACATTGCTGTTGATCGGCTGGATCAGATGTGGATGACAGATCTTGAAGACTGTAACAACAGTGCCTTTATACTGTTTGTCCGGAATATTTTAATGCTTTCACGTGGAAATGCTTCTGTTGAGCGCAGTTTCTTTGTAAATAAGCAATGCCTTGTGGATAGAACGTCCCTCTAGTGCACTTCTTAAAATAAACTTATACCACGGCTACAGATATCTTAATCTCAGGGGATATGTTCTTTATTCGAGAATTCCAAATAAGAAAGCGTTTTATAGCCAAGAGGATATAGTTAAATGCGGATCTATATTCTGAAAACTGTACACAATACAGAGAAAATATATAACGAAGCTTGTATATACATTAAAATATATATATATATATGCTGATTCCAAATTTACGTCTGTTATATTCTTCTTATAAATATATGTATAATTGAAAGGAAATTTTCTTCTTCTTTTCTCCCTTCTAATTTGGGAAAAGGCTTCTTCTTTTCTATCTTTGATTTGGAAAAAGGCTTCTTCTTCCTTCCTATCTTTGAGTTGGGAAAAGGCTTCTTCTTCCTTCCTATCTTTGATTTGGAAAAAGGCTTTTTCTTCTTTTCTATCTTTGATTAGGGAAAAGGCTTCTTCTTCTTTTCTTCCTTCTATTTCGGTAAAAGGCTTCTTCTTTTCTATCTTTGATTAGAGAAAGGGCTTCCTCTTCTTTTCTATCTTTGATTATGGAAAAGGCTTCTTCTTCTTTTCTTCCTTCTATTTTGGTAAAAGGCTTCTTCTTTTCTATCTTTGATTAGGGAAAAGGCTTCCTCTTCTTTTCTTCCTTTTATTTTTGGAAAAGACTTATTCTTCTTTTCTTTCTTCTAATTTATTGTCTTTCCTTTTAAAGCGTTATCTTATTTATTACATATATGCGCTCGTTTTCCCCGCTTCTTTGGCCACGACACAAGCTATACTTATAGAAAGAGTAGGATCGACAAAACTGACAGTAGCGCCACCTCCTACGTAACGACCAAAAGGGGCATAGCCCAGGAACAGCAAATCGCTGCCTATGGCCCAGTGCGTCTAATAAGGAGCGCAACCGTAAGTGCTTCGGGGCGTCTAATTTGACACAGCGCCACCGAGGGACGGACAAACACAAAAGCTGACGATGTTCTCCTCGTCAGAGGTATTAAATCAAATTTTGATCACTAGGATAAAAAAGGAGATACATTTCTGAATTCATTTGCTCACTTATTAACTTTCATAATTGTTTCATATACGATCATATTCTTATTTATCTTAATTGGCTATTTACAACATTTTATTCACTCCTTCTATAATATTTATACTCTTCCTTTATGTATTTTCCATTTACTATATTATCTATAATCGCTCTTCTCCGCTCCTAGTTTCTACAATGAACTCTGATCTTCTTTATATGGCGTGCTGCCATCTATCGTCGCTTTCGGGAAAGATTTCTTCCTTGCATTTTTCATTGTGTCGTCGGAACTGGCACGTGACATGGATAATCTTGATGAGGACTCACTTATTGCCCAACGATATATACATGATGCAATTGTAAGTTATTTAGGGGTTAAAAAAGTCCTTATAACAAAATCTTTAATCCATGCAGCAAGGAATGAAAATGGAAAGTAGAAGGAACCATGGTACAACAGACACTCAGAAGACTCATTTAGAAGAGATTAATAGAAGTATGGCAGAACTGAAAGAACTGAGTACAAAGAAGCTAAAATACTCGAGAGATCTGAAAAGGAAATCCAAGAAGTTGACGAAAAGATGAGAGCATTAAAGAAGAGAATAGTGTAGTTGTGTTTCTTTGAGTAATGTGATCTTTTCAACGCCAATTCTATATGTTAGAAAAAACATTGCAAGTATTCAAATTGTGCATTTATTTTAAAGGAAGAAAACTACTGTACAAAATTACATTCAGTTTATATACATATATATTATTTTTCTTATGACTACTGAATTGTTATGGAAATAAATTAACTGCAAAAAATTGGTAAAACAATTATATTAGAATGTGTGGGTGGATCGGATGGCTATAAGGTGTGAAGGGAGGCCATCAATAATTTTACATAATGCGATAATGAAAGCTTGCTACTATCGTGGTATATTCCCATAAATAACCAATTACATGAGGATAAAGTATGCTTTGTGGTGAAAAGATTAATCTGATGTACTACAGTTTACGGTTTTAACTTGAGTGTGCCTAAGTGTGAATTTTCATCTCTGTGCTCTGGTTTTCTTACATATATCACCTTTGACTGGGTGCCAAAACTTTAGGGTTGGGGCAAGGACAGTTAATTTTTTCTTGGTAGATAATGGATAGCATTAGGAGACCATACTGCTGGGGCAAAAAGTAGGGGTACACACCCCCCCCCCCACACACACACACTCCCCAATCGCTGCTACTGTACATACATGTTCATGTACATTAATTGCCCTAAAGACTTGGTCTGGAAAAGTCAGGGAAATTTGTTTTCACAAAATAGTAGACACCCTTTATAAATTCCTTAGTAGTCTGAAAATTCCCTTTGTTCGGCAATAAATTGAATATAACAGTAGTATATACTCAACAATAACAATGCACGAATTAAGATATAATAATGATCAAGTTGATACAAGAAACGACACCATTACTTAATCTGGGGATCTCTAACCCAGTACATCTTCTTTTAAGGCACATTTAAACACAGTCAAGTCAGTAGGAGCCAGACTGTCACGTGGAAGATTCGGGTTCGATTTCCGGGGCGGTAATTTTCCCATCAATATCGTATCAATATCCTCTAAACAGAGAAACGTAGCAAGTCAGTGTTAATAACCTCTATCGACGGCCGCTGCTCTTTCAGGCATTCAAGAAATGCCAGGTCAGAAATTAACCAATCTTCCTGGTCTATTGGAATCAAGGTGCTGATCTACTGGTATTTGAGGGCAATAGCCAGGGAGTCGGAGGGAGGAATAAGTTAGACAGCAACGGGCGGTGTGATGTCTTTTGTCTTGAGCCTTGGAACGAGTAGCAAGTAGGGAGATTGAGCGAGCGAGTCAGGTATTATCCTATTCCAACCATGTTGATCTAGACTTGAAGGTATCAATCCAGATGCTTGTGTTTTGCCATTTCTAAGTGTGTAAAGTAACCTCTCGCCCATTACCATTAAGTTATCTGCTAGGGGCGAGTGCTCACCAGTGCTCCTAGCAGAACGTTACGATATCCCTGCATGGAGAGTCTCTGAAGTCATCCAACCGGGAAGGGAGGTGCCAGGAGCGTATGGCTGATCACATCACTTTCACAAATGGCCCATATTGTGATTATGAGGAGCCATACTTCCAAATATTCCATGAATTTGACAGTTTTTCAATGTCCAGGGTGTAATCAAGGGGTCCCGGATTCGATACCTGGTGAAGACACGTTACACAGTGGTTTGGATCCCTCTTTAAAATTGTAGCCCGCCTGTGCATAAAACACAGATTCAAGGAAGCCAACGAGCAATGCACAGGGTGTAACTTTACCTTGTTTACTTCTTAAGCACACACTGTTATTTAGAGAAATTGATATTAAAAGCGAAAGTAAATTTTATTTCCTAGAGATCTCACGAATTTAGTTATATCTATTTCTAAATAAAATACAGTTACTGGAAAACAAAAACAAGATGGTAAAATTGCGATGGTCATTTTTGGATTTTTCTCTGTGTCGAACTAAACAATTTATTGACTAAAGTTGAGTTTTATAATTGTATATAGGGCGAAACATATTTTGGGTAATCGTTATTATGGTATACCGGCTGTTTCAAAATAATTAATTGGATTTCAAGTTGCCATATATTTTGAGGGATCAAGATCAAGATCAGAGTGTTGCGTGATACGTCAACTTGAAGGAAAACACGTCACAATTCCTATCATATATTTTAAGTGTTCTATGTGACGACGTTTAGTTATACGAACAAAATCAAGGCGATGTTGCCACTGTCGCTACAGCATGTCCGTTCTCAATGACTCCTCAGAAGTTAAGATGCGATTTTCAGCTCATCCAGAGTTATGGGTAGCGATAGCATCCTTTATGTATCCCAAGAAGACGATCCGGTGACTTTGGTGGCCAAATGTATAGGTAAATCTGGTGAATCGTTTTGAAACACCCTGTAGTTTACAGCATCGACTATGATAACCCTGTTGCATCATGTTCACATATGAAACAAATTTTATTTAATATTCTTGCAGTTGATGAAAGAGGCATTCCCTTATAACTGTCGTTCATAAGATTTTGCATGTTGACGTCAAGAAGGATTTCGGAGCTAAGCGGAAGAAAGCTACAGTTGATTCATTCCCTCCGGAGAGAGAAGTGACTCCTTAAACAGAGCGAGGAAGTGACAAGTGGGAGCATGTCACTCACATCCGGAGTGAACCAGGAGTGACACTTACGTAATGTAAACGCTCCCTAGCTGCTCCTAACGCTCCTGTGTTCGAAAATGATGAGAAGATGAAAATTAGTGTAGAAGGGAGAGAATGCTAACAAAATAATAAAATTCACGTTTTCACGTTTTCAGAAACGCAACGTAGAGTAGTATATCTTAATTCAGTCAATCAAAATCAACATTCTCCCACACGTGTTTGAACCAATTAATTAAAATTAGAAATAATTTAACGTGACACATTAGCAATGGTTTTTATAACGAAAAACAATCAATATGCCTTAAGGTCCGGTAATAAAAAATGAACCATTTCCCCGGGGGCGGGGGGAGGGTGAAAGAAAGGACTGTTCAATGCCATTCGTGTCGCCTGCCACCCTTACTGTAATCTGATATTGAAATAATAGCCAATGGTAATAAATGAATCAAATTATGATGAGATTTCCATTTCCATCATCGAAATGCTTGATACTTCTTTGAACCACGCTTCTTGTAATTTTGAGTGAAGGAACTTGCCCGCCATCTATCGGACGTTGTGTGAACTACGTACTCGTACGAAGGCGCATTGCAGTGTACATCGACAAAAGTGCTCGCTTTGACATGAAATTCTTGTAGTAATGACTATTCCTGAGTGGCTCAAAATGGAGACATTCTAATTTCTGTTGACAGTAGCTTGATTACAATTCAAATATCAGATTTTCAATCCAATTGGGTGGAGACGAAGTCGAGTGTAGAATATCGTGTTGCAGCAGAGATTGCACTCGCACGACATCTGTTGACGGAGAATTGTACTCGGGACATCTCTCAAGCTGGTTGGTAGGTTATACCCAGTCCCAGCTAACTTTGGAGCTGGGCCGCGCATATCGGCAGAGGAGAAGGAGGAAAGTCGAGTGGTGATAACGCAGCGTTGCCAACCGTACGGTCCTGACCATACATCCATGGATGTACGGTCCAGACCTTACTACGTACGCTAAATGCAGGGTTTGTCAAAATTTGCTCTTGCAGTTTTATCCCTAATATTTCCATAAGAAATTCTTAAACCGATCGTACGGTCCGTTTGCCATGTGCGTTCGGTATTATCCTTTTCAAGAGTTTGCAACGCTTATAAAGCGAAGGAGGGAATCGGGTAACTCCCGTCGCCCATTACACAATCCCGTTTCTCTCACTGTTCATTGGTGGAACCGTCACTACTTGCGCAGAGACTTGTTCTCGTTTGCCTGGTCTACAGTTAGCTGGTACGGATCAAAATGTCATTTCGTTGGCCAGAACCGTAGGTAGGGAGAGAAGAGAGGCGTCGCCCCAGGCACCGAGGCAGGTAGGGCGCTTAAAGAGCAAAACGAGAAAAGTTTGGAAAATAGTAGACGAAGACAACTTGTCAAATATAATTGCTAGTGGGAAAATAAATAAATATCAACATTTCCTTCCTTGCTTCGTTCGTTTTGCAACCTCTTACGTAATTTACATGAAATGTGGGCCTGTAGTTATTTCTTAGGAAAAAAGAAATGAATTTATCCATGTGTTCATGAGTGTTATGTTCAAGGTACTTGACTATGTAGTACCGGGTGATCCGTTCGAGATATCAGAAAATTAAACCTTTATCTACAAGAGGTTAATGTAGATATCTGTGAGCAGTTTGTTGCAATATAAGCACAAAGGATGTAAGTTTCGAATGAGTGGAGATTTGTTGACTTCAGTTGCGTGGCGGCAGTAGCATGCATGTAATACTCGAAAATTTCGCATACCATACGACACACTGTGTTCGCTGTTGTGACGTGATCACCACCTTTGTCACCATGCACATTAGTGTCACGAGCCAGCATTAAATGCTAAATCAGCAAACACCAGCCAAGTCAGTCCCCGGTGACGAGAGGTCGCCGGGAGAGTCGGAAGCGAGTAGCCTAAATGGTGCGACTCGTGGAGTGTGTCCTTGCAAAGGTTGGGCAGTGCCCAAAGTACGCACCGTCAACGGACCAGATCAGGTACATTGATGACACTAGTAATTTAAGTATCAGTGTTTGGTAGTTCACACCCGGCTCAGGCGTGTTCAGCCCCTTACCTGTTCGGCCTGTACATAATAAATAGGTGAAGGACAAAGGAGCATTAATTATTCCCCCTTCTCACGTTTAAAGCCTTCTCGTAGCCAAGCTGTTAGGCCTGCGAGCGACCTAAACGTAACATTAGGGCCGCCATGTGGCTGAAGTTTAAGCTTCACTCATTCGAAACGCATCCTTTCTGCTTATATTACAACAAGCTGCTCGGAAATACGTACGTTAACCTCTTGTTTACTTTTTCTGACATCTCAAACGGATCACCCGATTAAACTTCTGGAATCATATGTGTTTCTCGTTTTGATGGAGTGATCATAAAGTAATATAATAAGTTGCAATTCGAGAGATCAAAAATGTTTAATCTACGTTAACAAGGGAAATTATAAAATAAGACTTTGTGTTGGTGTGTTTTCTTAATTTAAGACATATGAATCATTTCAATAACGATTAAATTTGATTGTTTTGCCTACTTGGACCAACGATCAAGATTTTTCATGTCAACTTGGTACAGGGAAGATTTTATTAGTTCACACTAAGTGTTATCTTTCTATCCATTGTGGTTTTTCAATTATCGAAATGTTTCGACCAGGTTCGATTGTTCTGTCAAAGAGCCCAATGGTCACGGCCAGTTGGCAGTTCACAGTTCACGAAACACTCTTAGCCGGCCCCCGTGGAAGAGTGGTTAGCACATCGCGCTTCGAAGTCAAGGGTCTAGGGCATGGATATTTGTGAGTGTCCATTCATCAATTTCATCACTCATCCCCATCTTCGGAAGTTACCCAAAAGTGGCATAAAAAGCGAAGTAAAATAAGCAAATCAATCAATCAATCAACACACTTATTTTAGAATCTGCAACTTGGAAACTTTCAGATCATGTTGAACTATGTGAATCAATCAGATTTCGCGTCTCTATTCTAGTGGTTCTGAGATGTCAATATCTGCTAAGAACGGACGACCGTCGCATAAGGCTACGTTTTCAGCTTTGCTTATGAATGTCCTCGTGTGCATTGGTTGGATTATTGCTATAAGCCCACTTCATGTGTTAATAGGGGCCTAACCTAGAGTTTAAACTTAGTTAAACTAAATTTGAACTAACCTCCGTGGGGCAAAAGTTGTTGAGGACCAAGGCTTGTCAAGCTGGTCAGCTCATCGAGTCGCATCACCGCTGTTTCCTGGTTTTTTAGATCGGATTCCACTTCTGTTGCTGTCCCCAATTGTCCCTATTGTGCTTGAACCACGTTGAAACTTTGGAGATACAACCAAGGATCGTAGCCGGGACCCTCCGCACCAAAGGCGGAAGTGATATTAGGCTATGCGGGAGCACATTAATACACCATCAAGTAAATATATTATCTATTTCATAATAAACTAAGTAGAATGCATTAAAAATGACAAAAAGAACATATTGTTTCATGAAGTTTAATTGTGATATGAGATGCCTTAATATAATATTTTTTTCTGCTGAATGTACATAATAATACTAGAAGTGCTTATTAATTTTTTGTACATATTCATAGATTACATACTTAAAAGGTTCCTTTCGGTTCGATATCCATTGAAGGCACAAAGTGGTTCACTTGAAACTATAAGTCCAGTCGCAATTAGCCTTTCCGTGCATAAAGTGGACATAAAATGAAATTCAAATCTTCCCTTAGGGTCTTGATTTGATGTATTCTCTAATGTTAATTGATGGTGGTAGTACCTTGTATTCGGATACAGACAAGTAGCTATGTCGGTTATTGACGACTTTAAAACATTTAAACACCTGAAAAAGGAAAAGGCAAGAGTTTCTGGTTGGAATCCAAGTGAAGACACATAGTGGATAGGATCTGAGTAGAACGTAAACGTAAAACAAAACTCTGAAAACCGGAAAAGGAAATAGGAATCGTCCAGTCTTTTAAAAGAGGAAGTTTTTTTTGTTCATCATAAAGTAAAAAGAGATTTATTTTGTTCACGACAATTTTTTTTCAATTTTTCTTTACTTTTACAATTGTTCACACTATTTGGCACAGTTTGACTTCTGTAAGTTTTGTTGTTTGTTTCTTCTTCTATCTTGCGTTTGGCATCGTATTGTCCGTGAACTGGTCAGTGTAGCCATATTGAAGCTCTTCTGAATGACGTCATGCACTGACAGAGCCACCTGGCGAAAAAGACAAGAAACACACCTTAACAATCGGTCAATCATAGTCTGCATACTTCTACACACTCCTCGCTTATTACTCTGGAAGCTTGCTTCTTCAGACGACTCATTTGGAAAGGATACAATTCAAACTACATGATTGGACTGTGAAATAATATATACTATAGTTTTATCATAAAACCATAATATCTGTAAATTCATTCAAACTGTTTTATAGATGAAAATAAACTTCTAACTGTGTTTAGAAGGAGTGAAAGAAGAACAGAGAAGAGTGTTAAAATTCGTAAACTGTACGTCAAGGTCCGATTATCTCGATCACAAAGAATGCATACTGTTTACCTTTTCCGAACACTTACAGAAACCACTAAAAATGCATAAAATACCACACATTTTCCTGCCCTAAGATGGCTTTTATGCTAATCTGTTCATCCGAATTCTTCTCAGGGTCCACTACGTGATGGCAAGTTCAATATCATCATGTCTTACATGTATTAACAGTTTTACAAGAACAATGTTAATTATGGAAAACGTTTCTCTACAACTTACCTAAGGGGGGCCGGAAGCATGCTTCGCGGGGTGACTTCCTGTCTTGGGGGCACTTCCTGTGGAGATGGAAAATCAGATTTTGAGTTCTCACTCGTAATAATGGAGACACATGAAATAAAGTTTATTGTAATAGGAAGGGCTTTAACCTACTTCACGAGAAAATTCCTGACTACAAAAACTTTTCAAGCTAAAATAAATGTATAGTAGAGTGGTCAGGAAATGTTGAGGGGTCGTTGCTGATTGATCGAAGGCTGTCCTGGACAGACATTTACCCACGAGTGCCAATATTATGTCTTGATTGAACTGTTGTTTTAAGTCTGCTTTATTTACAGGGAGGCTAATCGGTACTGGACTTACAGTTTAAAGTAAGATCCGTACCAGTATATGCATCCACCGGGTATCGAAACCGGGGCCCCTTGATTAAAAGGCAACTACCAAATATGAGTAACATCTGAACAGTTTGCGATGGCAGATGATAGATGCTATAGTATTGAGATGAAGAACTTTCTCTGGAACACAATTTCTAACGTGAGGGTGCCACTGCATGCCTGCTGAAGATTTTGGTGTGTCCGATTTTCGAAGAACAACGATGTGACCGATGGAAGCTTTTATTTCCCAGAAATTGGAAGTTTAAATATTAGAGTCAAAACATATTCTGATGTTAGGTTGAAGTTTTATTGAATCCACTATCCAAAGGTTTGTAGATCGCCTGAGGATAACTTCCTGTTTCTCTTTTAAACATCTCTCATACGGGAACAGAAGGAAGTATAGGAGTGTAACCTATTATCTGCTATTTGAAAAATAGTTTATTCTGTTACCTTCTTATAGTTGGAAATGCCTCCTCCCGCTACTTTGTTCGCCGGTGGACATAGTTGAGTTCATCATCCGCACGTAAAGGTTTCTTCGGCGGCTGTATACGTTCCTCCCACATGTTCTCAGAATGACATCATGCACTGACGGGGCCCCCTGGAAAGAAGTAATAGAAATACACTTTAACAATTGATCAATTATCGTGTGAATTTTTGTGTACACAAACTGTTTCTAACTTTTATTAAACCCCAGTCAGAGGAACAGCAGCTAATTTAATGTAGCACAAATTGAATAGTTAATTGACTGAGTTTTATTTAGAAAACACCCCAATAGAATAATAAAAGGGAGAAGTTAGGGGCGAAAGGATTAGCACCATAAAAGGGCAGGTACTTAACTCGGGATCTCCTGGATGCTGGTCCCGCTGGCTGGCCTCAGGTGTTAAGAGTGGCCTGGAGGTTGGCATGAAAGTAGTTTCCTGGCCCGATGCGATACAGAGACACCTAGCGACATATCAGAGGACTAGGAAGAGAACCTTCCTACCTTCACCACCCCCTCCCCTCCGCGTGACTCCCGCAGTGAGGTTTCCAGGAAAAGGACACCCACCTGTTTCTTTTCATTCTGGTTTCGGAGGCTAAAATTTCTCCACTGGCAAAGCAATTCGCATTTCACTGCTTGCTGGCTGACTCTTGCATGGAACGAGAAGAGTGGCAGGCTCCCGAGACAGAACCTTCATCGCTGAAGTTTTGATTGAATAAATTTGGTTGATTACAGTGGCTACTATAATTATGTTGAATTTTCTTGTTGAGGTTAGAATTATCAATTGAGAGTAAAGAAGGAGGTAAAGAATATCAGTTGAAAGAAAGTATTTTTTTTAAAGGGGGTGTTCTTTTATACAAAATCGATATATAATAATAATGATAATAATAAGGCAAGAATTAGTAACAATTATTATTTCAACTATTAACGAATCGAGTCCCTATTAGAGATGGGCAGGAGCGAAACTACCTGGAATTTAAAAAGGGGAAACGTGGACATGCATAATAACATATGGAAAAACTGAAAAGGAGAAAGACGGACAAAACAATGTAACAAAATGTACAGTAGTAACAAAGATGTCAGGAAACAATAGTATAATATTGAACATACACTTTGATGAAGTAGTTTTCTTTGTTATGATCTGAATTAAGTCCCTTTGCACAGTTCTCATCGTTGGAGTTCACAGCAGCTTTAATCGGCCAATATTGATTGATTTTGTTTATTTTACTTCCCCTTTCTGCCACTCTTGGCTAATGATGATATGATGTAATCGATGAAGAGACGCTCACGAAGGACACATATGCCCAGACCGGATTCGAACCCGGAACCACTGGCGTCGTAGCGAAATGAGATAAATACTCCGCCACGGGGCCGGCTAATCGGCCTAGGGTGGGGACAAACTCTCAGTGGTGATGGGAATCCCCTGTGGAAACATATGACCAGTTCCTGCATCACATTAGTTGCTTTCTCCTATTGTGATTTTTCCCAATGTTAATTGATTGCTTCCCAAGTGAAATTTCAGTCCAACTAATGATACTATGATCTTCAAGGTCAGCACTATACGTGTTATGAAGAATTCGAAGTAATAATTTGTCAAGTTAGAAAGTCAGCAAAAATTATGGTTTTATACTAAATTTTACATTAATTGAAGATTTGCAAAGAAACAGTAAACCTTTTTGTTGGTTGATTGATTTAGTGTTTTAAGTCTACTTTATGCACAGTAAGGCTAAGAGGGACTGGACCTACAGTTTAAAGTTGAATCCGAACCACTATGTGCCTCCACCGGGTATCGAACCTTGAACCCCTTGATTACAAGGCGGCGACACTACCACTGCACCATCGGGGAGGCCAGTGTAAACCTTTTTATAATCGTTCCACTCCAAAAACAGATGTTTCTGTAAGAGCCACATCAAGTTTGTTTGGAAGTAGTGATGTTCTATGACACACACACACACACACACACACACACACACATATATCTCCTCAACAGGTCCTATAGACCAGCAATGTCAAACTAAATTCGTGAGTAGGGCCGCATAACGATAATGTCAAAACTATCCGGGCCACACATCTAGAACCCCAACACCTTAAAATCCAGAACTAAGTGGTTCGACACAAGGGGGCCGAAGGGAGGGGGGGATTCCAGTGATTATTATTGCAGCATCGATATGTAAATTATATAGACCTCCCCCATATTTTTTCATGGTTATAGTATTTTACATGTTACTTTCGAGTATAAATTGGTTACAATTGTAACTGTTTGTTTGCAATTATAGTTACGTTTCGCACAGATTTCACTGTTTTTTTTAACAAGCTTCTCAAAAGTGTGCAATAAGTTTTTGGTTAGCATGAAACTCTTAATTCAGACAACAAATGTTTTGTCAGTCATTCTTGATCATTCGGCTGTTTCATTAATCTTCATTATGGAAAACAACTTTTCACCAAGGCAAGTGCAACCAAAATTAATAAAATTTCTACAGCAAAATAGCTTATTCGAGGATCCTGCTATGGGAGATATAAGAAAAATCAAGGATAGCCCATCTATACGAGTTGCACTGCAATTAAATAAGTTCCATTCGAAGTCAGGACTTGCACACGCATCATCAAAAGAAAAGGGAGCAGAGCAGAACAAGATTATTGCCCTTCGCACCCTCTGAAGTCTTGAAACCTGTTTCCAACTTCATCACGTAGTATTTTTACTGTGGACAAATATTCCTGTCATTCCTAGTATTCCTGAGAAGTTGGGAAGGACAAATTATAACTTTATTAAAAAGTTTTAATATAACGGAAGACTGTAACTTTGCAAAATGACCTCCACTTCCTTCAAAATATCAACTCTTGTGTCACGGGGAGGAATCAGTCAAGTAGTTTTACTGTCATATCGAGGTAAGAATCGCATCCACGAGTGAAGGGAGCTAACCGAGCTAGCTCACAGACGTGCGTAATTTCGCATATTGTGAGGGAAAAGGCAACAACACGAACAAATTTCGCTTTCAATTGTTCGTTGACTAAGTCATAAATCCTCTCCTCAACTGTATTTCTGATGTTTTTATTAGCGTTGCTTTTCTGCCACGTTTGCCTAATGGCGACGATGAGGATGAGTAATGATATGATGAAATTGATGAAGGGACACATACAAAGAAAACCCATGCTCAGGCTAGGATTCGAACCCGCAACCTCTGGTGTCGCAACGGGTTGTGCTAACCACTCCGCCACAGATTATGGCAAATTTATTTCGTGATAAAGAAATACTTCTGAATGGATTTATTTTATCAGGGTACAAAAGTTCTACGCTTTTCAGTATTCACTTCACAACAAAAGTAAGCATTTCACTTGAAAAATCTACATTCCTCTTTTATAGTCCTTTTCTTACTCCAACGAGGTTTGGGCAGCGATATGGTTCTCTGAAACTTTTACAGAAACTGGCTTTTCTTCCAGGTAAATCCTTGAAAATCAAGAAACAGACTCATAGGCGACAGAAAGTATGCACGCTGCCCTCCCCCAGCTGGCAAGATATTTTCGTACTTCAGAAGTAACCTGTCAATTACCTTGCTTAGTTGACACAACACCTACTCTATAATGGAATGTATACCTGTGTAGGGAAAACTGGTCAATGTGTTGAAGTTTGGATGAATCTGGTCTTGTATCACGAGAAAAGAGAAAACGGGATAACTACAAATGTATAGATAATTTCAAGCATGAAGTGTTAAGTGGGGCCAAGGCGGGCCGCATTAACGTATGCTGGGGCCTACATGCGGCCCGCGGGCCGCGAGTTTGACTGGCCGAAATATCAGGAGAAAAGTTGTTACGCTTCTCCCAGGAGACTCGAACCTACGCGCGTCCCGTAGCTGGAGCCCCAGGTACCAAACTCGGGACCTTTTGACATTATGAGGTTCATCTTTACCATTACGCTATAGGGGAGGCAAAATATATCCGAAACTAAGAAGACATTTTGAATGGACATGTAGAATGTAGGAGGCAGGGTTCGCGCTGAAGAGGAAGAAGACAGGGAATTCTCCCTCCACTTTCCTAACCTGTACATCTCTAATGTAATTCTCAACCAAGCCAAGAATCTTGTCCTTCTACATTTTATGTCGCTTTTGTTATTGTTAATGAAGAATTCAAATTAATAATTTCTTTAAATCTCAAGTTAGCAAGTCAGCCAAAATTACGTTTTTATACTAAATTTTACATTAATTGAAGATTTGCAAAGAAACAGTAGACCTTTTCATGATCTTTCCACTCCAAAAACAAATATTTTGTAAGAGTCACATCAAGTTTATGATTGGAAGTAGTGAAGTTCTAGGAACCACACACACACACACATATATGTAAGCAACAACAATAGTAGGCTATTGTAATTTGGAGAGGATGTGATTTGTGAACAAGCATGGGAATTTAACGAAGTTCCTTTGCGAATCATCAATTGTGTGTGTGTGTGTGTGTGTACACGTATTTCCTATCTGCACAAAGTACTACATGTGAGGTAAAACTATCGAAATGTAAAAAGAGGAAGCGCTACCACCCTCCCCGCCTTTTCTAAATTTTATTCAAATCGAACACGAGGCACGTATCTAGATATATATTTCGGAGGGGCGTCCTAACGTAATGTCTCAAAATAATAATATTAATAATGTTAAATTAAAATAAGTATAATTATATTAAATTAATTAATATATTTTTATTACATGAACAGGTAAGAAGGCGGTATAACAACAGTGCAGTATAACATGACGTATTCATTATCTAGCTTACGTGTAGTTAAGGTCGGCAAAATTTGTAAATAAATAGAAACTGCCCTGGCAAGGAAATTAATGTCAAATAGATAAAGAATATAACATTTATTGAGTATGAAAAATGATGTTAGATCCAGTTGACGAAAGTAAAATTCCTGGTAATATTTTGTTTGCATATTATTATAAGTAGTAATAATTCTTGCATAAATCTTCTTTGGTACTGTCATTCAAAATCGTATTGCTTTCCAATATTCTTGCGGAAATAAACAATTTGCGATTAAACAACAACCTTATTTTCATTACTTAATTGAAGTTATTTTATAATCTCATTATTTTCATTATTTAATTTTTGTACTTGGTAAGTCTTTCGGGGGGAGGTTGGGACACCTGAACCCTTTAAATACGTCCTTCGCGGTAGGGGTCGAGATAAAGTTACTGTGTCACTGGTTGCAATTCACGGTAAATATGCTCTGCTTCTCTACACTCAAACATAACCAAACTCATGGCCTTCCTGCTTTCTTGGTTTCTTGCCTGGGAAAGAGGCAATATATCAAGCTGTGACAGCTACGGGGTCTTCTGACGAGGGGACGGAATCCAGCTGTGCAGAGAATTAAAACACCCGCGCGAACTAGCCCTCCCGTCAGCCTGGGGCAATTTTCGAATAGAGACATCTAGTGGCCAAGTGGCGAACTATCATGAATGAAATTCGGCTGAAGCGGCCGTATCTTTCGCCGTCGATAATACATGACATTTTTAAACAATCATTTTGGGTTGTGCAAGTGACTTTTGAAAGAAAAGTCCTCCCTAGCTTAGTCATAGAAGGATTGAGCATTACGTTACTATGCATCATAATGGCCATTTTCGTTGGTGCTACCCACAAATCCTATAACCATTCTGTGCTTATTTACGTATTTCCTTATGGGAAATTGAAAAAAAATAATGGAATTTGTGCACATTTATCGAACTGAAATTGCATAAATGTGTCATGTACTCAAAGTTTCATAAAGTAAGTTCACATCTACTGCGTGTTTTCCGGCAAATTTTTGTCCTAAAACGTTATATTCAACAAAATGCAAAAAAGCCCATGTTAAATTTAAGCACTTTCCACTGCGACCTTCGCCAAACTCCACCTCCCTCTTAAGAATAAAGTCTGAGTTTAGGTAGAGTCTGGATTCAAGCGTTGGTAGTTGCAGTTCTTCTCTGCTCGATCGTGAAGTCATGTGTGTTGTATTTCGTATACTACGAATTGCCCAATTTTGCATTTTTTCTAATTTGTTGGTGTTATTTATGTTAATCCCATAGAGTACAGAGGAACAATATTCAAGTAACGGCCTTATGAATGCTTTGTATAACGCTAATTTGTGAGCATATTGAAACTGTTTAATTCTAGGTGCTGCACGTGCACACATAATCTTCACATGTTGTGAAAAGGATAAATTCTTATCTAGGTACACACCAAGATATTTTAGACTCTCACTTGGTTTTATATTCGAATTACGTATTTTAATATTGTCAACTTTCGTGATGATATTGTTTTCCGTGGATAATATTAATACTTGAGTCTTTCAACATGTTAGATTGATACCACTCAAGAACTTCGGGCATGCTTTTTTCAATATTTGCAATTACTTTTTCTAATTTGTTAGATGCGCAGTACAGCAGAGAGTCGTCTCCGTATAGATACAAATCAAACCAAATTCCTTGCTTGCGATATCATTTACAAACATGTTAAAAAGTTTTGGGCCCAGAATAGTCCCCTGATGTACACCGACAGATACATTCAGACCGTACGAAATCGAGTTGCCAATTTTGTATCGATACTCCTATTGTGCAAATAGCTTTCAATCCAGTTGCATGCAGTAGCAGAAAAATTGAAGTGCTGATATAATTTCTGTATTAATAACTTTGGTTGAACACTGTCGAATGCTTTATTGATATCTATTGAAATTATGCCGATGTATTGGTTTTCCTTTACGATCTAAAACATGCCGCCAGTTATGTAACAGTTCATGCAGGAGTAATTCTGTTGAGTGATTCTTCCTAAAAGCGAATTGTCTGTTAGTAATTAGGTTGTTACAATGTAAGTATTGTTCTAATTGTTTATCTATTACCATTTCAAGAATCCGACTTAATGATGAAGTTATCGATATAGGCCGATGATTATTTAATTGCGTTGGGGACCCAAGCGATATTCTAAATAGATGGAAGAACTACTTTAATGACCTTTTAAATGTTCATGTAGTAGATAAATCAGAAGTAAATGAAGTGCACGCAGCAGAACCTTTAGTTCCAGAACCTAACTTGACTGAAGTTAAAGATTCTATTAAAAGGCTAAAGAATAACAAAGCACCTGGCATTGATTTAATCCCAGCTGAGTTAATTAAATATGGTGGAAATTGTTAATATGTCAAATTCATAAATTAATTAGTTTAATATGGAATAAAGAAGAAATCCCTCAACAGTGGAAAGAATCCATAATTGTTCCTGTGTTTAAAAAAGGTGATAAAATGAACTGCAATAATTACCGTGGAATTTTTACTCTCAACAACATATAAAATATTATCTAACATTCTTTTAACAAGACTAACCCCATCTGCTAAAGAAATTATTGGTGATTATCAATGTGGATTTAAACGTAACAGATCAACTACAGATCAAATTTTTCACATCAGACAGACACTTGAAAAAAAGTGGGAATATAATCAAAATGTCCATCAGCTTTTTATTGATTTCAAAGAGAATATGATTCGGTCAAAAGCGATAAATTATATAATATATTAGTAGAGTTTGGAATACCTGAGAAGCTTGTTAGTATGATAAAAGTATGCACCAGTGAAAGAGAAAGTAAAATTTGTGTAGGTATTAATGTGTCTGACAAATTTACAATTCATGATGGGTTAAAACAAGGAGATGCATTATCTCCATTGCTCTTTAATTTTGCCTTAGAATATGATGTTAGGAAGGTAAAAGAAACTAAAGAAGGACTAAAATTAAATGGTGTGACTCAGTTGATAGCATATGCAGATGATGTAGATTTATTAGGGGATCATATAAATACAATTAAGAATAATGCTAAAATATTTTTCAAAACTGCTAAAGAGATAGGTTTGGAAGTTAACAAAGAGAAAACTAAATATATGCTTACAGGCTGAAACCAAGTGTTAGGTAATAATCAAAATCTAATTATTGATAACAACTCGTTTGAACCAGTTTCCAAATTCAAATACTTAGGAGTAATATTAACAAATGCAAATTATATTAAAGAGGAAATAAAAAGTAGGCTTAATTCAGGAAATGCATGTTACTTCTCTCTTCATAAACTTTTGTCTTCTCGTTGAATATTTAAGAAAGTAAAAGTTAAAATATACAAAACAGTAACTTTGCTTGTAGTATTATGTGGGTGTGAAACTTGGTACCTTACATTGAAAGGAACATAAATTGAGAGTATTTGAAAATAAGATCCTTAGGAAAATCTTTGGACCTAAAAGGGATGAGGAGACAGATGAATGGAGAAGGTTACATAATTTAGAACTACTTAATTTGTATTCATGTCCAGATATTATTAGAATAATTAAATCAAGAAGACTTAGGTGGGCAGGCCATGTGTCACGAATGGGAGAGGAAAGAGGAGTTTACAGGATTCTTGTTGGGAAACCTGATGGTAAGAGACCTGTAGGAAGGCCAAGACGAAAATGGAGGGACAACGTTGAGATGGACCTAAAGGAAATCGGTAGGGATGGAAAAGAGTATATAGATCTTGCTCAAGATAGGGACAGATGGAAGGCCTGTGTTGCTGCAGCCATAAACCTTCGGGTTTAGGAAGGCTAGAGAGTTAGTTAATTAGTAGTATGTGATATCTTGGAGTTGCTTAGGTAATTATGAGGTTTTTTTAGTCTATCCCGTAGTGTTTGTTTAGACTTGTTTCGAGTCTTGAGAGTTTGACGTGGAAAATGTAAACTCTGCCCCTTAAATTAAATGATTTAAATATATATACGGTATACCATTTAATGGAATTAAATTTTAATTTTTGGATACGTTTGAATTACACAGACCATTTACATTGTTAATGTACTTGGAGCGTATGTGCGTGGGTGGTGAGAGGTGGCAATGCTTAAGGTTTTAATACCAAAAACATCTGCTTGTACCCTTAATTTTTTTTGAAAGTTCACCTTGAAACCAGGAATTATACTTGAATTTTATGATGTTGCTGGATTGGCCACCCTGATACAGAAACCAGGTTATATTTCCATATTTTGCCATTTTAATTTTTTTAAAAAATTCAAGATTCCACGGTTTTCAAAATTCCAAAAATTATAGTTTAAGGTTCAACATAAACTTATGAGTAAAATTCCCCTCTAACTTTTATAACCTTTTCTTGAAAGGCATGCAAAAGTTAATAAAAAAATTACACTGACTGAATTTAGGTTCCCTAACTGCATGAAATACGATAAGTTGTTCTGGATGTTTTCTCATGTATGGGATTGCGTAGTGGAGTCAATATATATCTGATAGACCATTGCTTATAAGCAATTCCAAATTAATATTATTATTATTATTAGTGAAGTATATATTGACTTTGCTACTATAATATGTATTATTAAAAAGTATTAACAATATAATTCAATCTAAAAAGCAAAAGAAGTGAACGGTCCGTTTCTATTTCTGACGAGACAGAAAGCGAAGGTGGTTTCAGGTTTTCACGAAGCAGAATGATGTTCCAGTCTGCTCCAGTCCATTTCGAGCCCTCGTTACAAATGCTTGTGCACGGGTTGTCAGTAGATTGGTTTGCATTTTGTTTCAGTTCTCTTGGGAGAATAAACATGGTGATGTTAGGCTAGGTGATAGTTATGCATTTCACTCTTCCTGCAATCAAATCATCTTTGACTTTTTTCTGGTACTCTTTCCTTAAAAACCAACTTCCGTTGTCTCCCTCGGACAAGGTCAACTACGACAATTACTACGAGCGATGCTTGAAACTGCCGAGGCCCGGGGGAATAATTGCGTTCGACAATGTTCTGTGGTTCGAAACCGTTACAGACGACGGCAACAATGACGAAAGCACGGGGGCACTGCGTGAGCTCAACAAGATATGCCAGGACTCTCGAGTCAATGCGACGTTCCTCTGTATAGCAGATGGATTGACAGTTACGTACAAGCAGTGATGTGTTTCTAATATTCTACAGGACCCGCTATTTCAGTGTAGTGTTATCTTCTCCATTTCACTTCATTTGTGCAGCAGTTTTAGAATACCTAAACTTTTTACATGCATTTGGTAATAAAATATAATTTCTTGAGAACATTTTGAATTCAATTTTCACCACTGCTTCTAAGATAGATTTAAATTCAAATACACTCGTTACAGATCGTCAGTAACTCATTGGCCACATACTAGTAACAATACTGGGAAATCAATTCTTCAAACTATTGTTAATGAAATGCTGAAAGATTATGTAACACGTCTTTCCATCCCTCAAATTTTATAGTTACATTGTAGGCGTAAGTCGAATTTGTGTGCACATATAAAGCTAAATGATGTCAGGATGGGCACTAAAATTTATATTCATGAAATAAATTATGTCCAATGTTCATACCTCATTATGCAGTGCCGAAATATTAAAGGAAATAAAGGAATATACAAGCTGTGGATTCTTTGTTTGATTTGTTATTTTCTTCTCATGCCATGGTATAATATATTTACAGTAGTGGTGTTTATACTATAGTTAGTGCGAGAAAGTATGAGGTGTTTTGACTGAATAGAAATACTTAAAACTAAGGCAAAATGTCTATAAAATTTCATTGCTACTGTGTAAAACCTATGCTTTGTGTAAAAAAAAAGCTTCCGAGAAAGTATGACCCTCTCAAATTGATGTGACAAAACCTGAATATGCTAAAATATCTGTTTATAAATTTGTTAAAAATATGGCTTTTCTCGATATTGTTTTAACTACACTTAAAACTAGGCCAAGATGCTTTTAAGAGTTTCACCTATACATCCATACACACCTACCCACACACAATCACACACACCCACCTATACCCATCCACACATATCTACCCACATATATTTACTTCCGGTCCACTTCCGGTCTACTTCTGGTCCACTTCCGATCCACTTTCGGTCTACTTCCGGTCCACTTCCGGTTTAAGTTCAGAGAATTAATATGTTGACTTGTAACATTCTAAATATTTTAATTTAAGACCAGGTACAATTTGTTTATCTAATACTAAACACAATATAATATGCAAAAGTCTTCTAGAATTGCTCTGTGACTCTTTCATTTCTTACATCATAAACATATGATTTTTCACCTATAAGAATAACACTGCATATGGTGTCATCAGGAAGTGTATCATGGAATTCACAAATAATTTTAATATTTGTCCTGTCATTAACCACAACTTGTTTTCTTTTTGAGGTGTTGATGACAAACATGGGTCTCTGTGCTTTGAATTCATCTGGTGAGTAATACATGTCAGTATTCCCAATTGTAACCCTTTTGAATGCTGTAAATGCTTCATATAACTTAAGGAAATCATCCTTGGACATGTTTAAATTATAACTTTCTCTAGGGAACACCTCATTTCTGCCATTTTTAAGATATATGTTTTTGATTTCTTGAATTTTTTTCTTGATTATTGTGTCTGCCAGTCTGAAACAGTACCACCACAAAATCTGGCATGTCATATTGTATACTGGAGAATGAGTTTGTAGCATCAAATTCATAATAGCTACCAGTGGCAGGCTTCTGCACACATTGATATGTATAAAATTGTAAAGGTATCTGTGGATTTTTTAGGATATCTGCTTTGTATTTAAGAGCATAACTAGCTTCATATTCAACTACTGGAATTCTTAGCTCCATAGTCTGAATAAGACATTTGCCTTCATCAGGTAGGGTATTAGGCAGAGCTGCCCCAGTAGAGTTTAATGTACTGTACCTCATCAAAGCATTATTATCATTGGCAGCTCTTCTAAATGTAATTCTTAAACCACCTTTCCACATAATTTCTTTGTAATATGAGAAGAATTATGGCAATAGGCGCATAGGAAATAATACTGTGTGGCTCTTGGATAATATTTTATCACCAGCTTCAAATCCACCTATTTTGTAGTATGAGGCCTCGGTCTTGGATAATTTTAGTGTGGCCAAAGCAGTAGATGTAATACCAGGATAGTCTACTCTGTTTATAACAACACCATGTTTTCTGATCTCAATTTCAGAGAACAGATGTGGCACAAAATTGTCTACCAATCTTATATTTGTGTTAGCTGGATAATCACTACCATCGAGCTTGACAACATCAAATTTAATATATAGGTCTGCTCTGTGAGGGTGTATAAACCCATCTCCTTCATCAAGGTCAACCTCAATCTCTGTGTTGGCTTGATTTAAATTTGCAAAGGTCCTCCGGTTTGGGGGGAATGATTGTAACTCATAACTCTCAATATTTTCCATTTTATTTATTTATTTATTTTTGTATGTATTTTTATTTAAATATTAATTTCTATGATAGCAGTTGTTGTGACTCCTGCAAAATCAACTAATTCTTCTTTTTCATTAGTGACCATCAACTCAATATAGTCGATTCTATTATGGCACACAGGAAAATATAATGTTGGTGATGGAGTATAGATGATCGGTTCCATAAATTCAGAGTTAGGTTTGAATGTTGCAATAATGCCAGTTTGTTTGTGAGTGCCTATGCCATTTGATTTGGTGATCATACCCTCGGCCACATTACAGTGAATATTTAGAGTTTCTATGGCTAAGAATTTAGGTATATTAATAGCAGTGTGTTTAATGGCTGGTTCAAGTTTTGTGTTGTTCTCAAATCCTAATAGCTCTCCTATAGTACCCAGATCTACTTTTTCTGTAGCAGACACAATTTCTACTCTGTGAGTGACAGAATTTTGAGTTAACAATATACCTCTAGGTAACTGAGCATTTAAAGTAGACAAATTATACTGGCCTGGAGTGATCACAATTTTTTGGTCACCAACTGTGATTGTGTTGTTGTGGTGTGTAATATTAGGTATTAAGTACATGCCATAGAATGCTCTGAGAGCTATTGTTTTGGGATAAACTATATCATCATGTAATCTGAGTTTTAATATTGAATTTTGGCTGGTGAGATGGAATACCCCCATGATGTTTTAGATACCACAAGGCTTTTTGAAAATTTTCAATTGATGGTTTATTTATTTGAGACAGATATCTAAGAATAGATAAACATAGATGTCCACAATTAATATCTTTGAAATTTTGAACACGGGTATTGTTATAATAAAGATTAGTTGATTTTAGATATTTTACTAAATTCTCAGGTGGAACACCTCCAAATGAATCAAACACAAATGCCTCTTTGTTTAAATATTTAAGATAACAAATCCAGTGAGTGCCCTGATTTTTGTACTTATCCAAATTAACTATGCCACACTCTTTGTTGAGTGGTTGTTCTGGTAAAGAATCGGACATGTATACTCCTCTAAAATGTTTAATGCCCAGTGGTTTGATTAAAGCTTCAATATCTTGGTTGGTAAGCGGCTCTTGTTTTTTTTAACTTATTCATAACTTTCTTAACACCTTTGCCTTGTTTTTCTATGGCCAGATTATGGCGCTTTTGTTCATCTAATTCTGCCTTATTTTTCTTGGCATCTATTACTGTTTTTGCTATGGCAGCCGATCCCCCAGCTAAGCTCCCCACGGCCCCCAGTGCTGCTAAAATAGCTGGGATACTTAATATGAATCCACCTATACGTGATTTTTTTCTAGATTGCTGTAATTTTTTTAATTGTGGGGTACTAAGTAATAATTTCATACCATATCCCTTGGCAAGACAAGAACTTTTCTTCTTGCGCTGTTTTTTGGTTAGAAGACTATCAATAGTTTTAAGAGATTTAAGACCTGCATAAGGTATCTGATACATAACACCTTTGGCCTTCATTTTTTTGGTTTATTATATACATATTCTGGGATTAACTAGTTCAATTAAATTGTAACTAATTTACTTAATATATTACAACCCCCACCCCAGTTTTTGTTTAGTGTTCATAGCTATGGTGGTCCCCAATGCTGCTATTCTCTCACCCAATGAAGCATCTTTGCTTACAAATCTACCAAATGCAACCTCTTCTAATTTTTTGTCTGCCACATGTCGCTTGTCAAGATCAGAATGTGTGTTGTATGCTATGTCATGGTCTCTGCAAGCAGCATCTAGAGGATTAACACCAGGGTCACCTCTGTTTAATCTATGGTCTAGTTTGGTACCGGGACCACAATACTGATAGCCTGGTATATGTAGTTCAAATGGCAACTTGTTTATGATGTCATTAACTAGTCCTCGACCCTCGGAGATATTCCAAAATTTAGGTGGTAGAGTATTAATAATTTTTATAAGATATCCAATGCCCTTAGTGTCATTCACTATAAAATTAGACAATTTGGTGCTTATCATGTCCATAATTCCAACCTTTTCATTGTAAAAATTGTGGTTACCAGCATTTTCTTACCCAGCTATTACTAGTAATCTATCTACAAGTTTCCTAACATCGTCAACCCAGACAAATTCTTTAGGCAATGTGTTGTATTGTTTGATCCCACTACCTGTTTTGATCTGTGACCATATGGGCTTGATTAAGTTATTGTATTTTGCTCCACTGCTAGACTTGACTCTTTTTTGTGTGGGATCATTGTTCTGGTATAGAGCATCTGATTTTATTAATATTTCTTTGTAGTGCTCATAATCTTGATCTGTATAGTTGCCAGGTCTCTTACGAGTCATCAGTTCCCATAATCCAGGTGTTCCAGGATACTTAACAAAACCACCTCTTTCTCCAAGATGAGATTCTGAATATACTATTAGATCATCTCCCATAAATGTTACCCTAAAATTGCCAATTCTATGTATGATGCTACCATCATGTTCTGTGTCGGCATATAAACCAAAAACCTCATCTTTGTTGTCTTTAGGTGTGCTTAAATATTTCTGAGCAAGAAGACCCAATTCAATACGATCCTGACTAGCCTCAATTCTTCGAGGAGCAACAGGACTAGGTGTATGAATACTAGAAAGTGGGGTGATTGGATAATCTAATATGTTCCTAGCAGCTACAGGTACAAGCTCTGTGATTAAATTTTGATTCTGCTCTGTAACAGTTTTGATATTTTTACCTAGTTCACTAATAGCATCAATAATCGGCTGTTCTGTGCGCTTGTGTTGTTCATAGATTCCTCGGTTCTCTACTTTCCATCCCTTAAATCTTTTTACAAGATAGTCTCTTAATTTAAGATCATCAATAATTGGTCTTTTCATGGTTATTTATATATGTTTCAATGTCTAGAAAATTGTTAATTTTATTTCTATATTTACCATTATTAGGTTTTCTTGTCATATCAATTGTGACAAATCCATAGCTGTCCTGGTTCCAACACATACTGCAAAACTTAGAAAAATTATTGTAACTCAAGTCCCCACCTACATATTCATCATGTATGTGTTTAAGATTAGTATGGTCTTGATGAAACACACATATAAAATTGCTGTTGTCTCTTATCAGTTGTTTTGGTATTTTAGAAAAAGTTTGTGCCAGGTAGAAGCAATCTATATTTTTGTGTCGGCCCTGTGTAAAAAAATTTCTAACCTTGTTTTGGTTTTCTAATATAATATCATCAAATACAACAACAGAGTTATCGAGACATTCATGAAGTGGTTTAACATCTGATTCAAAAGTGGCTATATCCAGTCCATCATATATCTTCATCAACTGCTGATATTTTAATTGTTCTAAACTCTTAGAAAAGACATACAAGTGCCTATTTTTCCAGTCTAACCAGTTAGGTGCCAATAAAAAATTATCAATCATTAGTGTAGTTTTACCACAAGCCGATGGCCCAACAATAAGACATCTAATATTATCAGGCAGCAGCTGGCCATTTCTCTTATTCTCCTGTTCAGGATCTGGTAGTCTTTTTATAACATCCCAAGTGTTCATAATATTACTTTGTCTGCCTCGATCCAACTGTGTTCTGGGAGACCTAGCCATTTGACCAGTATTTTGTTGCCTTTTTTGCGAATAACTTTTTCTATAAGATATGTGTCTCTCTGCTTAGATTTGTTAAGTTCTTCTTCATAAAACCTGCCTTTGAGAATTTCTCCTCGGTGATCTTTTATTATATATGTATTACGAGCCCCAGGTTTAACTTGATCCACTGTAAATAATTCAGTACTCCAATTTCTTGTAAAACCTCTTTTAAATAAGTGCTTATATTTACTAATTCTTACTTGATCACCAATTTTGTATTTAGGTTTTTTTGTTGTTGGTTGGTATCTAGGATAGTAAACAGTACTGATCAATTTCTGCTCATCAGATGAAGTTACCTCAGAGGGTCTCATGTTGATTGTAGTGTGAACCGAATTATTATATCTATCTAAAAGTTCTGGTAGAATAGTAAGCCATTTATAATTACCTTGAAGGGTAAATTGTTTATACATATGATTTTTTAGAGTTCTGTTGAATCTTTCTACAATAGAGGCCTTAAGATCACTGTAACTCGAGTAATGTTTTATTGAATGGTTTTTAATAAATTGTTGGAACACCAAATTATAGAATTCTTTGCCATTATCTGTTTGTAGATAGCGAGGTGATCTTCCACTCTGATTAATAATTGTCCTGAAAGCTTCTGTAACACATTTTCCAGTCTTAGATTTGAGCGGCAATGCCCAGGCAAATTTTGAAAATGTATCTATGACAGTAAGTATATACTTGTATCCTTTGTTGACCTTGTCTAAATTTTTCAACTGTCCCCCATAAGGGGCCATTTCCACCAAGTCACACTGCCATAAATCATCTATGCCTTTTGTAACTACTGGTAGTCGCTTATAATTATGTCTGGCTGGTTTGTGTAATTCATCAACAATAATTTGTCTAGACATAGTATGTAAATAAGAATATTGCAATTATAGGGTGTTCAGCAGCAGATACTACAGGATTTTCTAAATATAATTTGTCTCCTATTTGTATTTTATATTCCAGAGATCCATCATCTTCAGCATAAGATGTTTCTAATGTATTGGGATCTGTAAAATCTTCTAATTCTATATTGGTGACTTTTGGTTTGTTGTCAGCATTTGTTATTGATAAGGTAGGGTAGTGGTGTGCTTGTGGTTGTAGCCAATATTTAATCTTGATTGGTCTAAGTGTGCCGCCAACAAAAAAACTGGTAATAAAATTGTGCAGGGGACAGCTTATACAGTTTACCACCTGGTGTAAATGGTGAATTATATTCATTGTTAGGGATACTGTTTAATTCAAGAATTACTGTATGCTTAGGATTCTCGATTAGGCCAGTTATTTCTTTTTCTGCTGTAAGCAATCTATTTATTACAGATTCAAGATGCTCGTTGATAGTCCTAACAATTTCATCGTGACCTGGTTTTATTCTTATGTCTACAGCAAGTTTTTTTGTATTGTTGCACAATTTCTTGAAGCTGGGTAGCAAAAACAGACAGAGTATTTGCTTGGTGGGATTCCATGGTCCCTAGTTGTTGCTTGATGTTTGCTACAATTTGCTGTAGATTTTCAACAACTGCCAATTTAGAATTGTGGGCTGTAAGATCGTGGACTTGTCTTCTGATATCCTCAAATAAAGCATGCAGTTCATTAATATGTTGATTAGTTGGAAGAGTGGCCACTGTCTGAGTAAGCTGTTTGATTTCTGTCTGGATATTCTTGATATCTTCTGATTTTAGTATGCGATTTACTGATCTCTTAATTTTTTTAAGTTCCTGAGATGTAGGCAAATTAGATACAGTATTCTGCAAAGATTCAAGTGCCAATTTCACATCATTTAATTCAGAAGCATCAACCACACCACGCATAGCATCTTGGAGCAGAGTTATGTCTGCTTGAGTAGGTGTCGATTGTTGTAAAATTTCAAGTTTTGTTTGGATATCATCGATCAAGTGATGAAAATGAGATAGCTCAGATTCGGTGTTGAGGTTTTCAAGTTTGGTTATTTGTTGCTGGGCACTGACAAGAGTGTCTACGATACCAGGCAAGCGAGATTCTAGTGTTTCTTGTACATTTGTCAGATCACTTTGTACTGCTGCTATGGTACCCTCAAGGTGAGTTATGGTACTCTGAATTTTTCCAAAATCTTCATATGTTTCAAGTTGCAGTTTGATGTTGGCAACACTGCGAGTTATAGCACTCAGAGCATCAGAAGATGGTAAGTTGTTCATAAAATTTTCAAGTGTCTGAATTTTTTCTTTAACCTCAGATATGGCATTGTTCAAGGGGTCGAGATTAGGTATTTGTAGTGATTGAATTTGTTCTTTTAGAGTGGAAATTACTAGATCAAAATCTTCTTGTGATTTTATGCTTTTGACAATTGTTTGTAGTTGTGCCTGGACACTACCAATTTGCTCTTCTAGTTGTTGTTTCAATTGTTCAGAGTTGGTATTCTGAGTTTTTAATTTAGCTTGAAGAGTTGCTACAGCTTCCTCTAAATTTTGAAAATTATCCAATGTTGCCAAATCAGTATATTTTTGAAGCAATAATTTAAGTTCTGAATCAATTTTAAGAAGAGGGTCCATGCATTGTGATTGTAAATTTGTAATTTCTAGTTGAAGACTGGCATTGAGTGTGCTTTGTAAAACTTGTAAATCACTTCTTAATTTTTTCACTCTGACATCAAGCATCAGAATCTCATCACTATGATCTTCATGTCTTGTATGGCCAAATATATCATTAGGCATTTTTGTTTTTATTTTGTTTTAGGGGTTAGGGGTTAGGGGTTAATTCTTAATTCTATAAAAAAGGTATAAGTTTGTCATAATATCCCGGGACCTCAATATATAAGCATTCACCGGCAGAGACTGTATATACAGTACCAGAAATCATGTTTGAGTGCTTAATTCTATAAATATTTCTCCCTACTGAAATCTTGACATCACCCTCGGGAGTTGTAATAAATTGTAATTGACCACCTATAGGTAATTGGTAATGATTTAAATTATTGTTAAATATGTATAATGTTTTACCTGTTTTATCATCAACATCTGTAAGTATGCTATTGAGATGAATAATTAAGAAACCACTTAGTTTAGATATTATATCAGGAGAGGGGGCTGGTGTCGGCAAGTCCATAATGGCTTTTTTTTTAAATCCAAATAAATTCATTGGCATGTTTTATTTATTTCAAATTATGCTCTGTTATTGGGCATTGTTTATCACTTCTCAGGTCACAATGACCCCACGGTAGAGTATGTATGCCACATGATAAAATACATCTCTTATCGTCATGTGGGTCCAGAGCCACTTTTCTTACAATATTTGTGGTCAACAAATGATCCACACTCTGGATTCTACATTCTGATGTTCTAATTAACCTATCTGATTTAAGACAATCTTCATAATCTTTAAATTCAAGCTCTTTATCTACAATTACTCTACCAACGCCCTTGGCTTTTTTAGTAACACCACCATTACATGTTTTAAAACTATACATCTTGGCCCTTAACCCAGCAAATCCTACAATAACATCGCCAAGTGTCTCATCTTTTAATTTGCCAGGCACCTTTTTGTTATGGGGTTGAATTTTTGAATGTTCACTTGTATCAAAATATTTAATTAATTCAGGATGTGATATATCTTTATAAACATCTTCTGTTTGAATATCAAAAATAAAACTATCTGTATCCATGTACATTAATTTTATACGATCACCATAAAAAGGTTTCAACACATCATAATAAAGTTTTAACATATGCAATTTTGCCAATTCTAATATTACTGCCCCCACATAAATAGGTTTATCAAACTTAATCTTTGTTTTTTTCATATTAAAAAGTGCCATATTGTCATCATAAATTCTTCTATAATTAAAATTCGGCTTTGCCACTAATTTTTTGCTCCGGCTGGGGTCGGTAACTAATTTAACATCACTATGCTTTCTAACATTTTCTATTGTTTTGCCATATACTGAATTTACCATTAATTTAAACAAAGTTTTATCAAATTGGCTTACTGCAGATGTTCGAAGCTCGGTATTGGTATCAATATATGGTTTTAACCATTTTTAGTGCCTAAATTTCAAAACTTTGCCAACCTTAGTTACTTGAACACCATGATGTATTAGGAACTGGAGATTTTTGTAATATATTATATAATTCTGTTTTGGATCCAAAGTCATCATTAACTTTTTTTGTTTAGAATTTGGTGAACACTCAACCTAAGAAATTGGGGGCAGATCAGAAAACTTGGTGTGTAAATTATCTGGAATTGTCAGATCAACCTCTAAGAATAAACCATAGTGACTGTCATCAAAATCCTGAAGATCCTCAATATTAAAATCTTCGACCCATTCAAGCTCTGCATATGGTAATTTATCCATCATAGCATGACCATATAAGTTATTAGCATCCACAGAAAGTATATAATTTGATGGCAATTCTGGATCATAATTAGAAATATATTTGTTATTAGCTCTGGCATATCTCTGAGAGCATTGCACCATGCCACCTCTTATACATTGCTCCATAAACAAGTACATATCTTGATCTTGGATTAAATTTAATGGCATTTTAGTTTTAAAAAACATTGCAGACCATGCTAGCCCTGGAGCACTATAGAAATAAATTGGATCTAGCTTATAATTTTCTATTGAAGATTTTCTAAATGCCTGAAGTATATCAGCTAAGAGAGTTACATCAAGTTTTAAATATGCCTTATGATAGTCAGCAAGTGTCTGGCATTTTAAATTAGTCCACATCAACTTGCCCGACCCTGTGGCCGAGTGGTTAGCATATCGCGCTGTGACGTCAAGGGTCCCGGGTTCGAATCCCGGTCGGGCTTGGTTGTTTGTGAATGTCCATTCATCAATTTCATCATTTCATCACTCATCCCCATCTTCGCAAATTAGCCAAGAGGCACAAAACGCGAAGTAAAATAAACTAAATCAAATCAAAAATCAAATCCACATCAACTTGGCATGGTGATAATCTTCATCAATAATTTCGGATGCCCTAAGTTTACTATGGAATGCTTGTTTTGGTGGCAAAGCACACTCATCAAATTTAGAAAAATCAGT
Organism: Lepisma saccharinum; assembly: GCF_977018435.1. Lineage (NCBI taxonomy): Eukaryota > Metazoa > Arthropoda > Insecta > Zygentoma > Lepismatidae > Lepisma > Lepisma saccharinum. The sequence continues at coordinate 3,226,546 of NC_139229.1, forward strand.
AACATAATCATATGGATATACACCTTTTCGCCTAATTAATTTCAAATCCTGATTTGGAAACATGTCACAAGTAATTTTAAATTGATCATCTGATAATTGACTGGCCAAAGTAGCCAAGCTAGCCGACAGAATTCTATATGAATCAAGAAATCTTAAGTGAATGGAAACACCATTAACTTTAATTATCTTGCTAATAGCAATATATTTCTCATCATTTTCTGCTAAAATATTTAAATTCTGCTTGTCAAACCCCTCGTACCTGATCAGATGATGAAAATCATAATTGGATGCACCATGGCAAAATATCGGGACAAATTTTGGTCTCTGGATCTTAATATTACAGTTATTACACAGAGCCATTAAAAATTTACCATCTGTATGAGAATGGTGTTTCACCTTGATATTTGTATTTGAAAATTTAAAATCACATATCGGGCATTTTTCTGCATTGTTAAAATTTTGAATTTGTTCTTCTGTTAAAGGCATTTTTTGATTTTAATAAGATATTAGATGCTATGTCATGACACTCATTTTCAATTCTATGTGCAAATTCTTTGATAGCATTTGGTCCCATATATAAATATTCTTTACTAACAACACCATTCTGTACAACAACATAACAAAAACTAGAAGGTTCATGTATCTGGTATGATGTACTTGAAGATTCATCAGGATCTGGGCTACAGAATCCAAGGGGTTTGAGGTTTGATTCATAATCACAAACTATATATGCTGGGTGTTCCAACAAGGCTTCAAATTTTTTAAATTTTGCATTTTCATTTGGACTAGGCATCACCATATGAACAGGTTTATGATTCCCACAATATTTTAAATGTTCAACTAACTTGTTTTTAGCAATTTCTACATTATTTTTACGAACCCCATTTACTATTTTTTGACAATCAAATACAGTTAAACATCTTCGGCACAACTTAAATATTGTATTAGATATATTTATTTGTTTTCTTACTAAAGTTTCAAGATTATGTATCAAAGTGTAATGGTATGTGCCATCCCCTTCAATTAAAAGCAAATCAATCGGAATAGCAGATTCATCATCAAGTGTACTAATTCTAAGAGGTTCTATCAAGCAATTCCCAGCACCATTAGAACAAATAAATACATTAATACATAATTTTTTACCATTGATATCTCTGGCCTTTTTTTCAAATTTATCAATATTTTGAACAGACATTGGATATTCTAAGCCCTCCATAGCATCATCAAAATCATGTTCATATTTTTTATAATAACTTATTCTCTCTGGATTATTTAAAACTGGAAACAAAGCAGCTAAAATACACCACAAAAAGCATTTCTCATCATTATTTTTTATGTTAACCACGGCTTTTTTGTTTTTAATATTGGCAGGTAATGGCACATATGTCGAACCTTGTAGTGGGTTAAATTTAGAAATATTAATATATAACTTGTGTAGATTTCCACATAAACTCCATCCAGATTCTTTTGCCGCAAATTCAGAGTGTTTAATAATCAATTGCTCTATCAAACTGCCTATTATTTTGTCTAAATTTCTATTTGAATATATAACTACAGTTTCTGTTATGTGGGGGTGTGTAAATTTTGTTCCATTTGGTTTCTTATATTGTACAAATAATTTGAAAGATAATTTATAAGAGTTATTTTGTTTATTTAGAATATCCTGCACATCAGGATTTATATTGTTCAAAAAATTCTTAATATCACATTTTGGGTCTGATATAAAACGGTAATCACTTAGTTGACTATTAAAACTACTATGAATAGGTGCATAGCGTGCCTGCTTTGCTGGTTTATAATTAATAGGGGTTTCAAGTTTTCTTTTTAGACCAGATGAAGATGTAGATGGTTGTGATAAAGTAGAAAACTGTGTAGAACAAGTATTTTTATGTTTATATGTAAAATATTCCAGACTATATTTTCTATGACATTTAGGGCAAATTTTTGTGGGAGTTCTGTATTTGTCGGGATTACAATTTCTTTGATGCTTAGCCCAATTAGGGCTAGAAATATTCTTATTGCATTGTTTACAATATTTTTGATTTGTCATTTTTATTATTAGTTATAAGATTTCTTGGGGTTTAAATTAAATCTCTATATTTAATATATAATATGAATTGGGTTCAGCAGTGTACTTTATATAATTATTGTATATATTTAATATGTTAATATTATTAATTTTTATCCTCGGTTTATTATATCAGATTTCTTGGGTTTCAAATCAAAATTTTATACTTAAAAAAACTATGACAAATTGTAATGCCAATATAGCTTACATGCACGAAGGTAGAATAAGTATTGATCGACAGAAAAGCAGTGGCCTACTGAAACACTAACCTTCCTCAATTGCCTGCGCAAACATGCACGTCAGTGGCAGTGACCCAATAGCGTGTGCTATGTATTGATCTTGTAAAACACACAGAAACAGATTCCAACAGCTGGAAGCCAAAACTCTAAATATAAACTAATTACAACTAGATGTAACAAATATCAGACTTTTTTATACAAAATATCAAATGCTTGTTCAATATACTAGAAATATGTTTAATATAAATAATAAGAAAATCACTATATCAAACCAAACAGAACTATAATATGAGGAGCACTAGAACAACACGTCTGTACTCTTCAACTATTCTCACAATATTAACTATTATAGTTAGATCCAGCTTTTTATAGATGTAGCTAAACTCAATCTGAGAAGAAAAAAACGGGAAATTCCCAAGAATTTTGTTTTTACGGGAAATTCCGGAGGAGTTATACTTTTTACGGGAAATTCCCGAGGAGTTATACTTTTTACGGGAAATTCCAGAAGAATTATACTTTTTACGAGAATTTCCCGAGGGCTTTTTTACAAAAATCTTGGATTAGACAAAATAACACACTATAATCAAAAAACTCTTATAAGCATCTTGGCCTAGTTTTAAGTGTAGTTAAAACAATATCGAGAAAAGCCATATTTTTAACAAATTTATAAACAGATATTTTAGCAAATTCAGGTTTTGTCACATCAATTTGAGAGGGTCATACTTTCTCGGAAGCTTTTTTTTACAAAAATCATAGGTTTTACACAGTAGCAATGAAATTTTATAGACATTTTTATAGACTTAGTTTTAAGTATTTCTATTCAGTCAAAACACCTCATACTTTCTCGCACTAACTATAGTATAAACACCACTACTATTTACATCCTACAAATTTTTAAATGAGAAAACAAAGAAACACTCATTGAAATGTAAAATAGGTTGTATGCAAAGATTTGTAATTTGCATATCTGATTTTTTAAAAAGAGTTTAGCGTATTTAAGAATATTTCAGTTGTCATGGTGTCTGAAGAACTTTTTTAAATGGGAGACAAGGGTCGAGTAACACCTTGTATGATTTCCTTCTCCCCTTACCTCTGCCAAGTGTAATATTCTGTCACATTCATACTTGATATGCATATTTCGTTTTTGACGAAAACACGAAATGTGAAATAACAAATTGTAATGTTAATTTTTCATGTTTTTGAAAGGTGTGAGTTGCATTTTCCTACCCTGTTTTGTCACGAAATGATGCGAAATGAACTGCAAAATGGTCTCTTAAACACGAAATTTACCGTTTATATACAGACGCGACACTTTCGGAAGTCTAAAGTATCCTGTGAGTTATGCAATTCATATAAAATTGATTAATTTTGCTGTAAATATTTGAGAAGCAAAAATTGACCCCTTTATACAGGAATAAACTTAGTATTCTGGGAATGATTTAATGTGCTATTAGAAGGGATATGTTTATTTTGTGTAATAGTGTAGTTTTGAAATCAAATTAGGGATTATATTCACATTTTTAAAACCAAAATGTCATTTTATATACGGCTTTTCCACCACTATAACAGCGAAATTTAATTTTATTTACCGCTTTTCATCCCGAAATTGATCCTGTTTTTGTACCGAAATTTTGCTTTTTTATTTACCAAAAATATGTGCCTCTACATATTTTTCCCCCTTTAATGGCAGGCTCCATGAACTGTCGGCTAACAGGACAGCTCCCATGCAACAAGTATTACTGTACTACAGTGCAATCCTACAACTCCTGCATATCCTTCAATCACATCTGCATTTCAACACATCATTGAGTATTTTTTCTAGTGTGTATAATTCTTGGTACTTTTCAAGTGTTTTATCATAGTAATTAAAAATTAACTAGAAGTGATAAGAAACAAAGTTTGCCAACAACAATAATACATCTAAACTAAGCTTAAACTTACCTCCGTAATGGAACAGCTCTTTGAGGATCTGACCAGCACATCAAGATCCATTGTTTCCTAAATTTTTAGACCCTCATATCGTTTTCAAGTAGTGTCCCAATTGTTCTCGTGATACTTAGTAAACAAAGAAATGCTGGATCTACCACCCAAGGACCGAAGCCGTGACTGCCCACACTAAATACTAAAAGACGATTAGGTTATGCAGAAGCACTAATACATCACCAGAAAGACAGGGAATTAAAAACTATACAAAAGCTTACGTGAAGTGTAATTATATGCATTGCCACAATAACTTGAAACATATCTGCAGAACTTTTCCTTAAGAATACTGATTTAATGTACTTTCTAAATCAGTAGGTGTAGAACCTAGTGTTTTCCAGTCTTTGAAAGTTTTGGAATGTTTTTATTGTAACATAAAGTAAGAACAGGCCTATTATTCATTGAAAATTTTATTACAAATTAACTTCAGTTTACAACATTGTAAGGGCATGATGGTCTTCATTCTTGTATGTTCCCTCTTCCGTCAATGTGACTACTCCGTGAACTGGTCAGTGTAGGCATATTGAAGCTGTTGTGAATAACGTGATGCACTGACGGGGCCCCCTGGAAAGAAGAAACACACATAAACAATTTGTCAATCATCGCATGCATTTTTGTACATATTGTGGATTTAAGTTAATGCATTTTTGTACATATTGTGGATTTATGTTAAGTCTTGTGGTCGAATCCTACTCTTTCTCTGTCCTCCTTCGTTGTACATTTCATAAATGCAATCTCACATGAATGTTGCATTGTGAAATAAATGATTTCCTAACCTCAAATTAGTGTCTTGCAATGGAAAATATTCAGCATACAACTTCCCTAACAATTCATTGTGCCATGTTTCGGGCAAACAGATCAGATCCTGAGTTGAAAACATTCAGGGTAAGCATTGTGCATATAGTCATTGCGGAAGTGATTCAAGGTATGGCTATCGTGATCATATGAGGAATGTCTATTTTTTTACCTTTTCCAGATACCTGAAGAAACCACTAAAAGCATGTAAAATATCCCTGCTGTGAGAAGGCATCTTAACCCATCCTAATCTGTTTGCCAATTTCTTCCCAGAATCCACTAAGTGATGACAAGTTGAATATCATTCATTCGAATGTTACGTACCTTTAGCCCTCTACAAGAAAAGTATGGAATATGTTTTTGTCAACAACTTACCTAAGGGGGGCCGAAACCATGCTTCGCGGGGTGACCTCCTGTCTTGCCGGCACTTCCTGTGGAGATGGAAAATGAGATTTTGAGTTCTCTCATAACAATGGGAATATATGAAATACAGATAGGACTACTTCAAATCTATCTCGCACAAAAATTCCTCACTCCAAAAAGGATTGAAATTGGAAGAGATCTACAGGAGGTTGATCATAAAATGACATGGTGCAGTAATTAAATGATCAAATTGTGTACTTAATGGAAATTTACCCTCAAGATGCCACCACGAGTTGCATGTAACAGCAGTTTGTGACTTTCTAACGTGAGGGTGCTACTGCATGTATGACCAAAACCAAAATGTTTTGATTTAAAATTCCTTGGTTAAATATGAAAGCAACAGCAGGGGCTAGACTCCATCAAAAGTGTGGGAATAAATTTATTAAATAACATCACCATATTTTAAATAACTATATAATTCATCCAACTAATTATATATATGTATACATACATACAAATTGTTGATAATTACCAGTAATATACTAAAATCAAATTTAAGTCAAATCATCAATAACCCATCATTTTTTTGACATCGTGACAAGATTTGATGTCACTTTGGCTTGCCATCTAGTACCTCACTTCCCTCAGTGTTTCCAAATGCATTTCTTTGTCACTATCGTCACAGAATATAAACGTTGATAATTTTTACTTGTACGAAATATTATTGTTTACAATATTTTATAATTTTTACTGTGATGCATTTTACACAATAAATTGATATTTTATCGTCTAAACTTACGTTTTTATTTAAATTACAACATAAAAAGTCTGATAAGATATTTTTACCCTTGCTGGCTGGGAAAAAGGTTTTTCCCGTATGTTATAGATATTTCACACAAGAAAGGTTAGCTATATAAAAGCAACCTATTTCATGTGAAGGATGTAATGAGGCACTCTATGAGTAAATTGACAAATTTATGACAACTTTCTACTGAATGCAGGTTTATTTTCGTTATATTTGCTTCCAAATTAGTCTCCGCATGTATACAAACCCAAATTATGTTGCAAAATTTGATAAATTACATATTATCGATGTTTTTATGTTTTTAAAGTTGAGACCGCGATGATCCAGAGGTTTGTAGATAGCCTTCCTTTTAGTCTTTTAAACATCTCTCTCTCATACGGGAACAGAAGGAAGTATAGGGAGTGAAACCTATTAGCTACTATTTGTAAAATAGCGTATTCTGTTACTCACCTTCTTACAGTTGGAAGTGCCGCCCTCCCACTACTGTCTTCGCCGGTGGACATAATAGAGTCCACCGTGCGTCGTTCATCATCCGCACGTGAAGATTTCTGCGGCGGGTGTATATGTTCCTCCTCGATGTGCTCAGAATGACATCATGCACTGACGGGGCCCCCTGGAAAGAAGTTATGGAAATATACGTTAACAATTGATCAATTATTGTGTAAATTTTGTGTAGACAAACTGTTTTTAACTTTTATTAATGAAGATAACCATGAGCAGAAGGAGCGAAAGAAAAAGTATCAAAATTCCTAGACTCAACACATTGATTCAAGGTCAAATTATCACGAAAATATGGAGCATCTACAGAAACTACTAAAAAACTTATAAAATATCACAAATGTTGTTACAGTAAGAAGGCTCCTCATATGCTTTTCTTAACATATGCGAAGCTGTTTGCCCAATTTCTGATTTTATCCAGTAGAATGGTACGCACCTTTAAAGCTCTACAAGAAAAGCCATAAATTATGGAAAACGTTTCTCTACAACTTACCTAAGGGGGGCCGGAACCATACTTCGCGGGGTGACTTCCTGTCTTGGCGGCACTTCCTGTGGAGGAAAATCAGATTTTGAGTTCTCGCTCGTAATGATGGAGAGACGTGAAATGTTGTGGTGCTGTTACTGAATAATCGAATTCTGTACTTCGTGGAAATTTACCCACAGGTTTTAAGTCCACTTTATGCACAGAAAGGCTATTCGGGACTGGACCTGCACTTTGAAGTGGGATGCAAACCACTGTGTGACTCCACCAGCTGTCGCACCTGGGATCCCCTGATTACAATGCGATGACGCATTTTTAGTGTTATCTGAACGGTTTGCGATGGCAGGTGATGGATGCTTAAGTATTGAGATGAAGAACTTTCTAACGTGATGCCTGCTGAAGATTTTGGTGGACCACATTCATTTTCATGCAAGTTATCCAAAGGAATCTTTATCGAAATGGCTACGAATTGTAAAATAATTAATGCTGTTAACTCACCTGGATTGCTTTGGAAGTGCCGCCCTCCCGCTACTTGGTTTGGCCACTTCCCTTTGTCGGCGGAGGGCATGGTCGAGCCCTCCACCCTTTGGAAGCGGCCTTTACTCGACAAGGGACAGTCAGCGGTGGGAATATTGTTACTTCCTTCGACTGCTGGTGTTCTTCGGTGGGCACCATTAGGTGCAAGGCTTAGTCGAGCCATCATCGTTCGCTAGTGAAGTTGGCCGCGGCGGGTTTATTCTTCTTTTATCATTGTCCAACGGTGAAGTTGTCTTCGGGTGCATTATCTATTCAGTCGCCAGAAAGCGAAGATACTCCACCCTCTCCTCCCATTCTGGTTGGAATGGCCATCTTTATCTATTCAGTCGTCAGAAAGCGAAGATACTCCACCCTCTCCTCCCATTCTGGTTGGAATGGCCATCTTTATCTATTCAGTCGCCAGAAAGCGAAGATACTCCGCCCTCTCCTCCCGTTCCGGACGTCATGCCAATCTTGCCTCCCGTTCCAGGTGTGATCCCAATTTGTTGAACCAAATCACCAGGAATTCCCCAATTTATGCTGATGTACACTGGAGATATGTGCTTACGAAGGGTTGTAGAAGTGTGTGGGGGGGGCAGTTGAAGGGGGAGAGGCTAGCAGAAAAAGGGAGGAGGAGCTACAATGGGAAAAAGAGAGAAAAAAACATGAAAGAAAATCTTCAGTTGTTGAACGTTATATCTACTGGCTTCTTTAATAGTACTACTCTACCTTTAATTTTTACCTAGACAGTTAAACAGTAAAATCCACTAGGTTATGAACAACACCCCACTCAGTGTTGTTGCAAACTTTGTTCCTCATTCTCAAACGCAGAGCGAGAAAAGTCTCCTGAAACATCATTACACCCCTCAGTGATCGCTGCACGCAAGCTACCTCTTCGTCCTTAACGAAACCTCATATTAGCTCCACCCCCCAAACAAAAAAATTGAGTGCCTGAAGTCGACGGACCGGAGGGGCCATTCTAATGAACCTTGTTAGTGAATGCATCAGTCCAAGAAAGTTCAATTTAATCATTGTCTTACAGCAACAACAGAATATGACAGGGTTCCGTCCCGTTGCCATGCAGATCCTCACTGTCGCCACGTTCTGGAACTAACGAGTACAAAGTCTGTGATATTGGTTCCAGGTATTTCTCTCCCGTTACACTCTGATGTAGGTTCGGACTGGGGCTGTCAAGAGAGCAGGGGTATTTTTCCTCAACAGGATGCCCCAAAATATTACATTTTCCCCGATTATACATTCTATCTTGGCGGTTGCAATGTAGCAAAATGTTGCAAAATTTTCCTGGGTTTTATAATTTCCCGCATTGTAAGTTTTTTAACCTTGGTTCCCCGAAAGACGTAAAATCGATGTTCCACCGTATTGTCAATATATAACGCCCTCTCAATAAAGACGATATTATTATTATTATTATTATTATTATAACAACCATAGAGCATAGGCTACCCCTCGTGGGTTGTAAATTCTTGGCCCTAGATGGATTCTGTACACACAAGATCCGTTCACTGTCACTAGTACTCAATATAGGAGAATGAGCTTACACAGGCACGTATCTAGAAATATGTTTTGGGGAGTCCAAATAATCAAATTAATTAATATGATATTCTTATTACATGACATGTGTAAATGGACTGTATGAGAAAGGTGATATAACAGTACGTATTCATTATCTACCTTACTTGTAGTTAAGATCGGCAAAATTTGTAAACAACAACAACTGCCCTGGCAAGGAAATTAATGTGAAATAGATAAAGAATTGAATAATTTGGCTATAGAATAAGGATGTTAGATCCAGTTACGAAAAGTAAAGTGATATTTCATGAATGTTAATAAAATAAATAACCCTCGATTGAACAACAAGTGTGTATATTTTCGTTATTTAATATTAGTTAGTTTATTATTTCAACATTTTCATTATTTAATTTTTGTACTTAATCTTTGGAGGGCCCCCCACTAAATGCAGTGGTTGGAAACGATATAAAATTTTTGTTTTGAGCGTGCTCTTTTTAAAATTGTAGGGTGGTACGATGTTCCTGCGCCACTGCACACACACACACGTATAAACACATCCCTCCACTTGCTTTCGGTTGAATATTCAACAATAAAACCAGAAGGTTTTTCTCCCACAGCATACGAATTAAACTTTGGGCCATGAAATTAGATGGTAGCAGAAGTTCGCACCGTTGCCACGTCTGAGCGCAATCCCGTGTGTCCGGAGGTTTAAGAGAATGAAATGTCTGCTGTAGAGTTGGTCTTTGTAATCCATGCGATACAGACTGACAGTATTTGCTCGAAAAGTCATGGATGGCACAAAAGTGCACCGGAAAGAGGTCTGCGTGACGCTCGAACTAGGCAACGCAGCCCGGTCGACGTTGCCACAGAGTGCACTGGAGCCAGTGACTTTTGTCGTGCTCTCGCATTTCTTTTCCCATACGTGGCATCAGCGCTATTCCGACAAGCTTCCTATTTTCATGGCCGTGCAGACTAGACTTACCTACTTCTTCTTCTTCCTCCTCCTCCCAAAGATCCTTTCGATGGACCTGCGGATCAAGCCCTTCTTGGGTTCACCAGCGACCCTGGAATCGTAAAGAGACTCTGTGTTACAACTCAAAGAATGCTTCTACTGGCTGCTTTATTGAACAGACAGAAACAAGGTTCACACTAATTCACAGTTTGATTGCCAGTTCACCATCTCAGTACGGAAAAGATGGAAGAGGGCTTTGCGTATCACCCGTTAGTGCAACAACACCCTTTGACCTGAATAAGCTTACTCCGTCACTTTCCTAAACATCCCTAGATCCACCCTCTCAACCCCATTCCCAAACCCCTATATTTACTCATCACGTTGCCCCCACCCCTTTCACACACCTTATCACTCAATCTTCGACAGGCTTGGTGGGAGAAACAAGGATTTTTTGCATTCAGCCAGGTCGATCAGTCACTTCTGTTTCCCCCATCTTTGTATGACCAAAGATGCAGCCTGCCAAGTGGCTTTTTCATTGGGTAACGCTTGGCCAATCTTGGAGTCCCGTTGCTGCTTCATCGTGGAATGCCATTTCCTCTTTTGAAACGCCCCGGGGGTTCGATCCTCACACACACACACACACAACGTTGCAGTTGCAGTTTCTCAGAATAGTACTTGACTGCAACGTACCGGGTTCGACGTTGTGATGGGGAACATTATTCAGTTTTACCCATAATGTTAGCTCTTTTCTAGCCGGAGATATGAGGTTTTTATACACTCAGGGTTCGGGTATATATATATATATAATGAAAGTTAACGTCGACGTAAACAGTTTATTACACTGGGATGAAATTAGATATCCGCACAAAACAAAGTCACAATATCTCCTGATAAGATTTCACTGCACTTTTGTCATTCTTCAAGTTCCAGGTTCGAATCTCCTCTGCAGAAGTCTTGGAGAGGGAGGACAGGGACCATTCAATTTTTCTCCAGTGGGGAATAAAGGACCTTATTTTTCTTTTATGGCATTGGGTTGGCTTTTGTGCTGACTTGGGGACAATAAGGCATTAATTAAACGACTCAAGGAACATTTAAATCTGCTTTCCTAGTAAATAGTAATATCAACAAAGCAACGGAAATTTACTCTAAGCTTAATTTACTCAAAGGATAATGCTTAGTTAAACTTTATTTACTTTAATTAATTACTTGAATAATGCTAAGCTGAAGGCAGCAATAAAACACTGCTCATTTTTCCTTTAATGAAAAATTAACTAACGATGAACATCACCCTTCATATAATCTACCTGGTAGGCCAAGAAATATTGCTATCGTTCGTTTTCAGACACGATTTTATTTTTGTTATGACAAGGGGCTGGACCACGCATCTCACAACATTTAAAACATAATTGAAGTCTTTGAAATTCTTCCTACCGTGCTTTTAAAAGAAAATCTGTTACCACAAATAAAAAAACGAAAAACATGATAGAACTATCTACTAGAAACCATGCATTGAATCGCAACTATGTGCTCGCGTGCACTATTTCATGTTTAATGATGTTTCTTTATGTAATTACAGAAAAAGAACAAATGAAGAAACTGTAAACAGATTTCACTACTGTTACTTAGAAAAAGACAAGCAGAGAGAATAGCTTTTTCAATTAATTAAATATAAAACTTACTTGCTCTTAGCTTCTGGGCCATCAGGTCTATCTTCGAGCCTGTTCCATCCTATCCTAGAGTTTTGTGGATCATTGGTGGCGGCTTCTGCCACCTGTCGGTCAGCTATACCCGGTGTATAATCTTTTGTGGTTTTTACAACTGGTCGTCTAGTCTGAGACGTACTTGTGTGGCTTATGTTGCAGCCTTGGACTGGCGATTGAACGTGAAGGATTCTGGCAGTTATTTGAGAAGGAATGGAGGGGGAGACTGGAAGCACGTGAAGGAGTGGCACAGTGGTTTCTCCTTTCCGTTCTGAAGAACTAATTTCGTCTGATACTGTTTGTGTATCTTTCTCCTTTTTCTCACTCTGCTTGCTATCAGACACTTGCATTGACTTTGGATCTTTGTAAACCGATTCCAGCACCTCTCCTACCCTGTCCTCAGATAGTCCTCCATCTTCTACTTGGGTTTCTGCCGGTTTTGAGTGTTTGCCAGGAGTTATTTGAGAAGGAATGGAGGGGGAGACTGGAAGTACGTGAAGGAGCGGCACAGTGGTTTCTCCTTTGCGTTCTGAAGAACTAATTTCGTCTGATACTGTTTGTGTATCTTTCTCCTTTTTCTCACTCTGCTTGCTATCAGACACTTGCATTGACTTTGGATCTTTGTAAACCGATTCCAGCACCTCTCCTACCCTGTCCTCAGATAGTCCTCCATCTTCTACTTGGGTTTCTGCCGGTTTTGAGTGTTTGCCAGGAGTTATTTGAGAAGGAATGGAGGGGGAGACTGGAAGTACGTGAAGGAGCGGCACAGTGGTTTCTCCTTTGCGTTCTGAAGAACTAATTTCGTCTGATACTGTTTGTGTATTATTCTCCTTTTTCTCACTCTGCTTGCTATCAGACACTTGCATTGACTTTGGATCTTTGTAAACCGATTCCAGCACCTCTCCTACCCTGTCCTCAGATAGTCCTCCATCTTCTACTTGGGTTTCTGCCGGTTTTGAGTGTTTGCCAGGAGTTATTTGAGAAGGAATGGAGGGGGAGACTGGAAGTACGTGAAGGAGCGGCACCGTGGTTTCTCCTTTGCGTTCTGAAGAACTAATTTCGTCTGATACTGTTTGTGTATCTTTCTCCTTTTTCTCACTCTGCTTGCTATCAGACACTTGCATTGACTTTGGATCTTTGTAAACCGATTCCAGCACCTCTCCTACCCTGTCCTCAGATAGTCCTCCATCTTCTACTTGGGTTTCTGCCGGTTTTGAGTGTTTGCCAGGAGTTATTTGAGAAGGAATGGAGGGGGAGACTGGAAGTACGTGAAGGAGCGGCACAGTGGTTTCTCCTTTGCGTTCTGAAGAACTAATTTCGTCTGATACTGTTTGTGTATCTTTCTCCTTTTTCTCACTCTGCTTGCTATCAGACACTTGCATTGACTTTGGATCTTTGTAAACCGATTCCAGCACCTCTCCTACCCTGTCCTCAGATAGTCCTCCATCTTCTACTTGGGTTTCTGCCGGTTTTGAGTGTTTGCCAGGAGTTATTTGAGAAGGAATGGAGGGGGAGACTGGAAGTACGTGAAGGAGCGGCACAGTGGTTTCTCCTTTGCGTTCTGAAGAACTAATTTCGTCTGATACTGTTTGTGTATCTTTCTCCTTTTTCTCACTCTGCTTGCTATCAGACACTTGCATTGACTTTGGATCTTTGTAAACCGATTCCAGCACCTCTCCTACCCTGTCCTCAGATAGTCCTCCATCTTCTACTTGGGTTTCTGCCGGTTTTGAGTGTTTGCCAGGAGTTATTTGAGAAGGAATGGAGGGGGAGACTGGAAGTACGTGAAGGAGCGGCACAGTGGTTTCTCCTTTGCGTTCTGAAGAACTAATTTCGTCTGATACTGTTTGTGTATCTTTCTCCTTTTTCTCACTCTGCTTGCTATCAGACACTTGCATTGACTTTGGATCTTTGTAAACCGATTCCAGCACCTCTCCTACCCTGTCCTCAGATAGTCCTCCATCTTCTACTTGGGTTTCTGCCGGTTTTGAGTGTTTGCCAGGAGTTATTTGAGAAGGAATGGAGGGGGAGACTGGAAGTACGTGAAGGAGCGGCACAGTGGCACACTCAAAATTGGCGATCTTCAGGACGTGTTCCTGCGAGCCCTCATGTGCCTCCTTCATCTCTGGAAAGACATTTCCGTAAATAAGTTTATAAAGTTAAATTTATTTTAGTGATGCTTGGTGATCTCCGAACTTGGGATACCAAATTCACAAAAAGAAACAGGAATGAGAAGGCATTTGAGATCAAGTAATTCTATCGCTGCTGGACGTAATATCAAAAACATTGTTAGGTCCAGTTGATTAATTTCTTTATAGCATTAATCCTCATCTTCAGGATTATCCAATACTGGCAGAAATGCAAAGTAAAATAAACTAAATCAATCAATCATTTATAAAGTTCTCTTACCTTCCTCCCTGGCATGGTGCCTGTGAAGTGTGTCCAAACCCTCTTCTAGAGCATCAAGTCTGAACAGGACACTCTTCGCGGTCCTGCAGTACCTTTTCTCCATCCTCCTCAACTTCATGTCTATTAGCTCATTTATCTCCGCTCTCAAAGTACCTGTTGTTGTTGGGGTCGAGAATCTCGGAGACTGAAATGAGAAATGCCATCACTCATTAGAGTCATAATAATAATACTTATATCTGTGACCCTGTAAAACATAGACATGGGAAACAAGTACAGTATTGAAAGTTTTGTCCACTAATAGTTTAAAATATAATGTTAATATTGTTTGGGACGTTATTATATAACCATACTCCAGTATACAGTGGTGTATATTTTGTTTTAGGTCGTAGTCATTTGTGCCTCTAGAGTTTATGTATTTGGTAAGTTGTGGTCACCTAGCCAGTATTTAAAGCAGATAAGATAACTTTATATATGTAGAGAGAAAAAAAAAACATCATTATTCGTTGCTCTTTAAACATTTCTTTACAAGGAGCCCTAAAACCGAATTTAAACATGATTCTCAAGGCCCTTTTTTGAAGTCTTTGTACTCTTGAGGTTTGAGTATAAGAAGCTCTGCTCCATGCTACAATACCATTCGTTATGAGGGTAAATGTGCAGTGTTATTAATTTCAGTTAAGTTGTATTGTGCAAGCACTGTTTATTTTTAGTGGATGAGGGTCAAAATTGAGAGGGGAGGGGCTATACATCATATTGAAGGACATGAAGGAGGGTTTCCATGAGGATCTCCCCTTTGGGGTGGTGCGAGCACTGTGGCCAACTTAGCTGTTTGGAAGTTAGGTCTGACTCTTTTGTGCACTCGTTTTGCTGTGAAGTGGGATTGTTTGTACAGTGTTCGGATGTTTTGTGTACTAATTTTTCTTGCTTCGTGTACTATTGTACACCTTTTATCCAGTAACGGCGCTCTTCAACTCTCTCCCCCATTTTATAGAGCATTTGGCAACATCTTGTGTATTCGACGCTCGTTTGTTTCGTCCCACCAGGATCTTTCGTTGCCTTCTGACTCGGAAAGGCCCGATGTCGGTCGAAGAGAATTCAACTGATCGCCGATTCCTTGTTTCTCAGCTGTCAGTTGGAATTGCGAGCAGTGTAGTACGTGGAGTTCTACTTAGCTACAAGAAGCAAGACTCTTCAAATACCTTTCTTGCCGTCACAATAGGTGGGTGGAACTTGGAGCTTCCAGAGCGCAACCTTTTATTTGATGGAACCTTAGAAGCGTTTTCTTCATCCTCCGTTTCCCAGTCCACTTCAGAACAATCCTTTGAAAAGAAGAAATCATTCCTTAGTTCAAATGAGATGTGTGACGGGCGTTTCACCTTCACACACACACACATGAAAAACAATTCTTGCAGACCATTTTCTCTTTCCTTGGTTGTTTCATGAATTTTAAATGCATTTTCTAGCATAACGTGCATATTTAAATTTCCTGACATTAATCGAAAAGAAGGTGAATGGAATAGTACAGTATTATTTTAACTGAAATGTTTGGCAATGCATTAAATAATTTCCTCCAGCTAACTTCAAATACTTTGGGTGAAGCCTGTTCTGAGGTTCCCTTGCTGGCCACTATTATCGCTTCAATTGGTGATTTTAAAGTAAAATTGGTCGCAATATTTTTTTTTTAAAATTCATCTTATATGCGCAAGATACAACCGTATTTTCAGATGCTGGCTGCCTGATTACTGTATCATGTTAGACCAACTCTGAAAGAAGATGAATGACTTATACGGAAAAAGACTGAAGAGAATGTTAAGTAACCTTGAAGTAAAAATAAGGAAAACTACTAAATTGCTTTTATCCCTTTGCTTCAGTAGCTTGAGCCACCAAACAAATTACATACAGTCATGGACATAAGTATTCATACAAAGGCATTGTCTGAATGAAACATGTTATTATACAAAGAAGACCGCAAAGGCAAGTCAAGTCTGTAGCACATATGCTCCATTGGAATGGCAAGAATAGAAACGCAAAGCAATTGTGTGCATACAATTGAAATTGTCATGAGAAATGTGGGTAATCCTTAGATAAACTGCTTTCTGGATGGTCATAAGTATTCATACGCCAGGTTATAAACCCCCAAAAAAGTTCGTGAAACAACCGTTTCCATCATTCAGTGCCAGATGAGTGTTTACTTCACTTGCACCTGTGTAAGGAAGTGGTTGGCTTGGTGCTGGCGTGCTGCAGGAAGTCAAATGGGCCGCAAAGGGAAGGAAACCACGATCGAAGAGAGGAGAATTATGATATCATTATACCACAATAAGAAATCATATTCTGAAATCGCAGACATAGTTGGGAGAAGTCGTGCGACTGTGCAAAGTGTCATCAAACGATATAAAGACACAAAAGTGCTGATAAATAGGGAAAGGGTTGGGCGTGCTCAGAAACTTACTTCGAGAGAGAAACAAGGATTGTTGAGAATGATAAAAAAATAAAAAATAAAATAACATCGTCAGCAGTGTCGGCACATGTTCACGAACACCTGGGAAAACAAGTGTCCTCAAGAAGTATTAGAAGGCTTTTCAACCGAGCAGGGTACAGAGCTAGGGTACCTAGAAGAAAGCCATACATACATCAGTAAGAAGAACAAGAAGGCCAGATTAACATTTGCAAAGGGGTATGTGAGTAAAAGTTTGGACTTCTGGGATAAAGTGTTGTTTACGGACGAGAGTATATTTAATATTATCCATAGTGATGGTAGAATTTTGGTGTGGAGAAAGCCCAATACTGAGCTTGAGCCTCGAAATCTCTTGGCCTGGAAGTGGTGGCGTTATGGTCTGGGGCTGTATGTCAGCCTCGGGTGTTGGAGAACTCGTCTTTATTGAGGGAACTATGGATAGATTTGTCTATTTGGATATTCTGAAGAACAATTTGAAGCAGAGTATCGATCATTTGGGTCTTGGGAATGATTTTTACTTCCAGCAGGACAACGACCATAAACATTCAGCTGAGATTGTCCGCCTTTGGTTGTTATATAATACTCCCCACACACTCAAAACTCCACCTCAGTCCCCCAACCTTAACCCCATTGAACATCTTTGGAGCCATTTGGAAACCAGACTCCGAAAACATGACATAACAAGCAAGAATAGACTGAAAGAGGTCATTTTGCATGAGCGGCACAATATTACATCTGAAATAACCACGCCTCTTGTTCATTCTATGCAAAAGAGACTGACAGCTGTTCTCCATAACAGAGGAATGCATACTAAATTATGACGACATGGTATTTGTTTCTGTCTTTTCTTCAAAGTGAACTTTTATGTTGGTGTATGAATACTTTTGTCCAGCCAAAGAAGCGGGTATTGAGAATGTTTTGTATTTTATTTTTCTACAAGCAGCATCTGATATTTATTTTTGTTGTCAATATATCGTTTGGTGCATACATGGTAAAGCATTAACAGTTTTGACTTCCTTATTGTTTTCCTACCTGCTGCAATTCGTCCTTTCTTCCTTTCAGTTCCACTGTATGAATACTTTTGTCCATCACTGTAGATGTTTGGCAACATTGCATTGGGTGTGTCGCTGGAATGCAGGAGCTGGGGGTCTTCTGGTGGGAAAGTAAACAAGAAACGGACGAACCACTGGCATTTTGAGAGAAAAATATTGGCTTTCCAACAGGAAAGAAATGAAGGGGAAAATACACAATACGAGGACCTATTTAGGCTGGATCAAGACCTACCATGTAGATTAAATAATGAAAATGCAATTGTTTAGGATTTGTTCTACTTGTGGATAATGTTTCCCTATGTCCTCGAAATGCCAAATTATGAAGCTGTTTTTTTTTGTTTTGTTTTTTTTGTGTGTGTTTGTACGGTACCTGAGTATTCTGAATGGTCGTCCATCCCTTGCTACGCCTCTGCCTATTTCTAAACTCTCTCATGAATCTAGGAATTTTTACCTCGAGCAGTTAACTACCAGAGAAGTTCCTTACCACATCTTCTGCCGATACGATGAGAGGAGGAGAAGGAATGCTGGCCGTCTTTTTAGCACCTCTCGTGTCGGGGAATTTTTTAAGTATTCCTTGCTTTTCCTGCTTCTTTGCTTCTTCACCTTCCTTCCTGACGACCTATAAATATAGAAGGTAATAAACAAAATAAAAGTTAAAAAGATTTTTAAGTAAGGATAATGAACTAACTAACTCTCTAGCCTTCTTGAACCCAAACATTCACGACTGCAGCACCACAGCCCTTCCATCTGTCCGTATCCTGAGCAAGATCTATATAATCTTTTTCCATCCCTGGGTCATTCCATGTCAAATCACCCAGAATTTTGTGAAAATGTCACCCACCATCCCCGATTTCGATGAAATTCGGTATGCTTATAGAACTTTTGATGCTGATTACAAAAATGACAACTTTTTTAAAATTGGTCAAGGGGTTCAGAAGTTACGCGCTTTTTAAGATCTCCGTTTACGCCACATGCGGCTCCACTTTGAATGACACGCATTAGGTTATAAACGATCATATCTTCCCTCGGGTTTGCCGTAGAAACTTCACGTTTGTCTTCTTTTGTTCATAATAGTATAAGCTTTCATTTAAATAACATTTCAGATGAATGCATCAATAAACATGTATTTTTATATATAGTTTTATGTATTTTTTTAGAAAAATAAATGACTAACTTCAAGAGCAAATTTCATGCAATGCCCCCCCTTCAATTTCCCCCCAATTTTATATGTAGGTAGCTCAGAGTGTGTACTAATGCCTGATGGAAAAATTGGGATGGGCGGTTCAGAGACAGGGTGATAAAAAAATAATTTGCATAAAATGACATTAAAAGTAAATCTTATTAAAAATGCTTATGTATTTAGCATAAAGCCTGAAGTACAATATGTTTCAAGATACATTATTTAAAATGTATGTTCACTATGTGTGAACGTAATCATAGGCGTAATCTGGTGGGGCAAAGGGAAGCACTTGCCCCCTCCCAAATTTATATATTAATTAAAATTTTCAAGTTAAATATATTTTGTGATGCTCCTGGCACTTGAGGAACAAATGAATAAAGAGTAATAATTGTGATTTTTCAAATATATTTATCAAATAATCCTGGACACTATTTTTATGCGATGGAAAGCTTTGTGATTATCTCAACTCGAAGATAGTTTCCAAGTGACACGCATTAAGATTGTACCTAAAAATTGTAGTCTATGCATTTCCAAAATTTCATGTACTATAAATTGTGCCGTTCACATTTTAGATGGATATTTTGACCATTTGAAACACACTAAAGTATTTGACTTATCACTAAGTACATATGTCCATCCATTTATGTTTATAATGTCTACTGGACACACCATACATTTTGACCAGTAGTAGGAAGTTGATGGACCAAGTGGATGCAAGAATTTAATAGCTGCATCTCCATTTTCACATGGACTTTTGAAACAATCCTACAAACAAGTTTCAGTCACGCACACATATTCTACTACATAACTGTTTACAGTTGGAATTCGGAAAATAACTTCTTCACAAAAGACAAACCATATAGTTATAGAAAACATATTACATCAGCACTTACTATTTTTGCTCTGACTGTTAAACAACTAGTGTTTCGAAGTAAATAGTTACAAAGTTACAAGTACAGTTACTTTTTATTTAGGAATTCTAACTGTAACTAGCTACTTTTAAAAGTAAGTACCTGTAAAGTTAACAACGGTAACAGTTATTTTTGGCATAAGGGAAATAGCTAAATTGGACAATTCTGTTCCAGACTATAAAAATAAAATATGTAGATGCTGAATGCTAAATTTAGAACATCCACGCTTTACTGTAATTCATTTCTAATTGTATGTGAAACTCCATTCTTTTTGGTAGACTGCTGCGTTCGTTTGGAATGTGGTTGTCCAGCTAGGAAAAAGTCATTGTCGAAGGAGTGGATCTTTGGATCTTGTTGAACTTGGAATGGAGGAGAAAGAAATAGGTTCAAGTGGAATCAATGACACCATATTCAAAATACCGTGGTCAGCATACAAATGATTTTTTAATTATAATCGTTCAAGCAAAGCTGACTGTGTTTTCCATCATTTGTTAGCAGTAATAATGTAAATATATGAATACATATTATGTACTAAAAACATAAGCAAAACACGGAAGTCTTCATGATCATTGATTTTGTGTAACTTTTACACAAATCAATGATCATTAACAGTACGTTACTGTTACAGTAACTGTAAAAGAAACTCAGTTACTTTCAAAGTACCAGTAACAATAACTGAGTAATTTTTTTAATGATTGACTGTAACTCAGTTACTTGTAAAAAGTAACTTACTGAACCTGTAAGCTCAAAATAGTGCATACTTCCTGGTACTGTTGTAGTACTTCGCAATTGCTGACACACTGTACTGTGGGTTGTTGTCATTTCATCCTAGATGATTACTAAGAAATTTATGCCTTGAATACTATTTCTACGGAATTGGTACATAATTGCCGTACTTGTTGCTTTATACTATAGAAGTCTATACAAGTAGTTTTACTGTTCCAACCATTCTGTGTTATGTGGCGAGAAAGGTTCATTTGAAAAAAACTTCCATCAGCACAAATGTGTAGTATTAATTCTTACTTCATATTACGTATCCTCATAAAGAGTAGCCAAAAAAGAACTTCCATATTGAGATAAAATGCACAAAAAGAATGTTCTTGAAGATAAATTTGCTAATCTTGGGAATGTTAATAATGATGATTATATATATAATTATATAATATATATATTTTTTTTAAAAAAATGAAAACTGTTGAAACTAATTTACAGTGGAACGTCGATTTTAAGTTATCCAGGAGACCAAGCTGAAAAACCTTAATACATGGGAAAATGTAAAATCTTGGAAAATTTCTAAACAATTTGCTATGTTGGGACCACTAAGATTGAATGCAAAATGAAGGAAAATGTAAAATCGAGAAACTTAAATCGGAGTTCCACTGTAATTATTACTTGCAAATTTTAAATTAATCTATACATTTGGGAGAAGGCAAGAGCTTCCCTTTGCCCCGCTAGGTTACGCCTATGATTACATTCACACATGGTGAACCTACATTTTGAATAATGTAGCTTGAAACATATTGTACTTCAGGCTTTATGCTAAATACATAAGCATTTTAATAAGATTTACTTTTAATGTCATTTTATGCAAATTATTTTGTTAATACCCTGTCTCTGAACCGCCCATCCCAATTTTTCCATCAGGCATTAGTACACACTCTGAGCTACCTACATATAAAATTGGGGGGAAATTGAAGGGGGGGCATTGCATGAAATTTGCTCTTGAAGTTAGTCATTTATTTTTCTAAAAAAATACATAAAACTATATATAAAAATACATGTTTATTGATGCATTCATCTGAAATGTTATTTAAATGAAAGCTTATACTATTATGAACAAAAGAAGACAAACGTGAAGTTTCTACGGCAAACCCGAGGGAAGATATGATCGTTTATAACCTAATGCGTGTCATTCAAAGTGGAGCCGCATGTGGCGTACACGGAGATCTTAAAAAGCGCGTAACTTCTGAACCCCTTGACCGATTTTAAAAAAGTTGTCATTTTTGTAATCAGCATCAAAAGTTCTATAAGCATACCGAATTTCATCGAAATCGGGGATGGTGGGTGACATGGCCTGGATGAATTGACATGGAATGACCCCCCCTACCAATTTCCTTTAGGTCCATCTCAACGTTATCCCTCCATCTTCGTCTTGGTCTTCCTACTGGTCTCTCACCATCAGGTTTGCCAACAAGAATCTTGTAAACTCTTCTTTCCTCTCCCATTGGTGCCACATGATCTACCCACCTAAGTCTTCCTGATTTAATTATTCTGATAATATCTGGACACCTGTCTCCCCATCCCTTTTACGCCCAAATATTTTCCTAAGGATCTTAATAGATTCCGTGTACAAAATATATACAAGACTACTCTAGTTATGTTTTTGCACTTATATACTACATATTTGGCTACATTGCATTGGGTGTGTCGCTGGAATGCAGGAGCTGAGGTCTTCTGGTGGGAAAGAAAACAAGAAACAGACGAACCACTGGCATTTTGAGAGAAAAATATTGGCTTTCCAACAGGAAAGAAATGAAGGGGAAAATACACAATACGAGGACCTATTTAGGCTGGATCAAGACCTACCAAGTAGATTAAATAATGAAAATGCCACATGATCTACCCACCTAAGTCTTCTTGATTTAATTATTCTAATAATATCTGGACATGATTACAAATTATGTAATTCTAAATTATGTAACCTTCTCCACTCACCTGTCTCCCTATCCCTTTTACGCCCAAATATTTTCCTAAGGATATGATTCGCTTATATCCTACATAGATATATTTAATAACCCTACTGAAATACGTATGAAGATGACACTTGGAAAAAGAACATCCATTCAAAAAGAACTACTGCAGTTATGGATTCCATGTTGAAAGTTGTATTTTAAATTTAAATACATGGCTCTGTTTACAGTAGAGAGAGAAATGAAATCGTGAAGAAGAAAAATACAGCCAAGATAAGTACCTAGGTACTTTCATTTAATTGACACACTTTGGAGAATGAAGCCATTTTTTCCGGATGTCTTTGAACATCCACACGGTATCGGCCCGGACAAAATTATGCCTTGCTAAAGTGTACCCCATTAGTACTCTCTCCCCAGCCAATAGAAACTAGGACAAAGGAGCAATACAGGAATTCACATTGGATGAAGTTTATTTGGCATTTAAGTGTCAAGAGTGGTCGCTTTCCTCACTGAGTACTCGGATACTTGAAGTGCTCCTGCTATTCAAACACGAGGTGTAAGGTGCGTGTCTCACGTTGGCAGTCTAATGTGCACCCTGTTGGGGCACTGCCACTTTCGATGCAAATACTGTTTGCATGTGGCCCATACTGGAACGAGGAACACTAGCTTTCAACATGTCACGTTGAAGAACCTATATGAAAAAAAAGTCATGAGGGGTGTAAGGGGTGCTCCTTCCACGTAGTGCACCCAATAGTCAACCTCACTTCCACGTAGTACAGCCTGGACTGCAGACTAACGAGGCTCTGGCGACTTGTTTGTGTTGTCCTGTGTTTTGTCCTTGTTCGTGCTGAGTGCTCCTTTGCAGCCTCAGCTTTTAACGAAAGTCTGAAGATTTTAATATTTTATGATCTTAGTTATGCAACGTTAGAGTTATGTCTAACGATGGGGGGCTGGCCCCGTATAATGTGACGGGTGCAAAATAGCCTTAGTGCTGACGCAACCAAAATTTTAAATTCAAATTCAAATTCAAAAGAAGTTATGGCGCATTGACGTTAGTTTGACACTAGCATCCTGTGGATGTACTTTGGAGATTTGTGCTGTGTGACGTAAGTTGGACACATGGGAAACGAAGGAAGAGTTTGCGGGATTCTTGTCGGGGAACCTGATGGTAAGAAACCTGTAGGAATTCCAAGACGAGGAGTGAGGGATAACGTTGAGATGGACCTAATGGAAATCAGTAAGGATTGAGCTTGCCCAGGATAGGGACAGATGAAGGCTTTTGTTGCTGCAGCCATAAACCTTCGGGTTTAAGAAGGTTAGAGAGTGAGTTTCAGTTCGATTTGTATTGTATGTGTTCGATGAGCCTTGATGATTAACTGTATCTCGCCTGGTGCAGGAGTACTAAGGAAAATGGCTGCAAAGGCATCACGCAAAGTACAGGGTTATTCAAAATGATGGATACACTTTCATTCATGTATATTTCCTTGAATATACATTACGTATTAATAATATACATACAAGAGAGAGAGGAAGGTCTAGAGTTCACAAACTTACAATAGAGGTTACAGATGTTCAATATGGCCGCCGCGAGCTGCCATATAACAAAATTTGCTGAACAGAAGAACAGGAGTCAACGTTCGTAGAAAGGCATGTTTCACAACAATACCTGTTGCTTTTGTAATCATGTGAATTGTCAATATATTTTAAATTCTTTTAAAAAATAAGCCCCGGCCAAATTTGAGGCCACGAGACGCCACTGATGTTCTCACAAAATTCAATACGGTTTTGTTTGTCACTCTCGAGAAGCGCCTGTACAAGTTGTAATCGGTATGGTTTGTACAATAAACGGCATCTCAAAACTCGCCATACAGTTGCTTGAGGTATTCCAAGTTCTCTGCTAGCTGCATTAGTTGACTTTCTAGGACTGCGCACAAAACTGCCTTCGATTCGTCTCACATCCTCCTCTGACACACGCGGTCGGCCCGTGCATTTTCCTTTGCAGAGACAACCAGTGTGCTGAAATTAATTAAACCAACGGTATATGCTCCTCCTAATTGGTGGTTCTATGCCGAATCGAAGATGGAATGCTCGCTGCACTGCTGTTGCAGATTCAGTTTTACCGAACTCAAGAACGCAGAAAACCTTGTGCTGCACGGTGGCCATCTTACTTGTAACTGAACTGAAGGGTCCTTGGTGGCACGAGCATGCGCACTCGAGTGGTTGGTTACTCAACTGCGCTCTAGCGGTAGTATTCGAAACTCTAGACCTTCCCCTCTCTCTTGTATGTATATTATTCATATTCAATGTATATTCAAGGAAATATACATGAATGAAAGTGTAGCCATCATTTTGAATAACCCTGTATATATACTCTAGTCGCACGAAAGCCTCCTCACCCAGACGGCTAACCATCCAGCCACAAGTCGAAGGTGGAGTGGAAAATCTGCCCCAGACAGTCCAAGTGCCTTCTTTCTAAGTACCAGCCTCCGTGGGGGAGTGGTTAGCACAGCATGCTTGATGTTTCATTAATTTCATCGTATCATCACTCATCCTCATCTTCGCGATTAGTCAAAAGTGTCAGAAATGCGAATTAAAATAAACCAAAGCAGTCAATCAATAACGATCAACAGACATCTGTGTTCCAGGTGGAAGAGAGGTCGAATCAGTCTGTCGAAACCTCCTGCAAGTTGGTTCATTCAAAGTTCCAAAATGCAGGAAGTTTGTTATTTTTATTGT
The DNA here is from genome assembly GCF_977018435.1 of Lepisma saccharinum. Taxonomy (NCBI): domain Eukaryota; kingdom Metazoa; phylum Arthropoda; class Insecta; order Zygentoma; family Lepismatidae; genus Lepisma; species Lepisma saccharinum. Next base: position 3,251,903 of record NC_139229.1, read on the forward strand.
TTAATTACAACGGAAATCAAGTTTAGATAGTTAGTATTCGAACAGAATAACCTAAGCAAAAACTGTCTTAGAAGTACGTTGCTGAAAGGAAGGATCAAGAGACTACAGCCTGGTTACTGAACTTAGATGATAATTTAAAGTCTGGAATATCATGTTTCGAAAGCAATTTCACCCTATCTATCGGAATCCCCTTCAAGTTCGCTGCACTTTTTGAGACACTCTGCACTCGCAATTCTAGTTTGTTACACGGTGCAACACCCACTCGGCTACTTCGTTGATTTGGTGTCAAGTAGCGTATATGGTGTCTGCACCGTTTGCACTACATTCCGGAGCGGCCTTTAGTGTGTGGTGTATTGTCACGTGGTGCGTGCTAACTAATCAAATGAACGTTGAATGCAGCAGACAGGCATTTCTTAAATCTTCTGAACTTGAACCCCGCCATCCGTCTTCTTGGTCGAACGTCATTTTCTTGAACAAGCCTGACACCAGGATACCCTGCACTACACAGAGTGTCAAAAAGTGCAGCGAAGTAAATGGCGCTAATGGTAACTACCAAGAAGTTCCTTACGTTATTGGTTCTCATCGCATGCGTCAGGGGAGATGTCTTCACTTCGCTGCTTACTGCCTCTTCTGCTGGGCAGAGAACGAAGGTTACGTGTCTTTTTCGCCCTGATGTTCCTGGAGTGCTTGACAGTGGCTGCCTTTTGTCTTCTCTGGCAACTGGCTTCGGTACTTGGTCCTTTCCTCCTCTAAGGGAATCTTGCTCCTTGCCGTCCTCATCGGCCTTTCCATGAGCTTCACCCTTCGTGCTTGGCTCCATTGCTAAATATAGAAGGAAATAAACAAAAGAAAGATAAAAAATAAGATAGTCAAAGTAAACAGCAGATTCATTGTAGTCTTTACAAAAAAAATATTAAAAAATCAATCCTCCATAGCAAAGCATGCCCATTCGTCAGAATGGATGAATGGTGGTGATTCTCGTTGTCTTTCACCCCTTCTCCTCTTCTGACCCTTCACTTGTCCCTTGCCCAACTTTGATTTTTTTTATTCTTGTGTGGCTTTGTTCTAGTATGGTTTCAATGCACTCTTTAGAAGTAACAATTACTTTTGTCGAGTAACATGATGAGTAATAGTAACTGTCACTCTTCGAATGTACTATGCCGGACACTGTGGCTGAGTGTTTAGCACATCGAGCTGCAACGCCAGGGGTGCCGGGTTCGAATCCTGCTCGGGCTTGGTTGTTTATGAATGTCCATTCATCAATTTCATCACTCATTCCCATCTTCGCAAATTAGCCAAGACGCACAAAACGCGAAGTAAAATAAAATGAATCAATCAATTGAAGGGACTATATATACAGGGTGTTTCCGTGACCTTGGTTCAAACTTGCAGGGTGGATGGAGACTGACCCAAGTACCACTATGAGATAAGGAACCCCTGTCTGGAAACGCTCCATTAAAAGGTTATGAGCTTAACCTATTTTGGGCTTCCCGTGACAATGGAGTAGACTACTAAACGATGCGGCTTTGGATTTAATAGGAACGTTAGTTACTACAGTGCATCGTAGCACTCTGCAACGAAAACGTTACTGTAATTGTTCATACTGGCGGCCTTAGCGTCGCATGAAACTCCGTCGAGTCTTCTCTGGAGTCGTTCTGACGATATAGCAATGATCCTTGCCAGCATGTCCTCTCCACTTGCAGGGTTGATTGGATGCTTAGCTGAAAGACACCCCTCGCATCCCCTCGTGGCAAGAACCCTTGCTGCCTGTGTTATCGTCAGAACGACTCACGGGATATTAGAGCAGATGCGACAGAGCTTCTATCGACGCTGAGTGTCGCCATTTTGAACAATTACTGTAACCTTTTTTCGTTGCAGAGTGCTACGATGCACTGTAGTAACTGACGTTCTTATTAAATCCAAAGCCGCATCGTTTAGTAGTCTACTCCATTGTCACGGGAAGCCCAAAATAGGTTAAGCTCATAACCTTTTAATGGAGCGTTTCCAGACAGGGGTTCCTTATCTCATATTGGTACTTGGGTCAGTCTCCATCCACCTTGCAAGTTTGAACCAAGGTCACGGAAACACCCTGTGTGTATATATGGTCCCTTCAATTGATTGATTTATTTTATTTTACTTCAATTTTAGTGCCACTTTGACTAATTTGCGAAGATGGAGTTGAGTGATATGATGAAATTGATGAATGGACACACACAAACATCCATGCCCAAGTCGAAATTCAAACCCGGGACCTCTGGCATCGTAGTGCGATGTGTTAACCACTCCGCCACGGGTTGCGGCACCCCCCCCCCACACACACACATATGTATGTATGTATGTATGTATTTTTGTGTGCATATGTGTGTATGTGTATACATATAGTGTCATGGACGAGATGATGGTTATTAAAATTGGAGAAACGTATATTTTTTATTGCTAAAACCAATGCTGCATGTCGTCAAGTGTGTTTTAAGAACGTGGGAGTATAGAACCTTCAACAGGCATTCAAGACATGCCACAACTTATTGGCTCAACAGTAATTAGCTCTATGATGGTTTCCAAATAAATGAATAATGTTAATCTTCACATATACATTCATTTACTTGAAGTATACGTTTTGAGAAGGACAATGTTTGAAGCTTAGTAGATTATTTTGAAATTTAATGCCTCTACATTTGAAGATTATAATTTAATGTAAAGTAATGTTAATGTCAAATAGTCACCGGTAAAACAGCACAGTTCGCTTGCAATCAACATGTGAAACAAGTTTTACAAGTTACTTCTTTTTGACAAAGTAACTACGAGGTGATGTAGCAAACATTATTATTAAGAAAGTCTTGTAGTACATGCCCATTCATCAATGTCGTCATATCATTATTTATCCTCATCTTCGCGATTAGCCAAAATTGGCAGAAAAGTGAAAGGAAAATGAACTAAATCAATGAAAACGTAGAGTATTAAGTCACTGAATGATCACCAAAATGTGCACTGCTAGATGAATTGGCCTCCACGATGGCGTCGTGGTCCTGTAATGAAGAGGTCCCGGGTTCCATACCCGGTAGATAAACATTGCACAATGGTTCGGATCCCACTTTAAACTGTAGCTTCTCTCCCGATTAGCCTACCAGTGCATAAAGTGGACATAAAACAACATTTCAGCTCAGCTATTTTAATTGTTTTGAGCCTCGGTTGTGTTGGGATTTCTGTCTCGGCCCCATAACGGAAGATTACTCTATTTCCTACTTACATACTATGTTCAGCGTAGAGTCTTAGCAAATCGTTCACAGACTCTTACTTCATGAATATTTTTATTGTCTTGTCTTCTCGTCTTTCTCTAATGCTTTTAGCTTACCATGGAAACAATTGTCTTTTCGAGCATTGTTACAATATTACCTTTACGTGGCATTTCACAATTGTTAATATTTTTCACGTGCGATGAGGTGCCATCTGTGGCCCAGAATGGACGTTTACATGATATACATTGGACCCCCTAATTTTTGACGGAGGGTACGATACCCCATAAATCCTTTGACCCGGATTGCACCCTCTTGTAGCTTTGATTGATTTGATTTGACTTACTTTATTTTACTTCGCTTTTCTGCCTCTTTTGGCTAATCGCGAAGATGAGGATGAGGCATGATGTGATGAAATTTCGCAGAACGCAAGATGATGCCGTTCGAAGAATCTCATTGGTAGCTAAACAGTCTCTTTTGTCTGTATTATCTCCCCATTGTAAGAATCAAAACCATTGAACCTGTTGTGCTATATTGGTACTGTGCTCTTGACGAATTTTCAGAGAAGTAGAAACTGTTTGAAATGGGTGCAAAACGATGAAGTAGAGCATGCAGCAGCACTTCTAGCTTGAACATTCAGTCGAGGATTAGGAGGGCCAGGGTGTTGTGGCTGTCGCCCTCTGCTTTGAAATTAGATTTCCTCAGTTCCTCAGTGGATGATCACTTATTCTAGACCGTCATTGCCTTGTAATCAAGGGGTCTCGGGTTCGATACCCGGTGGAGGCACAAGTGGTTCGGATCCCACTTTAAACTGTAGGTATAGTCCCGATTAGCCTTACTGTGCATAAAGTGGACTTAAAACATCAACTCAAACCAAACTTATTCTAGACATAGAAGAGGGAGACAGCCGTAACCTGAATTCTATTTCGGGGAGGTTCATCTTTTATCAGCAACCGCAATCTAAAGGCAAAAAAGATGAAGATGAATCTCTCTATATATTACAACTTATTACGCAAGATGTTTAAGCCTGCTAAGGAGGTAAAATTAGATACCACTATACACTATTTGCAACGATATATTTGTAGCCTATTATTTCAGCACCAAGAACGATCCCCTGGCTACGTGCCTGGAAACCGCCATTGACGATGCATCGGAGACGCGCTGCTAATTCGGATATTCTGACAAATGCGAGTAACATCGGGCCCGCTCTTTTTTACAGACACAGTTAAATTCTTTCAATTCCCCAATTGGTGCAACTCGGTGGAATCAGTTACTCTTTCCATCCTGGCTGTTCCACCTACGCGGCAGAACTGTTCTAAAGGTACTGGACTTTGGTTTTCAAAGAGTCCTTCTGTTCAGATTCCGTCGGTTGTTCTAGAGAGTCTGGAAGCGCTGGTTTCCAGGCATCCTTGGCCGGCTCGTGTCTCTATCTGCCAGTGCTTAGGCACGCCCGCCTCTGCTGGACGACGAAGCAACCAAATTTATTTAAAGACGTCCACTTTTGGCAGAGATAGGCTAATCGGGCCTGGGCCTACAGTTCAAAGTAGGATCCGATCCAGCGTTGCCGCAATCCGAGGATGCAATTTCCGTCTTTGTGCCAATTTTTACCTTCACCTAAAGAAATCATAAAATAAAAATGGAATGACAATAATTATTATCGTATTTCCGTTGGTCCGTGTTCGTATGAATGAAAAATGCTAAGCCAATTAAACCACACACACACATGTTATATTCATCGCTTCCTGGTCCGATGTCTCGGTTTCAACCATGGCCAGGCATACATTAATCGTTCATCCTAGTCGTTGGTATATTCCTATGATGAATAGAAGCGACGTACAATAAATAAAACAATATAAGTAGGCATAGGTTTGTACTCAAAAGGGTAGCAATGATAGTAAAGATATAACTCGAACAAATATTCATGCCTTCAAATTTCCCTGAAATTGTGATATTTTTCATATAATTTCCTTTTGCCTTTTCGCTTAAAATTTGGTCCGAATTTACCTCTAAAATGGGAAATTTCCCTTCATGTGGCAACACTGATCCGAACCACTATGTTCCTCCACCGGGTATCAAACCTGCGATCCCTTTATTAGAAGGCAACGACGTTAACATTACACCATCTGACTGAATTTTTAAACATCCGAAAAAAGTTCCTCTCTCTTTTTGTGCAAGGATTTAATGTGAGAAGCCTCGATTACTATTCTTGTCAACTATTACAAATGAAGTTAATTGTATTGTATCGTTTGTTGTTATTGTACGTTGCTTTTCTACGAGGCAGAGAAGTGATTGAAGAAAGTGACGAAGGGAAACACAAGGAACGCTCATACCAGGACTCGAACCTGGGAACTTGGGTGGTCAGATCTAAAGTTCACCTACTGCAGATGAGGTTAAGCATCACTTCACAATAATCTACACTGTCATGTAGAAATTGAAGACTCAATGGGGACTCCAACCAGGGTCCCTGGAATTCCGTGCCATTGCTCTACAAACATACTCTCAGTGTCGGAAATGGCTCTGATGTGGTTGGAAAGAACGTACATTTCATAATGTCATGGAAATATATAGTCGCGTGAGGGTCATATCCCCCCCCCCCCCTGCCTTGCGCATGCATACAAAGTGAAGTTTGTTCAGGTTCTGCAGCCACAATACAGACCACAACGAGAACGATTTGCTATTGAGATGCTAGACCGAATCGAGCAAAACCCAGACTACCCAAACCCAATAGTTCTCGGAAACATGTCAGGAGAAGCATAAGGTGAATGTGTGGTGTGCAATGACGATAGACAGAATTGTTTTGACCGTTGTTCTTCATTGAGCAAACAGTAACCGGGAACTGTTATGTGGACATGCTTGAGCAATTTGCTATCCATCAGCTTCTTCCTCTGCATCCAAATGTGATCTTCCAGCAGGATGGTGAACCACCGCACTGGATTTTGGATGTTCGTGAGTTTCTGGACTTAACGTTCCAACTGCGATGGATAGGACGTGATGGACCAATCGGGTGGCTACTACGATCTTCGGACATAACTCCCTCTGGATTTGTTCTTGTGGGGCTATGTAAAACACGGTCTGCACTTCACCTGTATGTGACCTTCTTATCTCCGCAAGAGAATTGCAAATTCCATCAACTCCGTCATCCCTGACATACTAGCACTAGACATTTTGAGGGTTACGAAAGGAACCCACGTAGAACTGCACTAAATTAATAAAAAATAGTTGCTTTACATAGTGCCACAAACAGCAAGGCTCTATGTCAGTTTCCTCACACTTCTAATTTAAAATCAGGGATGTCTCATGTGGACACCCTGTACTTTATCTAAATGTGAAGGATATGAAGACCTGATCAAAGAAGGAAAAGATCCAAAGAGTGATTTACATCAAAAAAATTTGGTAGACAATTTCAGTAGTCTTGTCATGAATTACAATAAAGATGTGTTTTTCTTTAAAATAATACAGTAATTTTATACTGTATAAATTTCAATGATTCCTTTTTTCAGAAATTATGTTCACTTGTTTTAAATTGTATTTCTCTTAAAACGTTATTTAAGGAAATTTTATAAATCTAAAAAGAAATAAAAATGAGGGGTTCAGTTCATCTAAAAGACTTCTAACAAACACTTTGTAATCTTACAAAATAGAAAATGCCGTTGTTTGGTTCAAGAATTGTTAAGACTTTCAGCTCGCAGTTATTCTCATAAAATGTTTTGTAGTTTTTCTGCAAATATTTTATTTCTTATTTTTGAAAAATAGATTGATTGATTTATTATGAAAGTATACACTATGTGGATCATTTCTGAGAAATCCGGACGTTGATAGGGGACACCGTTCCCGAGATATATCAAATCAAAAAATATCCAATATGGTAGATTATTTTCAATATGATGGACGTCAGAGCGCAGATATCGATTGACTACTCGACTGAAAATAATTTAATTATAGAACAATTAATCCTACCAAGTCTCTTGCTTTTATGAACCAGTCAATGATTCGAGACAGCCTCCGGCCTCCTGTGATGAAGATGCACTTGTTTGGCACTATCCTCCATTTGTGACATATTTTATACAGTATTTTTCATTCAAATGCATTAAGTCTTTTATTTTTGTAAAGGTTATGAATTGGGCTACAACTTTTATTCGAAACAATTTCCTGTCATTTAATTTATTCAAAAGTTACAAGGCAAAAATTTCAGAAAGTGCTAGAAAAATTACATCTTTTAAGGATTATTTTTTAAATAACGTTAAAACTGCTGACATTAGCGAAAAACTAAACAGAATAATTTTCGTAGTCCATCTAATGAGTATCAAGACTAAGAAAATATTTTCGGTTTACGACCATTGGTTACGGAGATATAGGTCATTAGCTGGAAAGTCCGCCATATTGGACGCCATCTTGAATTACTCAAATTGCTCATGTTTGACAGAGTGGCATCAATCGGATCTGAAATATACATAACATTAGTTTCCAAAATCAGTCAAAAACTTTTTATTCATACCTCAAAACGAGGCTTTATGTGTTTGTTCACTGTTTTTTTTTTTAATTTTCAGGGATAATATTGCTACCGTGGGCCTTATTAAATAAGAAACTTTATTGCTTTGGTATGTGCGAGGGATGTTACAAAAGTAAGAGCAGATTTTCGGTATTTCATGAAACGAACACACCAGGCAGTCCACAACACTGGCGCAGGGAAGGTGCATTCTGAAAGACATTATCAGTGTTTGTGTGATGTTAGGAACTGTGTTGAAATAGTTTCTTTGCATTTGTTAAACATTCTATGCGCTTATATTGCAACTTGTCAGAGGAATGAGGAAAAATATTTCCTCGTCATGATGCTCTTTTTAGCCAATGAAATATCTGGTCTCTTATTCCCACTATAGTCTCACGTTGTTGAATGCAGTGGTGCAAACTCCATACAAAATTTGATGGGGGTTGGCATGAAAATAATTATACAGATGCGTGTGTGTGTATGATTTGAGGTGAGAATTTTTCCAGTTATTTCCCCCCAGAGCCGTCTGGAGTTAACGCAGCCTCAAATGAGGGGTTGCCTTGATGTAACCCAGGAGGGTGAAAGGAGCCGGAGCATGGTGCTGATCACATAACTTCAACAAATGATGGACCTCTGCTTCGTGTGCGTAAACGGAATGTTTCAATTTGTTAGGAGTGGCTTTACCTTAAACACATTCTGTTATGTAAAGAAGTGGATACGATATTAAAGGCGAAGGTTTATTATTTCCTAGAAACGTCATGAAGCTGGTTGTATCTATTTATAGACGAATGCCCCTCCTAGAGAAAAAAGACTAGAGAATAGAATTGGCATGGCAATTTTGCCATTCCACAGTAATTTGCTCTGTGTCGTGCATTTTTTTCTAATGACGAAAGATGAGATTTATATCTGTATAGATCGTAACATTTACTGGATAATTGTTATTTTGATGTATCGGATGTTTCAAAATGATTCATCGGATTTCAAATGACTTGGTATTTGGACTGTACAAGATTGGAGTTGATCGTGATGTCAGTCTGAAGTAAAACTTGCAAACATTCCTATCGTAAGAACAACATGAAGGTAATGGTGGAATTAGTTCCACAGTGGCTACAGGATGTCCATTCTCAATGACTCCTCAGAAGTTAAGATGCGATTTTTCGTATCATCCAGAGTTGTGGGAGAGATACACACACGGGACCCTTAAAGCCTTCATGTATCTGCAGAAGACGTTCCGGTGGCTTCGGTGGCCAACTGTTAAGCTAATTCGGGTGAATCGTTTTGAAACACTGTAGTGTACCGCGTCAACAACGATAATCATATTATATCTTTTTCACGTATGAAACAACTTTTAATTCATAGTATTGCAGTCACACGAAGAGGTATTTTCTCATAAGAACGGACAATAAGATTTTGTATGTTGATGTCAACGAGAGATTCGGAGCAATGCTACAGCTGTTTCATTCGCTCCGGAGAGAGGAGTGACTCCCTAAACAGATCGGAGAAGTGTCAACTGGGAACATGTCACTTCCATCAGGAGTGAATTATTAGTGACACATACTGTAAACTCTCCCGAGCTGGCCCTTACTCTGTTCTGTTCATGAATACCAAGATATACAAAAAATAACGAGCATCTGTGGCATGCCCTATTTTATTCATTCGGTCATGTTGCTCGCAACAGGCGTTAGTTATTTTATAATACACATTAAAGTACCCCTTTCCTAAGCTATAGTGTAACAGTACCATCGTCTCCTTGCAATCAAGGGATCTCGGATTCGATACCCGGTGCGGTTCGGATAAAACTTTAAACTGTAGGTAATATAGAACAAGCCGGTGGCACTTTGGATTAGTAATTTTCATGTTCTAGCCCCGCATTTATTGCTTCAGTTCCCATCAGCATCTTCCTTTCTACACGCATTTCATTCTTCTATATTCTCTAGTAGTTATGGTACCTCCTTGAGACCGATAAATCAATTGATTGGAAAAGATCGATCAAAGATCAATTGATGACGCAGCGTGTTTTTTTTTTAGGATTCTGATTGGTGTGACGTCATAAAAGGGGCGGGGTTTTAGTTTGGGGTGAATGTTTTGACAGGTGGGTGGGGAGGAGGAAGAGAATGACAGTATCCGTAGCGACGATTGAGAGCGTGATGTTTTTCTCGGAATTGTGAGAACAGATGGTGTGACTGTTATCGAATTCTTGGAACGGGGAGTGTGGCGTGTCTGTCTGAATGGAGGTTTGCAGACTGTTAATGGATGAGAACAGGTGGTGTTTGTCTGTTACGAAATGCTTTGAACGGTTTAGTGTGCGGCGTTTTTGTCGGGGTGGTGATAGGTTTTCCGGGTTGTTAATGGATGAGAGTAGATGGTGCGTGAGTGTTATGGAATTGTTGGAACTGTTGAGTGATATGTGTGGCGTGTTCGTTGGGATGGAGATAGGGTGTCTGGAATGGTAATGTGCCTGGTGATTACGAAAGGTCATGAAATTCTCAGACTGTTAAAGAAAAGGAGAATAAAAAGTCGGCTAGCATATGATGGAGGAAGAACAGCAGGAGAAAAAGGAGTCGGAGAGTCTAGATGTAAAGAAAATAAAGAGAGCAAAAAGTGTAGGTTTCGCGGAAGAAATGACTGTGTATAGTGTACCAGGACAGGAAGAAGATAGGAGAGGCACGTGGGCGTTGGACACTTTGCGGGAACGAATGCGAGCAATAAGTATCGATGACGTAGATCGGAAGGGAGGTATATAAAGGATTAACGGATTGCGAAGTTACCAGAATCAGCATCTCGGTTGTCGAAGCAGCAGAGCTTTCTGTAACTAGGAACAGCGAATATAGGAATCTTTGTTGTTTGCAGACTTACCTTGCACAGAGACTAGCAGCACTTCGTGCCGCATCAAAAGACTGTAAGCAGCACTATTTTGTGAGCAGGTATCGAGGTGAAGTAGCTGAAAGGTGAGTATGGGTGTAATATTATGGCTGGCGAAATTTGTGAGTGTCATGATTTGTAGGAAGTCCTCTGATCAGCCACCGCAGATGGACCCAGTAGGTAGTTCCCACCCATTACCGACGCCTCCACAATCACCGATAATGTCAGGATCGCCGACGGGAGAGGAGACAAGACCTTTATCTTTAGTTCCTTTCTACCTCATAGTGTGCTAACTCTAAATTGTCCAAATCACAAGAACAAGGAGCGACAAAAGATTGTAGCTTTTCGTGCTTCATAAAAGTGGCACTAACTTAATACAGTAAAGTAAGCATGAAATAAACAACACCACCCTTGATATTATTTTCTCTCCTGTCATGATGATATATCTTATGTTTTCTTCTTCAAGGACTGAAATACAGAACTTGTGGCTAAAAATGGGGAGAATACGAGAAATACCGTCAACATAGGAGGTGCCACTCTCAAGGAATAAACATATTTTCATTATAAATTCACCTCCATTAGGAGACAAATATATTGACATAAAAGTAATTAATAGAGTTGCAACCCTTGCACCGAGCATTTTGACTAGTGAAAATAACTGCTGAAGATTATAATTTTATTTCAAAATATATTATGCATAAATACTGATCCGAATTGGATCCAAGATTAATTCTTCTGCACGGATACCACTATGACGGTACTGCAGAATTACTTTCTAACCTCACAAATGATAATTAATTAAGATGTAGGACTAAGACTGCGAGCAATACAATTGCCCAAGCATGCTAATTTTCGCACCGTACTGCAATGATAAGTTGATTAGATTTGTATTAAGGTGCACAATATGCACAGAGACCTACAGTTTCTAGTGAAATCCCAACCGAACCACTTAATGAAATTTTATGCCTCGACCGGGGATGGAAGCCAGGACCCATTGATATCAGATTTAGGGCTAGACTATCGGGGGTGGGAGCCCAATTATAATGTTAGCATTTAAGAATCAGGTAGTTTGTGTACTCTTTGATCCTTTATCATCGTATTTGTCCCTCTCGAATATTTGCAGCGATAAGAATAGATATAACGACGACACCAATGAGAGAACATCGCTATAACACTTGTGCAATTATCGGCACTCCAATGAGGAATTAACAAACAGAAAAGATACATAACGCTTCTTTAGATTTTGAACGTCGTCCTACATATTCATGTAAAATTCATTTGTTACACCTGCTAGACCTATTCAGAAACTGTATACGCCAACAACCAAAAACAATGTCACAGTCACTGAGTACATTCACCTAGCAGACAGTCGTAGCAAGTTTGGCGACTCGATTGGCCAATTACTTAGTATCAAATAAATGATCAGTGGCCACCGTTATCCAGGCATATCTGCAGCTCTTCTCCCCCTATTTAATTTTACAAAACATCATAGATAAGGTAACCTTGCGATTTAACCGACCTAGAAAATGTATATGAACATTGAACTTACCTCAATGGGTGTTTTATAATGGAAAATGTAAACTTCTACTTTTTAAGTTTTCGATCGAAATGCATCTACCGTATTACAAAAATCTAGGGGGCTACAGGGGGGCTGAGACCAGTTTTAGGGGGATTCAGCCCCCCCTGTAGTGCCGTCTCTGATTGGACACCATCATGCACAGATAGATGCGCACCTCAATCTCGACATTTGGAAATGTCTGAGAAAGATTCAACGATGACAGAAACCTGTAAATGGTAAGCTCTGCTGATTCGTTCACAGTCACCGGTTTCTGAGTGCGCATAAATGCCGCAAACTATAGCAGCTCAGCCGCCAATGTTTCTTCCAAGTCATCTGGATACGAGGAAACGAGATTCTTTGTTTTTTCCTCGATCTGCTCATTGCTCAATGACATTATCTCTGAGAGAAATCGAATGTTTTACAAATATCGTTATATGCCTTCATCCGCTTTTCCAGTTCAGCTAACAGACTGTCGGTCTAAAGAACCCACAAAAATCAACTTTCTCTGTTATTGGTTCCTGAAATAGTCTCTCTCTGATAAATCCTAATGAGATATGCATCAAACTAGACACATCTATAATCCCTTATTCAACAAATTTGAAAAATCTAGGCGTTATTTTCGATGAACACCTTAACTGGGATATTCATGTACAAGAACAAATTAAGAAAGCTTACGCCGTGCTAAGATCGCTGTACAGCTTTAAAGAATGCCTAAAAACCGGGATTAAAATGACACTAATACAATCACTTATCTTTCCTTTACTGGTCTACTGCGATGTAATTTTCGGATCAAATCTATCCGTTTGAAACAAAACCAAAATCCAGAAAGTCCAAAATTCATGTTTCCGTTTTGTGTACCATATAATACGATCATATCGTCCCAACCCTAAACGCAAACAAAATGTTGAACATGACCAGACACCGAAAATTACATCTGTGTTGTTTTATTCATAATCTTTTACAAACCAACTATTCCAGAAATTAAAATTCAGAAGGGCAATTTACTACAACAAGAGAAAAAATAGGAAGCATAATACCCTTCCCTTTCAAACGTTAGTAAAGTGTTCCAACATTTTTGTTCAAACATATTAAACAAGTGGTTTAATATACTATACATGACATACATGACCTGTAGACAACATCAAGGAAAACAAGTTTTCTTGTTAAATATTTTGTTACACATTTTATCTTGTTTCATTATGTCATGCACTGCAGAATCCTTCCTTCTTCGTACATTGAAGTTGCAGCACTTCAAGAAGAAGAAGGAGTATTCCTTAGCGCACGACACGATGAAGCATGATATAAGGTAATGGTTCTAAAATTTATAACATTGTAATCTACATGGTCAGATATATTTTCTTAGGCTGTGTCCGAAAGGTTCCAAATCGTACTTGAAGCGAGCATCCTCCGAGTATGGTCTTGGAGTGCGGTCTTCAAGTCGTGGACTGGAAGTACACGTCTTTGGAATTGCACTTCGACTGCAGCGCCAAATATGATCAGTACATGAAACTGACGACACGTTGTTTTCCTCGCGTTTTAAACACTTATTATTCACCATAGAAATCACATAGCATTTTCAAATGCTTGTACACATACATTTCCACACATTAGAAGAACTATAACCAACAACTTGCTGGCCCATAACATATATCTACCTGTGTTGCTGGCTTTCTACCTCCGTGATTTTAAACAGATGAACAACAAGTGTGGAAACCACGTGACCTAGTCACCAACAATCTGTACTGCGAACTGTGCACTTGCGTACTTCTGTTCTTGGTGCTTTCGAACTGTAGTAGGTGACGTCACTTCATTCAAGACGATACTTCAAGTCTGTACTTTGTACCTTTCGGACAGGGCCTCATATTCCATTAAGTTAAAAAATATGTAGCCTTGTTGTAGATTCTATAAATTCCTAGTACAGGAGGTGGTTGGTTCATGTAATTTGACCTTGCTCTCAGAGAGAGTAAACACACACAATGTGTAGCACAGTGGTTCCCAAACTTTGCACCATGGCACCCTGAGGTTCCTTGACTGGCTTACAGGTCACCACAAAATGTTCCAATATTTTCACTTATTATTCACTTTCAGTTATTCTAAATATGTGCTTATTTAGTACTTTTTACATGAACAAATGTTTCTGAATTTGAAATATGTGTTTATTTTTTAACTTAAGGCAAGCAACCTAACAACACTAACTGAACATTGCAAGTGTTAGATAAGCCTACATTCTGACTTGGGCACTGTGGAAAAATCTTGAAACTCTAAGGGTGCCATGAAATGAAAAAGTTTAGGAACCACTGGCGTAGCATAAATATCCAGATGTCATTCAGATAATTCTGCTGGATAAATTCTTTAATGAAATTAGAAAAAAATTGAAAGCCCAGAATGAAATAATCGTGTTATACTGCCAGTTTTGAATTATACACCATTTATGTAAGTTGGTAACACATTTCCAAAAACGATTCCATTTTTACAGGATGTGGTTGTGATTTCGAAATAATGCAATCTTTAGAAGTTGAGAATTTGAAATTTTTATTTACTCGCTTTTACCTTGCAAAATAAACACTTGATCTTAAAAGTATGCAATATATAAAAATATTCATTAATAATACTTGTACTTTTAAAATAGAGTAAATTTTAAGAGACAGGATACAATATTAGAGTATGAATACAAATATCATATGGTGTGAATTTTCCTGAAAACAATACAAGGTAGAGTTGCAACCAACAACAATCAACACCATTAAATAGCCACAGAAGGGTGGAAGTTCAAGAAGACTGAAGCACGTTGAAAATAAATTATTTCAGTTTGAACCTTTCTTTTGCATGTTCCAGTTTTGAAGCCATGCAGAAACCTCTCTGTATCTCTCAATCATCCACCTTATGTTGCTCTCAGCTGTGCTTAAGGGCATGTGGAGCCTGATACCTAATGCACGTTCAACGTTACTAAGAAGTTCTTTAACCTAAAATGAGATGTAAGAAATGTTTAAATTAGAACTGATTAACAATGTATCATTACGAACTGATGCCAGTGGATACAACCAATTATATTTAGTGACGTACCCAGGAATTTTGAGTGTGTGGGGATGAAGGGAGCTGGCACATGACTATAAAAAGCATAAAATCCCTCTACGATTTTCCACCAACTCCTCTGTCCATTGTAGCACTTTGCTATCAATTCTAGCTTGTATTCGTCAAGAAGTATGAGGATTTGTTGCACTACAGTAACTAAAATGTCCATAAATGTGCTTTAAATTATATATAAAAAAACACAATGGGCTCTCTTTAATTCAAACTCCAAGGTCACACAAAAAAGTTCAAATCATCCAAAATTCAAATGAACAAAAACATCATGTCGTTAAAGATGGTTTAAAGGGGAATAAACTTCCATTTGAATTACCTAGTACTTTGAATTATCCAAGTTCGAATTAAAGAGAGTCTACCGTATATGCTAACAACAATTTAAATGTCTATGGATGTATAATAAATAGGTAAATGAGTTACTTACTCTCTCAGCAAGACTTACTTTTAAAATGGATATGGAAGCCAACCCAGCAGTGAAGAAACAAGTTCTGAAATAGGTGTTTGCAGGGGCCACCGAAATTAATAGATCCTTTATAAGTAAGTCTCTCGGAAACAAATAGTAACTTGTTTAAGTATTTAATAAATTCCTAAGTGAATTCCGTGGGAGTAAAACATGGTAACCAACATTTTGGTCATCATTGAGTTACAAAGTTAAAAGAGCCATCCTTCAATTTTCACATGTAATTAATTGCCATGTCATGCAATTTGCATTGGACTCATTGATCCCTTCTGGAATTGGTAGAAATAACAGGAAAGCAATTTATCTACAGCATAGCTTCTAATAATAATGACAAAAATGTCACCATGTTTTACTTCCTAGCCCTTCACTTAATAAATGACATTTTTTCACATGATATTTTATGCAAGAATAAGAGACATAAGAAATAAGTAAAAACTATGAAATTTAATAGTTTTCTGTTTTATTACAAATACCTGTGCCCTATGATGGGATATTTCGATCTGCTTCTTCGTTCACTCTATAGGCTACTATAAGACCCAAGTTGCAATGTACACTATTGTTGTGCAAATTTTTCAATGTAAATAATAACTATTGTCAGCCAATAAATGCTTGCACCTAGAAAAGCTTGTTTCTACTTCAACTGACAAGAGCCTAGCGAAATAACTAAGTGTTTAAAGTAAATTATTTCACCCTGAAAAGAATAATATGCTGAGTATGACCGATAAGTTGTTAAAATATGATCAATCACAGTGAAAATATAAATGCATGCATATGCCCTATCAAAGCACCTTAATTTCAGTTTTTTTTATAATATGAATTTCTCTATAATTATAATATTATGTATTAAAAAAACGACTGGTTTGTTTTGTTGATTGCAAATTTAGCACTAATCTGCAGAAAAACTAAATTTAGGATATGAGACAATGTTTCGATAACATCTGCATACATACCTTTTCTAACTGTATTGCTGTATGAGAGACTGATATAATTCCTTTCATAACGGATTTCAGGTGAGGCACATTATATCTAAATCTGTAGGGGAAAAATAAAAATACATGTACAGTTTTCACACTCGTAAATATCAAATCTTTAAAACTGCTGCATCCACAAATAACTTTTATTTATGTTGTTTTGATTTGTCTATGTGTGTGTGTTACAAGCAAAGTAACATATTTTTTCAGTTATTTTTCAGGAGAAATTCATTCCTTTCATCAGATATTTATTAATAAATTCTGATAAAACAGCTGATTTTAACATTAGTTAGTAATGAGAAGACAATATATGTTCAAGTAATATGTCCACACATATTATGTTAATTTATTTTTGGAGTTAGACTTATTCAGAAAAATACAGTTTCACATTATACCACATTTGGTACATCCTGTCAGGTTTCCCATGCTTGCCGATCATTGACAATTCTAGCAGAAACCATGCAGTGTTGCCACTATAGACCGAATGAACCCAGCATTGGGGGAAGCTAAGGCAAGGCTGCGATTAAGATACGAGGGATTGCACAAATTCAACACCACGCTTACAAAGCAAGCTTCTTGCAGACACAAACAAGACACGTGGGAGTTAGATCACAATGTGGCAACAGCGATTGCATAAGTGCCTTTCCTCTGGCTTCCATTCACTGCTCAGCAGACTATTTTTTCCTAGTTTCTCATTGGTACCGGAACTGTCGAGCGATCGCTAGTGCGGGAAACCTGACAGGTTGTAACAATCGCGGTGTATATATTTTCAGCACAATTTTTTTGTGTCTCCACCAAGGTATTGCATCTGGGACCCTTTGATTATAAAGCGATGATGCTATCACTAGGCCATTTAATAATCATGTGGTTAATTATCACCAATCTACAAATAAATATCTTATGATGGGAGTGTGAATTATCCTAAAAGATAACAGTAGGATGTTTGTAACACATAAATCAAAGTAAAAACCTAGACAGTGTCCACCCTTTTGCGGTATCTGACTGTGCCATATTTAAGCACTTTAGTCACTGTTACTCTGCACTTTCACATGATAATGCCATGTAGTATAAAGTGACACAAAGACACAGAATCAATTATTCAATATTAGTACTAAATGACTTCACACTTATAAAGTAAAGCTGAGTTATGTTGAATTAATTCTCTCTGGCTATCGACCAGGTCAATTCTGGAAAGGTTTCCGAGGTTTCAAGAGCTAACATCACTCTCATCTTCTGCCCTGAAGATGTTAGCTCTTGAAAGCTTTGAGAGAATTTATTCATCATTCGTCGCCAGGAAACCTTCAAGACATACGTTATTTAACAAAAGATCAGCATGTTTCTCTATACTGTATTAAGTGAGAGAAGAACTAAGGGAATGTACAGTATGTTACAGTGACTATTTTGTCTTTCAAATGATAACTTCCTTACCTTGACAAAAATGTATTCCATTGATTAGAAATTATATCCAAAAGAATGGGAAAACCTTTTGGATTTTCTGTTAGGGAAACCAAGGCTTTAGCTGCATGGGCTGTCGTCAATTGTGTGACATTGTTTAGGGCAATGTTTATATACCTACAAAATAAACAATGTACATTAGAAAAAAGGCAAGCAAAAATCCCACAATATGTTAAATAATATTCATGATTATGTTTCATTTCTTGTATTACTCGTTTTGGCATGTGTTTGATTTTTATCAATGTTTCTACTGTTTCAACAGACTTCTTCCATTTATAACATGAATATGATGTTCTCTGTTTGTACCAGATTATACCAGCTACTATTCCCTTCTTCTGGAACATACCTTAAGATAGTGTGCTGTTGTTGGGAACATGAGAGGCTATGAAGCAGAACCAGAGATTCCTGTGGTCGATCTAACAACAATCTCCAACCAAAATCCCATTCCTCTTCTCTACCCATTCTAATAGCAGTGCAATACACAGTCTTCTTAAATGCATCTGAAATCCTGTTGAAAGATGAAAAATACAATATGTGTTAAGATTACACAGAAAATATTTTTTTCTTAGAACTCAAATACGAGATCTGTGAAAAAAGAAAAACTTTTTCAAAATTATTTTATCTACTTGTTATACAGCTTAATCAGGTTTCTCTCTTTCAAAGCAGTTAATATCCTGCCCCAATGTCATTTCTTTCATTGTTGGAATGCATTTTGTGGAATTCCCATAGCAAATTTTCTTTATCTTCTGTTGCCTGTAAACAGCACCCTTTATCGACTGACGAGACTTTCAAAGTCCCACATCCTACAAACGCTTGCTACATTACACAGTTGGATTCTGACTCAAAAGGTCCTGTGCGTCCCTGTTAATTGTAGTGTCTACTACTCACAACAAATGGAAGGAGCTGCCAGAAGTATATGCAAGGGAGCAGTAAGCAATTCCTTAGACCTAAGCGTCAGTAATGGAGCCATATTGATCTCGTAAGAGTGCAGTGGTCTTAGATTAATGAAAGCTAGATATTAGAATAACTATAAGGACCCAGAATTTTTTATATCTTATTTTCAGGTCACATAAATATGATTATACAATAATTTTGGCAAATATGATCGGAAAGTTGTTTTATGAGCAAAACCTCATTTGGGACTTTACGTTCCCAACAGGCTTCTGGTGTCTACTTTGCTCGAAAAGAATATTGATGTAGAATTTTCCGTACTTCTAAACTAGTAGCGTGCTCCAAATTTTCAAAACTGGTGGTATTTACATTTTTTCTTAGCAGACAGCTATCATTTTGCCATTTTTCCTAATTGTGACGTTATTTTTTTATGAATACTGAGCCAAATATGGGCTATGACCTCTTCCTTGCCCACCCCAATGTTCTAGACAGCTCTTTTTGGTGTTGTAGGGCTATGGCACAAATATCGATTTCGATGAGGATGTTTTAGGTGACTGACTGGCAGGAAATCTCTCAGATGTAGGGACACCATTTGAGCATAATAGCGATGAATGTAAGGTAGTGGTGTGCCCAACGGGGTGTTGGCAGGGGTAATAACACTCCTCCCTCTGCCCTTTAGCCTAGGAATTATTAAAAAGACTCAAAAGGGGGAAAGACGAAAAAGAAGGGCTGGCTTCTAAAAGAAGTATATATAGCCTACCCCCTTACCAAAATCCAGAGCACGTGAGTGTTGGAAAGTCAAGAGTGATGACTCATTTTATTTACTCATTCTTGCTCATTTGTCGTTTAATTTATATGTCTCTTCTGAGGAGTATATTCTAAAATGCGTAACAGGTAGGGTGTAGATATTTTGCATGTAAATGTTGAATGGAGTATATATTCTATAACCAAACACCATATGATGTACATAATTTATCTGTTTATATGCAAAACGTCAGTGGCCTGTCGGGACTTCTGGGTCCATTAGTTGTAATTAATATTATTACAATGTCAGATGATTTTTTGTTGTCAATCCTGCCAAAGGAAGTCTTACTCATACATATAAATGTTTCAAACTGCCATTTTGTTCCATAACAAAAATTCGTAAAGGGTTAAGAATGGATTTCATTTTGGGAAACAGAAAGAAGTCAGCAGGTGCGAAATCAGGAGAAAAGTCAAGCTAGGTTACAGCCATTGCCATCATGGAATTGGCATGGTGTAGCTTCCATCTTTTATTAGCCCTACACTCCCTCAATTGAATGCTTGCAGACTGGAAACAAAAGAACATTCAGTGATATGAAAAATGGACTATTACTTCTAAAGAATTCCACTAGGCAGCACCTGTAGCAGAATAGCAAGTATTGATGAATTAGTGTATATAAAAAAATAGAGGACAATTATTTTTTAAAACTAGCGCAATGTTATAAAATGGACAACTAATATTTACCATGAATCAAAAAACATGATTTGATTTCCACATTTTGGAATGTAAAAACAAATAAAATGATAAATTATATCAATCATGGTGTTAGTTATTGGGAGCGAAAGAGCTATATTTTTGTAATTTGACAGAAACGAAAGACATTAATCAATTAAAATGGCTAATTAAAAGAATGAACAAATTACCCGATGAGATACATTATTGGATGCATTGTCAGCAGAGTCATGAAGTCATAAATTCACATCCCAAGTCATTGACATTATTCATTAAAATACCCTCTCTTGATAAAAGCAATGTTACAACATATCGCAACTTCTACTGCCTTTTAATAAGAGATACAAGAACAGTAATACCGTCTATCAGAGCTTGAAGTGGAAATCATTAGGTGGGGACTGTTTGCTTGAGGCATGGGTGTAGCTGGGAGCATGCTTCACGTAATTCTACCTAGCTGGGGAATACCTTCACTTCCAGTGCTGCCATCTACATTCAAACAAAATAAAATGTGATTGAACCCCAGCTTACCAGAGAAGGGGGAGGGTGCTGTCAGGCCCACCATCTCTACTTTTTTTTATTTTTCAACTGAACATTTTTATAAAATATTTAAAATAAATTACATTGCTTCCTAGGATGTTCTCAATATTTCTGTATTACTTTTGTTGATAAAAATATAAATGTAATGCAAATAGGAGGCAAAATGCACTAGGAGGGCCTCATCTTTGCCTGGGTAACCACGTGAAACGTGGATACTCAATCAGTGAGGGGAATGTGGAAAGACTCAAGGGAGACATTGTAAGCTAAAACTTAAAGCAGACATCGATACTCGGCCAAGCAACACAATTTGAGACTTGCATGCCATTGAGAGTATAGAATTGGTTGGTAATGATGGCAATTTTGATAAATTATTCTAATTAATAAGCAACTGCACCTCTATAAACACAGAAGTATTAATTAAAAATGATTATGGTTTTTATGAGTTTTAGTGAATGGTAAAATATGTGTGTGACACTCATGAAGTAATTGGTTATTATTTCTTATCAATGTTAGTAATATTTAAATGACTGCACATTTATAATCAACAAAGGAAGCAGTAATTCAATAACAAAATGGTTTCATGAATTCTAAAGGAAAAAAATAAGTGTGGGCCTATGCGGCTTCCCTCTCAAGTAAGTTAGTTTCTCGTACAACACGGGTAAGCTAGGGTTAAGATACAAGCTTATTTAATTGTTTTACCACCAATCAAATCAGGCTTGTTTTCTAATTGCAAAAGCTGAACTGTGCTTGTGTGTACTTACGCTGCCTGGTGTGAAGTGTTGTAAGTCTCCATGAGGAAGTGATACAGATGTTGCGACCAGATGATGCAAGGCTCATAATCCACTGCACATGCCCATTCAACCAAGGTAGATGCAGAAAATTCATTTGGGTCCCTTTTGTTCGCCATCAGAATGTTAGCAAATTGGATGAAATGGGTTTCTAGAAGGTCACCAATGTATTTCTGCAATGAAAACCAACACTGATATGCAAGAAAAATTAATTTAGTTCAGAAGTTCAATGAGAATTATCTTACAGATGAAATGTAGCTATGTTCATAAAGTTAGTGGCACAACAGCACTTTTCATTGGGTAAAGTCCCATCAGCACTTGTATCGGTCCTTCAAGAATGAATTGTAGACCACTCCAATGGCGAAGTGGTGATGTCATGACCTTGTAACCAAGATATCCTGGATGCAGTACAATAGCAGGTGGAGGTGTTGCATTGTATACCCAGCCCCAATTAGCCTTTCTGTGCATAAAGTGGACTTAAACCAAAAAGAAAGAAAGAGATTCTGGTAATTGTTCTTTTCAAGTAGCAAGTATCTCTCCAAATGCCTTCAAGTAATTATTTTTGCTGGTGATTCCTCAACTACTAGATTTATTGCAGTAGTGTTTCTTCTTTTCTTTTGGGGGGGAGGGGTGCAGATTAAGGTGAAAAAACATTAAGGACAATACTTTAGCACACATAATATCTAAGTATTCAATTAGAATAATTTTAACAGGACTAGGATGTGTATGAGGCTTTTTTGTTTTTGTGTATGCGACTTTGAAGGAACTGAAATAGTACAACAAAATATTTATATTAAATTAGCTTCAGTTTATCTAATAACTTTTCATTTTTAAAAAACATTATAATTATAATTGTGAAGTATTGTGAAGCTCTGATTCGCGTAGCAAATCAAATGAAATTTGTGTAATCAATGAATTGAAATAAAATTAAAATCTAGATAAAATTTGCCAGATTAAAGTACATTAGGTATCTGAAAAAATACATGTTATCTTACCTGAAATACTGGGTAGACATCACTGTGCAAAAGGATACTTTTTAAAAAGTCGAAATTATTTAATGCTGCTTTCCATGGAATATATTGCACTTCATGTTTCAAATACTGCAACAAGTTGAAAGTTACGTTATAGCTCAGTAGACCAGCTCGAGCAAAATTTAATGAATCGTCTATTAACTGTGCTCTGTTCAACACTTGGATTTTGGAATAATGGCCATTGTTTAATTCTTCAATTAGTAATATCCAATTCTTAATGTCATAATTTACACGATAGTAACCTGCAGAAAATGAAAAGAGAGAAAACTGTAATTCAATGTAAGCTTGTATAAAAGGATAAAATATATGAAAGGAATATGGTTATATGCTTTGAGTGAGTGAATTTTCTGGTTTTGTTGATGTGGGAGTGCTGTTTCCTTGACTCATATTTGAATGTTCCCCCTTCTATTGGCGTTTATGTTGTCTTGATTTCTTTCCCTCTGAGACTGTCGCTCGAGGTTTTGGTCTTCTTGTAATTGTTAGGGGCTCACTGTGGTCGAGTGGTACGATGCGTGAGCTTAGAGATGGCCGCTGTTCCAATTTCATTGACTGCGGGGTTGCTGTCCCATCTAAGGCTGTCTCAGAATTTGGCTGCTTCTCGTCTTATGACCTCTTCTATTGGATCTATCTTCGGGTCTTCCTGTACTTGGATGTTTGTTGTATATCTGTCTTGTCTGCTGATTATCCTTGCTGCTTTCTTTTGGATGATTTGTGGTTCCTCTATTGTCGTCCTGACTGTGTGATGGCACGCTGGTATGGCATACAGTATGGCTGGTCTTATCATTGTTTTATAGAGTTATATCCTCATTGCATTTCCGCTTCATGGACCTTGAATGTCAGACAGGTATCCAATATAAGCCCTAGGTATTTTGCTGTGGATGTGTAAGGTATTTGCTGTCCAAATAATTCCAGTGTCTTCTGTTCTTGTCTCCTTTTGCGTGCAAAGATTACTGCAGTGCTCTTGGTGACGTTGGTATTGATGCACCATCTGGTCGACCATATCTGGAACTCTTGGAGTTGCCTGTCGAGTGTTTCGCAGCATCCTTTTAGTAGTCTGGCAGAATGCAAAGCTACATCATTGGTGAAGATTGCTGGGAAGCACGCTGGTGCTATCGGTATGTCCTCTGTATATAGTGCATATAGTATCGGAGCCAGTGTGGAACCTTGTGGTATTCCAGCCTTGAGGCTCCCTGGAAGGTTGTGATAAATGTTCTTTCCTCTAGGTAGATGGCTATTGGATGAGTGTGGGTGTCCTTGATGGGCATGCGGAAAAGCTTTCTGATAAGTCCTTGTATCCACACCTACTTACCTACTTAAAAATATCCTAGGTATACATTGATTTCCCTTCAAATATCAGCCAGTTTTGACCCTAAATTTCAGTCATTTGCATTAGATGTGTTGAAAAAAGGTACGGAACATAAAATGTAGCCTGAAATGTACTGAAGACAATGTTTTTTTGTTTTTTTTTTACCCCAGATTTCTATAATTTTTCTTAGCTGAGTTATCATAATTATCGCAACTGTCTGCATAGACCAAAAATGTTGCAAGTCATGAAACAAAAATGGCCACGATTTTCAAACAAAGTCTAATTTTAGAAAAATAATGCCTGTTTTGAACTACCATTGTACAGGGGTTACATCGACAAACAAATGAAAAATTTAAAAAATGGTCGAGCGACCAGTGCTGGACCATTTGGTACGGATTGACCCTGAAATTTTAGGCAATTTCCAAAAAACTTAAAATTTTTGTTAGAAGGAATAAAAAAAACAAAAATTTTATTTTTTGTAGAGAAAGAGCATGTCCTTACAATGATTTTCAACATCAAAAGTTTTTGGTTCCATCATACCCACATAATGAAAATTTAGATTTTCGTAACCTAGTTTTCCCACCACAAAAATTAGGCTACAAATCCATTATTAGTCTTTTTATAGGCATTTGTAAAACTTTTTGAGTCCTGATGTATTTTTCTGAAATCCTCATTATTTCATTGAACTTTGTGTAAAATTTCAAAGAGATAAGATGATTGGTTAAGGAGAAAATAAATAAAATGTAAGCAAGGGTATCTTGTGTCGAGGGTCTCAAGAGTGACAGACAACACTGATTTATGACATTTCAAAGTGCTGTAAAATTAAAACCATTTGAGATAGAGTAAAAAAAATGGGGGGGGGGGGGTTCTTTCAACCATGAAGGAAAGGTGTATACCAAATTTCATCGAAATCGTAGTTGGTGGGTGTCAAAATCTTAGATTTGGAGTTTAATTGATGTGGAATGACCCTCAAGTGAGACAGTAGGCTTTAGGGATGGAACAGATTTTTGATGTTTTCCATTATTCAGGAAAATGTCCTGTCATTAATACAGCATTGAATACAGTGGCATCGCATGCGGTTCACATACGGGTGTTCACAATAAAAATTTTATACTGATTGGAGATTTACTACTCTCCCTTGTAACTTCATCTTCAATATTGAACAAGTAAGAATAACAGTTCAACTTATTTTCAGCAATTTCCCCGAAAATCATACTATATCTGAAGTAATGCAATACTTTTTTATTCGATTAACACTCTTTTAATTACGTTATTTACAATTAGTGATGTCTAGCAAACTAATTAGTATAACATGCAATCTCAGGTATGTACAACGCAAGATTATCATACTTCGCAATATACTTTGTATTACATGGACCATATGTTAACCAACCACATTCATTCAGCATTAAAAGCATGTGCATCGTTACTGGGACAGAGAGGAGGACGCGTCCAGTCCAGAAAAAACTATTTTGTACATATAAGATATTTGGGTATTGTACAGAATGTCCCCTCACCCCGCCCACAATAACTCGGTTGTGATGCTTGTGACTGAAGTATCAGTCAATGTGACATTGCTTGTATTCCTTCTTTCCTATATAGTGTTTCGTATTTTTCCTCCTAGCCATGGTTCAGAGAGAGATTGATTTTCGACCATTTAAAGCAAGGGTTCCAAAACTTGTTTGCTTCACGGCTCCCTTAGTTTTTTCAAGACTTTACCGCGGCGCCTAGAATATAGCCCTCTCTAACACTTGCAACGCTCAGTTACTTGTAAGATTGCTTGTCTTAAGTTAAAAATTAAACACGTATTTCAAATTCCGAAACATTTTATATGTAAAAAAAAAAGTACTAAATAAGCAGATATTTGAAACATTCATATCATTGACTAACGATTCAGTGAAAATATTGGAACATTTCGTAGCGCCCCTGCAAGCTAATCACGGTGCCCCAGGCACACACTTTGGGAACCACGGATTTAAAGCGTATAGTAACATCTGTTTGTCGTCGTCATTAAAATATTTATCCGTCGTCGACTTGTAATCGAGGGGTCCCGGGTTCGAAAACCGGTGGATGCACACAGTGGTTCGGATTCCACTTAGAACTGTAGGTCCAGTCCCGATTAGCCTTACTGTGCATAAAGTGGACTTAAAGCAACAAATAAATAAATCAAACATGTTTACCATCCTTGATCTTATACGTTGCACGAAACGAGTCTCTTTTTAAGCGAGTCGCATGTGCAAATTGTAACAAACGCCCAGGATGTGTCCTGTGTTTGTCCATGAATTGCTGCCTCCAAACAACAAACAAGGAAAACAAAATTGCGCGATCACAACGTTGCTCCCACATAACCAATTGTACTTCTTCGTGTATCAGTAATTTTTGAAAGTTCTTTTAATAACGCATTTGGGAGTACTTACCTCTTGTACAATGTAGAGGTCCGGCTGGTGAGGGCTCATCCTTTTTCCTTGAGTTCGTTCTGCTTCGCTCAATCACGAAAATGACTTTTCTTTCAAACTCCTAACAGTATTCACAAAACACAACACTACACCACACACACGCCCACGTCTGAAAGCCAGTGCACATAATTTCACCCAACCGCTTGTCAATAGATATCTTGCTCTCGACATCGACACTAACCGCCTTTTATCCGTTGCCGCCAAAGAGCACAGGCTTTTTTGTTGCCCCGAAAAACTAATGGTACTTGGTCTTTCCAAAACAAACATGCCCCGTTACAGTTCTTCCACAGCAGCAGTGTTGCCAACAATTGAAATGCAAAAGTTGCTAAATCTTCAACATGCGCTAACTAAAAATCGCTGAATCAAATTTGCTGGTGAAAAATGCAAAATGTATTTTTTTTAAAATGCTGTGGGGAACAACTTACACCAGGTTTATTCAAAGTATGTGTGTTTATATGCACAGTAAAAATGCATTTAATTTCAATTGTGATAATTTAAATGCATATATTATTTCAACTTTCTAACTTCAAAAAAGAAAATATATGTGTAGCAAAAATACAGCTCTAGTTTTCTGAAAGTTATATTTTGTTCTTTACAATAAGCATATTCTAATAACGTAGAGAATAATAAAAATGATTTACTAATATCAATTGGTAACTTTTTTTGGTAAGAACTATTTAGGCCATACGAACCCATACAGAAAATTACCAGAAAAATGTGCATTGAATTGATGTAAATGTAGTCGGCACTTTCCTTTTCAATTTAAGTTGGTGAGAGTTATTTCCTTGGCATGAAAAACGTTCATTACTAAAGAAAGTTGCACAGTCTGAATTGCCCTTAGACGCACATGCGCAAATCATATAAACTTTGAAAGATATTATGTAACTCCTGCAGACTAGTTTTTAAAGAAAAGTCGCTCGTCACTATTCCGTGAATTTTAGCGCCCACTGGAATTTAAAATCTGCCAGGTTTAGCGACTTCTCACTAAAGGTTGCAACTATGTAGAGCCGATCTTTTCGAGTCCTCCTAGACATGCCTTGTATATGCTGCATCCTGGTGCCGAATGTAAGAAGTATTACCGCTTGGATCAGGGTTCGCACCACAATTTTCGCACAGCCCAGTGAACATTTTCGGCCTATAGCGGCAAACAGCCCCTTAGCTGCTAGTTCACAACACACAACACAGCAATTGTGTTCATCGCAACCATGGAACACAGTGGGAATCAGTGTTACCAACTATCTAAAAAAAGTTATCAGACGTGAAAGACGTCGTGTCAGAGTAAATTGTGTGTGTATACTCGAACATCAAAAAAGTATTATTTTGAAGAAATATATGTGTGTGCATTTAATATGTACGTAATTTACGTAATACAAATGAGTGTTCACGTACTCATGCGAACATTATCAGGCAACGTGCCTGATTGAATAGCTTCGTGATGAAGATGAGAGCTTTTCGTTGGAGTTTCTTCAGCATTTCTGGTGTAATTCTGTCTAGTCCAGGCACTTTATTGTTGGATACTTTTTTGATCGTGGCATAGACTTTCCTGGGAGTGGTGAGTTCTGGTTTCGTGGCTAGTGGACTACAGAAGGTTGTTTCACGTTGATGGTAACGATTTCGATCACCAGGGAGTAGCACGTAGGCATAGCACAGAGCAGCAGAGCCAGTAGGACGAAAGTATACTGTGTGTTGACTTGCAAAAACGATGGTTGGTGTGTGGGTGAGTGTTTATATGGCACCAAAAATTCCAGTCTTTTGGGAGGGGTACATCTGTGCCCTTTTCGACGTTGGTTATAGTTATAGCCAGATAATTAAACAGTGCCACATGAAAGCATTCCATGTGTCAAAGAAGGGCATCAATGCAGTGTTGAATCGCCATAGAGCTTGCACTGTACCTGTTGCTGGAACCAGTCAAAGTGGGCCTCGGACATATCGGAAGCCCAAGCGTTCCTTCGATGTTGTGCGGAAAGTGAGATCCTTGGTGCGATGTGAAAAGCCTGCAATGCAAAGAGTGATTGCACAGGCAGTGCAATGTTTCCCTGCAACTGTGAATCGCATCATAGCCCAAGATTTACAACTTGTGCGGAAGCACAAGGCTCAAGTTCATAAGCGGCGTGCCTCACATGTCCAGGAGAGGAAGACCAACAGTCGGAAGCTCTACGAACGCCCTCTGGCAGGGGACCGCTGGAAATATGTGGTGTCCCTGGATGAAGCATGGGTGTATCTGTCGGGATGTGGTAATAAAAGGGCCATCTACTATCTTCCACGTGATGCAAGAGGTCGATCTGAGTGGGTACGTGAATGTGCTGAAAGTTTTCCATGCGGGTTCACAGTTGTTGGTAGTTACTGCCATAACGGCAAACTTCCACTGCGCAGAGTGAAAAAAAAGGCTAAAATAAATGTAGCCTATTAGCAGACGAATATTTTGGAGCCACTGTACAGACATGATATTTCTTCTCTCTATGGCAGCGACACATCTCGTGTTGTCATCCACCAGGACAAGGCTTCCAGTCATACGGCAAAGTCCACGCAGGCATACATGGATCAGATGGCACGTGAAACGGCATCCTTTACAGACATCCCTGTGAAATCCCCTGATGCCTCTTCCATGGATTTTTGTGGGTTTCCGTTGTTGAAACGAGCCTTGGGAAGCAGACGGCCCCGCACAATAGAAGGTCTTTGGAAAGCTTGTCAGGAGGAATATGATCGTTTAATGTGAAGTGCCCTTCCCAGTGTGTGGCCATTATGTTTGCCTGTTCCTGTAGGTCAAAGGTTAGCTGGTTTCCATCATCCAGTACTGTTGTCCCTGCTGTGGTTGTCGTTCTGGTACATCCCTTGACTATCTTCCAGAATTCTCTGTGAGTTGGCTGCTTTCCTATGAAGATTCTTTCCCACTTTTTAGTTGTTGTTCATTGTAGTTGGTTTCGGACTCTTGTTGTGAGATCTTTCCATAGACACTTATATGTGGTATTCTGTGTCCTTTACCATCTTTTCTGGAACCATCTCTTGATATGTTATATTGCTTGGAGTTTCAAGTCCTCTGGAACTTTGTTATCTATAGGTTGCTGTTTTGTTGTGCTATGTCTAGCAGCCGACTGTATTTCTGAGGTTACAGTGGTCCTTACTTGTATATGTCTTCTGCTGTGTGGATCTGCTCATTTAGGTCGGTGGTTTCCGCCATAATTTTGGTAATTTGATTCCAGTCCATGTTGAATCTTGACCTCTTTGGTGCCTCGTGGGTGAGAATTTTTGTGGCACGATGACCTGTATTGGTAGATGGTCTGAGGATAATTCTTGGTGTACATGTCCTGCTGTCAGTATAGCATTTTTTAAGAGTTCAACATCCAGAACGTCTGGCTCTCCCCTTCCTTTCGAGTAGTAGGTTGGTTCTGTTGGTGCTTCTATGGTGAATCTGGAGTTTTGTAGTATTCTCTCCAGTTGTCTTCCAGCCTCATTTTGTACCCTAGAGAGCCAGAGTCTTCTACTGACGTTGTGTTCCCTGATTGTTTCTCATAGAATCGTCATTCGCTGTGCTTCTGATCTGCTGATGATGGGAGGTTGCTGGCCCCGCACTCGCTGTCTATCATGCTCTGGTGATAAGGTCTTCTCTGATTGGCTCTCGCTCTATCTTGATTTGCTGCGAATCTGCTCTCTTTGGGGAAAACATTCAAAACCCTATTCTGCCAAAAGAAAATGACGAAAATGGACAACAGTGCATCACTCTCACAAGAGATACCCTACTAAGTGAAAATAATAACATTCAGTGTGGTAAACAATCTTTGTGCTAGTCTACGGACAGAGTACAAAAATGCGCCGACCAATCAGCAACATCTTCTAACAAGAAAATTGAAGAAAACTTCGAGGAAACAAGATCGGAAAATACAGATGAAAAACTGAGGGGAAAAATTACGGATCTTGAATGTGAAGTGCTATCATTGAAGGAAATTATTCAACTGTTGCATAGTGATGTTACCAATGCAAAGAAGGAAAATGAGCTACTGAAGAAAAAAGTGCAAGTACTAGAGGCGGATAATGGAAAAACCAAGACTTGGAGTGAAGTTGTGAGCAGTGGAAAGAAACAATGTCATAAAAATGAAGAACAAAACGTCAATTTGTGGTGCAATTTACAAAATATGTTCAGTGTACTTCAAGATCAAGAAAACGAAAAAGGAAACGTTTACTTGGGGTGCGAACTACAGAATAAGTCCAGTGTACGTCAAGACCAAGATCAGGATAAAAACTGCATCTCCGGAATTTTCAAAGAGAAATGCAATCTCAAGCAACAACAAAATATGATCAATGGACTGGGAGAAGGAAAGAAACTGAAAGCAAATAAGAAAACAAAGAATGTAAAACCCAAAGTACTGATATTAAGTGACAGTCTTGGAAGAAATTGCTCAAATCTTTTGTCTGAGTATCTGCCGAACTGTGAGGTAAGTGGCATTGTAAAACCAAGTGCAAAACTAAAAGATGTTTTAGATGATTGTAAGAAACTATGTTCAGACTTTACTAAGGAGGATAATATTGTGATAATGGGTGGTACAAATGACATAGCGTACAATGAATCAGAGGTGTATTTGCGGGAACTAAAAACAAAACTTGCCATCCTGAAGAACACAAATGTGCAAGTAATCCAAATTCCTGTAAGACATGACCTCCCAGAATGGTCAATAGTAAACAAGGAGATTAAGAAGACAAACAGACAAAGTGAAAACCTCATCAATGAAATAGACCATGCAAAGGTAATAAAAGCAAATAACAACAGAGAAAATTTCACCATGCATGGCTTACATTATAATGTAAACGGAAAAACAAATTTGTGTCAGTCCATAGCTATAAGTATTGCAAGTAATCAGGGAAACGCATAATATCTGAGTCAGTACAGAAACTGACTCAGTCATCATTATCATTATCATTATCATTACCATTTACACAAAGTACGTTATCTATCTATTCACGTAATACTAGTGAAACTTGGCCAATATCTGCAGACAAAGTAATCAGGTCACAAAATCTGAACGCCAGTGTAGATGTACATACAGTTAATGTAAACAAAAATGAAAAACTTCTTATCTCTGAAAACAAAAATATTTTTAGGTTAATGAGTCAAAATTTTCAGTCATTAAGGAACAAGGTCCATGAACTGGATGTGATTCTTGGATCCCTCACAGAAGTCCCACATATAATTTGTGCCACTGAACATTGGTTGCAAGAAGAGTTTTCTTCCACACAAATTCCAAATTTTAATCTAGCGAGGTGGTGCTGCCATATTAGTTAAAAGCAATATACCATATGAAAATGTAACAAAAACTAATTATTTAAATGAAGAATTCAATTTTGAACATGCAGTAGTGAATTTAAAATTACAACAAAATGAAACAACAGTAGTTTGCTTATACCGAACACCAGATGGACATTTAGGCACATTTTTTGAAAAATTAGAAACAATGTTGTCCATTTTACTACATAAAAAACGACCCATTATAGTGATGGGCGACATAAACATAGATTTTTTAAAACACAGTCCGGAAAAAAATGAACTAAATACAATTCTAACCTCCCATAATTTGATTGCAACAATAAATTCACCAACAAGGATAACACCAACACGTAAAACATGTATTGATCAAATAATAATTAACCAAGATTTTTTTGAATATACCACAAATATTTTACCTTTAGCTTTGTCCGATCATGAAGCAGTTTTCATAAGTGTCCATATACCAGAGAATATAAAAGAAAAAACTGCAAAACATATCACTACTGTAGAAAAAAGAAAATTCACCAAGGAAAAGATAGGAAACTTTGTATATTCCTTAAAGAAAGAAAACTGGACTGATGTGCTCATGGAGGAAAATTTAAATACGAAACTAAGCTTATTCACAAAGACAGTAAAATATCATTTTGAAGTAGCATTTCCATACAAAACATACAGACAACCCCTAAATCAAACAAAATCAATTTTCTGGATAACTAAAGGGATAAAAAAATCCTGTGAAACAAAAAGAAACTTATATAAAGACATTCAGAAAAACAAGAATCCCATACTTAAAGACCACTACAAAAAATATGTAATTATTCTCAGGAAGGTAATAAACAATGCTAAGAAATTAACCATTGCAGATAAAATATGCAAATCTGCAAATAAATCAAAGAAACTATGGGAAATTGTTAATGATGAAACTCGTAAGAAAAGAAAGAACATGAATGAAAAAATAGAAATAATGGCTGATGGAGAGAAAATAAGCAATCCCCTTGATGTAGCACAAATTTTTAATACATACTTTGTGAACATTCCCAATACCATAAATAAAAATGCAGTAATCTCTGCACCTAGATTAAGAACATATTTCAACAGTCCCAGAAACACAAACACTATGTTTCTCACACCAGTAACTGAGGGAGAAGTCGAGAATTAAATTTAAAAAATAAGTATTCATCAGGGCCAGATGAATTTTCAAGTTCTCTACTAAAAAATGTGCGAATAGTATTTTACAACCACTAGTAAGTATTTGCAACACATCTTTAGAAACAGGTATTTTTCCTAGTGAGTACAAAATAGCAAAAGTGAGACCATTATTCAAGAAAGGTAACAAAGAAGAATGCTCAAACTATAGGCCAATTTCTCTTTTATCGGTCTTCTCTAAAGTAATAGAGAAAATTATGCTAAATAGATTAGTAACTTTCTTAGAAAAATACGACATTTTATTCAAACATCAATTTGGATACCAAAAAAGTAAGTCAATATCAGAAGCTATTTTTGAATTTACAAATAACATTCTAAAATCGAGAGACAAAAAAATGCATGTGCATGAATTATTTTTAGATTTCACCAAAGCATTTGATTTGGTTCAGCGTGACATTTTACTAGATAAAATGGACCATTATGGAATCAGAGGTTTAGCAAAAAAATGGTTCAAGTCTTATTTAAAAGACAGATGTCAGTATGTAGATATTAACAAAATCAAATCAGACCAATTGTTCCTCAATACAGGTGTACTCCAAGGCTCAATTCTAGGACCAGTTTTATTTTTACTCTACATGAATGATCTTCCAGAAACCTTATCAGAGTCTCAAACAATACTTTTTGAGGATGATACAAATATCATAGTAAAAAGCCTGGAATATGAGCAACTTCAAAAGAATTCCATTTCAACAACAACACAACTAAACACCTGGCTAAACAACAACAAGCTTTCCCTGAATGTTAATAAAACAGTTCTAATAAATTTTAATCCAGCAAAACAAATAAAAAACGTAAATGTAATTATTAACAATGAAGTCGTCAAAGAATGTAATGCAATAAAATTCTTAGGAGTATGGATAGACTCAAAAGTTAAGCAGGCTCTGCTACATGATGAGAATTTTGAGAAATGTTTTAACTTTGAATGATTTAAGGACAGTATATTTTGGACAGATTCAACCTGTACTTACATATGGTATCTCTTTCTGGGGCAGTTCACCCAAAATGCAGAAAATTTTTATTTGGCAAAAATGCATATTAAAAATTATGAAGAATGTATCCCTCTCAAACCCAACAAAACAAATTTTCAATGAATTTCAAATATTACCTCTTCCATGTTTGTACATATTAGAAACATTGTACTTTATTCATACAAATTCTAAAATCTTCTCAAAAAATCTGGACATACACAAGTACAGCACTCGTATGCATAACTCCCTCCATCTTTCTACTGTCCGCACATCCAAAACACATAGTGGTCTAGGATTTCAAGGTGTAAAACTCTATAACAAGCTGCCAGAGGAACTCAAGAATCATAATCCAACCAAATTTAAAATAACAGTGAAAAGCTTGCTTATGAAGTATTTGTTTTATAGCACACAGGAGTACTTAAATCATATTTTTCATTAATAGACATAAC
Organism: Lepisma saccharinum; assembly: GCF_977018435.1. Lineage (NCBI taxonomy): Eukaryota > Metazoa > Arthropoda > Insecta > Zygentoma > Lepismatidae > Lepisma > Lepisma saccharinum. The sequence continues at coordinate 3,286,375 of NC_139229.1, forward strand.
CTTTGATTTTCTTCCATTTTTATGTTCAATAATAGCCATAACCTTTGATTTTTCTTCTATTTTTTAAGTTATTCTATACTCTTTTATACTTTTTTATATGCATAAGTATGTGTTAATTCCTTTGTACTCAAAATCATACATGTAATTAACCTATCCCATATCATAGTGCTATTTGTACTTATAAGATCAAGTGGACGGAAATAAATCAAATCATATCATATCATATCAGACTGTCTCGTGACTGTTAAACTAATGTACTAGCAGTGTCATATTGTTTAATTGATTGAAATGAAAATTTTGTACATTTTGGGGGAGAGGACCAACATACATTCGAGGGTATGTGTTAATTCCTTTGTACTCAAAATTATACATGTAATTTTATGTAATTTTATTATATTTTTATTTTATACTATACTCTTTATACTTTTAATATGCTTAAGTATATGTTAATTCCTTTGTACTCAAAATTACACATGTAATTGACCTATCTCATATCATAGTGCTATTTGTACTCATATGATCAAGTGGATAGAAATAAATCTTATCTTATCTTATCTCATTGGTCCGTCTCATGGAAGGTTCCACTTTGCTTTATTACTTAAGTTTATGAGCATTGTGTTCATAGATGTTACTTTCAGCTTATAACAAAGCCCATTTAGGTAATACCTAATAATAATAATGAATATTAATAATAGTTCTCATAACACACAAAGATATGAAATATTTTACTTTAAATATTTATTATTAAAAGGAGAATGGATTAAATGCAATGATGCAACTGATCAGTCATTTTACTGACCAAAGAAACTTCTATCTATAAACAACCATTGATTGATTGATTGATTGATTTAGTTTATTTTACTTCGCGTTTTGTGCCTCTTGGCTAATTTGCGAAGATGGGGATGAGTGATGAAATGATGAAATTGATGAATGGACATTCACAAACAACCAAGCCCGACCAGCATTCGAACCCGGTACCCTGGGCATCGCAGCGCGATGTGCTAACCACTCGGCCACAGGGTCGGGCTATAAACAACCATTAATTTACAATTAATGTTTATATATTATACATGGGTTGGAAATTTAATAGTGGCAACTATTAATTTACAAATGATACAAAAGAGATACCTCTGTGAAATTTTTACAGCCCTTCGATGTAGTCACCAGTATTGTGTACAACCGTTGCTAGTGATGTGGAATTGTAGTATTTCTGTAACAGTGCCTGTTCTGTGGATGGTTCGAATGGAGTGGTGTATTGCTTGAAGAATCTCTGAAACAGTTCGGAAGCGAATGCCCTTTATCTTAGGGATTAAGTCTGGGAAATGGTAGAGCATCTGTCAGACCCATCGACCTAACAAATCATCCACAGCTTGCACTACATGCAGTGGCGCAGGAACGGGGGGGTACAGGGGTACATTGTACCCCCGCAAATTTTTGAAGGGGGTACTGTAGCCCCCTAAATCCGTAAATCCAGTTGTACCCCCTGTACCCCCCTTTGGTAATTTGACAGCAGACGGAAGGTGCTACTGTTAAAATGACCTATTATCAATTCGCCCAATAAAAAATGTATTATTGTTTATAAATTTTAAGCATTATAGTCCTTACCACAGAAATTCAAAACATTTAATTGTAAACTTATTATACTACATTGTGCTTGCTACTAGTTAGTTCATTGACCTAAGTTCTTGGAAACCTCTTGAAGGAGATGAAAATTGTTTAAAATGTGTGTGGAACGATGGAATCAGATTGACTTTCAGACAATTACGCTGCAGACGATTGCTGCTTTGCGTAAGGGAGGGTACACATTTCTAAAGCAGTGGTCGCCTCGATTCGAAGATAAGATACAAATCTTCATCAGAAGAGTATATGACTGACCCCATTTTCTTTTGAATATTTATAATGGAATTTATATATTAAGATATCTATATATATATTTTTTAAAAAAATAGAGTGCCGATTAGCCTATCTGAGAATGAGGTGAATTTGGAATAAGTTTTCATAACTTCATAACCGAAAGAAAAATAAGCACAAACAAGAACGAGAAGGACCTCACCACACAGGAGACGAGATGAGGCTGTGACAATTCTCGACTCATCGCATCGCGATATCATTCCTAGGTGAAATGAAATATTTCCTAGACATTTAAACAGGGTGCAATTTGCGATTTTATCAGAGGGGGGACTATTTTTTACCTATGTATTAGGTATACTTATAATTGGACATTAATTGCTTAAAATCTAATTGTGATATCGAATACAACACAAACACAACGCCATTTTATGTTAAACTCTAAGGACAAATTGTAAGAAAATTACATTAGTCAGATGAATGCACGAGATAAATGAGACTCACTGCAGGTTCTATTGGTAGATTTTGGATTTGATTTACAAGGTCTCTGGGAGTAAGATGGGAATATTTGATTGATTGATTTGGTTTATTTTACTTCGCATTTCTGCCACTTTTGGCTAATCGCGAAGATGAGGATGAGTGATGATGATATGATGAAATTGATGCACACTCAAAAATAACACCCATGGGCAGGCCAGGATTCGAACCTGGGACCTCAGGCGTCATAGCGCGCTATGCTAACCCCTCCGCCACGGAGTCCGGCGAGGTGGGAATGTGTTTTGGATTTTCATTGTAGATGCGAAAATCTTTAACTGTGACGTGCACATGCTTTTGCTTACATTAAAGTTTACCTTTTCACATAAACGAGAAATTGACATGTCATCCTAAAACACACGCATGTATCTGCATTTAATACCACTACATACGAAAATAAACCTTGGCCGGCACTTCACATTGTCCACCAAAAATTGAAAAGAAAGAATAAACTTTTGAGCGTATGGCTTTCCTTGCTACTTCTGAGAGCTGAAGGATTTCGGTTTTGTAAATGTACCGAATGATATTACTTTCAGTACTTGAAGAGCGTCATTACGTACAGCTAATTATATTACAAATAAATGATTTGTCAAATTTTTCACAAATATTTCAAAGTTAGACTTCTTACGAGTTGATTGGGAATTATCTGAACTCAGTTTTTTCTTTTTTAATACAACACCCTATACATGTCTGAGAAAATACCAAATACATGGCTTCTAAAAGGTATTGGATGTGGTACACATCTGCTACAAATTGTTTAAAGATATTTTTATGCGTAGCTATGGGAATTTTAAAATGATAATGAACGGAACTGAAGTGGAACTCTATATAACGTAGTTTCTATATCCAGTGGGTGGGAGATGGTTATTCCTGGTTGGGGTGGCTCAAGATCCCCCTCACTCCTGTTTTTCCGTTCCGTGAAATCCAAATAAGCCCAGAATGAGGTCCAGAGCTTAGCCTTATATGTTTCAGAATTGTTATCTGATTTTAATTTTTTTTTAAACTTAAATTCTAACAAAAACAATGAAAAATATTTATGCATATTTTGCATTAAATAACAGGACATTCGTGTGTGCTGTTCTAAAAGAGAATATTTCTTGTGGCTTCATATTATACCTAGGTATCAAGGGCGTTTTTGTGGGGGTCCAGGGGGTCCGGACACCTTCCCCCCCAAAAGACTTACCAAGTAGTAAAAGTAATTTATCAAAATATAATTGTTTAGCATTTGTTATACTCAATATCCATCAATGCCAACACCATGCTTGAACAGCATAACAATTAAAAGTTAGGGTGCGGCAGAAATATCTCCCGAATTTCATTTGTGAATAACAAAGCAACAATAGATGTTATGCAAAACTTTATTGCACAGTTGGAAAGAACAAGGTTGACCATTTTATTGCACATTTGCAAAGAACAAAATGTTCCAATTATTTTTTGTCAAAATTGCCACAAGTCACCATTTTGTGTGACATAGTTGACTTTGTTTTAAAATGATATCGTCCAAATGCCGATCTGCACAGTGTACGCATTTCTGAAGTCTCGCCCTGAAGTTCTGTATTACCCTCCTAGTCATGTCTGGTCGGTATTGCCGCTCTTTCCTGTCTGATACCATCTTTCAGATCATTGGCTGTCCTCGGCCTTCCTTGGTAAACTTTAGCCTTCAGGTACCCCCACAGAAAGAAGTCGCAGGGTGCGAGCTCGGGGGAACGAGTTGGCCATGGAAGGTGACTTCGAAGGGAGATCAGACGCCCTGGAAACATTTCACGTATCACGTTCATTGATGCGCGTGCTGTGGCACCATCCTGTTGGAACCACACAGCCAATTTGCCACGTTCATTCGATTGCGGCTGCAGGAAGTTGCGCAACATCCATACATAACGGTCAGACATTACATTAACTGCGTGCCGACTTCCTCAAAAAAGTAGAGGCGTTCATGGAGTTGTCTCGGTACACATGGGGAACAAAATGGTAATCCTTGTTCTTTCTAACTGTGAAATAAAATTTTGCATAACATCTATCGTTGCTTTGTTATTCACAAATGAAATCCGGGAGTTATTTCTGCTGCACCCTGTATACTCGATGGTTTCTCCGCTGAACTTATTGGAAGGCAAGGAATTTGGCTCATACGGCTTTGAAGGATTCCAAAGATTTATGCACACTACTAATGATAATATCCATAAAATATTAATCACGAACTTTACTTTTCGTTAATTGGATCTAACTCCTTTTTTTGTTATTCAATAAATATTCAATTATCTTTCTATCTGACATTAAATTCCTTGCCAGGGCAGTTGTTTTTATGCAAATCTTGGCGATCTTACCTACACGTACGCTAGATAATAAATACTTGCTGTTATATTTCTATTCTTTTACTATCTTTTACCTATTCATGTAATAATAACAGGACATATTTAATTAATTAATATATTAATTTAATTAAATATAATTATCCTAATTATTATCATTGCGACACTTGATTGGATATATATATATATATATATATATGGGAGGCTGAATTTTGTACCCCCCCCCAAATGAAAAACGCTCCTGCACCACTGACTACATGCGCCTGAGCATTGTCCTGCAAAATGACGGGAGGATTCAGCAGAAAGTGTCCCCCTCTTGTTTCGCAATGCAGGTCACAGGTTATGTTCCCAAAATGTACAGTTATACCACAGAGAAGTTAATAAGATTCTACTTCGCTGTGGTAATACTGCGCATTGACGGTCTGTACTGGAGGTGTGGCAAGAGTCACCAGAACTTGCACATTAGTGGTGTTCTGAGTCTGACTACATAAGTCTAGTCCTCCAACTCCAAGGATAGTCTATTCCTCTCGTCACTGCGCATGCACATAGCGTTGGAAGGAAGAGTCCCTTTTCTGGGAGGTAGATTAGGTATCAAACTAACATGTGGTATAAGTGAGAAACACCGATTCCATTTCATGGCGTATATACAGCAATGTTGCCACTATTAAATTTCCAACCCACGTATGTTTCTTCATTACCTGCTTGTTTCACGTTGAAGATTGCCCATGAATTGGTCTGTGGAAGGCCTCTAATTGTGAGTTCCTCTTTTTGAGAGGGGAACCAGATTTCTGGAGTTGTTTTATTAAAATCAACATCTGAAGCATGAGTGAACGTAACAGGGATCCACCACCTTTCATTTGAGTTTTGGTCTGGTAGTATCATGAATCTTTCCTGATGTAAACAAATAAAATAGTCATTGAAATTTAGCCATTTACTCAGGACACTTAGTCAAGTAGACTGCTGGTGAAGATAAAACATTCAAGTTTATAAATATATTTTAGATTTGTTTAATAAAAACCAAATATCAGTGATTGACACACTTTACAATTTCACAAATTTCTGGCACAGATATTCCAAAACAGAGCATCTAAATATGTTTCCCTTTTCTTTGATATTTTATATCTTTTGAGGCATGCTAATTCCACTTTGAAACAATATTCTTTCTGATTCCTACCAATACTGATACCAGTTCAAAATACTTTTTTTCCCCTTCCTTTCTTCATATTTTGTCCTTACTATTATTTACAAATTGAAAGTTATTCTGATAGTAATAATGTTATAACATAAAATATTACTTTCTAACTTCATAATGACTCTGTATCTAAATTGTTCTAAGTATAATCAAGGGATCCCAGGTTCGATACCCAGTACGAGGCACATTGCACAGTGGTTTGGATCCCACTTTAAACTGCAGGTCCAATCTTGATTAGCCTATTTTTCATAAAGTGGACTCAGAACAAAAATTCAAAATATTAAAAACTCAAAATTGTTCTTAAGTATTGACAAAATTATGGAATTACTCCAATAATAAAGGACATTTTTACAGAAATGCACCCATGCCATACATAAGTGTGTTACCATGAAGTAATCAAAATCCTACACTTTTCATAATGCATAGAGAATGTCTGGGCTTCAAACAATTTGTGCATCTTCCAGAAAAGAAAACAAACTCTGGAAGAAACATTAGTAGGTTGGTATTTGTGGAAAGAATGACGAATTCTCCCTCTCTGGATACTTGTGTACACCCTTTCCAGTTATAGTTATTCATCTTTGGGGGAGGGATACAAACAACTTGCATCAATTAGCTTTTCTTTGATTCAGCTCCTTTCATGGTCAGTGACAAATGGAGCAAGCAAGAAAATTTTTGTCTTCACCAACGTGTTCACATAGTCCTGTGCCTTATTTTTTGTTCAACTTTTTAATTTCTATTTGTTTTTCCCCACCTACCATCTTAGATGTAATTATTTCCGAGTTATCAAAAGTTTCTTGGGTATGAAGATGAAATTGTAGATAGACACTTTATTGCAGCTAACATACTGAAAATGTATTGATGGATGATAGATACCCCTTACAATGAGTTTACTGAATATATGTGAACATGGTTACAATACCTGATATAGACTGGCTGTTTCCTTTACATAATCTCTATGCACTGACAGAACAGGGTATCCTGGCTGTAATGTCCAAGTGTCCATGATCTCTTTCATACTCATGTTACGAGGAAGAATTTTGTCTTCATGAGCTACTTCTGAAAGTGCCTTCCAGAGGTCATCTTGGTCTGCATTGTCAAATTTCCTGAAATATATATATTAGAAAATAAAGACTGTGCTCCTGCAGACATCAAATATTTTTATTTGAAAAATCATAGAGATCAAGTGAAAACTTCTCTTTTTGACCATTTAATTTGATTTGATTTTTGTAATTTAGCATAAATTTTCTGCCAGTTTTAGCAAATCACGACAATGAGGATGAATGACAATATGATGAATTGAACACTAACAAAGAACATCCATGCCCAGGCTGAGGTTCAAACCTGGCATCACAGTGCACGGTGGTCTAACCACTCCACCATGCGAGTCCACTGTTGACAATTTAAAAAACTATGACATTCTACTATAATTTGCGAACAAACTCGTTTACTTCTGATTACTTTTCTACTTCTTGATCAGCTTTCAGATTATTTCTTTAGGAAATTCCGAAAATTATGAGATTGGTTGAGATTTGTTTTAAGTTCACTTTATGCACAGACAGACTAATTGGGATTGGACCTACACTTTAATGTGTGATCCGATCCTCTATGTGCCTCCACCGGATATCGAACCCAGGACCCCTTGATTCAAGGCGACAATGTTATCACTGTGTCATCAGGAAAGCCAAAAATTATGAGTACTTGTTTAGCATGGTGGTCGCTTGATGCACAGAGGCTAACAAGAACAGACGTACAGTTTTAAATGAAATCTGGAACTCATAATGGACCATGACTACGAGTGACGTCATGCTTGAAACTGAGTCTACACAATCCGAAACATGTGGCCTTTGCCTAGTGATTACAATGGGGTTTTCCATTGCAAGGGGTAACTTCTAAAACTGTGACAGAAGTCATGAAACCAAATTGTGATGTGTATCGTACATCAATGTAAGTATAAGATTTTGGAGAATACGTCTATATATAACAAATATCTTACAGATGAGAATGTAAAGAATAAATGGAGTAGGAAATCGAATAAAGCCAATGCTCCTAAAAGCATCCGATCCAGAATCACAGGCAATGGGAGCCTCTGATAGAGTCACGTATGGCTGCCGGTTTCCCATCCATAGCAGCTGAGTGACTGCATTTGAGATCGGGCTGACTTCGGCTGTGCTCGGAACTGGAATGTCTAGATTTTGTATAAAAGTGCATGGTTTTCTTACTCCAGTTAGGGCCTCCCCGATGGTGCAGTAATAGCATCATCGCCTTGTAATGAAGGGGTCCCTGGTTTGATACCCGGTGGAGGCACAAGTGGTTCGGACCCCACTTTAAACTGTACGTCCAGTCCCAATTAGGCTTACTGTGTATAAAGTGGGCTTAAACAACAAATCAATCTTACTTCGGTTACTTTTTCCCTTATTCTGTGTAAGGTATACGTGATATATAGTCGTATTCTCTGAAATCTCATCTTTACATTGATGTACGATTCACATCACAATTTTGTTTCATAACAGCTGTTGGAATCATTAAAGCAATCCCCTCCGAAGGAAAATTCTTTGCTTTTGAATAGGAGGAAAACGCTTATGCGATTTTTGTTTAGACTCAAAATGTAGTCGTTCGTCTGCTGTGATGTCACCACTAATTTGGTTGGTCCGTTTGTACCTTTGCTGGGTGTAAAATCTAGTATTCAATTATCTTATTGATAGCTCGTGTTTTTTGCAAGTAGCAATGGTGTCAACAATCTTTCTAAAATTGTGAGAAATTGAAGTCTGATCATACCTGTTGTTCAAATAAGATGTTAATCCTCTTCTGAACACCTCGCTGCCAAGTATGAAACTCATCATTCTAACAAGGACAGCTCCTGGAGAAAAAGACACATAATGGCATCTTCCAAAGAGTTTACATAAGCTGCAACCACACAAGACACTAAGTCGATCTTGTAACTGAAATAATGTCAGCTTAATAAAATTGTTCAAAGTAAAAAAAAGAAAAAAAAATCTACCTGAATGTCAAATTCTGAGATTTTCAATAACATGGAGATGGAAATAAACCCTATATTTTGTTGAGATTTGGATAAAATTATTGTTGTAAAAAAATTGAGGATTCAATATTCATATGTTTTCTTTGGAGAAAGTTGTCATTGTAACACTGGTATAAGAAGTAGCATTGTAACTACCAAAAGTCCAATAAAAGGCAACACAAATAACAAAGTACGGTATCTGCCATGGTGGAATTGTTGTTAGCAATATAAATACATAAATTGCTACAGGTGTTACAAATATCGCGGCTGAACACTGTTTTGTCATATCTACACCTTTTGTTGGAAATGATTTTATGGTGTTATCGTATCCCATACATGTTAATGCATCACATTCCGAGGCGAGAAATTTGGGCATAATGCAGATTATCAACAATAATAAAATGTTTGCGCAAATCCTGTATTCAAAATCCACTAGGGGCATGCTCAGGATTTTGAAAGTGGGGAGAAGGGGGTTACTTTTATATTTTTTATTAGTTAGCCCTCATTTTGCCAACTTTTCTTGCATTTGACTTTTTTTTTTAATAAATCTGTGCCAAAGGGGGTTATCGCCCACACCAATCCCCTGGGGCATGTCACTGAAATCCACATATGTTCAAACTTGAATCAGCTCTCTTGAAAAGCTAGTGCAGATGGACATATGACAACATAGTATTAGCCGCGATATGACAAATATGCTCTGTGAGGACTAAAAAATATTATCCTGAAAATACAGATACATCTCACAAGCTGTAGGCATGATAAGAATAACATTTCACCTTATATTCTACTGAATACTTTTTAAGAGCATATTAATTCTCATAGTCTTGTGCATACTACATGACATATTTTTTTCTCATAAGTTATATGTTAGTAATAGTTTCCAATGTAAATAAGTTCATTATGTACTACAATCTAAGGAGTAAGGATGAGAAAATTGGCCACTTTATTTGATTAAGCAAAAAAATGTACCTTTTCCATAAGTAATTTGATCTAATATCTTGTCTACATCTTTTGGGTCATCTATTCTAATAGAAAGTGGATGTGATGCTTCTAGTGATTCTAGATACATTGTCGGTTGGAGAACCTTCATCACAAACCATTCCATTATATTCCATGTTGGATCTATCTGAATGAAACAATGATAAAAACTTATGCAACTCAAAATATCCATCATTTTATATATATAAACTGTAAAAATTAAACATTTTTTTTCAACAGTAAAACTTATTTTGTCAACACTTTTTTTTAAAACAAAATAAACTAAAAAGATTATTAGTATTGACAACTGATAACACTTAGAATTTATAGCAGGGGTAATTTTGACCATATTTTTCATTGGACTTATGCAATAAGGAAAAAGTATATTTCAAATATTTTTGTGTATTTGGTACATTTATATAACTTTGTCTCATACAAAGTTTTAATTTTGCTTTTAGAGAAGGTAAGAATCTTGGAAATTAAGAATTCAAGAAAGTAGCTTAGTAAATTGTCATGTTTCTTTCATTTTGAGATGATATTTCAGATAAATCCCTTTATTCTCAGTGGCTAGAGAATTTTCCTGAAATTCTTCAGGAGCACATTTTTCCTTGTTATGCACATAGAGAGAATCCAGATGTTTGGCCCAGAAATATCCAAAATATTGTGAAACACTTGAACCTGTCGTCTCTTAGAACATTGATGATATTTCTTATGTTGTACCACCTCCAAATATTTGCGATAAAATTCATTGTTCCTGTACAAAACATGTTCTCCAATGTTTCACATCAACAGTAGAATGGATAAAGCTCAGACCATGATGTTCTTTTATGTCTTCTCCTGATGGAAACCTCCATTAATCCCAAGATAAGATGAATTAAAGAGTTACGGCAGTTACATTTACTCAATCACATAATAGACAAAACATGAAATTGAAGAAAATAAATAACAATGTTACATTTCACTTGATTTCTCAAGTACAATTCATAACAAATGTTACTCAAAATTTTTATAAATAGAATTTTAAATAGATGCCTATGCCCTAAAATGAACGGAGAGATAGAGCAAGAACAGTTAGGCTTTAGAAAACAATGAATGAATGAATATGGGTTGTCAAAATGAGTGGATGCAGTAATTCTAGGGGAAATTCCCTTCCCCAGTTTCATAAAACTACTCTCAAAGTTTCATATCTACATCTAAACTATCCTACAGACAATGTCACTGAAGATTAAGTACTGAGGTAAATTCTTTAAGCAGATAACTAAAAAATATTGAAACAGTCAAAGTGAAATAATTTGTGTAAAATGTGAATTTTAGAATGCAAATAAAAAAAAATATCGAGATATATAAATAACAAAAAATAGCAGGAAAACATATTTAATCTTACACTGAAATCATGAAAGTAACATGTGGAAATACTCCGCTAAATGCCTCTGAAATTAATTTACTAAGAACAGCATTCATAGAAGTAATGAAAATTTTTATTTAATAATACATAAATAAAGTAAGTGCCCAATTTGAAGGAGGAACAAGGAATACCCTTTGTGGTTTCGGTTTTGTTTTCTTTATTTGTCCCAGGGATGATATATGGAATGTTGTTTCTAAATGCATTTCTCTTTGTATTACGCTATACAAACCAAACATTTCTTGTTTTTCGGATGGCAAAAATTAACAGTGAAATGAAGTATGATAGGGACTGTGAGCTTATTTGAATACTTCCTCATCTGCTGCTAATTGTGAGACGTGAACTTCATGTATCCTCCTCTTCTGAGCCAGAAGAAAAAGAAAGGTCTGCTACTAACAGTCTCAGTGATTCTGATAGAATTCCATATTTGCCAACAGACAACGAAGACAGTCAATATGTTATTGCATGTCCTACCCTGGTGACAATAAAGTGAGAAAAGTTAATCCCATCCACAAAGATGTGCTAGTCTGCTAGTAATAAGAAGTTTGTAACATTTATTGTAGGCTACATAGATGGATAGCACAAGGGACGTTGGGGTTTATCTTCTCAATTTATTTCCAAAATGTTGTTCTGCCTACACAACTTTTATAAATAATGTCAATAGTTTGGGCATGAAGATATGAACCCATAAATGCGAATGGAGGCCCTCCCTGATGGCGTAGTGGTAACATCGTAGCCTTGCAATCTAGGGGTTCCGGGTTCTATACCAGATGTAGGCACATAGTGGTTCGGATCCTACATTAAACTGTAGGTCCTGTTCTGATTAGCCATACTGTGCAGGAAGTTGACTTTAAACACAAAATCAATCAACCAACCAACCATAAAGGTGATTGATTACATTTTCTATTTCTTTTTTTTAATATAATTTTTCTTCAGAAAAGTCGGGAAAATTAGGAAAAACACATCTCACACACACACACACACACACTCTCTCTTCTACTGCTTCTGCAATGGAAATATTCCATTAGATAATTATTTTTAACCTTTCGTTTTGGGTCATTCCATGCCAAACGATCCAATGGTGGTAGCATGGCTATTTTAGAAAAAAATAATTTTTAGTACATACGTTTGTACATGTTTCTAGATATCAAAACCAACGTTCAAAATAAATATTGTCTTTAGTTTGCCTGGGGCAGCCATTTTTCCAACATGGCGCATGTCTTTTTTTGCTCATGTAGCACTTTTTAGAAACCTTATATCTCAAAAACCATTAGAGCTAGAGAAACAAAATTCATTTTGTAGCTAATGAAGTATACTTTCTATGATATTCAAGTATGTTTTACTCAAAAATTGCATCATAAGAACGAAAATTATGGTGGAAATGGGGGTAACAATAGTTTAAAAATTGGATTTTTAAACCTGATTTTTGTCAATGAAGGTGTTTAGTCTAAGGCTTGATTTTTTTTCATGGGATGTAGTTTAACCTTACTTTGCAACGTCAGAATTTACCTCATATTGACCAAAATGAGTTTAATATAAAAGTTGAATTTTTACTGTGAGTTAGGTTCATACAGGGCTTCCTTTGTGCCAAATTTCAGAATTTTTCAAAAGGAGAATCTGAGATGTTTAACCCTGAAAACTGTCAAAATTCAATGAACAGCCATGTTTGAGCCCATGCTGTAAAAAAGGGTTGCATTTCTAAGCATTGATATTTTATTTACAGACACGCTGCAGGCAGGTATACACATGAAAAAAGAATCAAGCCTTAGACTAAACACCTTCATTGACAAAAATCGGGTTTAAAAATACAATTTTTAAACTATTGTTACCCCCATTTCCACCATAATTTTTATGCTTACGATGCAATTTTGAGTAAAACCTACTTGAATATCATAGAAAGTATACTTCATTAGCTACAAAATGAATTTTGTTTCAGGTCTCTAGCTCTAATGGTTTTTGAGATATAAGGTTTCTAAAAAGTGCTACATGAGCAAAAAAAGCCATGCGCCATGTTGGAAAAATGGCTGCCCCAGGCAAACTAAAGACAATATTTATTTTGAACGTTGGTTTTGATATCTAGAAACATGTACAAACGTATGTACTAAAAATTCAATTTTTCTAAAATGGTCATGCAACCAATAATTTTAAAATTGGTTCATTTGACATGGAATAACCCTTTTATGAAATGTATCAGTGGTCCTTCTAAATATGTCTGCATCCTGAGCCATCAGGTGTTCAAGATATATTTAAGTGCATCCCTTGATTATTGAGCGTAATAATCAACTCTTACGACTTTGAATATTATTGGCTGGTATAAGCAACAACATAACAACAACAACAACATAAACAAAATGCTCTGATAAAACAATATAGTCAGTTTCATATTGATAGTCCTTCTTAAATCTTGTGATACTTGCCAACACATGCTTTATAAATAAAAGATAACCCTGTTGTCACCAACAGATCATAAGTAAAATTTATAAATAAAAATTCAGAATTAAACATTAATTTCAAAGTGTAGGTAATTTCACTGTACGTACTGATTGTGCTGCTAAATGATCCATGTACCTTGAAATTCCTTCACTAAGCCATAAATCTCCCCACCATTTTGGAGTAACAAGGTTTCCAAACCATTGGTGTGCAATTTCATGTGCAAGCAAGGACACGATATCCTTCTTTGTGTTTTTTGTTGAGTGTGCACTATCATGGATAAGCAGTTTTTCGCTGGAGAAAAAACATCAAGGTCAGACGCTTTTTGCACATGCACACACAGTTATATATAAACTTAATGCATCTTCCTATATATCTATACTATGTGAAGTGACATGTGGAGTTGCATAAGGCTCTATCCTAAGGCCAGTACTATTATTTTACCAATGTTTTTTTTTTTACTGGCTATATCTTCCTTATATGTGGACGAGAAGCTTTACACTGACTGGCAAAATGTTCAGAAATTCTTAGGTCAAATACAAATAACACATCGTAAATGGTTGACCAGAAATAATTTCATGATACATAACAACAAAGCAATTGCAGAAAAATTTCACCATCATGTAAGTAAGAACATTAAGGAATCGGTAATAAAAGATGAGAACATCACATACATGAATTCCACAAAATTCATGGGCATTTGTGTGCAAGATAATCTCAATTGGAACACACAACTTCATTAGTTAATAGAAAAATTATGCAAAACCACATGTGGCATAACAATATTGAAACAGAATAAATAGAGGAAAATAAGAACAATAAATTGAGGATGCAGTTCAGAAATTTTTATTTTCAAGAAAGTAGTCTGAATTGTGTCAGGAAAGAAAATGAATGGACATCCTAGCTTCTCCAAACTTTTATCATCACTACAACATAGTATAATAACTTCAAGATTGTAATACCAACTCTCAATACCACCCCATTAGAAAAGAACAAACAGCCTCCCCGATGGTGCAATGGTAGTGTTGTCGCCTGTAAGGGGTCATGCATAGTAGTTCGGATCACACTTTAAACTGTAGGTCCAGTTCTGATTAGCCTTTCTGTGCATAAAGTGGACTTAAAATGAAAACCCAAGAAAAAAGACCAAATATTTACAGGCACCAATCTATATAACAAACCACCAGATTATATATAAAAAGAAATCAAAGGCAACACTAGTTCAGGTCATAGCACATTAAGTGCCTGACTTTTGGTCTCACAACCAAAGATGTCCAGCCTCAACCTCAGCCTCCACGAGCATTGCGAGGCTGAGGCTGGAGGCAGACCTTGAGCTTGGAGGCTGAGGCCATGTGAGGCTGGAGGCTGAGATGCAGTTCGGAGGTTGAGGCCAAGTTGGAGGTTGAGGCCTAGATGGAGTTTGGGGGCTGAGGCACTGTGAGGCCAGAGGCCAAGTTGGAGTTCAAAGGGTAAAGCCATGTGAGGCAGACCTTCAACTTGGAGGCCGAGAACCTCGCTCTGTAGTAAATAATAATACTTTTCTATTCTATTCTATTTATCGGTCATTTAGTCATCATTCATTCTTGTCATGTGATTAGCCAAAAGTGAAAGGAAAGTGATGCAAAATAACAAAAGATACAAATACAGGGTGTCCAACATGAACACTACCAAAAAGAAAGTTGTATAACTAAGCAACAAACAGGTTTATTGGCATGCGTTTTTTTTTTAAAAGACAGAGAAACTCAACAAGTTTTTATGGTAATCAGTAGATCTCCACGTGTGCACCACGTGTTGTGCGACAGACGTCCAAACGAAATTCTATCTCCTGCCAGGTGTTTTCCAGCATCTGCAGGGAGACTGTGTCACAAGCACTGACAATCCTCAAACGCAAATCATCCAAATCCAGTACTGGGGTTCTGTACACATTGTTCTTTATGTAGCCCCAAAGGAAGAAGTCCAAAGGGGTAAGGATCTAGAATCAGAGGATCTAGGAGGCCATGCGATGGGACCACCAATTCCAACCCAACGACCTTCGAGGACTTCATCTAAGCAATTCCTCACGTGAGTGGCATAATGTGGGGGGGGGGGGGCTATCTTGTTGGAACATGTATCCTTCCGGTATCTGAGGTAAATCAAAATTATCAAGCATGTCCAAATAAACATCTCCATTTATTGTTTGTTCAATACCAGGTGTGCCGGTTAATAATTCTTACTTTTGTCACTGGATGGTGCTGGAAGCAAGGGTTGGTGCAGAGTCTCAACTGCTACGTCAGTGTGTTGCCAGGACAGTACCTGTCAAAACGCCATGGATGTGCAACCGAGTGCAAGTGATCGTGATATTGGGTTTGTGTGGTAAACATGTCGACCTTCAAACCAAATAAGGAGCATGTGTTCAATCAAAAGAAAAACGAAAGTGAAAGCCATCGTATCCTTGTGGAAACATATGGTGACAATGTCCTAATGCAAGATGCGTGTGTACGTTGATTTCAACGATTCAAAAGTGGTGATTTCGACTTGAAAGACAAACATCGCCCAGGCCAGCCGAAAAAATTCCAAGACACCGAATTGCAAGCACTGTTGGACGAAGACGATACGCAAACACAACAATAACTGGCAGAGAAGTTAAATGTTGGTCGCCAATCCATATCTGATCGTCTTCATGCCATGGGAAAGATCCAGATTGGGCGACAAGACACGGAAAAGTGATTTGCAGCATGACAACGCCTCATCACACACAGCGAAAGGCGTCAGAGACACCATTTCTGCACTTAGCTGGAAATTCTTGCCCCACCCACCATACGCACCAGACTTAGCCCCTTTGGATTACCACTTGTTTTCATCGATGTCTCACTCAATTTCTCAGCAACACTTCAACAATTACAAAGATGTCAAACAATGGCTTGCTGACTGGATCACCTCAAAATGTGAACAATTTTTCTGGTAGGGCATCCACAATTTGATGGACAGATGGGCAAAATATATAGCTAGCGATGGTGCATATTTTGAATAAAGCATTTGTTACTTTTCTCCCCACATACACTTGTTTTCTTTGGGATCAATTAAGAATTATTAACCGGCACACCTGGTAAAAAAGAATGGACCGATGACCTCTTTCACTGTGAGACCTCACCAGACATTGATTTTCTTTCTGACTGTCTTGTTCAACTTCTCTCACAACGTGTGGATTCTCAGACCACCATATGCGACAGTTATGTCGGTTCACTGCACTAGATACGTGAAATGTACACTCATCGGAGAACACCATACGGCAAAGAAATTCATTGTCACTATCAATCTTGGTTAGGATACTGGCAGCGAAAGTGTATGTGGTAGGTAAGTCATTAGGCTTTAACTTCTGAACCAACTGTATCTTATAGGCATGAAGATGCAGTCTTATTGTGGACAACATCATGAATAGTTGATCTAGACATATCGAGTTCCCTACTTGCACGGCGAATGGACTTGGTGGGGCTTCGCTGGAATGTTTCGTGAATTCTATCGACATCAATCAGGGACACCTTCTTGCCAGGCCACACAATATTTTCTTCCAACAGTGACCTAGTTTCAAGTAGAGTTCTATGCCAGGTTGTTATTGAATATCTTTCTGGTGGTTCCTGCTGGTACTTGTGCCGAAACTTCCTCTAGACAGTTTTGGGAAACTTAAATTCTGCTAACCAATAGCAGCATTCGACTTTTTGCTGCACTGTAAACACCATTTCCACATGAAACGAACGCACAAGAAAATTCCGACCGAGCGAATACGCGACAGGCTACGAAATGAACAGGTGCGTTATCGCGTTCAATGGACTTGCATTGTTGCCACTGCCACTATAATAAAACTTGTTGAGTTCTCTGTCTTTTTAAAAAAACTGCATGTCAATAAACCTGTCTGGTGCTTAGTTATAGAACTTTCTTATTGGTAGTGTTGTTGGTGCCGGACACGCTGAACATGCAAGCAATGCTTTCCCCTTTTCCAGTCTTCTTCCAGGCTGTTAAATTGAAGAAACAAATATTACATATAATATTAAAGTACCTGGCAGTTATCAATCCCCAGTTTTCCATGGCACTGTAATGACTCTCTGGAAGGCCAACTACATCTAGTTTTGGCAAGGGGAACGGGAGCTGTAAGTAATCCTGGAAGAACTGCATAATAATTGGTGCAACATGCATTGCATACTGCATTTGTTCATGAAGGTCACTTCGTATCCACATATTTAATCCTGGTCCCATGTTCCACATGGATAAATTTGATATCATGAATGCAACTAAGTACGTGGGCATTAGTTCCGAGATGTGAAAGTGGTCCCAAAACCATCCAGGCATTTCTTCACTGAAAACAACATATGTATTACAATTAGCAAAGTTGTCAAAGAATGAATTATTAAAACTTACATATTTCGAACTTACTTTCTTCAATAACGAACTACTCTCAATATTTTAGCAAGGTCAATGGGCTATTTCTCAATAATGCACGCATAAAATACAAAATGGAAAACATTTAGAATGTAATACATTTTTCTCATAAATCAATGCAATATTCTTGAGAAAGGAATCTGATTATGTTTTTTAAACTGTGATTTTCAAGATTCTCATATTTGTTTTTTAAAAAGTACAAAAATAATTGTTTTGCTCTTAAAGGATCTTATAAATTAAAATAAAGA
Source organism: Lepisma saccharinum (assembly GCF_977018435.1). Classification (NCBI taxonomy): domain Eukaryota; kingdom Metazoa; phylum Arthropoda; class Insecta; order Zygentoma; family Lepismatidae; genus Lepisma; species Lepisma saccharinum. Next base: position 3,304,739 of record NC_139229.1, read on the forward strand.
TTATATTTGAAGATTTCTTGAAAGTAAGCATCTGTTGAATTCATAACTTGAACATATAAATCTTAGCTAAAGCCACTGGAACACCAGAGAATTTTGTTTAGGTGGACTGTGTGGACAAAATATTATAAGGTAGCCTCTGGTTCTGTGGTCATGGCTACCAAGTTTGTTTCATTCTTCTAATTTATCTTTATCATCCTTTTATCCATTCTTTCCTTCCCTTGCTTTCTATTTCACATTCCCTCTTGCATTTCTTCTCATTCTTTCCTGTTTAATCCAACATGAAAACAGACATGCTACAGTCAAAGAAATTGATGGATTGATTTGGTTTACTTGGCTTTCGGCCACTTTTGACTAAACGTGAAGATGAGAATGAGTGATTATATGATGAAATTGATGAAGGGACACTCACAAAGAATATTCAAACCCGGGACCCTTGGTGTCGTAGCGTGCTGTGCTAACCACTCCACAACCGGGGTCGGCTCAGTCAAGGAGGTGGTATCAATATTGGACATTAGTGTTGGATCATCATTCAGGACGAGCTTAAGTTCTGAAAAGTTTGGTGGGTACCAAAGCGATTGCCACCTGAAATAAAAGAGACGTGTCAATGACACGTCTCTTTTGCTTCTGAGGCTGATGGCGAAGCATTTATGCAGTGTATTTTCACTGTGGATGATAGCTGGGTACACTTCTACAAGCCAGAATGAATCAGACAAATCATGGAGTGTACCCACACCTCATCCCCAAACTGAAGAAGTTGCGGGTTCAGCATTCTGCAGGCAAAGTCGTTGACTTTCTTCTCGGATCACAAGGAGTTGATCTTAGAGCATCACATGCCTAGAGGAAGCACTGTGACCATTGCCACCTGCTCGGACCTTCTGAGGGAAAATCTGAAGCCAGCTATTCACCATAAATTGTGCAGGTTGTCAACAGAGGGAAACACCGTCAGATTTCCACATCTTCGGTCCACTGAAGGATATGCTGAGTAAAATTCACTTCTGGGACAACAATGAGGTTTTGTTGACAGTGCATGAGAATTCTTTCCTCACAGTTTCTACATGCATGTCAAGAACTGGCATAAGTGCATTAAACTAGGAGGGGACTATGTTGAACAGTCATAATGTAATTATTTCAATGTTTGCAATCAATACTCTGTGAACAAAAAATTAAGTTTTCCATTGAATATACCTTGCACAATAAATGTTCTAACTTAGATAAATGTTTTTTTTTTTATCTGTGGTTCTAAACAGCAATGAAAAAAAACTTGCCAGCTATCTATCATACGCGGACGAATCAAAAAGTAACTTACACCCGAGCCATGTTCCTGAACTAAAAGACAGAAAATGATCAAGCTTTGTGGCACTGTCCAGTATGTATTCTCCCCATACCCAAAGCAGCCATGCTGCAACTGCTTTAATATGAGAGTAGTCACCGTGTCAGTATGGCGTGTCTTACTGAGGTGGCATCCAACATTAAGTTGCACTCAGTCATCCGATTTTTGAGGACACAAAGGCATAATGAGAGTAAAATCCATCGCCAAATTGTCGAGGTGTATAGTGGGAATACAATGTCATATCCCATGATCAGTAAATTGCCAGATATTCGAAAAAACGAACGTGAACGACGAACAGTGTGTCAGGCAGCCTGCAACTGGAACACTATCGACAAAACGGAACATGTGAATGCAATCATCCTTGCCAACCACGATGTGAAAATTAAATGAGATTGCAAGTGAACTGAACATATCATACAATAGTGTGTCTCTGATTCATGACCAGTTGGGTGTATAGTAAGCTGTGCTCTCACTGGGTTCCACGATTGTTAACCTATGAGCACAAAAGTCAACTCAATTGAAATTGGATGGAATTTTTACACACAAGAAATCAAAAAACTGGTCACAGGATTCAAAAAGTGCTTGGAATACCTTGGTGACTATGTCGAAAAACTTAAATGTTCATGCATTTTTCTCCAATAATTATTTTATTTCTAATGTGTCTTGTTTGTTTTATACAGGGGGGTGTAACTTACTTTTTGATTTGCCTAATATGATAGAATTATACAACATGTGTTTAAGGAGGAAAAAAGAAAGATGCACTTACATAGGTTCTGTGCTTTTTCTTGGCATATTTGAAAGTGTAGTCATATTCTGTTTCCTTGCAAGGCTGATTTCAAACCTTGCTTTCATATTTGGTTCATCAAAGCAGGGAAATGCTTTTCTTGCATGAATTGGGAAGAACTGACTAATTGATAGCCACCTAAAATGGAAATCAAACATACTTTATATATTTATTTACATATTAGCAAAAATATTATTATTGTTATTATTATTACATGTAAACTCTTCTGATCTAAGGACTATTCTGCCAGTTTATATTGAACACCAACAATTTGAAAGAGAAAACTTTATTTCACAAATATACTCACAAAAGTATACTATTGTGTTGATACTTCTAAATTCTTGAAAGGAGGAAATGTGTAGCTCATTTGTTTTTGTTTTTTTCTAATTCGGTTGTATGTACAGTCACCAGCAATAAAATGGGACATCTAGATCCTAAAATGCTCACTTTCCTGCAATGCATTGTGTGTGTTGAATAACTCTAAGGTGATAAGTGGATTTTAATGGCAATTTCCACTTCTACCACTGCTGTAGAGTTTGGCAACAAACACAGCGCCTTGCAGGGAAGCGAGTATTTCAGGATCTAGGTGGCTTATTTTTATTACTGGTGACTGTGCACTACAAACAATGTATTATATTCTATTTTGTGGTGGCCATCAAAGAACACTGCAGTAAGGGTTCAACACTACTGGTCTGTGTACAAGTGCTTATAGGTTAAAAGAGGGCTTGCTCCATTTTGAGGATATCATACAACTTCTATCATTCTTAGATTACACTGGTCAACAGCCAAAATGCGACATGAGTGATACATACAATTTCTAGTCAATATTGGTCTCCTAAAAACGAAACTGTAGTTAAAAATCGCAATTGACTAATTATAATTGAGTTACAGGGCATTAATGATTTGGAGAAGTTCCCTATATATATGGTATTCCATAGCTGTAAGAAGTAAAAGTTGAGTTTTTCTTTTCTTATCTTATTTTTTTTATTTGTTGTAAGGAAAGGGGGAACTGTTCAAGATCAGCCACAAAACCTCTTTATTCATTGTTTTGTGAGGTGTTAATTTGTGCAGACGTGATTGTGGCTTTATAAAACTAGGTTGAGTGTGTGCATTTATCAAAGATCGTGTTTGCGTATTACGTGGTCCGTTTCTGGTAAGGTTGACATTTAATTAAATTGCTGAGTGATGTTAAAAAATATCACGTAAATGCATTATCAATGCTAACAATGTCTGTTATGTTTGTGGTCAAATTGTGTTTTCTGGACAGCGGAGAAATATTACCCCTGCTGTAAGAACAGCCTACAATCTATATTTCGGTAAATACTGCAAATTCGGAGATGAAGATAAGACTTGGGCTCAACATTTCCGTTGTAAGACCTGCTACACGAATCTGCTGGACTGTATGAATCACAGAAGATCATTGGTGTCATTTGCTATTCCCATGATTCGGCTGGAGCCCACTAATCATACAGACGATTGTTTATTTTTTTGTATGGTCCCATCAATACAACGTATGTCCAATACTAAAAAGAACACAATTGTATTTCCAAATATTCGTTCTGCTTCTCGTCCTGTGGCGCATAGTAATGAACTACCTGGTCCAACATCCCCTGAATCTTATTCCGTAGACTCACAAGACGAACCATACGATCCACAACCTTCCACATCTACAGATCCGGACTTTGGAGGTGATGTTAAACTTACAGAACAGCACAAGGTTAGCCAAGGGAGAGCTATAGCCTCCAGAGTTCAACAATGGAATTTTCTGGCTAATAATGTGAAGGTGTCATTTTATCGTGACGGTCAAAAAATGTTGGAAGAATACTTTTCTACCGAAGGAGATCTGATATACTGCAGTGATGTTAATGGTTTGTTGGGGGCTATGGGCATTAGCACATCTGCGAAGAGTGGCAGTTGTTCATAGATGCATCGGTATAAAGTCTAAAAGCTGTACTGCTTCATAACAACAATCAATTGACGTCAATCCTTATTGGTTATTCTGTGTAAAGGAAGGAATCGTATAATAGCCTAAAATTCCTCCTTCAATCAATTAAATAGAACAACTAGGTACATACCTATGGAAAATATGTGCAGATTTGAAAGTCATTGCTATTTTAACTGAACTCCAACAAGGCTATACCAAATATTGCTGTTTCCTCTGCGAATGGAATAGCAGAGACAGAGCTTCTCATTTTATTAAAAAGGATTGGCCATTACGTCAAAGTATGGAAACTGGAAATATGAATGTACATAATGAAACTCTCGTTGAATCTGAAAATATTATACTTCCTGCACTTGATATAAAGCTTGGACTGATCAAAAACTTTGTCAAAAAGTTGGATCAATACTCTTTGGTATTCAAATATTTACTTAACAAATTTCCAAAAATCAGTGAACAGAAGATCAAGGAAGGAATTTTTGTGGGCCCTCAAATTCGTCAACTTCACCAGGACGAGATCTTCTAACACCTGCTAAGTGATGTTGAGAAACGTACATGGAGTTCTTTCGGAGAAGTCTCCAACAATTTTTTGGGAAACAAACGTGCTGAAGACTGAAAAACTTGTAAATATTTTGGTTTCATCGTATCAAAAAATAGGTTGCAATATGTTCCTTAAATTGCATTTTCTACTCTCATCTCAATTTCTTCCCGAAAAGTTGTGGGGAGGTAAGTGATGAACACAGTGAGCATTTCCACCAACAAATATCTGTAATGGAGAAAAGATACCAAGGGAAATGGAGTAGAGGAATGCTTGCCGACTATTGCTGGACAGTAACCAGGGATGATCCAGGACTTCACTAGAAGAGGGAAGCAAAGAGGAAGCGGATTTAATCCCACGTAAGTAGTAAAGAACACACCATACAGTAGTATAGTAGAAAATATTTATTTTGTGATTAATGTAAAAACTATGATTCATGAATTTACTTGGAAAGGCAGTTCGCATAATACAGTTCAAGCGTAAAAGTCACATGCACACCAAGCATACGTCATTCCACTACGTTAGAACATTGGGAAACCCGACTTTTCGACAATACCTCGTATAATTCTTAAACCGGAAGTCGAGTGGCATTTTCATTGTCAGTTTCGTGTTCAGCATCATGGATTGATAAAGAAAAGTTAATTTTCATCCATGTCGCAAAAAAAAAATTAAAATTTGTTGACCAGTGTTATTGGTCAATTATGTGATGTGTTACTTATTGACATGGATTATTGTATACATAGTGTTTCCGTGGCCATGTAACCAACTTTCAGGGATGATGAAAGGGGACAAAAGCATCAACTTGAGATGAGGAAGCCCTGTATGCAAATGCCTCATTCAGAAGTTATAAGCCAAAATCATTGTGATGAATCACAAACATGTACGGACATGAGACCACTTTTTGACCACGTTATTGAACTATAGAAGCATCCTCTCACCTAACCCCAACCTCAACCAAGCATCCACTTACCTAGAATTTTCATTTCAAGTACATACTTCATAAAATTAATGGGGAAAAAAAGGTATTAGTATGGGGTGAGTTTATGAGTGTCTAATCTTAAAAATAGAAGTCAGGGAGAACTAATGCCCTGAGACATGCTTCTGTGCGTGGATGTGTCTGTTTATTTCTCCCAAACAATAGATAAAATTTTAACAGTTTTTTTTTTTTAAATAATACTTTTAGCACTTTACGCTCAAATTATAAATATTTCCTTTCTTGAGTTTGAGTTTCAAGTTCACTAATCGGGACTGGAGCTACAGTTTAAAGTTGGATCCGAACAGGTCCATAGCCAGAATTTTATTTTCAGGGCGCTCATCCCTTATCAACAGCCATCAACCATATAAAGGCAAAAATTTGGGGGGGGGGTAGAAGTCCTGAAGATTAATATCTCCATGCATTACAACTTATTATACAAGAAGTTTAATCCTGTTAAGGAAGTAAAAAAAAATCACAACTATACACTAATTCCAAACAAAACATTTGTAGGATTTCGGGGGGGGCTTCAGCTTCTAGAGTCCACACCCTGACTACGTGCTTGGATTCAAAACACTGTGCAATGTGTCTCCACCCAGGACCCCTTGATTATTTCCTTTCTTACCTCGAGACTTAACAGATCATCTAAGGTTCATTGTACTTATGAATCAGTTTGATAATTATGACTCAATGTTACATTTTAGATCTAAGATCTAATTGAACTCTCAATTAGGCTGTTATTGCCTAATGCCATAGTAAGCTGGATATCATGGCTACAAAAGACTGAAAAGTTAGAAGAAAACTCAAAACAGCAGACCAAGTATGTGATTACCTTTCATTCCCTGTCAACTCATCCTTATAGGAGCTCCGGAAAAAGGCAGTCATGGTACTGATGCTTAAAATACCAGTAAATTTTATGAACACAGTGTACTTTTGTCCAACTGACATTTCTTCTCCAAGATAAATGATGTAGAATTGTCTAACCTCATCGCGACTATAGTTAACCAATGGCAAAAATTTACCAGTTACATCATTTTCTACGGTAACATTCTCTTCTTCTATGGCAAGGTCTACTACATGCAATGTTACATTAAACGTTCTAACCAGACACCTTACACGGATCCAAACTTGACCTTGAAAGGTGGAATTTTCTTCCAGGAAAGTGATCAAGCGAATTCTGTAGTAAAGAGGTTTCAAAGATTTTGGAAGTCTTACATTAACTGATTTGGTCGTGCGTTGCATGTAGTTTCTCTGGTCATCTTCTCGTAACCAACAGTTGGACATATAGTTTCCAAACAGACCTGCTAAGATCATCACTGTTATCACCATAATGGTCAGGACCACAGCCAATTTTCTTGAAACAAAGCATCCTCTTCCATTTCCTAGTCGAACAAATTCCTTCGATTGCTCCGCAGAGAATTCTATCTCCTCCTTTCCTCCACTAGAGGTCTCCATTTCATTTCCTGCAAAGGTCAAATGCAGAGAAGATTAAAGAAAGGAAAAAGGATCAGTTTAACAAATTGAAACTGGAGCAACTGATATGAGACTAATGAACAAAGATATAGTGTGAGGCTCTCAAATTCTTCATATGCAATGTTTACTGTGGATATTTTTAGGGGTGAACCGATACCAATACAAATACTTGTAAATTGCAATAATTAAAATTTGTTCAAAATATTGATCAATAGTGGTGCGAAAATTTTCTTCTCAAATTATATGCATCACTTTACCAAGAAATTTGTTTTAGAGTATTCGAGAATTACATCAGAATATGAAAATAGATCATTATGTAAAAGTAAAGTGGTAATCACAAAATATAGTGTTCCATGCAAAATAAAAATTCATTTTGAGTTCTGCAAAACTTCGAGGATAAGTAGACTCTGCGAAAGTGTTGCTTGGTATTTTTGCGGACCTCGTGTAAGACCAATATGCCGGAAAAGTATCAGCTGGCATCGGTAAATGAATTCCAACCGATACTTTCCGATCGACTCAACCATAGTATTTTTATTTATATTTTTGTTATTTAGTGCCTTTTCTGCTCCCTTTTGAGTAATTGAAATGATGAGAATGAGTGATAATTAGACGAGATTGGTGAATGAATACTCATAAATAAAATACCCATGCGGGGTGTAAGGGGTACCTTCCACGTAGGCGCCCAAAAGTCAACCTCACTTCCACGTAGTGCACCCTGGACTAAAGACTAACGAGGCTCTGGCGACTGGCACTATGGCCAGTATAATTTTGTGTGTATTGTCCTGTTTTTTGTCCTTGTGTGTGCTGAGTGCCTGTTGACAGCCTCAGGTTTTAACAGAAGTCAGAACATTTTAAGATTTTTTAATTATGCAACGTTAGAGTTGTCATTTGTAATGGTAAGGGGCTGGCCCCCGTATAATGTGACGGGAGCAAAATAGCCTAAGTGCTGACGCTCCCACAATTTTAAAATCAAATTCAAATTCTAAAATACCCATGCCAAGGCAGACACTAGAACACAGGATCTTCGGTAGTGAGTTTGAGAACCAACCATTTAACATGTCTGGTCACTTTTCTGAGGGCTTGGCATTTCAAATCCACCCAAATTTCTTGAAAAACTCAATATGCTGACCAAGGCAGAAATTTATTTTATTTTAAAACATAAACTAAACGTAACGTTTCAATCTTCTAGCAACGAGGTACAAAACAGGAAGATATATGTACACACAAAAATTACTCACCTCCAGACACAAGATTATTAGAAAGTTGTTTCTGGAACATTCCAGCAGGTGTTCCCAAGCATCAAGAGGGGACACGTTTTGGACATTGTTATAAAGAGGATGGGACATGAAATTATAGGAGAATGGGATAGTGAAAGGGTAGTGAAGGCACTGGAAACCATTTGGAATAACGGTTACAGTAAAATGGGGGGTAAAATAATGTTAATGAGTGAAGGACTGAATATAGGCTCTATCCTAAGCCCAGCATTGGTTGAATTGGTTATGCATGAATGGGGGGGAAAAGTGGTCGAAAAAGGAGGTTATAAAATAATTCTGTTTTGCAGATATGTGGACGATTGTTTTGGCATATGGAAGGGAATGAAGAGGCATCTCAACATATTTGCCAAAGAAATGCAAGATAAAGAAAGAGGGATATTGTTGGAACTCGATATAAAAGAGGAAGACAAGATAAGCTACCTAGATATATTGATGAAGAGGAAGAGAGGACAAGAAATTGAAACCACTAGGCATCAGAAGAAGTATGCAGCGGGGGTATTATGCCACAAAAGAATGGATGTAAGTGAGATGACAAAAATAAATTTTATAAAGAATATGGAGAACAGAATCAAGAAAATATGCACGAAAGAATGTGAAAAAGAAGGCAAAATAAATAGCCTATGGAAACAGCTGGAAAAAAATGACTTCGAGAAGGAGGATAGACTGGACATAAACAGAAAAGGAAGAAAAGTTGTAGGAGAGAAGAGGAAGAGAAAGAAAGAGAGAGATGGTGTGGAATAAGGAGTTTGGGGAAGACCACAGAAATGATATGCAAAGTGCTTAGGAAAGCGGGTATTAAAACTTACAGGAAGGGAGGGCAAAGCATCTTAAAAATAGCGAAGAATAAACAAGAAAAACGAAAACACAGAAGAGGAAGAGGAAGGGATTATCTACAAAGTGAAGTGTAAAGAATGTCAGAATGTGTACATAGGAGAAACGAAAAAGAGGCTGAAAGACAGGTTGAAACAACATAGGGATGATGTACAACTTAAGAGAGAGAGAAATGCGATATTTAAACACACGAGAGAAACAGGACATGACATAGAGTGGGATGAGGCTAAGCAGTTAGGAAGGAAGAAGACAGTACTAGTGAGAAAAAGGAAGGAGGCCAAGGAAATAGAGAAGAAAGGAGAAGACACAATGAACTGGAATGGGGGACTCAAGATAAACAAAGAATGGAAGAAGGTATTAGAAAGAGTGGAAAGGACAAAAGCGAAAGATGAGAGAAGAAGGAAGAGGAAGGAAGAAAGAAAGGAAAAACAGAGTGATATAAAGAGTCCGACCACTTTCCAGATGAAAGGAAATGTTTAACTAAATCACCTGTCAGGTGAAAGTACAGTTGACAAGGGAAGACCACCTGCTGGAATGTTCCAGAAACAACTTTGTAGTAATCTTGTGTCTGGAGGTGAATAATTTTTGTGTGTACATATATCTTCCTGTTTTGTACCTCGTTTCATTTGTACTTGGTACAGAGTCTGATAAATTCATTTCTTAACCGAATATCTCTTTTCGGATGAAGATGAGTTTTTTTATAGCTATAACCAAGTTTCTTTATCGCTTGTAAGATTGTTGTAGTTGATATATTACCCCACTTCTTTGCTAGCTCTTTTGATGTCACACCAATATTTAATTCAAAAAATTCTTTAAAATCTTCTAGATTTTTGATTGCTAGAAGATTGAAATGTTATGTTTATTTAATAGTTTATGTTTTAAAATAAAATAAATTTCTGCCTTGGTCAGCATATTGAGTTTTTCATATCATGGAAACAAGGCTTAATGGTGTTACAATTCCAAATTTCTTGTATAATAATTATATCCTTTTTTTTTGTTTCTGACTAAATGCTCTTGTGTCATTAAGTTGAAATATTTGTCCACAGACATGCCATAACTCAACCAATCATAAAATTATAATATTAAATTCTGCAACTAAGTACGTAGAAAGTAGCGTAATCTAGTGAGAAGTTTGACTTATTGCATGTACCTTTTATCGTTACCTTTCGAGCATTTTTCCACACTTCAAAATATGCACACAACAAACAAAATTAACTCTTATCATAAACTCTGATTTCTTATGTGTAGATTTCTGAAATTATTATTACTATGACTGCATGCAAATATTAGAAACTAGCATTCATATTATGAAATTCTTGTTATCTAATCATGAAAAATTGGTGCATGTTTCTTCGATTATGTGAATTATCATATTTCATCGTGTGAGAAGCAGAAGGGATGTAACTCAAATTTATCAAATTTACAGGAGAGAGAAAATAAAGTATTCTTAGGAATGTGTCTGACTCTTCAAAAGAGTCAGTAAATTGAAGAAACGTGACTCCATCTTACTGCTAAGGAATATACTCCAAATAGAGCCCTTCAGGAGAGATTTAAATAAAACTTAAAACAGCATTAGGAGTTATATTCCTCTGGTTCTCATAGGACAATTTATAGGGCTATTATTCTAATTTGGCACATTTCAATCAGAAAAATATCAAGACTTTTAGGGTACCTACATAGCATTTCTCTTTCATACATATCTCTTGGTAGATAAGGAAAATGTGTCGCAATTTCCTGTGATTGCTACATTGAGAAATTACAGGGTGGCTCAATAAGTCACTTAACACCCTCAGTACAAGGCCACTGCGGCATGGAATTTGAAATTGGCGATGACCAATCGTTATCTGGCCAAGGGGGATCCACATTGACGCCACCCACACGGTCGGCGGCCATCTTGAATTCAACTTCAGAATTTTAAATGGGAAGGGGGTCGTGCGACATCAAAATGGGCTAGAATTTCACGAGAAATGCAATGGTGAAGGTTTTCTCGACGTATCTTTAACCAGTAAAAAGTTATGACTGAATTCTTGTACCAATTTGCTCCTTTTCGAGGTGTTAGAAAAATGCCTTAAAATTTGTTTAGCGCTTCGGTAATGCATCGAGATCAAAGTGTCGCCTATGGAGAGACGTTCGCATGCCATTGCACATTATTTTAATCGGATACATCCATGAAGAGCTGTGCATTATGAATTCAATAGGGAACAACACCAGAACACTTATGGGAACGTTATGAACCAGTTTTTGTCCAAAGTTAGTTATCAGATGACAAGGGTCACATATTCTGTTTATAAACTTCCTTATGAACATAAACATTAGCCTCGTGTGTTTAAATATTGCAATATAAAACGAGAGAAACAGGACATGACATAGAGTGGGATGAGGCTAAGCAGATAGGAATGGAGAAGAGAATGCTAGTGAGAAAATGGAAGGAAGCCAAGGAAATAGAGAAGAAAGGTGAAGAAGATACAATGAACTGGAATGGGGGACTGAAGTTAAACAAAGAATGGAAGAAGGTGTTAGAAAGAGTGGAAAGGACAAGAGAGAAAGAGGAGAGGAGAAGGAAGAAAAATGAAGGGAAAAGAGCGTGAGATTAAAAGTCCAACCACATTCTATATGGAAGTAATTGTGTTTAGCCTTTTAGGTGAAAGTAAAGTTGGCAAGTGAAAGTCACCTGCTAGAAAGTTCCCAACAACTTTCTAAATAGTCTGGAGGGAGTAATGTTTGTGTGTATATATAATACCCGGTTTTTGTATCTTGTTACTTTTGTACTTGATACAGAGTCTGAAGAAGACCTTGCTAGAAGGTTGAAACGTTACGTTTAGTTTATGTTTTTAATAAAATAAATTACTGCCTTGGTCAGCATATTTAGTTTTTCGTATGTGTGAAATACATAATTTTTGGTTGACTTTCATTTTCTAGGGGGGCACGGCACCCCCTTGTCCCCCCCTTCCGGACGCCCTTGCCTGAGTATGTGAAATAGTAAATGTAAACTCCGCGACTTAAATTAAATATTTTAAATATATACAGTATATGCCGTTTAACTGAAGCAGAATTAGAATTTTCTGGTATATATTGGAATAGATCAGACCCTTTTTATTGTTAATATATTTTTTGTGTGCATGTGTGTGGGTGGTGAGAGGCGGTAATATGTAAGGTTGAAAAATACAAAACATCTGCTTCTACCCTTGAATTTTTGGAAATTTCGACGTGAAAAGCGGGATTTATACTTGAATTTTTTCATGGTCCTACAGTGGACACCCTGAAAAAGATATTTTCAGACCTTTCAGAAAACCACTTCAGGAACGAGACAGTTGTGCTGGAGTATAGCTGTAATAAATGAATAAATTATTATGTTGAAAAATTAAAATAATTTTGAAATCTTTAAATTCGTTCTTTCATTAAGCCGATAACTTTTCAGACCACCCTCCTACACGGAGCACGTGGCTAACTCTACAAGCGGCATTGAAGCCAAACGCCCCTTAGCCCTAATGGCCAGTACGCCACTTGTCGTATGATCACGCCCCCCCCCCCTAAGTTTCGAGGGAAATTGGAAATCGTAACATGCAACAAGATAATGTAATTTTTTAATCAAGTGTTGCATTCTAGTCCAACGATTACTGGATCAGCAATTAGCGCGTCAATTAGCATTCGGCAACAGAAGTTTGTATTTGCTCCAGCGGGAGGATAGTAATTTGATAATTTTGTCGGTGTTGCGTCACCAGGCCCGTAGCTAGAGGGGGCAGGGGGGGCAACTGCCCCCCCCCCCGAGTGACTGCTTTGTCCCCCCTGTGAAAAATACAGAACACATTCTTACCTGGAATTCTCACTAATCTTTACAATTATATCATGTGTTACTCCAGCAACATAACGAAGACACTTATTGATTTGGTGATTTATTAGGGTGTATTGGATTCCGCATAATATCGTATCAGGATGGGGGTAATTCCCTTCCAGATTCAGACTTCGGGAAATGATTTCGCAATTTTCAGTATCTAGAACAGTTGTGACATTTTGAGTACTCTTGTATTAAAGGTGCCTAATGTGTTCGGATGTTTTTCTTGGATGTGTTGCTATGAACTTGGAACTGCTTACATTTTTGTTTCCTAAGTCTACCTTTTGGTAGAGAGAGGGAGTGGATATTTGATTCTTGTCACGCAGCGTTCGTTGCTTCTCTGCCACTTCTTGATGAAGAGACACTCATAAACAGTGACGTAAGCACAGGGGGCATTGTCCCCCCCACCCCAACCTTGCATGGAAGTCCATTCTAGGGGAAGCAAGCATTAAAGTAAAAAAACAAAACTAGGATAATCTAAGAATAGAAGGACAATTGGATACTCATGATGGATTTAGTTTTCACGTGTTCCTTGCATTTTCCTTCCAGACGGCCAAGGGCACTTGCAAGGGGAACAGAGGGGCAATTGCCCCCCCACTAGATTTCAAATTTTATACAAATAAAAATAGTTTTCGTAAAATTTTCTTGCTCGCTTCGCTCGCAATTTCTGCTGTTCTTGTGGTCCGAATTCAGAGCCATAGAGTCGGTCCCTGTGGCCGAGCGGTTAGCACATCGCGCTGCGATGCCAAGGGTCCCGGGTTCGAATCCCGCTCGGGCTTGGTCGTTTGTCAATGTCCATTCATCAATTTCATCACTCATCCCCATCTTCGCAAATTAGCCAAGAGGCACAAAACGCGAAGTAAAATAATTAAATCAATTAATCAGAGCCATAGCTATGAAGCGGCGAGAGTCGGCCCTTGGAGTCAAACGATCTATGAAAAAAAAATGTTAAAGAGAATGCCATGGCGCCCCGTAAAATTACTTGCGGCCTATTAAAACAATTTCTTTCTATGAAACTTAATATGAAATATTAATGACGACACTGTAATCCAAGAAGTCATTGATCAATCAAGGGTTTCCTATTTGTTTGTCAGGTGTCAAAATATGCTTAATACAATTCACACAATATTTTGCAAAATGGTTAACATAACCAGTAGGTAAACATTGTCTGTAGCGATCCAAGAGTCTCCCCTTTGAAGGAAATAGAGTCCGTGGTGGACTAAGGGACCCATGTTTTAACGTTTTAGCAAGTACAAAAAAATGTATTACAAATTTTTACACAGTTCATCAAAGTGTAGATAACATGTAACCATTATTATTTAATTAATTCTTTTTTTTCTTGCTTAACACAACACAATGGTGTTCTTGGATTCTCGTTAGATTCCTTCGTGCGTAAAAAATATTTCATACTGTAAACTAGAGGGAATCATTATGAAGCATGATTTATAAAGAGCTCCCTTAATCAGTTCTGCAGAGAGACCCAAAGCTGTTGATTAATCATCTATTAACATTATCGACCTGAAAATATCAAGAAGATACAGTCCCTATCAGCCTATTTATGTTAAACTTTATATTCTTTGGAAATCTGGAAAGGTGGTTATCGAAATATTGCTATTTGATGTTGGTCGAAGTTTTTTTGTTCGTTGCAGTTTCAAGATATCATCCCTTTTCTGTTACTTATCTCTTTCTGGGGAGGGGGCAAGTGCCTCTGCGTACCCTGCTATATATCCCAATGCGACACAATATATTAAAAATTTGCCCCCTCTACGATTGACTCCCCCCCCCTACAAAGAATTCCTGGCTACGGACCTGTGCGTCACGCACTCTGTTGCGTAGCTACGAGTTCACAGATCGATATTGAGATAGCCAGACTGGTTGCTAGGCTCCAAGGAGAACTGTAGGAAAAGGTGTCGGCGCCAAAGGATTAGCGACACGCTTGTGATTCTCGTTCAACTCTGGCCTTACTTTCACCAGGAACTACATACAGAAATGTTGATTTACCGAGTCTTTGGCAGTAACGACTTACTTGTGACACAGTTACGTTTTCAAGTAATCAGTAGCCTGCTATTAAGCTTACTTTGTATTTTGTTACTTCCATGTTTTCATTGATTGATTTGGTTTGGTTGTTTTACTTCGCTTTTCTTCCACTTTTGGCTGATCGTGACGATGAAGATGAATGATGAAATATGTGAAGGGACACTCAGAAAGAATACATATGCTCAGGCCGGGATTCGAACACGGTCCCTGTGCTAACTGCTAACTATTTCACCACGGGGATCGACGTCCATATTTTCACACTTTAGATCAATTATAAATTTACATGGTCATCAAGAAAAGCATCCTGCTTATATTTCATGCATGAAATATTAAATCTCGTCTAGAATAAGACTTTCAAGAATTGAAGGAGAACGCCAGACGAGCTGCTGACCACTTCTGCACCAGCATACATAAACAATCATTCTTTAAAGACACGTAGGGTGCAAGGGGAAAATTAATGAAAATAGTCGACAATTTGCCGAGCAATATTTGTGCATCCCACTGTAAATAATTTCTAACTACTGCACTCAAAACAATATTATTTGCCAACATTTATTGAACATAGTATACTTACATATGAGAACATTAAGGAATTTCGAGGCGTTCTTCTCAAAATAAGCGCCTTAAGTGGAAAATAATATCTGAGGGATGTTTCTTCGAGCCTTCGGTTTATACACTGGGGGTATTCTCCTATGGTTTAACATGGTGACAGTGAGACAGCTGGAGGAATGTTTTGAGAACATTTTGGGATCCCCTCTCACTTCAAGCACTGTTCAAGATATGTGCAAAGTGTGGCAAAATTTCCGATAAAACTATACGTCACGTGAATTCGATACTGAAAATGGATGAAAAGCGTGTTTAGCCTGCAATTTTGTAAGATATTTTGGGCAACAATTAACATTCTTTGGTCTCGCAAAAGTTGCAGAAAAGCGGAGTAAAATAAATCAATCAATCAAACCAAAAAGTCATTAATTTTCCTTTTTCTTTACCTTTTGGAAAGTTTATTTTAATCAGGGCTCGAATTGGAAATTTTCACGAAACAGAACCCATCACTTTCGTTAGCATGGTGTTCTTTTGTATCTGGTTACTAGAGCGACGAGATTAACGACTAGTTCAATAACGCACTTTATTACATAAACATCAAATAATATAAAATAAATTGGACACGAGTGTTCTGAAATTTTCTTCACTTTATAAAATGTAAACAGACGAAGATCGTGGGTGGTAGTCAGTTCGCCCAGCTGAGGAAAACCTTTTTGAATTAAATTTGTATATCCTTAATACTCTTGTCTTAATAATACTTATTAAAAATAAGTTTGTGAAAGTGAAAGATATTTCCATATTGTTATTTAGCGCATGATCAAGGATTGTATTTATTGTTTGACTGTTGGGTTAATCTGCAAGAACAATTGAACCGGTGAGACCAAGAAGGGAAAGATTCCACTTTTTGAACAAAATGGGCTGAATACTGGGCCAATCCATATGAAGTCATACAACATGGTTGCTCGTCCATTTTTAAAAAAGTTTATTTTTTGTGTAGTGTGAGCCTCATATGTTGATAGTTCAGAACCACCGTTATTTTATTTTTACTATCACCGATTTGAAGATGGCGGGCATTTTTTTATCATGGCGCGCGTCATTTTCTCCATTCGTAAGCATCAGCGGCAACTTTTTTTTCTCAGCTCTGGTAAGTCCTACGACAATGAGACAAAATCTGTGATGTTAAGCACATTATAGGCTACAATTATATTTCTGTGTAATTTTCTAAATATTATTCCTTCATAATAAATTTTAAGGTCAAAATTGTGTATTTTAATCGCTCAAAATGACATTTTTGAACATTTTTTTTTAGAGGAAGGCAGTTTTTTTGACACTTGAATTTTTTTGTGCAAGTACCTGTGTACCAATAGAGTATATCAAAATTATTTGAAGCTTGAGACTTTAATACTATTTTTTCTACAGGGTCATAAGCATGTACTTTTTGTTAAAAAATTCCAAGTTCAGGGTTAAATATCTCTGGTGGGCAGTTGTTTAAAAATATGAAATTTGTACACAATACAGTACTCCATGATAAGTAACTTCAGTAAAAATTTTGAGTTTGAGATTCAATTGGTTTGAAACATACAAAACTCGTGAAAATTTCAATATTTTGCATTAAATATGGTATGCCTAATTTCATTTCTTATTAACATTTTGTGTTAAAATTCTGCAAATTGTAATTTGGAATGTCAATGAACAACATTACAATTATGAAATGGATCTACAATAAAGTATATATACGAGGGCGTGCTGAAAAGTAAAGCTTCCTATCTTTTTATTTTCTTTGTTACCTTGTAAACGCATTTTGGATTTTGAGCAACCATACATTGCACTAATAAGACTTTCCCGCTACTCCATTGAAGGTTTCAAACTTCTATCGCCAGGGGGTGCTGAACTATTACGAGGAAAATGGCAGCATGTAACCATGCAATGTCGGTGGAGCACCTGAAGCAGCGTGCCGTGATCGAGTTTCTAACCGCAGAAAATGTGCTACAAATTGACATTCATCTGAGACTGAAGGCATTTTATGGGGATGAATGTGTAGACATCAGTACTGTGCTGTGCGATCTTGAGTTTATCATGCTCTTAATGAAAACCCCAACTGAAGAAATTTCAGCTATGTGAGAGAATGGAGTGAAAGGCCACGAACTGCAACTGATGGCGATAATCGGAATCGTGTTCAGCTTGGGTTTTTTTTTACGAGCATAAACAGCCCATTCATCCCCATAAAATGCCTTCAGTCTCAGATGAATGTCAATTTGTAGCACATTTTCTGCGGTTAGAAACTCGATCACGGCACGCTGCTTCAGGTGCTCCACCGACATTGCATGGTTACATGCTGCCATTTTCCTCGTAATAGTTCAGCACCCCCTGGCGATAGAAGTTTGAAACCTTCAATGGAGTAGCGGGAAAGTCTTATTAGTGCAATGTACTATTAACGAGTACTAACAATTTAGTTCACACTCTGAGGAGAAAAATGTCTAAACATCTAAAAACAGGAACGGTCGGTCACCACGGAACGAGAAGGTTCCAGATATTTACGAACCGGAACGCCGCTCCGGTATATTCTCTTTTATTTTATAATATATTTAGTCTTTTTTATATACATATGTATATATAATGGGAGTATACGCACATTCACATTACTGACTAGAAATCGAAGAAATATATGTAAATCAGTAAAGAAATGATCAATTTAACTTTATTAGTAGTGCACTTATTAAATGAATTTCTTAATTTTTAATTTCTTATAAATCCTTTTCTGTCTTATTCCTTTAACGCTGCAAGAAAAGCATTAGATTATAAATAGTGATTAACAAGGAACAAATAGATTGGATTTGCTGCTTTAAGTCCACTTTATGCACAGTAAGGCTAATCGGGACTGGACCTACAGTTTAAGGTAGAATCCGAACCACTGTGTGCCTCCACCGGGTATCGAACCCGGGACCCCTTCATTACAGGGCAACGACGCTACCACTGCGCCATCGGGGAGGCCAACAAGGAACGAAGAAGGCACACATGATTTCATGTTATCCTAGTTAAAACGCATTTTACGCACCATATGTCGGAAACGGATTTCACGCTCGAATAAGAGAGATGACACTAGTTTCATCTTTGCAACAGATGGTAATTTCGTTCACGGTTTCACAGACAAAAATAGCAAAACAGAAATTGGACTATCTTTTATCTTACCTTTACGTCATCAAACACGAGATGCTACGCAAGATGAGGTTTTCGAGATCTGACTCATCTCATCGCCGTGTCTTCCTTTCTGCGAGATTCTAGGCGCCAGGAATCGACACGCGCATGCGCCGTTGCCTTGGCAAAAGTCTGTAAAGAGATAGACTGAAGGATTTGGCACGGAAAGTGACAATGTTGCCAGAGCATATTATTTATCGTAGATGTCCCCATTTCAGCATGATTAATGAAAAAATGGGGCCCCTTCGTAGCCAAATGGTTAGCGCTCTCACCTTTGGTGCGAGAGGTCCCGAGTGCGATTGCTGGTGGACAGGTTTGCCAATTTTTTTTAATTTTTTTTTTTAAACAGAACAGTTATTTGTTTTAAACATGTATTACATGTTTTAAACAGTGTTTTAATCAAGAGGAAAAAACATGTTTTGAACAAATTAAGCGTTTAAAACATAATGCCAAAAATACTTATTTTCTAACGCCAAGTGAACAGTGTTGTTTCTTGTTATAGAATAAACACCGGAATTCTTAAAATACCTATTTGAATGCCGAGACCGTGAGCATGGCTGCCATGGGTCGCCAGATGAACAGCGAAAGTGAAATTTTCGCGGTTATCCCGTTCGCGCTTAATCTTTTCGCTTTTATTCCATCGCTCTTGTTTCGTACGCGCTTAGGCTGTTTCGCTCTAGCCGGTCCACGTGGCGGAGTGGTTAGCACATCACGCTACGACGCCAGGGGTCCCGGGTTCGAATCCCGGCCAGGGCATGGATGCTTGTGAGTATCCATCAATTTCTCATATCATCTATCATCCCAATCTTCACACATTAGCCAAAAGTGGCAGAAGAAGCGAAGTAAAATAAAGCAAATCAATCCGTTTCGCTATTGTTCCTTTTGCGCTTAAACGTTTCGCGTTTTTTTTCGTTCGCGCTGTATCCGTTTCGCGTTTAATCCTGTGTTACGTTTCGCAGTTGGGTCCTTTCGCGGTGTCAGCAACAAAACGCTCTGCATCAAGAGCAAATCAGGGGGATTGCTGAGTGCCCCTTTACAGCCTCGACTTTTAACCTACGCAAGATAGTCCTCAACTATCTAAAAATTTAATAAGGAAGGTTTTTTAACAGATATATTATATTTTCTTGTCAGGAGGCTGTCCTCAATTTTGTTTAAGTTAATAATAAAAAGAAAAGGGAGGAACCCCTCGAAGCAGCCCTCCTCCACCCGCATACATTCGAAGGTATCCGCTTAAGCCCTGGATATCTAAATATAAACCAGGATGTCTTTTGCTCCGAATTGACTGGTTCCGTTTCTCTTTTATATGTACTTTATTTATAATATTACATGTATTATAATAACTTTGAACATTATTTGATTTATGTATTTTCATTACAAAACTTTGGTTTGCAAGACTTGTTCTGGTAGCCAGAACAGGCCTAATTTACATAAGTACACAAATAAAATAACTTGTATTTTTCTTTTATATACCTATAACTGTAAACATTTTTTAGTGCCTTGTTGTTTTAGTTAAGGGGCTTATACCCTTATTGCACGACGGGTAAAAAGAGCCTGCCTATGTGCTGATGTGTATACATACACTCATTAATTGTATCTTTACATTTCTTATTTGATTTCAAATTGTCCATACGTTTTTCTTTCATCTTTCTTACTTATTTACTATTATTATTTTTTGTTTTGTTTTCTTTTTTTCAAATCAGATACAGCTGCCAAAAACATGGGAAAATTTACGGAAAGAAATCTCAGTAAGGCCTAGCGATTAAAAAGTTGATTTTTTTTAATCACGGAGAAAAAATATTCGTACTTTTGTCAAGCGGACACTAGCGATAAATAGTTGCACGATTTGGAAGACATCACGCTCTTTTACTAGTAAATGGCTGCGTTCCCTGTAGCTTTTCTTTTCAAACTGAAGTAGTTATTGAGGAAGTGTTCTCTTTAAATCACAGTCCATTTTAAGTAATAAGAACTGGAACAAATTGAATTATCAGTGAAAAAATTTCAGTTTTTTATACGTTAGTTTCACTGTTAAGGTCATTTCAATGTCACTGCTGAGAACAATTCTTCAAAGCCTATAAATCGAAAAATAAACAAAGATGTCTGCCTTCTTTTCTGCATAGGTCATATATTTTCCTTTCACAAAGTTTCATGTAGTTACCTGACACTTTTGGCTTGTTTAAGATCGAAATGAACATGAAAATATTAAAAGTTATCATGATCGCCAAACATATTGCGAAAGAGTATAAATATGTCCGAATTTGTTCTTCCTTTGATCTTCTTTCACGCCACTTTTCTACGAAGATCTCACGTAATTCTAGCCACAACTTTTCTTTCTCGTTCTTGTCCGAATATTCTTTCGAACGTCTATTTAAAACTTTCATATAAAACGTTCTGCATCAAACGACATTATACATTCGCCCAGCCCCGATACCCTGAGACTTCCTTTGCCCGAAAGCTAGTCAACAGCAATTAGAGTGCGCTCTAACACATTCCAATCCGTGTGTTTATTTTTTACGGAAAACAATTCCGTAAATCCCTTGAAAATGGAGCATGCTGTAACTTTTTAAACGCCTTGATTTAAAAGTTGCCAGTGCGCGCATTCCCATATTAACCCTTACGTTCTATTCCGGTGATAAAAAAAAAGTGCTCAAGCAGAGTGATTTTTAATCGCTAGTGCGGACTAAGCATAACGTAGAGACTGTCAGAGTTCAACTGCAGCACCATCCTGCACAGCCTTCCCCTATCACTTGTAGATTCGCTTTCTCAAGCTGGACTCGTCTTCTGTGTCTGGATATTACACGAAACTCTTCAGTGCTTCATGTAACCCATATGGAGCGTTTTTGAGAGCTTTGAATGACCCGTAAATATTTTTCTTTTGTGGCAACATTTTGCCCAAAGTATAGGTGGGTTTCATGTGGCGTCAGGATTCGCACCGCCGCCATGTTTGCGGCAAAGCTGTTTGTTTGTTGTCTGCAAGGAAATACCTACCACGCAGCGTTCGTTAAACCTGCGCCAAGTGCACGTTTGTTGTAAGTACTGTGTAAAATGTCTTTAACATTTCTTGAAAATGCAACGTAAATGCCAACTGTCTGTTTTTATCTACTTGAACCAGCTACCGGTCAATAAGGGGGTCCAATGAGGAAAACAATTAGGGAAAGCTGGAACAAATTTTATTATTTTTCTAAAAGGGTTCTTAACAACATATTAATTTTGCACCCCTGTGCCACCCCGGATTTGGCCATCTTTGAAAAATGGCGCCCAAAATCAGTTTCTTGCAAATATCTCGCTTGGAAAGCACTTTACAGCAAAAGAGGTTATGAAGAAAAATAATCTACATGAAATTATCTACACAAAAAGTTCTGTGTATTTTTCTTCTAGGATGCTTAGTTTGGGTGCTAGATGAGCGAGAAAGTTTAGGTTATTTTCCCCGCCCCGTTTTGCAAGCGCGCAACTCAAGGAAGCACCTGTTACATGATGTTTTGCAGTATATCTCTTCTATAAAACGGGACTTAATACATTTGTTCCTTCTTTAAGAATGTCATTCATGGTTCAATTGCTTTTATCATTGCATGCAGTACTTTGTAGGAAATAGTTTAGTGTGTAAAAAAGGTAAAAAAAAAAGGTAAAGTGCTTCCTTGTGCTTTGCACCATGCCAGTTTAGTGTGTGCGGGAGATAATATGTTTGGTTGGAAAGTCAAGTAATCTCCAAAGGAACATGTTGACCTTGTCCAAAAGGGCTATTTAACAATAAAACGCCAATCTAATCGAGGAGTCCCAGGTTCAATACCCGGTGGAGGCACATTTGGTGGTTTGGAGTCCATTTTCACCTGTGTTGGGTCCAGTCTCGATTAGCCTATTCGTGCATAAAGTAGACTTGAAACAATAATTCAAACCACAATAACACCATCACAAAAGTTTTGGTCTCTGATCTGGTCACTTATGACGACTGAGCCATGATGTGCCCCATGAAGAGTTGTGGGGGACGGCAGAGAAGTGACTGACTCAACGCTAACCAAGTGGATTTTTGGCATGCCTACTAGTTCACAGATAAAATAGATGAGCTGCATGTCGATGTACGAAAGTCTCCTATATCAAGGGATAAGCAAAGATTTCCAGTTCTTTTGTCAGTGATTCTCTCTCACCCATCATTCCCTGGTTTTGATTGTATGGAGCAGTAGCGTACGCAGGATTTCATCAAGGGGGGTGTTATTTCTAAAACTTTTTTCCAAATTCACATTACCATTGTTTTATTATACTTTAATTAAATAATAATAATCACAATTAATTAATAATACTTATAATTAATTAATTAGCTGAATTAATACTAATAATACTACTAATACCACTACTACTACTATTAAGTAGTAGAGATCTACATAAATATAGTATTTATGAAAACAATAGAACGAAATTACTTTCTAGTCATTCGATTTTTATCAAATCCTGGGAGCATTTTTTTGTTTCTTTGTTACGAAATAATTGTCTGGTCAACGAGGTGAGACATTTCAAGGGTGAAGAAGATCCATAAATACAAGAAAATATATTAAAATAAATTGAAATAATCAAAGTATGGAACTCATCCAAGGAGCTGCGGTGATCTGGTCGGTAGAGCGTCTGACAAGTGACAATCACGTTAGAAATCCGGATTCGAAATTCCCGAAATTGGTTGGAATTTTCCCGGCTTTTTCCCCGCATAAATGTCCCCGATAATTCACATCCTGCGTACGCCAGTGTGTTGAACATTGTTGCAACTGAGATACAAAACAACTGTTTTCTCTTTTAAATCATAGTTACCCTAACCTAACCTCATAAAACTCGTGTTTATTTTCAAAGCATCACTCTGAGAGACGCATGTGTTTGGAATGCTCTGCTTTTCTCCATGCTGCATGGAAATAATAATTCAAATTATTATTATTATTATTAGTAGTAGTAGTAGAAATAGTAATAGTAATATTATTGTCCCAGATGTTTGACTGTGAAAAATTGGCCATTTAATTTTTTTCACAAGCTCAAGGGGGGGGTTTAAACCCCGTAACACCCCCCTTGCGTACGCCACTGGTATGGAGTCAATAATTACAGGATTAACAGGAAACAAGAAAACCAATCCTTCGGCTGCTCATGATGTTAGAATGTCTCCAGTGTTGAGTATTTAGCAAATGTCAAGTTTGAACGAAATAAGAGAGATAATCACTGGATCAGTTGATCCAGAGGTTTTATTTAAAATAATATTTTACTAAAAAATCACAAGACCTATTCAGACTACAAACTGTCCCATACCCGTTGTAGCTGATGAAGTAGGGATGTGGAAAACCAAAAAGCCTGCTCTTTATGATTCTCTTTGAACCACTCTCTGAAAATTTCACAGATGGTATCAACAGACAAGGAAGCTGCACCTCCAGAGTTTCTTGGCATTATATTCTGTGAACGCCTTCAAGGTTCCACAAGGGGCCTTGTAGCTGTAGAAAATTGGGCTAAAGTGTTCAGTGATCTGTGAACATTGCAAAGATTTACCTGTTCAAAACCTGACACTGTTCTATACTCTGTTCGGGGAATAGAGAAGGAGATAAAGCGAGTGGGTGGCGCGAAGCACTGCAAGCTCCTGTAAACGGCTAGTAGCTACAGTAGTTTTCCCCCACCATGCAATTCTGTTCCGACTCACGCAGAGGTTTGGAGTTGGGGGTGTGGAGTTAGGGTCCCACACTTTCTTGAGCTCGGCCGAAGGTGGGCGTGATGTGATCAGCACCATGCCGCCTTTACCCCCAGTTTACTCCAGGTACCCACTTTATACGACGCTGTGTGTGCTGGAGCCGCTTGAACAAGTGGAAAAAAAATCTCCGTTCTTTCCCGCTGGAGATCGAACCCAGGTCTCTCACGTGGTGGTCAGATGCCCTGACGACTCTTTTTTTCGTCAAGGAATACTCCTATGCGGTAGTATTACCCGTCATTCACCATTTTCCCAACTTTCACACATATCACTTTTTACTAATATTCTAGGTTTTTCTCATTACGACATACACAGGCATCCATGATCCCTGGCATTGCAGCCTGCTGTGAAAACCAGTCCGCCACGGAGGTCGACAGGACTGAGCTACCGCGGCTCATACATTAGAATAGATATTATAATAAGAAATAAGACCTCAAGTTACCTTGTAAGAAAGTGTCCTTGTCTTTCGCTCTTGCAAAATAGAGTGGAGAGAAATAAGTGAAATTACTCGCTCCTCTAGCACCCTAACGGTGCTTCTTAGAACAAAAATGCACATAACCTTTTTTGTAGCGAATTTTATGTAGATTATTTTTTATCATAACATATTTTGCTGTAAAGTCCTTTCCAAGCGAGATATTTGCAAGAAACTGATTTTGGGAGCCATTTTCAAAGATGGCGGCCAAATCCTGGGTGGTACAGGGGTGCAAAATCAATATATTGTTAATAAAATTTGTTCCAGCTTTCCCTAATTTTTTTTTCTTATTGGACCCCAAAATCATCCAGTAAGTAACCTGTTTCCTGCTCGGGGTGGAAAAAAGTGGTTATCCACAACCTTGAGTACAGATTAACTGAAAATTCCAAGACTCAGCCATTCTCTTGTAGGTTTCCTTTTAACGTTTGTTCAAGCGTGTTGAGTTGTTCAAAAACAGTAATTTCACTCCTTGCTTTAACAATTTGGGATGTGCAGGCTTCTGTGACGGAGTGGTTAACTGAACGCACTACGATACTAGGGGTATCGGATTCGAATCTCGGCCTGGGCATGACTGATCTTAACGACAAGCCACATATACCAGAAAAACGAAGTAAAATAAACCAAATAAATCAATCAATTTGAGATACTTTGATACATCATTAACATGTTTCAACAAAGCAGTGCTTTTTTCTCACTGTCCCGCTTCAAGAGGTCTGACCATAACAGCCCCTTTTCCGCGGGGATCGTAAACTTGTGACGTCACCGCGGAAGCAAGGTTTACCTCTACTTTGACAGTCATTCGAAAGCAACGACGACGTGTTAATATTTTTCAATAGTTGCGTCAAAATATTTCATTCATTACGTCGTTCACTTCGTTTCTGGGGCATGGCATGGACGTAGGCCTAGATTATCTAGAAATATATTCGGGGAGGGTTCTCGGACGCTGGTCAATTGTATCACATGCAATAAGAATAGCAAAATTCTCTTGATATTACAATATCTGCTAATAATACTATATTATAAGACAAGGAGCGCATAAAGTGGTTGACTTTTGATATTGCCACCGAAGTTCCCGACCTGGGCGTGCATGTTATACATCAATTTCATCCAATTATCACTCATCGTCGCGATTAGCCAAAAGTGGCAGAAAAGCGATAAAATAACTAAGTAGAAAGAAATAGATACAGAATAGATAACACTTGTAATAATTATGGATTATTATGTCAATAGATTCAGAGAGCCGCGGTGATTTAGTCTGTAGGGCGTTTGGCTGCTACGAGACCCGAGTTTGATTCCCGATGTGGGTGATCTAAGGTAAGAATTTTTCCGGCCTTGTCCCTGCATGAAGCGACTCTGGGGTTCACCCAGCCTCAAATAAATGGGTTCTTGGGGACAACCCTCGGGGTGGGCTAAGTCGGCCAGAGCGTGATCCTGATCACACATCTAAAATGACGAGTGAATAATGACACGGTGAAATGCGCAATGGGAACTTTACCTTACCTATATGAACAGACAGTACTTAAGACCACTATTCTTTGTATCAGAGGGAGGTGTCTACCTAGAAAATTAAAGTCAAAATAAATGAATAGAAAAATGAGAAATTTATAGATTAACGGAAAGATCGATTTGATATGTTATCTGAAGTCCACTTTATGCACAGATATGCTAATCGGGACTGGGCCTACAGTTTGAAGTGGGATCCGAACCACTATGTGCATCCGCTGGGTATCAAACACGAGACCCCTTGATTACAAGGCGACGACGAGATTAACGAAAATGTTGATAGTTCCAGATGGTTAAAATGTAATGTATTATTATCATCACCATGCACTAATTTCCGCAGGCACTGTCAATACAAAACTAATTCATTCAATAGTTCCAGATGGTTAAAATGTAATGTATTATTATCATCACCATGCACTAATTTCCGCAGGCACTGTCAATACAAAACTAATTCATTCAATAGCCGGAACGCCAATCACAAATGAATAGACATGGGAACTACGTACTTTGATTTGATTCGGTTTATTTTACATCGCTTTTCTGCCACTCTTGACTAATTGCGAAGATGGGCACGAATGATGATATGATGAATTTTATCAATCGACCCTCACAATCACCCACGCCCGGATTCGAACCCGTGACCCTTGGCGTCGTAGTGCAATGTGCTAATCACTCCTCTACGGGGGCCGGCTCATGGGAACTATATTTCTGCTACTATTACTACTACTACTAATAATAATAATAAACGTATTAAAATAATGTCATTTGATTTAGTATATTATTATCATCATTAGTAATTTTTTTCGGGGAAGAAAGGTTTCGATACTCTTTAGGTTCCTTTGTTATATTATTATTATTTGTTATGTTCATCATAAAAACTACTATAAATATTGTGGTATGTTCATAAATGGTCGTGCGGGGTGTAAGGAGTGTCTCAAGACACTCAAATGTCAACCTCACTGGACTACATTATTCAGGGGCGTCTGAATCCATGGCCAGTATATTCCTCTATGGGGCTTCTGTGGCGTGCTGTCAATATGTATTTGTGATTGTCCCTCATCTACATCTTACCACCATTTTCCTTCGTCTTCACAATTAGCCAAAAGTGGCAAAAAGCGCCAAGTAAAATAAAACAATTCGGCATTCATAATTGATCGTGCAAGAGAAAAATGGAGTGATTATATTATTATTATTATTATTGCATCCTATAAACACAAGATCTATCGTGTCTGTCACTTCAGGAAACTGTAGGTTCTCAATTAAAACTTAAACGAATTGTACTGACTGAAATGTATATTATTTTTTCTACATTTCGGACCACCTAACCGACAAGAGTCAAATTTAGCTCTCTTTGCTCTTTACCTATTGTTCACAAGGTGTAACAAAGGATGGACTTCCGTGTATTATGTCGCAGCAGGAACCGAGTTCCGCCGACAAACTGAGTTCCGGAGCGTTGCGGCTCACTTTAAATCCTGCATGCTGCAATTAAGTATTTTGGTTATTCAATTTTAGTACTTGGCAACTTTTCCTCGGGAGATTGATCCCCTCGGACCCTCCCTCTAAATACGACGTTACATACAAAAACGCCAATAACAATTGCAACAAGTGCCTCCAATGCGCTTCCTTGCAAAAAGACTGGCGAAGGATGGCAAGTGCTTCAGCGATGACGTCACAGAATTCTCGACCGTTGTTAAAAAGCCCAGTTATGTCGGGACCTTCTCAGGCAGGAAGGAAGACCTTGCGCAAAACCTACTACCGGCACCTTTTCTCGTGAATAGGATAACAATTAATAACAGTTTGTGTTAATGAATTAAATATAAATAATCAAGTCCAAGCCTGCAATTATCAAGATGAATTTAACTTTGAATGTTATCATTTTTATCGTCAAACTTATCAACAACACCTTTCTACCAAATGATACGATAACAAGGAAACGCTACTTGCAAGTATGATAAAAAAAATACCAGTTCAATCCATTTGTACTAAAAGTCGCATTGAAATGAGATATATGAACTTACCTCAAAAGAAATGTTCACCCCCCCCCCCCCCCCGCTCTGTACTGTTTGTTTTGTTCATTAATGTTGGCAAAATTTATTCTCGCCATGACGGCGTGTTCTAATCAACAATCGGAAAATTCTGTGCCATGAATTGCACCTTCTGTTCTCGGAAAATTCTAGGATAAACGTGAGTGCCTGTTCGACGTAAACAACCTAATATTGCACAAAGTATACCTGCTTGAATTCTGAATGTTTACAAGTACCCGCCACAATCATGGCTGCTCGATTCCACAATGCGACAGTTTGTGACGTAGGTGAAACACACCTATATCTCCAAATGGAACAAAATTGTAAGCAGTGCATTGGACTATACCAGAGCAAAGCTAACACAGCGCATAACGGTTATCTTGACAAGATCCTGTTTCCCTGCTGGCCGCTTCGGGGAGGAGGGATTCTAAGGTTGCTGTTTGTTGCCCAGACAGACAGCAAGATTAGCTGTTTGATTACAAATTATTCGTAGGTAATTGCGACAACAGTGCGTTTCTGCCAGAATGGCAGGTCCCGCAACAGAAGAAAGCTTGTCTAGACTTTAGAACAAAATCGGCAACTATACCCTGTCCCAAATATCTCTGGAGCAAGGCCTCGCCTAGTGGCGGAGATGAAGGGTGTGACGTTGCGATTATATATTATATAAAACCGCACCATCGCAGTTTACAGAAGGAACTTTCGTTTGAGAAAATAAAAAACGAAGTTCTCATGTCTGCCGCCAGAGGGTAGCTCCCTCTGTCTGCTGTACACAGAAGTGCTGCCTCCTGGCGACACTACCCAGTACCTCCCTCAAAACTACGCGGAAATTGCTGGTCCTCCCACACTTCCATTTTCGTGCATAGATGGGAACCTGAAGGGACATACTTTCACCAGGCAGCTGCAGTCGCTCTTTTATCAGCCCGATATTCTAGAGTCGTTTTCACGTTCAGAAGAGAGAAACCGCACAGTGTTGCCAATGCAGCGCTAGCTCATGTCGCCGGGAAATGATGACCTTCCTTCACAATGAAGGTGTTACATATTTTGTATATATAATGATAATCATATTTAATTATTAACATTAATATTATACTGTGAACGTTACAGTTACCCTTTTTACTATGATCCATTGCGATCACTAAACACGCGAGTGTAATGCACGAATATGACACTTCAGAAATCACTTAACCCTTATGGACACGCGTGAATATTTGTGACACAACCACACGCATGGGGTGTTTTCCACCCCACACTTTATATTGCAGTTTTTTACAAATGTATGAGTAAAAAAGGTTTTCTGTTGTTTTTTTGTTAACAATTAGTCTTTTCCATAATAGTTAAACATATTTTAGCTATATAAAACAACTGTATAGTGGTTTGAATAATTGTTGATTAGACAGTTACATTTTTCTTCTGTATTTTAAAGTATCGTTAAAAAAGAAGTAAAAATGTTAACTGTACCCAAAAAAAATAGTTTTTTACTTGCATGTGGTTACAAGACAGGGCAATGAAACAACTGAAGGTATTTTAGTCATAGGTTTATTATACAAATTTATTAGTAAATCACCATCGAGTATTGGTCAATTTAGCCAGCTGTTTATAATATCATAAAAACTTTTTCCCAAACCAACAAAATTTTTAGAGTGCTTTTTTTAATTTTTGATAAAATCTAAACAAGAGTATTATTTAAAGAGATACATTTATAAAAAATTATAAAATTTAAATCAAATTTACAACATGTTACTTAGCTACTGACAAAGGTTTTTGTGAGTGAATGTTCAAATTTATTCTGGGCAGCATTCTTCGCAGTAGATTAAGGTGTGCTCTTTACAATGCTGTCTATTATGCTTTCATCTATCATACACAACCACTCATCAAGTGGGGTTTTTGGCTTCTTTAGCAGCGGCTTTTACAGTAGGATGATGTGTACTTACAATATTATGAGCTCTTGTCCTTGCGTTTTGTGGTGGTGTTTGTTTCTTCCATACAATAGTTTAATCTTTCCCTATATAAGTGTTAAGTCTGTAGGCCAATGGTAGTTTGCTGTCACTGTCACTTTCTTCACTTTTACCACTGTCACAGTCTTGTTCAGTTTCTGTATCATGTTCACTTTCGTGTAAACTGTCTTGTTCTGCATCACTATCTTCGCCGACAATTGATTCATTATCACTTCCACACTCATCCAACATGGACAGAATCCTCGCATGTTTGCTACCCAAATTATCCATTTTTGGAGTTTTTTTTAAATATGCAACTTAAAACACCATCTAGACTACAGTTCATAAAAAAACGTAACAATTAGTTAAAACAAATAACAGAAACTAAAAAAGCAGCATTTTGGAAATGTGTAACGTAAGCACACGCGTGGGGTGTAAAGCACCCCTGGCCAAGTTTGACGATGTTCACTGAGTGACAGCTGCGCGCAAACTGATTGACCTTGAGTCAATGACTAGAGGGGCAATCAACGGAAAGGTACCTGGAAGGCCACCAACAGAAACAAAACACTTTTAAACGTAGTAAAGAAGAGAGACTGTCTGGGGTGGATTACACCCCAACGCGTGTGCATAAGGGTTAAAAAAGTAAAAATCACTGAGAGCTCACACAACTGAAAACACTTTTTCGGGAGAGGGAAAAAGTCTAAACAGACCAAAGCAGATCTCTCACTCAAGTAAGGGGACCCTGGCACATGGGTTAGATTCAAGTTGAAACCCAAACAAACAAAAGATTTATGGCCCACGTGAAATGATAAGACGTGAATGACTCAAGCAAGGCATGTCATGTCATATTTCTATCTTGAAGCCCCATATTTTGTCACGTGTTGGAAAGCCTTTCAAAGGTTAATATGGTGTCTATGAATTTATGTTTACGTTGGAAACTGAAAGGTGATCTTCATTTCAGCATTAATGTCTACAGTAATGTAAACGAAAACAACGTGTATTTGCGACAGCACTAATGTTGCTCACAACAGCAGCATTGGAAATAATTGTCAATTATTAAATTTAAGTAATTTCAATTCTATTATAACAAACTGCATGAAGTTCATATTTTTACTGAATGGAAATAAAATAACTCCAAAACTTGGTGGTGATTAGCTGGAATGCTGCGGTGAGTCAGCTCAAGATGGCCAGACAACGTCTCCTTACTTCGCGCGCGGTTCGGGTTAAAAAGAAACTCCAAATGCATGGAAGTAATATTTCTGGGAACCTTTGAGTGGTTATAAAAAATAATTTCATTATTTTCTCCACAACTTTGTCGCTGGAAGGTTTTACTTGGAATTACAGAACAAAAAATGGCCAGCGACGACATATTCTACTGCACGAATATAAAAAATCTCCACATACTTTATTTGAATATTTTTTAATGCGAATATGTTTTAAAGTATTGATAAATTCTGAGTACCACCGTCACCTATGACAATTAAAAAACAGTGTCAATTTTTTTAATAATGAAAGCTTCAATTTTACGGCATGTTTCAACGTTAGGAATGAAAACAATGTAAAAATTGTGTTTTCACAGAAAATTTGCGTTTTTAATTTATCTAAAATTATGTAAGCAAGTTACCAGTTTTTTGTGTTCACCATCGTATTCTCTACAAAATTTCATGCAAAACTGCAGGTACCGATTTTACTTAAGCTAAATTTGTAAATCCAGAAATTTGACAACAGCGCGCTCGTATTTCCCATAAGAAAAGCATTGCCCATAAGAGCCCATTGTGTCTTCTGAACGTGAAAACGACTCTAGTACCGTATCATAGAACTTGAGGTTTTCATGGTGAGCAACAGGAGCATGCTTTAGACGATCTTGATACCGGACTGTGAATTGACTCGCCATGTCACCGAAGACAAAGTGTGTAATACACATTTAAGGCACGTAGAATCGGAAGGTTCTGGTAAAATTGCGACCACACACAAAGGACCTATAGTGAAGTGAACATAAAATTTTGAACTTAGTGCAGCAGGCCGTACACGTCTACTTTCGGACCTTTTGTTATTTTTTTGAAGCACGAATTCATTAGTTCCCTTTTGAAAAGAAACCACGGCACAAAAGGTGAAATTTTGACTGTCCCTTAAAATGGAAACAACACATATATTAAATTTTCGACCATTGCAAGCATGCTCTCGCCAGATTTGTGAAATGGGTATCCTGTAGTCAAAGCCGTATTCACGCGCATGATTGTTCTAGATTTTGCCCGTCGGCTATAGGATTGTGAATGCGTCATTAAACAGAGAACTGATCAAAGATAACTTCCATTTGGGCCATAGTGTAGATTATTCGTCTTGGTGGGAATATTGAAGAGGGATTGCAAAAGAATATTTAACAAAAAAAGGCCTCATACGTAAATTCTTGTGCGTCAAATTCCCCCACCCCCATTGTAGTTTTACCTTCCGTTAAGTTTTCCTTCCAAGTAGAAGCGTCAAATCGTTGGCTTTTGTGATAGTAAAGTTACATACTCATGTGTAAGTAACGCGACACAGATGAATAAATCCTTAAAATATAAATAATTGTTGGATGAGATAAAAATACGTAACCAAACCCTTGTACCTGAATATTGTAGTAATATAAATATATATATATATATATATATATATATATATATATGTGCCAGGCTCGCTGGTCGAGTTGTTGGTAACGTACGTGAACCTTTATGTGCGAATGTTACTAGATGCACGAAAAGGGGGTGTCGCATAAATTGTGGTTAAATTAATGTCTGTTATTTAAGGTGACAATAATATTGTTGATAGATGTGTTGGATATATATATATACGTACATTTACATATATGTGTACAATCAACAGCAAATGAATTAGGAGAAAAAAGATTTTCTCGACGAAAAATGAGTTGGCAATGCTGCGAACACTGAGGCAATCTTGATAAGAGGCTTGAGGAGCGTCGAGCTAACTTTCCTGAAAAGCACAACTCAACTCCAGTATCGAAGGTCATGCTACACGTGGATTGGCAACTTTCGGGAGCATGCTGTCTGTCTACACAATTCTCCCCAAATGCCTGTTTGAAGATGAACCTTCTGCTCGCATTTTATTTTTCAAATGTAGTTCTGACGTTGTAGTCATTTTACAATTATTTGTATTTGTTCTTATTTTGCTTTGCTTTTATGTCACCTTTAAAATTAATCGAAACTATGAAGATGGATGATAATGAGATTAAATTGATGAAGAGACACTTAAAAAAGAGATTGCCAGACCAGGACTCGAACCCGGAACTTAAAGCGGATAAGGTGGGGAGACCGCCAATAACCCCCGGCCATGAACTGGAGTATGAAAATTTGTAATTGCTCAGGAGTATTTTTTGTTCTGTTCATGACTAATACCTGCTTTCGGACACTTAATTTATTAGTGACACACTTCGTTCGGTGGGGACAAGCCACGTATTGTTTGAGAGGAGGGACACATCTCGTTCATATACTAGAAACAATCATGGACTATACTTGAAATGTAACGTGCTAAACAATACTTTCGGAGATCAGTTGGACATAGCAATTTTGATATACAAGTTGCATTTTCTCTACTTATTCATTATGCCTAATAGATAATCTCGCAACAACGCAAAATGTTTTAAGTGACTCGAATTCACAGTGACTAATATATACTGGACCTACATATTTTAAATGCAAAATCTAGGTGACGAAAATATGCCTCAACACGAAATGAAAATGCAATATTCATTCAATACACTAAAAAAGCTAACCAAAGCAGACTTTTAACAACATTACACACGTAACGTTTCCATCCTCTAACAGGGTTTTTGTTGGAGTAAGATTCACATGGCGTAATAGGATTATCATTCACTACAAAGCAATAGCTATAAACATGAGATAAACCTGAAATGAGGGGTTAGAATTCACCATAAGAGAAGTGCAGCAGGTAAAACAAAACACATATGTAAGGAAGATGTGTGTAAGTGTAAGTTTCTATGTGAAAATTGACTGAGTGGTAGCACTAGACGGTTTTACGTCAAGGATCCTAGGTTCGAATACCGATCTGGGCATTGGTGTTGTTTCTGAATGTTCTATTTATTTTATCTTCACTCATCTTCATCGTCGCGATTTCCCGAAAGTGGAAGAAAAGCGACGCTAAATAAAAATAAAAAAATATGTGAAAATTAGAAGGTTAATTAAGAGCTGATAGGTAAAATATACTCTATGAGCGATGTTCGATAGAAGTTCTGTTAAGATGTCAAACCTGTAAGAAGCAAATAGCGAAGTTGTGTGAAGGACTGAAGATAAGCTTCGATCACATGGTCACCTGGATTGTCTCGAGCTGAACTAGTAAATGGGCGATGTTTAATCCCCAAGGCCATTCTGCAAAACGAATGCCAAAAGAGGCTCGTGTGTGGATTTGGTCAGCATGAAATTGTTGGATGATGATAAGTGAATGGTATTTTTTCTGTTTTCGTTATTTTACGTTGCTTTTCTATCTCTGGATCTTGAATGACGAATAAATTAATTTGGTGAACTGATAAACACAAAAAAGCCAACCCCGTGGCTAATTGGTTAGCGCACGCGCTTCGAAGTAAGGTGAAGATGTGTCATTGTCTGCATCCCACTTCCATCTATCACATCTTCAACCTTCATCATTGCGATTATCCGAGATTGGTAGAACAGTGACGTGAAATAACAAAAATATCACCCTCGGTGTCGATTTCAAAGTTTGAAGTATTGCTGTTTTTGCATTCAATAGCAGCTCTAGATTGTGACAGTGATGTGAGATACTTCTGATTTTATAAGAAATAGTAAAACGGGAAGAGCGATAGATATTCCTCTATTTTCAATTTTCTCTAAAACTATTTTCCCCGACTGTGGTTATAATGAATTCTATGTAGTATGAGAAATATACTTTAATTTATACTAATTTATTCATATGCAACTGATTAAGAGAGCCTCCACGATGGCGCAAGGAAATCGTCGCCGCATTGTAATCAAGGAGTTCTCGGTTCGATGCCCGGTGAAGGCACATAGTGATTCGGATTCTAGTTTAAACTGTAGATCTCTTCCCGGTTTGCCTATTTGTGCATAAAACTCAGACTCAGAATGATTAAAGACTTTTCGAAATATTCTGTCTGTATCGGAATGGCAACTTTCTTCAGAACGAAAATGAATTCGTAAAGCAATAATACGCACAGCACTTCTAATTACCCACTGCCATTCAACACGCTACTATTCGTAAATTCAGAATTATTATTTTAGGGTTCAAATTCTGGCATCTGAAAGAGGGACACTTGGCCCCAAAAGTTTCAGGTTTGTTAACATTTACTAGTTAAGGATATTTTTATTAAGCTCCTGGGACCTGAGGAACAAAAATATAGATCTTTTAAAATGATTTCTGAAATTAAATGCAGGCTAGAAATTATGCAGCACACTAGCCCAGGGACGCTATAGCTTATTCATGGGATGGAAAAATTGTCATTTCCTGGTCTCAGCATGGAGTTCTATCTCTGCAGTGTTTCCTTATCAATTTAATGTAATTATCATCCATCCTCATAGTTGCGACAAATTATAAACAAAGCAAAATAAGAAAAAAAATATTGTAACATTACTGCAATGTCAGAACTACGTTGGCAAAAAAAAGTGAACACCAGATCATTTTCAAACAGGCATTTGGGGAGAACTGTGTAGAGGTAGACAGACAACGTACTCCCGAAAGTTGCCAATCGACATGACCTTCGGTACTGAAGTTGTGCGTTGAGAAAACTTTGCTTGAAGCTCCTCAAGCGTCTTATCGCAAATGCCTCGGTGTTCGCAGCATTGCCAACTCATTTTTCGTCGAGAAAACCTTTTTTCTCCTAATTCATTTGCTGTTGATTGTACATTTAATTGTTTAGTGACAGGTTTTGAAGTAAATAAAAGTCACGATTGTTAACGTTTTTGCTTGTGCTTTCTTTGCGTTTACACATCGCTATGCACTAATGTAAATTGGGTAACCATCCGTACGTTATCTTGTCGCGCAACGCGCACACCGCGTAATCTTGAGTGTATTTGAAATGTATGGTGTATTCCTTTTGTGTAATTAAAATTGTTTGTTTTCAGGCGTTGATATATATATATATATATATATATATATATATATATATATGTTTGCTCTTGAATTTTGGGGGTTGCTTTTTGCGTGGACTTAGTACTTTTGGCAGGGGAGAAATATTAAGCATTTTCATATCTTTGTTGGTAAAATTGGTACCTAACGGACGTATTGAACGCGTGATCCGTTCGACCCACTACAACAGGGCTTTGCTCGCTGATGTGCGCGTGTGGATCAAGCAATTGCTGGATGCACACGCGATAAAGGTGTTTGGGACGTTTTGCCTAGGTTAAATAAATAGGGTTATTGACTATTACCATCTCCGGCATTGCTTCCAACATACCGATCCCTCGCGGGCGTCGATAATCCCAAAACCAAAAGGACACGTCACAAGGGGAGGGGGGGAGGTCGATTGGGCAGAGGTAAGGGGAACAGGCTGCTAGGAAGGCTGGTAACTACAGTCGCTTTCCTCCTCTCCATGCATTCACATTCCCTCTCACGTGTTCATTTGTGGAGCTGTCTCGTGTCACTACTTGCACAGGGACTTCTTTTCGTTCGCCTGCTCCAGATATAAATGGGACAGAGTGTATGCATTGAAACTTCCTCATTCTACGCTGTACTACCCTAATATAGACACACATTATATATAGACACAAGAATAAATGTTAGGTTATTAATAACAACAAAATCTAATAATACAAAACATTTGTTTTTAACACACAAAATAAGATACAAAGTGAACATCAAAAAGAGTACAATCAGAAACACTATGTAGGAACTGAGGAATGTACAACAGCAATGAATGCATTCAAATAATTTATGGCACTCGAACACAATTGTTTACCACAGTCATGAACACTAGTTTTTCAAGGCAAGAGTTAGTCCATCGCCTATATTCAAAAGTGAGACAGTGACTCTAGCATCATCTCTCAGCTTTTCATTCAGTTCCTTTGTGTAGATGGTAGCAGCATCTGTTGGATTGGATTGGACCACAGTTCCTCGCCACAAAACATTATCAAAGGATATCATCCCTCCAGGCCTCAACAACTCCAGGCAACGCTCATAGTAATTCCAGTAGTTTTCCTTGTCTGAAATGAACACCACAAGAATTAATAACAACTTACTGAATGCCAAATGGTTGTAAGCACTTCAAAAGATTATGTTACGTAATCCAGAATAGGGCATTTCTTTGATATGTGAATTCAATTGGTTGACCAGGAGATAAACAACTGGGAAATTTTCTTTTGACTGAATTCTAAAAGTAAAACTATCTCCTGTGGATTGCATCATGTCATGAAGCAGGGTTTCTCGAATTCCTAGAATTCTGCGTGAATTATTTATTGGCTCCAGGAATTGTGCTTGAATTTTTCTCCGTAGACGTGAAAATCTGCAAGTTTTATTAATGCAATCTCATTGAATTTATAAATGTCCTGAGGCAAGTTTTTTAGTTTAGTTTTTATTTTTATCGAGAAAGGAAGGGAAAGCTGCGTGGAAATTAAAACATAATTCTCTCAATCTGTTTGCTTTGTTAGTGTCCTTTGCAGAATGAGATTATTGTGAGATAATGTATCTGGAAGCTGATCAGTTAAATTTGACTTCAAAATTCTTATTCAATTAACAATTATTTGTACATTAGTATATTCCATGCGTAACGTTCGTACTTGTATTTGGAATCTGAGTACCTTAAATGAAGTACCTATTAAATATTAAGGCTGTACCATTTAATTGAATTGAATTAGAATTTTTGGATACATTAATATCACACACACCTTTTATATTGTTAATTCTATATATGTGATCGCACACGTGTGTGTGGGGGGGGGGGGGGTAAGTAATACGTAAGGTTGAAATATAGAAAATATCTGCTTGTACCCTTGAATTTTTAGAAGCTTTGGAAACCGGGAATTATGCTTGAAATTTATCATGGTTCTAGAGTGGTCACTCACCCTGTGAAGTCCCACACATTTTCGTTCTCAGCCGTAATGGAGGTGATGTGATCAACACCATGCTCTAGACATATTTACCTCCCCCCACCCCAGGGTTGCCCAGGCTGGGTGAGCTTCTCAGCAGGGACTTTGCCAGATAAATTCCCATCTAGCACAAGCCACCCTAGGAATGGAACGTGGGTCTCTCACCTTGTAGTCAGACTGCCATACTTGTATTCATTTCATTCTACGTATTTCAGTTATTTGATGTTGCTTTTCTACCTCTTAGTTTCACAGTAATGATGAGACTGAATAATGAACTGATAAAATGAATGAAGGGGCAAACGGATTCGAACCTGGAACCTCTCTCCCATTGAGGCTGGTTGCCATACTTGTATCCATATAAGTAATAAACAGTTTCAAATAATATCGTCTCCTGTCAGGTATATTATCAGATGCAAATCGGAATATCACTCTACAACTTACATATTTTTTTAAAAACATACAAATTCCAAGTGGCACATGCAAATAGTTTTATTTTTATATTAACATAAAAGGAATTATGACACTTGACAGTTTCAAAGACCTCATACTTTCCCTACCTCCTAATAAGGAAAGAAGATTTTTTAAAAACATATAAAATTCAGCAAAATGTTAACTGAGAAAATATTGACACACTCTATTCCAAATGCATTTCCATCCAAACAATCAAATGTAGATTTTTTTTTTTTTACCTGCATCAATAAAAGCAAAGTCATAAGTTCCAGCTTCGCCATTCTGTAGCAGTTCGTCCAAAGTCTGCAATGCAGGTTTGATCCTCAGATCAATTTTATCAGCTACACCTGCCTCCTCCCAGTATGGACGTCCTGCAAAGAAATTACATTGCTGTAGAAACATAACAGACTTTGGGAGTTGAATAAAGTAAAAATTTATGTTACAATCTAGGAATTGCACCATTCAATGAAGGCACCTAGAAAATATATAGGTAGGTTTACACAAATCCTTGATCTTGGCAGTAATTGAGGTATCACATAATCCCACAGATAAAAGAGACAGATGATAAGAATTGGCGGGGTATTCAGCCCTTTTTTCTGAGCAAAGTCTGAGAAGTTTCGTGTAGGAAATTCTGAACTACGTTTTAAATATAGTGGGGGGGGGGTCTTATAATAGAAGAAAGACATTCTACAGCTTCAGTCTCTTGAAGTTGTTTGTTCCATCAATGGCATTGACTGGTAGGGAGGAGAAAGATCTTACTCTACACACACACATGTGAGCATATGTACTTATTTATTTTGTCATTAAATATATATACTTAGCAATATATCACTGCATATGAATAAAAATGACATGTTTTTTTCTGTCTTGTTCTGTATTGTTTTGGGTGAAGCGCTTCTATATTGCTAATTGGGTGTTATATGATTCTATAGTATAGTTTAGTAATTTATATTACATTATATTTGTGTATGTGTTCTACCTGTGTTATGTCTCACTGTATTATATTATGTGTTTCTCTTGTTTTTGTTTTTTTATTGGCTACCTTCTGTAAAAGGAGATAATTTCTCTGTTGAAGGAAATAAATAAATAAAATAAATAAATAGAATATATTAATAAATATTTAAAAAATACATTATTAAATACATAGAAAGAAATTAATTTGTTACTTTTATATATATCAGATATTTATAAAGTTAAGATAGTTTTATAATGTAATAGTTGACATGAAATATGTTTTGTTTAGTTTTTCCTTTCTATTAATAGAAATCGTATTTTTGTCTTGCATTCTTGTTTTAGTTTTATTGTTCATATTGTTGGTGTGGATCTGTTAATGATCTCTTGAAATAGATAGTGTGTGTTTCTAATATTATCCTTAGTGAAGTACAGTATTGTGCGAAAAACTATTTTAATATTCTTGTATGACTCTTGAATATTTTAAAGCAAAATGCTTGGTTAATGGATTCATACAATTGGAATGGAATACTTACACACTAATATTAATAAATATTTATAACACCTTTAATCAGTAGTGGCAATTCATTGTCAAAACTGAGAGGAAAGGGGGGGGCAAGGAGACTTAATTGTTGTCTTGGTAGACAAGGCTTAGCTTTAAGAGGACATAGTCTGGGGGTAACTGTCCCCCTGATTGCCGCCACTGCCATGAATTGTTACAATTTTCAAGCATTGGTATCAGTATTGGTGGTAAAATCAGTAAGAATATCAGCACCGGTATGGGTATCGGTTCAAAGTAGTATTTACTCAGCCCTACCATTAATGCTATATTTTGTTCCACAAATCGGACTTCATGGACTCACTGTATAAAGAAATCCTGATGTGCATTTCAGATATCAGAAATATTAGATAACAACACATTCATGCACTGAATTACTTGCCAATGTCTGCGAACTGCTTTTGCGTGTCGCAAGCAACGACCTTCCCATCATCCGGAATGCAAAGGGCTGCAGAAAGGGCACTGACACCTGTGTACACACCAACATCAATCACTCGCTTGGCACCAATGGTCTTCATCAAAAGCATATTTAAATTGATCACTTCCGGCGTTCCCATCATTCCACCAAACTCATGCTTTCGAGTTCTCTCATGCAGCTTCTCCTGTACGGGGTGGAACCTAGAATAGAAAATTAGTACATCATGTATTCATAGGTGAATGGAAGGGGGTAGACACTCTCTGGCCCCCAAAATATCCCCCTCCTCACATCTCAGTTAAAAATATATATATATATTAAATGAACAGATAAAAGGTGTATTTCAAAAACATTGGTAAGCTTTCTTTCTCTAAAGCATTTATTAGTCTCGGTGAGAATTATTTGAGGTGCATTTATTGCAAGTCCCAAGGCACTATTGTTAAAAGAAGGAACAATTTTGTATAGGTTACAGTCAGCGGCGGAGCCAGGATTAACCATTTAGGGGTGCTGAGAGGGTGCGGAATGAAATTTAGGGAGTGCGATGTTGCGATGAAAAATGCATATATGTTATAACACCATTAAGCCTTGTTTCCATGACATGAAAAACTCAATATGCTGCCCAAGGCAGAAATTTATTTTATTTTAAAATATAAACTAAACGTAATGTTTCAACCTTCTAGCAAGGTCTTCTTCAGACTCTGTACCAAGTACAAATTCTGCCTTGGTCAGCATATTGAGTTTTTCATGCATACATGCTTTAGCCACTAAATCAACTTCTAATAGCCTTCTATGAATATATGCCAATGACTTGATTCATTTTTGCTTGCTTCCTTTGACCATAACATGTTCAGAGAAGCAAATGTTGCTTCCCTTTTAGATTAGTATCAATGACTTGCCTGTAGTATACAATAATAGTGGCCTCTCTTCAATACTCAATATTTTACATATTATAATGACTACATGGTTTTCGTAAGTCAAAACGTAAATGACATTGCAACATATAAAAAAAATCTTGTTGAATTAACGAAACACGTTTAGTTAAGCTATTTGGTAACTGCAAACAATGAACATAGTACCATTTACTAAAGTTGGTAATTTTGAACAAATTCTATGATAAGTATGATAAGCACATATGCTCGATTACTGAAGAGCATTTAGTACTTGTGAATAATCATTTCTTTGTCGCTTGTTTAAACAAATGTTTTGTTGCCAGAAAGTATTTTTCAAAACTTTTTCCTCTGTGAGGAGCTAACAGTATTTTCGATAGAAAATTGGTTTTACGAAAGGGGTGTGGAAGAAAATTAAGGGGCACGTAAGCACCCCTTCGCACCTCCCTGGTTACAGTTAAAGAAGGCCCTTTTTCTTCAAAAAATTTCTCATACCAGCAGTACAATTATAACTTCACAACCTTGAAATTACCTTCTAATGCTGAACATTATTGAATAATAATGATAAAGATCTATGACAGTACTTTAGATCGACGTTTGAATTTGCCACTGAAGTCCCAAAGTTCGTGTCCTAGCCTGGGCAAGAGTGTTTTTTTATACTTTGAGTTTTGTCACATCATCAATTTAATGTAATCATTGCTCATCCTTGCAATTAGTCAGCAGTTCTCAGAAAAGCGATGCTAAATAACACAAATACAAATAAACAACTATATAACAGAGGCTATATTCTCAGGAGGGGAGAACATGGATTTAGAATTCAGAGTTGGGAATGTATTTAGAAATATAGAGCATTGGAAACAATATAGAAGCGGTAAATTATCTGTCTCCCCCTCCTCAGTGGCGTGCCCAGGATTTTCGAAAGAGGGTGTATACTTTTTTATTAGTCATTTCACATTTTGCCATCATCTTCTGCCTTTGACATTTTTAAAAAAAATTTGGGGGGAATACTGGGCTAAAGGAGGGTTATGACGCCCCACCAACCCCTCCTTGCACACGAAACCTCCCCCCTCCTTTCGACTCCAAAATGTTGAGTAATGAACAAACGTGTACTTACTTTGTCGAATGTGATAAACAGTATTCCAATATTTTATTCCCTTCGTTCCATGGTGCGATGCTCTTTCCTACAAAGCCCTTTGAGGATGTCATTCTGGCTTATGGTAGGAGAGGCGATTTTATTTTTCACCTGAAAATATTAAATATGTTGATGAGAAGACACGTGAAGAAAAGTAATTGTGATTTTAAAATAAACTTACTTATACAAAAAAAAGAAAGAAATTGATAACATCATTCTTAGAGTTAGAATTTTCTTCATAAATTCCAGAATGAATATTTGTATGCATAGTAATAAAAGAAAAAAACTTGGTATCTCTCCATCACATCAGGGACAGCGCCAGGGGTGGGCACGGGTGGGCAAGCGCCCACCCAAAAATCCCTGTGCCCACCCGATTGCCCACCCAATCAAATTCAATAAGTACATATACTTGGAGATATATGAATGACTCGATAAATAAGTATTCTGGTGTTCATAACATGTATATTTTACTTGTGAATATTATCTATGCTAGAAATATTCACATATTATCAACCCAAGTAGTGGGTTTTGTGGTATAACCAGGACCGGAAAGGAAGAGCCCTCCTCAAGCAGATTTACCTATACTTAAAACTAGCTCAACATGCCCATATGAGCTTTTTGCTCAAGTGTGGAACCCCCTCTAATCGAAGATTTTTGTAAAAAAGCCCTCATGGATTCCATGAGAAAGGAAGAGCCCCCTCAGATTGTTTTGCTTATACTTACAAAAGTTGCATCAGCCAAATTTTTGTCCATAAACTTGTCAAAATTGGCCACACTTAAAACTAGGCCAAGATACACATACACACCCATATACACACATATTTACTTCCAATTTAAGTTTAATTGGATACCAGCTTCAATCTAATATTAAAACAATGTAATATGCAGAGACCCTCTAGAATTGCTCCGTGACTCTCTCATTTCTTACATCATAAACATATGATTTTTCTCCTATGAGAATAACACTACATATGGTGTCATCAGGTAATGCCTCATGAAATTCACAGATAATTTTAATATTTGTTCTGTCATTCACTACAACTTGTTTTCTTTTTGAAGCATTGATTACAAACATGGGTCTCTGTGTTTTGAATTCATCTGGTGTGTAATACATCTCAGTATTGCCAGTAGTGACCCTTTTGAAAGCCGTAAAAGCCTCATATAATTTAAGAAAATCATCCTTTGACATATCTAAATTGTAATTTTCTCTAGGAAAGACCTCATTTCTGCCATTTTTAAGATATATGTTTTTGATGTTGCAGTTATCAAATTTGCTTGAATTTTTTTCCTGATTGTTGTGTCTTCCAGTCTGAAACAATACCACCACAAAATCAGGCATGTCATATTGAATACTGGAGAATGAATTTGTAGCATCAAATTCATAATATGTACCAGATGCAGGCTTCTGTACACATTGATATGTATAAAATTGCAGAGGAACCTGTGGATTTTTTATTATATCTGCTTTGTATTTAAGAGCATAACTGGCCTC
Source organism: Lepisma saccharinum (assembly GCF_977018435.1). Classification (NCBI taxonomy): domain Eukaryota; kingdom Metazoa; phylum Arthropoda; class Insecta; order Zygentoma; family Lepismatidae; genus Lepisma; species Lepisma saccharinum. Next base: position 3,349,071 of record NC_139229.1, read on the forward strand.
ATACTCAACAACAGGGATTCTTAACTCCATAGTCTGAATAATGCATTTGCCTGCATCTGGTAGGGTATTGGGCAGAGCTTCTCCTGTAGAGTTTATTGCACTGTACCTCATCAAAGCATTATTATCATTTGCAGCTCTTCTAAATGTGATTCTTAAACCACCCTTCCACATAATATCTTTATAATCCGAGAAGAATCCTGGCAACAGGCGCATCGGGAACAGCACTGTGTGGTTCTTAGATAATATCTTATCACCAGCTTCAAATCCACCGATTTTGTAGTATGAAGCCTCGGTTTTGGATAATTTTAATGTGGCCAAAGCCGTGGAGGTAATGCCGGGATAATCCACTCTGTTTATAACAACGCCATGCTTTCTGATCTCAATTTCAGAGAATAGATGCGGCACAAAATTATCTACAAGTCTTATATTTGAATTTGCCGGATAATCGGTACCATCGAGCTTTACAACATCAAATTTGATGTATAAATCTGCTCTGTGGGGGTGTATAAATCCATCCCCTACATCAAGATCAACCTCAATCTCTGTGTTGGGTTGATTTAAATTTGCAAATGTCCTCCTGTTTGGAGGGAATGATTGTAGCTCATAACTCTCAATATTTTCCATTTTCTTCTTGTATGTATTTTTATTTAAATATTAATCTCTATGATTGCAGTTGTTGTGGCTCCAGCAAAATCAACTAATTCTTCTTTTTCATTAGTGACCATCAATTCAATATAATCTATTCTATTATGACACACAGGAAAATATAATGTTGGGGATGGATTGTAGATGATAGGCTCCATGAATTCAGAATTAGGCTTGAATGTTGCAATGATGCCTGTTTGTTTGTGAGTGCCTATGCCATTTGATTTGGTGATCATACCCTCAGCCACATTACAGTGAATATTCAGAGTCTCTATGGCCAAGAATTTAGGTATATTCATAGCAGTGTGTTTGATGCCTGGTTCAAGTTTTGTGTTGTTCTCAAAGCCTAACAGCTCTCCTATAGTACCCAGATTCACTGTTTCTGTGGCAGATACAATTTCTACTCTGTGAGTGACAGAATTTTGACTTAACACTACACCTCTGGGTAATTGAGCATTTAGAGTGGATAGATTATACTGCCCTGGAGTAATGACAATTTTTTCATCCCCAACTGCAATTGTATTGTTGTGGTGTGTAATATTGGGGATTAGGTACATGCCATAAAATGCCCTGAGAGCTATTGTTTTGGGATATACAATATCATCATGCAATTTGAGTTTCAATATTGAATTTTGGCTGGTGAGATGGAATACCCCCATGATGTTTTAAATACCACAAGGCTTTTTGAAAATCTTCAATTGATGGTTTATTTATTTGAGACATGTATCTAAGAACAGATAAACACAAATGTCCGCAATTAACATCTTTGAAGTTTTGAACACGGGCATTATTGTAATAAAGATTAGGTGATTTTAGATATTTTATTAAATTTTCAGGAGGAACACCTCCAAATGAATCAAACACAAATGCCTTATTGTTTAAATATTTAAGATAACAAATCCAGTGAGTGCCCTGATTTTTGTACTCATCCAAATTAACAATGCCACACTCTTTGTTGAGTGGTTGTTCTGGTAAAGAATCAGACATGTACACACCTCTAAAATGTTTGATGCCCAGTGGCTTGATTAAAGCTTCAATATCTTGGTTTGTAAGCGGCTCTTGTTTTTTTTAAACTTATTCATGGCTCTCTTAACACCTTTGCCTTGTTTCTCAATGGCCAGGTTATGGCGCTTCAATTCATCTAATTCTGCCCTATTTTTCTTGGCATCTATTACTGTTTTTGCTATGGCGGCTGATCCCCCGGCCAAGCTCCCAACAGCCCCGAGAGCAGCTAAGATGGCAGGGATGGTAAATATAAATCCCCCCACATGTGATTTTTTTCTTGATTGCTGTAATTTTTTTAATTGGGGGGTACTAAGCAACAATTTCATACCATGCCCCTTTGCAATACAAGAATTTTTTTTCTTGCGCTGCTTTTTGGTCAAAAGACTGTCAATAGTTTTAAGAGATTTGAGACCTGCATAAGGTATTTGATACATAACACCCTTGGCCTTCATTGTAGGTTTATTATATACATATTCACAACCCCCACCCCAATTTTTGTTTGGTGTTCATAGCTATGGTGGTTCCCAATGCTGCTATTTTTTCACTCAAAGAAGCATCTTTGCTTACAAATCTGCCAAATGCAGCCTCTTCTAATTTCTTGTCTGCAACATGTCTCTTGTCAAGATCAGAATGTGTGTTGTATGCTATGTCATGGTCTCTACAAGCAGCATCTAGGGGATTAACACCAGGATCACCTCTGTTTAATCTATGATCCAATTTTGTGCCTGGACCACAATACTGATAGCCTGGAATATGTAGTTCAAATGGCAGCTTGTTTATAATGTCATTAACAAGGCCCCGACCCTCAGAAATATTCCAAAATTTAGGTGGTAGAGTATTAATTATTTTTATAAGATATCCAATCCCCTTAGTGTCATTCACTATAAAATTAGACAATTTTGTACTTATCATGTCCATAATTCCAACCTTTTCATTGTAAAAATTGTGGTTCCCAGCATTTTCCTCCCCAGCTATCACCAATAGCCTATCTACAAGTTTCCTGACATCATCAACCCACACAAATTCTTTGGGCAGGGTGTTGTATTGTTTGATTCCACTGCCAGTCTTGATCTGTGACCATATGGGCTTGATTAAATTATTGTATTTTGCCCCACTGCTCGACTTGACTCTTTTTTGTGTGGGATCATTGTTCTGGTATAAAGCATCTGATTTTATTAATATTTCTTTGTAATCCTCATAATCTTGATCTGTATAGCTGCCAGGCCTTTTCCTAGTCATCAGTTCCCACAATCCAGGTGTTCCGGAGTACTTAACAAAAGCACCTTTTTCTCCGAGACGAGATTCTGAATATACAATTATATCATCTCCCATAAATGTTACTCTGAAATTGCCAATTCTATGAATAATGCTACCATCAAGCTCTGTGTCAGCATATAAGCCAAACACCTCATCTTTATTGTCTTTAGGTGTGGTTAAATATTTTTGAGCAAGAAGACCCAATTCAATAGGATCCTGACTAGCCTCAATTCTTCTAGGAGCAATAGGACTAGGTGTGTGAATACTTGAAAGTGGGGTGAATGGATAATCTAATATGTTCCTAGCAGCTACAGGTACAAGCTCTGTGAGCAAATTTTGATTTTGCTCTGTAACAGTTTTGATATTCTTACCTAAATTATTAATAGCATCAATTACAGGCTGTTCTGTTTGTTTGTGTTTTTCATAAATTCCACGGTTCTCTGATTTCCATCCCTTAAATCTTTTTACAAGATAATCTCTTAACTTAAGATCATCAATGATTGGCCTTTTCATGTTTATTTATATACGTCTCTACGTCTAGAAAATTGTTGATTTTATTTCTGTATTTGCCACTATTGGGTGTTCTTGTCATATCAATTGTGACAAACCCATAACTGTCCTGGTTCCAGCACTTGCTGCAAAATTTGGAAAAATCATTGTAGCTCAAGTCCCCACCTACATATTCATCATGTATGTGTTTGAGGTTGGTATGGTCTTGATGAAACACACATATAAAATTGCTGTTGTCTCGGATCAGCTGCTTGGGTATTTTTGAAAAAGTCTGTGCCAGGTAGAAGCAATCAATGTTTTTGTGCCGGCCCTGTGTAAAAAAATTCCTAACCTTGTTTTGATTATCCAATATAATATCATCAAACACAACAACAGAATTATCGAGACAGTCATGAAGTGGCTTAACATCTGGTTCAAAAATGGCAATATCCAATCCATCATATAGCTTCATCAGCTGCTGATATTTTAATTGTTCCAAGCTCTTAGAGAAGATATACAAGTGCCTGTTTTTCCAGTCTAACCAGTTGGGTGCCAATAAAAAATTATCAACCATTAGTGTAGTTTTACCACAAGCAGATGGCCCAACAATAAGACACCTAATATTATCAGGCAGCAACTTGCCATTTCTCTTATTCTGCTGTTCAGGTTCTGGCAGCCTCTTTACAACATCCCAGGTGTTCATATTATCACTTTGTTTGCATCGATCCAGCTGTGTTCTGGAAGTCCCAGCCATTTGACAAGTAACTTGTTGCCTTTTCTGCGGATGATTTTTTCTATGAGATATGTGTCAGGCTGTTTAGTTTTGCTGAGCTCTTCTTCATAAAACCTGCCTTTGAGAATTTCTCCTCGGTGATCCTTTATTATATATGTGTTAAGGGTCCCGGGTTTAACTTGAACCACTGTAAATAATTCAGTGCTCCAGTTTCTTGTAAAGCCTCTCTTGAATAAGTGCTTATATTTGCTTATTCTTACTTGATCACCCACCTTGTATTTGGCCTTTCTTGTTGTTGGCTGATATCTAGGATAATAAACAGTGCTGATCAATTTTTGCTCATCAGATGAAGTTACTTCAGAGGGTTTCATGTTGATTGTGGAATGGACTGAGTTGTTATATTTATGTAGAAGTTCTGGAAGAATATTAATCCATTTATAATTACCTTGGAGGGTAAATTGTTTATACATAAGATTTTTTAAGGTTCTGTTGAATCTCTCTACAATTGAGGCCTTGAGGTCACTGTAACTCGAATAATGTTTTATTGCCTGGCTTTTAATAAATTGTTGAAACACTGAATTATAAAATTCTTTGCCATTATCTGTTTGCAAATAGCGCGGGGATCTTCCACTCTGATTGATGATTGTTCTGATGGCTTCTGTAACACATGTTCCAGTCTTGGATTTGAGTGGCACAGCCCAGGCAAATTTTGAAAATGTGTCTATTACAGTGAGTAGATACTTGTAGCCCTTGTTGATTTTGTCTAAGTTTTTCAACTGTCCACTTGCCATTTCAATCAAGTCGCTTTGCCATAAATCATCTATGCCCTTTGTGACTACTGGGAGTCTCTTAAAATTATGTCGGGCCTGTCTGTGTAATTCATCAACAATAATTTTTCTAGACATAATATGTGAACAAGAATATTGCAACTATGGGATGTTCAGCAGCTGAGACTGCAGGATTTTCTAAATATAATTTGTCCCCTATTTGTATTTTAAATTCCAGAGAGCCATCATCTTCAGTATATGCTGTTTCCAATGTATTGGGATCTGTAAAATCCTCCAATTCTACACTGGTGATTTTCACTTTGTTGTCAGCATTTGTTATTGATAGGGTAGTGGTGTGCCTGTGGCTGAAACCAATATTTGATCTTGATTGGTCTCAATGTGCCCCCAACAAAAAACTGGTAATAAAATTGTGCAGGGGACAGCATATATATTTTGCCACCTGGTGTAAATGGAGAATCATATTCTTTGTTGGGGATGCTGTACAATTCAAGAATTACTGAATGTTTAGGATTTTCAATTATGCCTGTTATTTCCTTTTCTGCTGTGAGCAATCTGCTTGTTACAGATTCAAGGTGCTCATTGATAGTCCTAACAATCTCATCGTGCCCAGGCTTGATTCTTATGTCCACAACAAGTTTTTTGTATTGCTGCACAATTTCTTGAAGCTGGGTGGCAAAAACAGACAGAGCATTTGCTTGATTGGATTCCATGGTCCCTAGCTGTTGCTTGATATTAGCTACAATTTGTTGCAAATTTTCAACAATTGCCAATTTTGAATTTTGAGCTGTAAGATCATGGACCTGCCTTCTGATATCCTCAAACAGGGCATGCAGTTCATTAATATGTTGATTGGTTGGTAGAGTGGCCACTGTCTGAGTGAGATGTTTGATCTCTGCCTGGATATTCTTGATATCTTCTGATTTCAATATGCGATTCACTGCTCTCTTAATATTTTTAAGTTCCTGTGATGTAGGCAGATTTGATACAGTATTTTGTAAAAATTCAAGTGCCAATTTCACATTGTTTAATTCAGAAGCATCAGCCACATTTTGCATAGCATTTTGGAGCAGAGCTATATCTGCCTGAGTGGGTGTGGATTGTTGTAAAATTTCAAGTTTTGTTTGGATTTCATCTATCAAGTGATGAAAATGAGATAGTTCAGATTCAGTATTGAGGTTTTCAAGCTTTGTGATTTGGTGCTGGACACTGACAAGGGTATCTACAATCCCAGGCAATCTGGATTCAAGTACATTTGCCAAATCACTTTGCACTGCTGCTATTGTACCTTCAAGATGGGTTATGGAACTTTGAATTTTTCCAAAATCTTCATATGTTTCAAGTTGCAGCTTAATATTTGCTACACTCCGAGTTATTGCATTCAAAGCATCAGAAGATGGCAAATTGTTCATAAAATTTTCAAATGTCTCAATTTTTTCTTTAACCTCGGCTATGGCATTGTTCAGAGGGTCCAGATTAGGTATTTGGAGTGATTGAATCTGTTCTTTTAGAGTGGAAATGACTAGATCAAAATCTTCTTGTGATTTTATGCTTTTTACAATTGTTTGGAGCTGTGTCTGGACATTATTTATTTGCTCTTCCAATTGTTGTTTCAATTGCTCAGAATTGGTGGCTTGGGTCTTAAATTTGGCTTGAAGAGCTGCAACAGCTTCTTCCAAACTTTGAAAATTATCCAATGTAGCCAGGTCAGTATATTTCTGAAGCAGCAATTTGAGTTCAGAATCAATTTTAAGAAGAGGGTCCATGCATTGTGATTGCAAATTTGTAATTTCTAATTGAAGACTGGCATTGAGTGTAGTTTGTAAAGCTTGTAAATCACTTCTTAATTTCTTGACTCTGACATCAAGCATCAGAATCTCATCACTGTGATCTTCATGTCTTGTATGGCCAAAAATATCATTAGGCATTTTTGATTTAGTAGTTATTTATTATAGAATATTTGATTCTTAATTCTATAAAAAAGGGTATAAGCTTGTCATATGATCCCGGGACCTCAATATATAAGCAGTCACCAGCAGAAACAGTATAAACAGTGCCAGAAATCATGTTTGAGTGCTTAATTCTGTAAATATTTCTCCCTACTGAAATTTTAACATCACCCTCAGGAGTTGTAATAAATTGCAATTGCCCACCTACAGGTAATTGGTAATGATTTAAATTATTGTTAAATATGTACAATGTTTTGCCTGTTTCATCATCAACATCTGTAAGTATGCTGTTCAGGTGAATAATTAACAAGCCACTCAGTTTAGACAGCATATCAGAAGAGGCTTGTGGTGTCGGCAGGTCCATAATACCTTGTTTTTTGAACCCAAATAAGTTCATAGGCATGTTTATTTATTTCAAATCATGCTCTGGAATTGGGCATTGATTGCCATTTTTCAAATCACAATGACCCCATGGTAAAGTATGTATGCCACATGATAAAATGCATCTCTTATCATCATGTGGGTCCAGAGCCACTTTTCTTACAACATTTGAAGTCAATAAGTGATCTTCACTCTGAATTCTGGATTCTGATGTTCTGATTGAACTCTGGGATTTGAGGCAATTTTTATAATCTTCAAATTGGAGCTCTTTTTCCACAGCTACTTTGCCAATGCCCTTGGCTTTTTTGACAACAGCACTACATGTTTTAAAACTGTACGTCTTGGCACTTAACCCAGCAAATTCCACAATAACATCACCAAGTGTCTCATCTTTTAACTTGCCGGGTACCTTTTTGTTGTGGGGTTGAATATTCAAATAGCCTGGCAATTCACTGGTATCAAAATATTTAAACAATTCAGGCTGTGCCATATCTTGATAAACATCTTCTGTTTGAATATCAAGAACAAAACTATCCGTGTCCATGTACATCAGTTTTACTCTATCACCATAAAAAGGTTTGAACACATCATAATACAATGTTAACATATGTAATTTGGACAATTCCAATATTGCAGCCCCTACATAAATAGGTTTATCAAACTTAATCTTTGTTTTTTTCATGTTGAAAAGTGCCATATCTTCATCATAAATTCTTCTGTAATTGAAATTAGGCTTTGCAACCAATTTTTTGCTCAGACTGGGGTCAGTAATTATTTTAACATTGGTATGTTTTCTGACATTTTCAATTGTTTTGCCATATACAGAATTAACCATCAATTTAAACAAGCCCTTATCAAATTGGCTCTTTGCAGATGTTCGAAGCTCCGTGTTTGTATTAATGTATGGTTTCAACCATTCTGAGTGCCTGAACCTCAAAACTTTTCTAACTTTGGTCACTTGAACAACATGTTTCATCAGGAACTGGAGGTACTTGTAATGTATGACATAGCCCTGTTTTGACTCCAGTGTCATCATGAGCTTCTTCTGTTTAGAGCCAGGTGAGCATTGAACCTCAGGAATTGGGGGCAGATCAGAAAATTTCTTATGTAAATGATTAGGAATTATCAGATCAACCTCTAAGAAGAGGCCATTTTCACGGTCATCTAAACCCTGAAGATCTTCAATATTGAAATCTTCAACCCATTCAAGCCCTGCATATGGCAGTTTTTGCATCATAGCGTGACCATAGAGGCTGTTGGCATCTACATATGCTATATAATTTGATGGCCGTGCTGGATCATAATTGGGAATAAGCTTGTTATTTGCTCTGGCATATCTCTGAGAACATTGCACCATCCCCCCTCTTATACCTTGCTCCATAAACAGGTACATATCTTGATCTTGGATCAGATCCAATGGCTTTTTGGTGTTTAAAAACATTGCAGCCCATGCTAGGCCCGGGGCACTGTAAAAATACACTGGGTCCAGTCCATAATTTTGCATAGAAGATTTTCTGAATGCCTGCATTATATCTGCTAAGAGGGTTACATCAAGTTTCAAATAAGCCATGTGATAATCACCAAATGTCTTGCATTTTAAATTGTTCCACACCAATTGGGCATGCTGATAATCATCATCAGTGATTCCAGATCCTCTGATTTTGCTGTAAAACTCTTCTTGTGGAGGCAGGGAGCACTCATCAAATTTAGAAAAATCTGTAACATAATCATATGGATATACACCCTTCCGCCTAATTAATTTCAGGTCCTGATTTGGAAACAATGCACGTGTGATTTTGAATTGATCATCAGATAATTGAGTGGCCAGTGTAGCCAGGCTAGCAGATAAAATTCTGTAAGAATCAAGAAATCTCATGTGAATAGGAACACCATTAACTTTAATTGTTTTGCTAATAGATATATATTTTTCATCATTTTCAGCTAAAATATTTAAATTCTGCTTCTCAAACCCCTCGTACCTGATCAGATGATGAAAATCATAATTGGATGCTCCATGGCAAAATATGGGGATAAATCTTGGTCTCTTGATCTTAATATTACAGCTATTACACAGGGCCATTAAAAATTTACCATCTGTATGAGAATGGTGATGTACCTTGATATTTGTATCTGAAAATTCAGAATCACATACCGGGCATTTTTCTGCATTGCTGAAATCTTCAATCTGTTTCTCTGTTAAAGGCAACATGGGTTTTGATTTTAATAAGATGTTAGATGCTATGTCACGGCACTCATTTTCTATTCTATATGCAAATATTTTGATGGCATCTGGTCCCATGTATGAATCTTTTTTGGTAACAACACCATCCTGTACAACCACATAACAAAAGCTGGAAGGTTCATGTAGCTGGTATGGTGTAATTGAAGATTCTTCAGGATCTGGATTGCAGGATGCAAGAGATTTGAGATTTGATTCAGAATCCCAGACAATATATGCTGTGTGTTCCAACAAGGCTTCAAACTTTTTGAATTTGCAATTTTCACTTGGATTAGGCATCACCATATGAACAGGTTTATGGTTCCCACAGTATTTCAGATGCTCAATTAACTTATTTTTTGCAATTTCTGTATTCTCTTCAGGAACCCCCTTCACCGTTTTTCTACCATCAAATACAGTTAAACATCTTCTGCACAACTTGAATATTGTATTGGATTTGTCAAGTTGTATTCTCACTAAAGCTTCAAGATTATGTATCAGAGTGTAATGATATGTATCGTCCCCTTCAATTAAGAGCAAATCAATTGGAACAGCAGATTCATCATCAATTGTACTGATTCTGAGAGGTGCTATCGGGCAATTGCCAGTGGAGCAAATAAATACATTAATAGATAATTGTTTGCCATTGATATGCCTGGCCTTTTTTTCAAATTTATCAATATTCTGAACTAACATTGGATATTCTAAACCCTCCATTGCTTCATCAAAATCATGTTCATGTTGTTTATAATAAGTTATTCTCTCAGGATGCCTTGAAACTGGATACAAAGCAGCTAAAATACACCACAAAAAGCATTTCTCATCATTATTTTTTATATTAACCACAGCTGTTTTGTTTTTAATATTATCAGGTAATGGCAAATATGTAGAACCTTGTAATGGGCTGAATTCAGAAATATTAACATATAACTTGTGAGGAGAGCCGCATAGGCTCCATCCAGACTCTTTTGCTGCAAATTCAGAGTGTTTAATATTCAATTGATCCATCAACCTGCTTATTATTGTGTCTGAATTTGCATTTGAATATACCGGTACAGTTTCTGTTATGTGGGGCTGTGTAAATTTTGTGCCATTTGGCTTCTTATATTGCGTATACAATTTGAGGGAGAGCTTATAAGGGCTATTTTGTGCATTTAGAATTGCCTGCAGATCAGGATTTACACTGTTCAAAAAATTCTGAATACCACATCTTGGCTCTGATACAAACCGATAATCCCTAAGTTGGGCATTAAAACTGCTATGGATAGGTGCAAAACATAGCTGCTTTGCAGGTCCAGCATTAACAGGTGCTTCATGCTTCCTTTTGAGACCAGATGTAGATGCTTGTAGGGACTGTGCAGAACAAGTATTTTTATGTGTATATGTGAAGTATTGCATGCTGTATTTTCTATGGCATTTGGGGCAAATTTTTGTGGGAGTTCTGTATTTGTCTGGGTTACAAATCTTTTGGTGTCTGGCCCAATTAGAGCTAAATATATTCTTATTGCATTGGTTACAATATTTTTGATTCGGCATTTTTGTTGTTGTTTATTATATACAATTTCCTGGGCTTCAATTCAAAATTCTATACTGGATAAAAATATCAGTTGGGTTCAGCACTGTGCTGTGTATATGCGTGTATGTATATGTGTGTGTGTGTGTGTTAATATTTTTGGCTTTGGTATTTATATAAAATTTCCTGGGTTTTAAATCTAATCTCTATGCTTAATCAGTTGGGTTCAGTACAGACAAAAAAACTGCATAGCTCTATGTCAATTAGTTCTTGAGATTTGTATTTAGGAACCACTTTGGGCTGTGTGGGGGTGGGGGTGGGTAGGTGTGGGTAGGGGTGCATCTTGGCTTAGTTTTAAGTGCTGTGTTCAAAATAAAAATATAATAGCTGGTAGCTGTATCCAAGCCCTATTATAATTTTTGTTTCTCTATTCTGTTACTAATTTTGATCCTAGGATAATTATATTTATGGGGGTGATTCTGCATAGCTGGAGTATTTTCTCCTGTGCGTACCTCCCGTTTCTCTGCTGGGTGTACATGCAATCAACACTGCACGCCATGCCCTGGCGCTCGCAGGAACTAATCCATCAAGGCAATTGCTGAAGGCAATAGAACAAATCAATATATTGATTCCCAGGCCGGTTGAGAACTGGGTCTTGAGAAGAAAGCAGCGGCCTTCAGAGGCACTGACCTAGCACAAATACCTGCACAAACATGCATGTCCCAGAAGGCACTGACCTAATGCCATGTGTATTGATTTTATATAACAACTTGGACAGATATAAGCCTGACTCTAAATATGAATAACATGTGTAACATGTGTAATATGTGTAACAAATATCAGATTTTGTATTAAAAAAATGCAAAATATCCCAGTTTCAATTCGATCCATTTATCTGAATCGAAGAAACCAACAATTCACATATCCCCATATCATTGTATGCTTGCCCTATTAGCACCTCTTTTGCTGTTGTGCTCAATTAATTTTCACTAATTGGCAATTTTCTTGAAGAGGCCTAATAGAACAAGATATGGCGGTATGAGAAATATGTGAATTAAAGATATTTTAGCAATATACGACGTCTTAAGAAAGGCATATTCGGCTCCAAAGTACTTTGTCTAATGCTTACTACCATTCCCTATTACTGGCAAAAAGAGTTAAAAATATTGACATATTGACTTGTTCCCAAGTGTTCACCGAGTTCAGACATTTGCACATAGATGGCCCTGTTGTTGTTGCTTATCAAATACTGGAATATCTCTAAAACAAGCAAATTTTGTTTACTGTTTTCTACAATTGGCAATACTGACATGTATTACACACCAGATGAATTCAAAACACAGAGACCCATGTTTGTAATCAATGCTTCAAAAAGAAAACAAGTTGTAGTGAATGACAGAACAAATATTAAAATTATCTGTGAATTTCATGAGGCATTACCTGATGACACCATATGTAGTGTTATTCTCATAGGAGAAAAATCATATGTTTATGATGTAAGAAATGAGAGAGTCACGGAGCAATTCTAGAGGGTCTCTGCATATTACATTGTTTTAATATTAGATTGAAGCTGGTATCCAATTAAACTTAAATTGGAAGTAAATATGTGTGTATATGGGTGTGTATGTGTATCTTGGCCTAGTTTTAAGTGTGGCCAATTTTGACAAGTTTATGGACAAAAATTTGGCTGATGCAACTTTTGTAAGTATAAGCAAAACAATCTGAGGGGGCTCTTCCTTTCTCATGGAATCCATGAGGGCTTTTTTACAAAAATCTTCGATTAGAGGGGGTTCCACACTTGAGCAAAAAGCTCATATGGGCATGTTGAGCTAGTTTTAAGTATAGGTAAATCTGCTTGAGGAGGGCTCTTCCTTTCCGGTCCTGGTTATACCACAAAACCCACTACTAACCCATAAAAAGCCAATTTTGTCATTAGAAAGTGAAAGTAAATACTAGAGCTATTAAAACAAAAACTGTGATCAAATCAATACTTCCATGATTAAAAGCAATTAGTAGGCTTAGGAGGCTCAAAATTATGCAGGGTATGATCAAGATTAGATCAGAATTTAGGGTGAACTTGAGGACTGCAGCTCCGGACCTCCACATACGTATATAAATCCCGAACTGGGTATGGTTAAAATAATCTCTAAATAAACAAATAAAATCATCATCTTAGCGTTACTTCCTCCACCAACACAATACATTATTTTGATTTTGTAATTATTATTATTAGAATAATTTAATCAAGAAGACTTAGATGGGCAGGCCATGTGACACGAATGGCAGAAGAAAAAAATAGTTTACAGGATTCTTGTTGGGAAACCTGATGGTAAGAGACCAATAGGAAGGCCAAGACGAGGATGGAGGGATAACGTTGAGATGGACCTAAAAGAAATCGGCAAGGATCGAAATGATTGGATTGATCTTGCCCCGAATACGGAAAGATGGAAGGCTTCTGTTGCTGAAGCCATAAACCTTCGGGTTTAATTATTCTAGAGCGTATAATATAGTTTTAATTAGCTCTGCATTAAAATTCCAGAAGTGTCCCTTTTTTATATACTTGTTATCTTCAAATATCAATATGGTATGCGAAATATCAACTTTATATTCATTCTACTAATAAGAAGGAATCACAATAATCACTACAATACCAAAGTGAATAAATTTTAATAAACCAGTTATGTATGGAAAAAGGTACAGAATTATTCAATTGCTAATGAGTGGCTGGCTTATCCTATTTATAAATCCTCGTTCCATACATAAATTTTGCCACATGAATCAGCCGAAAATGTTAACAGAATCTGTAGATGCAGCTTAAGTAAAGAAAAAAGTTATGTCACGAAGTATCCAGAAGACGATTTTATTAGTTTGTTTTTAAATCCACTTTTATGCTCAGATAGGCTAATAGGGACTAAACCTACAGTTTAACGTGGAACCAGTGTGCATTGTGCTTCCACCAGAGGAGGGGGGAGTCGAACACAGGACGTCTTCATTATAATGCGACAGCGTTATGCCTTTGGGGAAAAATATACAGAAAGAACTCGCACCAAACGTGGCATTTTATCACCACAGAAGATGCGTCCATTTAAGGAGGGTGATTGCCTGAGACAAATATGTGAGACTTTCGGAAAACAACATCATTGTTCACGGAATTAGCTGCCTTGACTTGATCCACTAATTAAACGCTGTGAAATTGAAACTACCATCTCAACTTTCTAAGAGGTATGAACTAATGCAACTCCATTTTTGGAAGAGTAAGTTGTGGTTGATTTGTTATATTTAACCTTTAAACAGCCGAGCCGGTTTTCGAGAGTAACCCCTCTCTCGCCGCGGCCTTTGCGCGCGATTTTTAAACTTTTACACTTATTTCAGAAAAAAACGTTATATCTCGGAGAATATTTGAGCAATCTACTTCAGATAACTTTTGTTCGGAAACAAAAACATCGGAGCAGGCGACCGTGTACAATTTAGAAAGCCCAAGTGAGAAAAACGGGGTTGGGAGGGGCCAAGTCCCCAAATTTCAATGAAAAAAATTGCGTTCGCCCCCTCTTCTCCCGTTATTTTGGAAAAAGGGCGCAAACTTTTGCATTGTTTTCAAAGAGTAGACCTTTTGCAACAAAGTGAAACTTGTTTCAAGTTCTAGTTCTCATACAAGCTGAAATATGACGCAATAAGTACAATTTGCATTTTGGCTAAAAATAGCTAATTTGCATATTAGAGAAAGGGGGAGGGGGTGGGTTTTCTTCCACGTGACATTTCAAAGTTTTATCTGAACATGTCAGCGTTTACAACCTCACATACAAGTATGAAGGTCCTAAAAGCACGTGAATGTTGTAATCGGCACCATGGGTCATATATGACCCATTGGCTGTTTAAAGGTTAAAGTCATTTTTCTGCTAATTTTGATAATGATGACGATACGGTACAATGGTGATTAGGTTAAAGTTAGGAAGGGGCGAAGATAAAAAGAAGCTCACACTCAAAATACAAACCCTCATAAATTATTACTTTGACAGTGGTTCCAAGCACCAGGGACTCGTTGCCTAAAAGAATCAAGTTTCCAGGGTGTGCTGCACAGGATAGAAGTTGACATTCTAGTGTGTTCGAAATGGTCACGTCATGCAAACCAAGTCATTATGAAAAATATATGAATTATTACTGGAACGGTGATCAACTTCGATGAATTCCTTGTGTCCTAAATCATTTTGTTACCTCAAAAAATATGTTCATGTAACCAACCATACGTGTATTGCTTCTCCCGCATTAGTAACATGACAATTCAGAAAACAAATATTAACTTAGCTAATAATCTCTTCAATTGTGAACAGATTTTTTGATCTTACTTGTTTGTGAGTGATATTCAGTCAAAATAGCCTTTCATTAGCCTAGGAATACTTCATGGACAATGAACAAAGACTTTGATTTCCGTGTGTGTTTTAAATCATTCCTAATAAGACGTTAATTTTAATCCAAACATTCAGTGGCGGCGATTAGGAGGACCGGGAAGTGGGCGATGCAGTTCCCCCCGCCACATTTTGCCCCCCGCACTATGGTCTCTTTATGCTAAGCCCTTTCTACCAATAAAAAGTATATTGTCCTTGCCCCACAAATGTTGGCACCCAATCGCTGCTACTACAAACATTGAGATAGATTTGTCAGTTGTACAAACCTTGTAAGCTAAGAAAAGTGACCCCCAAACGGTAAGATAACTCTTTCAGTCAAAAACTCATACGATGAAAATATTATGCTCAGGAACATGCATTTAAATTACGAGAAACTTCACGATTCTCTACCATCGCACTTTCTATCACTGTCGCCGAATACATAAAATCAAGTATGTGCCTTGTATTTGCAACACAAGCTTAAACCTAATTCACATTTATTGCACTGTATTAACATGCATGAAAGAATGTGATTAGAATGATGGCTGGGCCGCGGTATTTTGACCGTGCGAAGGTAGCATAATCATTAGTCTTTTAATTGGGGGCTAGAATGAATGGTTGGACGAGGAATAGACTGTCTTTAGTTAATTAATATATAATTTTACTTTAAAGTGAAAAGGCTTTATTTTTTTAAGGGTTTTGTATTATTAATTCACCCGAATAGCATAAATGATAATCATATTGGTAGGGCTAGGGTTAGGGTAAAGACTAAATGACTGCGCATGGGTAAACACTTCCTTGAAATAATTGTGTCCATCAGAGACAAAGCGATAGGGAATGGAACAAGATGCGACAATAGATTAGAAAAGAATAAGAAAGAAAACAAGAAAAGGGAAGGGAAAAGAAGTAAGAGGAAAATCGGGAGTGTAAGAGAGAGGGGGATACATACGTCTTACGTACACATACATGGTCTTACATTTATACTGCCCACCCTAACATATCAATAAGGAGCTTCTGCCCACCCGGTCGAAAATTTCTGGCGCCGCCCCTGCATCACATTCAGAAATATATTAATATTTCTGTAACAAGGAGAGCTATTTGTTATATATAGCATTAACGAGCTCTACTCTTGTCTGTGGAATCATGGGCGTCTGGAAGGTGTGACTGTCATCTTTTTATAACATTCACAATTAAGTTGTATTAATGATAAAAATCTTTGATAAGAAGAAAGACATTTCATTATCACTGTTACTGTTCTAATTATGTATTATGGGATATAGTGTAATATATACCAATTCGTAAGTAGATTTCTGTATTTTCTTTCATAAAACAAATAATATATTTTTACTAGTTGCTAATACAAAACTAACAGCAACAATTATGGCGACCTTCAGCCAGGATTCGTGAATATATAGTGTGGAAGTTATCTTCTGATTACTTTAAATAATGGATCGGAAGCAACATTCTTACAACTTAAGAACGGGAGTTTTCTTAAGATCCGATGTCGTCGATAGTTTCAGGGAAAATGAAACTATTGAAGAAAATGCTGACCCAATGAAGAATATTATTTGTTGCATTAACATTGAAGCAGATTCCCATCTTGTGAAGTGCAATAGCTGCAATAAATGGGAACATTTGGAGTGCAGAGGTTTGATTGTAATACACTGGGTAGCTCTTCTAATGAAAACTATTTTTGTAAATCTTGTAAACCAGATTTTGATCCTTTTTTGTTAAAATATTATACAATTACAGTGAATCCAAACTTGGACAAGATTATTGCTGCATTTCAAGTTACGGTTACCCAAAGTTTGCAGCAAAATAATGAAAATCTTCAAGAAAAGTTGCAACAGAACATTCGCTGTGAATTACAACAAAATAATGAAATGTTGCAAAAGGAGTTGCAAAAGGATATGCAACAAAAGAATGAAATGTTGCAAAAGGAGTTGCAAAAGAAGTTGCAAAAGGAGTTGCAAAAGAATATGCAACAAAATAATGAAATGTTGCAAAGGGAGTTGCAAAAGGATATGCACCAAAATAATGAAATGTTACAAAGGGAATTGCAAACAAAAAAATGAAATGTTACAAAGGGAATCGCAACAAAATAATGAAAATCTGGAAGAGAAGTTTCAAGCCATTCGAAATTAATTACAGCAGCATAATGTTAGGTTTAACGGCCGGCTTGATCATATTGAACATTCGTTACAAGATGTTGCCCAAACTTGTCAAAATGTTAGCAGTGAGTTGAGGTGTAAATTGGATGAAGGTATTAGTACAATGCATGTCGAAGTTTCAGTTATTCAAGAACAAATGAAGAGTCATGACGGAAAGTTGGCAAGGTTGGAAGTCTGCAATGAGGAAATTATGGAGAAATGTACTCAACATGAGGTTAGGTTTGAAACATTAAATGCGGAATTAGATAGAATGAAGGTAGTTCAGACTGCTACATGTAGCTCTGAAACCTTGGTAAATGACCTTAGAGATAGAGTTATTTCTTTGGAGCAAGGCAATGCCATCAGCAAGAGTGTTGCTAACGAAAGTTTGAATGGAAGACGAGAACTGAGCGAAGAGGATGGAAATAGTAAACAAACTGAGCATGTGGCTTGTCAAACAAATAATGCAAATTCAAATCGAAGATCACGAAATGTTAAATTTCGGGCTAGTGCTCGAAGTGACAAACGTGGTGTTGGTTCTTCCGGTTATGATTCATCTGATATTGATGTACCTGCAATTACTAAACGTAAATCAGGTCAGAACGCTACTTCTTTAGGAACTGATTTTACCTATAGGCTTTCCAATACATCTTATTTGTGGGATCCTTTATCACGTGACGAATCACCTGCTCATTTCACTACACATCCGTTGGCCAATAGGGACTTCGCACTTTCGGAGAATACATATAGAATGCCAGTTTTATGGCATTATGGAAGTCCTCTGAATGCCAGTTTTCATAATGAAACTCAGTGTTGTACAACGAAAGCTTATTCAAATAATCCAATTTCACAAATGTGTTTTCAGGATACACCTTCATGTGAGAAGCCATTATATACTGTGGCTGGTAATACAAATGCTACAACTTCAATGAGTCCGATGTTTTGTAATCAAAATTACATTCCCAGAAATGACATTTTCAATGATCCAATTAACATTGCTTCTAAGAATTCTCAGTCTCCAAATTTTGAATCAAAACAGTTTTGTAAACCTGCGTGTGCAGAATGTAATACAAATATTTCTGCAAGAAACCTATTTGGAGAATGCCCGGGTAAAGTTATTCGTGTAAATGAGCTAAGCCAGTTACCACGTTTTGGAGGTGACGTCTCGAAACAATCAGCTAGGGAGTTTATAGACCAGCTGACAACAATGTTAAATTTGATTGGTGTATCTTCTCAATATCGCCTGCAAGTTATTCACAAATGTTTCTACAATACTGCAGCGTATTGGTTCAATAGTGAAAGACGGAATTTCTCATCATATGATGATTTTGTGTGCAAGTTTCTTGAACAATTTGCTTCGAATGATTTGTTAGAAAGCCAACTGGCAGTTTTGCGTTCTCGTAAATACAGCACATCTTCTGGTTTATCATTAGAAGCGTACGCATTGAAGGTATATTCATCTTATTGCAACCTTGTAGAAAAGCCTAAACAAGCTGAGATAATAAGAGTAATTCTGAAGCAATTACCAGAAACAGTTTCTAAGAAAGTGGGTTGTCACGAAATTTCCAACCTTAAACAATTAACACAAAAACTCAGGACAATAGACTTATATTCTAGTGACAAAACCAAATCTTTGTCACTACCTGGTGATTATATAAGTGGGGAGTACAACTCGAATAGGTTCGAAAAATCTAGGCATTTTGTAAGGCAAGTGTCTATGGAAAATAAGTCATGCAGTGATTCATCTACCCAAACAGTAGCTTCAGAGAGACTTATGGGCCAACCAGCTGCTAGGAATCCCAGAAACAACTATAGGCAATCTGGAGCTAACCAAGAGAGCTATAGGCGACAAGGTAACGATCGAAGTTTGTACTTTCATAATAACAATCGAAGAACAAACACTCAAAGGAACGCTAGTAATGGCAATAATACAGATGCACCTAGATACAACAGGAATAGGAGATTTCAAAGTCCGACCAATACAGAATTGCGAGGTGACTACATTAACACTAACTCAGAGATTTCAGCAAGGAACAATGGAAATTTCCGAAATGGAATGAATTGCAATGACATTAGTTTAAATCAAGAATGTTCCTCAGTAACTAATGTTACTAGTGGGAGCCCTCCGAGAACATTAAACAACTAAGGCGGGGAAATGCGCTCCAATTCGCCCTGCCAAAGGATGACCACATGAAGCTTACTTGTAATTATGATCCTTACCTTTTGCATGTTAAGTCTTGTCTTGGTGACTTTAATAGAGTTAAATATTTAGGCGTTGATAAAGAAGATGTTTTACCTGTTGCATTTTTGCTGGAGTGGTTTGATTCAGACTGTTACAGATAAAGGAACTCCTACACCTTTACTTGAAGCACCAGAAATACAGGGAAGAATTTGTGACTTGTTTCTTAATTGTTTAATTGACACTGGTAGTTAATGTAATTTGTTGGATTACAAGGTTTGGATCACTCTAAGTTCTTTATTGCCAAGTATAAAGCTGGAACCAATAGAAGGAATTCAGTTGGCTTGTTTCGCTGGTGAGCAACGTATAAAAGTTGTAGGTTTTAAATATGCCATTATGCAGTTGGAAGATGAATTTTTCCACGTGGGTTTATATGTAGTTAAACAATTACATGCCGATTTGATCTTGGGAGCACCATTTTTGTGGCAGTACAAGGCTATAATTAATTATCGTATGTCTACTGTTGAACTAATTCATTCAAGTGGCAAGGAAGTATGAGTTCCACAAATAATACTTGCTCGCAAAATTCCGTAATTGAATCTTGTAAAACTTTAACATTTGAATCTTCTCATGTTAATGGTTGTGTTTATCTGGCTTCTGAAGAAGATATCCATAAGAAAGTTTATGGCAACGAATATTGTGAAGCTGGAGTTGCTGATAATTTATTTAATTTATTACTGAAGTATCAAGATGTGTTTTCGGACAAACCAAAGACAGCCAAGGTGGAATCTTATGACATAGAGCTAGATACGAATGAACCTATAGTAGCATCTACGTACCCTATTCCATTCGCTAGGCGAGATGATATGGAGAAAGAATTAAAGAAATGGAAAACGTGGGGAGTAATTCATGAAAGTACTTCTCCATACCGGAACTCTCTCCACATAGTTCCAAAGGCAGGTAGATTGTGGCGTCCTGTTGTTGATTTTAGGAAGCTGAATGAACATGTAATATCACCCATGACACAGGTTGAACCTATATCTGAACTTTTGCCTAGGTTGAGAGGCGCAAAATTCTTTTCGACGATTGACCTAACTTGTGGATATTTTCAAATACCCCTGACACCTAGATCTTATAAGTTCACATCTTTCTCATATCGTGGTATTTTAATCGAATTTCATTTTTTGCCTTTTGGTATTAAGAGTGCTGTTAGTGCTTTTGTCGACAGAATGCATAAAGTGTTTGGCAATGATACTAGTTCATTTCTTATAGTGTATGTGGATGATATTCTCATATTTTCATCATCACTGGAAAGTCATTTAAAACATTTGGACTACGTGTTGAAAACTTTGAAAGAAGTAAATATGTCCATCAAATTATCGAAGTGCACATTTTGTAAAACTGAAGTGAAGTTTCTTGGTCACATAGTATCAGGTGAAACCATCGCTGTAGATCCAGAAAGAAATCTAGCAATAACTGAATATCCTAAACCACTAACTAACTCCCTAGCCTTCTTAAACCCGAAGGTTCATGGCTGCAGCAACACAGCTCCAACAAATAGAAAAGCGTTAAGAAAATTTTTAGGAATGGTAAATTGGAGGAGAAAATTCATGGATAAGTTTGCAATGATTGCGGCTCCTTTATACGATTTACTTAGAACGAATAAGAAATGGGAATGGAATGAAGCACATCTCCAGGCATTTAAACGTCTGAAGGAATTGGCTTTGTCTCCGGAGATGTTAGCTCAACTTAACTTGAACAACACTTTCCATGTAAATACTGATGGCAGTAAAATAGGAATCGGTGGAGTCTTATGGCAATATTCTGACGATGGTGAAACTTTGATTATCCAGTATGCGAGCAGAGTTTTCCGAGGTTCAGAATAACATATTCTGTGCATGAAATAGAATGTCTTGCCATCCTTTTTTCCGTGGAAAAAATTTTCAATATATCTATTGGGCAGACCATTTGTAATACACTGTGACCATCAATCACTTTCTTGGTTAAATTCAGCAAGATCGTTAAATCCAAGGCTTAATAGATGGGCTTTGAAATTGCAAAATTATGATTATACAATTCAGCATGTTAGTGGTTCTGCAAATACGGCCGCGGACGCGTTAAGTATTGAGTTGGCAACTAAGTTCCCGCCGTTTTTTTTAAGGAAGGTGTTAAAAGGTTAGTTTTCAATAAACAGATACAAGTAGTTAATCAATAATGTATTCTCCTGTGTTGTTTACAACGTTTTGCCAACGTTCAACAAGGTTTTCAATACCTCGTCGGTAGAAATCACGTGGTTTAGACTCGAAAAAGTCATCCAACCAAGCTCTCAATTCTGCATCAGTATTGAACGAAACTCCCCGCATAGCATTCGAAAGAGATCGAAAGAGGTGAAAATCCGTTGGTTCCAAATCGGGAGAGTATGGTGGGTGTGGCAGCACTTCCCAACCATGAGCTTGAATGGCGTCCTTGGTCATATTGGCGATATAAGGGCGGGCGTTGTCGTGCAGCAAAAGAACACCATGCTGCCGATTCGGTCTTTTCTCTTGAATAGCCGTGTTGAGTCGTTCCATTTGTTGCACATAGAGTTCCGCGTTGATCGTTTGGTTCCTTTCAAGCAATTCGAAATGCAGAATCCCTTCCCAGTCCCACCATACGCACAACATCGTTTTACGCGGATGAAGTTCCTGTTTCGCGCGTGGGGTCACTTGTTTCCCGGGGCTCAGCCATTCCTTACGCCGCTTCATATTCATGTAAAGGCATCATTTTTCATCGCCAGTAACGATTCGGTGAAGAAATCGTTCCTTGTGTCCATGGGTTGCACGGTGCCGAGCAAGCAAACCAGCGGAGATTGTGGCTCGTTGATTTTTGTTGGTGACACTTAAAGTGTGAGGCACCCATGCTCCACACTTCTGAACCTTTCCCATCGAGTGAAGATGCTTCTCTACAGTAGTGTGGGAGCAACCCATTGTCTCTGCCAGTTCCCTTGTTGTTTGACGCGGATTTTCATGCAACAGGTGGTTCAATCGCTCTTCATCGAACTCAACTGGACGGCCAGAACGAGATGCGTCTTTGAGGTCAAAATTTCCTTTCTTGAACTTCGCATACCAATCACGGGCGGTTCTTTCAGCTATAGCACACACTCCATACACAGCACAAATGTTGCGAGCAGCTTCTGCGGCCTTAGAACCTTGATTAAAGGCAAAAAGGAGGAGGTGTCGAAAATGCTCATTCTTCTCAACTTGACATTCAATTTTAATGATCTGTAAATAACAAAAAAAAATGTGTCTTAGTAACAAAGAAACATAAATTTAGGTAGAACAATATATTCTCTTTCGCATGATGTACACCTTCGTGTCAAACGTATTTAATGTCATAGAGATTTTTCCAATTAAAAAAAACCGGCAGGAACTTAGTTGCCAACTCAATAGATATCCAATTAAGTCACAAAACAATTTGTTTCCTTTCACTTTACATGTAAACTGCACAGATATTGGTTTACTTGAAGAAGAATACTTTTTTGTATTAGATGAAAGTACAACAAAACGATGAATTATGTCAACGTATAATTTCTATGTTAGGTAAGGGTGATGACCATTTCGAAATTAAGGGAATATTTAAACTACATAAAAATATATTTTTTTATAGATCTATCAACTCGAATCATTGGAGAGTTTTTGTACCTGAAGCAGCTGTCAAGAAAGTTTTGTATGAACAACATGATTTGACTGGCCATTTCGGGTTTTCTAAGCTTTATAAGAAGTGTTCTAAATTCTATTTCTGGCCTAAGATGAGAGGAAGTGTCAAGTCATATTTAAGTGATTGTATGGAATGTGCAAGGACGAAACAAAAAACACAACACATTACCAAAGAAGAGCTTCACGTGATTTCTTACAAATTACATCAGTTCTTATCTTTAGACTTGATTGGTCCATTGCCATTATCTCAAGGATATCAACATATTCTGACTATTGTAGAATTAACCAGCAAATATGTTATGGCTTATCCTCTCAGGAAGGCAACAACTCGAGAAATTATCAACAGAATTAACTTAGGTTATTTCCATCATTATCCTATGTGTACAGTTATGTTAACGGATAATGGATCACAATTTAAATCCGGTGAATGGGAAAAATTTTTGAAGTCAATTGGTGTAAAGCATATTCTCACTTCACCATATTCGCCTCATGGGAATCCAACCACAGATCTTGGCCCAAAGTTTTAACAAATGTTATAAAATTACTAAATTACTCATATAACGAGGTTGTTGGTTTCACTCCGGCTGAAATTTTTCTACACGAGGAAGTTCGGGATAAAATAACTTCTGTTATTGACTGGCCAGAAGAGATGAGCGAATTGTCTTGGACAGCTAAATATATTCACTTAATTGAAACAACTAAACGTTCAAAATCTACAAAGAAGACTCATTCAAACGCAGAAACCCCTACAATTGTTCAAGGTGATTTGGTTATGGTTAGGAATCATGCAAGAAGTTTTGTCTTGAACAAAACTATCCATAAATTTTATGACTTATATGTGGGGCCATTTTTGGTGGAGGAAGTGAAGAACAATTTCGTGAACTTGGTGTCTTTAGATGGACAACAGATAAAGTGTAGATACAATTTACAAAATATCAAACCCTTCCACTGTTCATTGGAGAAGAAACACGAGTTGTTGTTGAATGTTAACAAATAGGTGAGTTTCGAATTGATTGTCATTCTTTGAAAGATTTGTTATAGTATTAAATGTTGTTTTGAATGTTGAATATTTTAAAGTTATGTAACTGTTCGATGTGTATATTTAAGATCTTCTATCTTTTTAAGACACCAAAGTATGATGTCTATATTTTCTTCACCCCAGGAGGGGAGGTTATTGTGACTGTCATTTTTTTATAACATTGACAATTAAGTTGTATTAATGATAAAAATCTTTGATAAGAAGAAAGACATTTCATTATCACTGTTACTGTTCTAATTATGTATTAGGGGATATAGTGTAATATATACCAATTCGTAAGTAGATTTCTGTATTTTCTTTCATAAAACAAATAATATATTTTTACTAGTTGCTAATATAAAACTAACAGCAACAAACGATGGGCAAGGGTGGCTGTGGCCCCCCTGGAAAATGAAAGCCAACCAAAAATTATATATTTTTCACATATAATTTCATTTCATCCACAATAATATGTGTTAGTTATTGCATGAATATGATAATTCAAATTTGAGCACTGTTTTTTGAAGGAACAACACTATTATTGGGGAAAATGTGCCCCTGGAAAAAAAATACCTTCCTTACCCCTCCCTGAAATCCTGCGGACGTCCATGTGTGGAATCTAGGGGTGTGTGGGATAGAATTTTTTGGGTCGGGACGGGAAATTTTTTAAATCCCGACATTCCGGACGGGAAAAATTCGCAATTTCCTGCGAAAGTCGGGAAATTTTCGGGACGGGAAATGTTTGGAAATTTCCTGAAGCTCTGAAAATCTCGAAATCTACACGTCATGTTCACTTTAAGTGATTGTTTTTGTATTTCTGGAATAAAAACTAACAATTTACGATAAGTTCCAGAAACTTACAATGCAGAAAACGTCGAGAAATAACGACTTTTTAAAATGACCATTCTGTATTTCCCAACTGCTCGGTGCCAAGGGTCCCGGGTTCGAATCCCGCTCGGGCTTGGTTGTTTGTGAATGTCCATTTACCAATTTCATCACTCATCCCCATCTTCGCAAATTAGCCAAGAGGCACAAAACTCGAAGTAAAATAAACTAAAATCAAATCAAATCAAAATCAAACAGACTGCTCGGGATCCCGAAAAGTCGGGAAGTCATTTCCCGAAGTCGGAATCGGGACGGGAAACTTTTTTCCTGATCCCGGTCCCGATTTTCGGGATCCCGCACACCCCTAGTGGAATCTGTAGAGCAAGGTGAAACGGAGAGAAGAGAAAGCAGTTCGCGCTGCTGCAAACGGCTGGTACCTTCACTCACTTCTCCTCACACGTTCATTGGGCTAGCCCTCTCGAGTCACCCCTTGCGCAGACTTGTTTTGGTTCGCTCACTCCAGAGATCAGTATTGCCAATTTAGCTCTTTTGGAGCTAGATCTGGCTCTTTCATACACTCATTGGCTCCTAAAATTTCGAATCGCCCCAAGGACCTTTTTAGCTCCACGACCGTAAATTTAACTCTAAATCTAGCCCTTTTAGTATTATACTGTCAAGTATAGTAAACAATATAAATGCCTCGCTTGTCCTAACGGAGGGGACTGGCTACTATATTTTTAGACTGGGAAATCTAGAAATTTTGAGACCGTGAAATTAAGGATCTATCCAAAATTTATTTCCTAAAACTGTCGCTTGGGTCAACAGTGAAATTTTGGAACTCGCACTCAAGGGCGTCGGCAGTGGGGATGGAAATTGATATCGTTCATTTCAATGTGTATGTATAAGAAATGGAAAGTTTGTTATTTTTATTGCTAATAACTAGGGAGCGGAAGTTGATGACCTAAAAAATATATGTATATGATCTATAGAATGTCCTAAAAAATGGGGAAAATGACGTAAAAATGCAAAAAATGACCATTAGATTTGTTAGTTTCAGGTTAAAAATTTAAATGAAAAAAAATTAAACAAATGCAATCTTGCTTTTAAAAAAAGGCACCAAATGATACCACATGCACGTTCAATTAAAATATGCAACGAGGATTTCCAATGGAAAAATCTTATCTTAAATTTGAGTTTGCCCCAAGACGGACACCTAGTAGTTTCCCCCGACACAACAAAGACCAGTCACCAGTTCAGCATTTCTTTTCTCGTAAATTGCAATCCAGCCAGATATATATATAGGGTCATTCCATGCCAAACAATCCAATGGTGGTTGCATGACCATTTTTAGTACATAGGTTTGTACATGTTTCTAGATATCAAAACCAATGTCTTTAGTTCTCCTGGGGCAGCCATTTTTTCAACATGGCGCATGGCTTTTTTTGCTCATGTAGCAGTATACAGAAACCTTAATATGTCAAAAACAATTAAAGCTAGAGACCTGAAACAAAATTCACTTTGTAGCTAATGAAGTATACTTCCTATGATATTCAAGTACGTTTTGCCTGAAATTGCATCGTAAGTACGAAAATTATGGTGGAAAATGGGGTAACTATAGTTAAAAAATTGCATTTTTAAGCCCGATTTTTTTAATGAAGGGGTTTAATCTAAGGCTTGATTTTTTTCATGTGTAGACCTGCCTGCAAGGTTTCTGTAAATAAAATATCAGTGCTTAGAAATGCACCCCTTTCTTACAGCATGGGCTCAAACATGGCCGTTCATTGAATTTTGACAGTTTTCGGGGTTAAATATCTCAGAAGGGTCCCCCTTTAAAAATTCTGAAATTTGGCACATAGGAAGCCCTTAATGAACCTAACTCAGTAAAAATCTCAACTTTTATATTCAACTCGTTTTGGTCAATATGAGGTAACATATGTCACCTAATTTCTGACGTTGCAAAGTAAGGTTAAACTACAATCCATACTTAGAATAATAAAGTCTTTTCTTTTTCTTTTTAAATTTGGGTTAAATAAAGGCTCAGAAAATATAGTAACATAAGGTTTTAATACTTGACTTACCATAAATTGAAATTACAAGGTATGACAATTGAAAATCTGCGAAATTTCATTGCAAAAGGTTTGATTTATTAGGTACCCACGACCAGTTGGTATTGTCAGCTCCAGTTTCCTATTCATTCTCTTTGTTAAATCAGGCCGGATTCTTTGTTCTTTCACTAAGTTCCTAAGTAAATTATCAGAAACCTTCAGTTCATCACATATTTTTTCTTGACCAAGTGGTAACTAATGATTCTGACCCTTTCAACATAAGTATTTTTGCTCATTTACATTTTTCTTCTTATAATTTCAATGATATGATTGTACTGGCCACGCAAAAGATTGTCACACTTGCTTTCCTTTTCTTCAGTTTAAATACTTAGTGAAAAGCAACTTTCCAGTTTCCTTTGCACTCCTTGTAGGATGTGAATAGTTTTTCGAGCAAGATCACTATATTGTTTTTCTGCAATCAGCCTCCTCAGTTTTGAAACAGGAGATGCATAAAAAACAGAAAAGACTTCGTGCATTTTCTTTAGTTTTCCTTTGCTTGGCAAAAAGACATGATTTCAATTCTGGCATATAAGTGAGTCACTTTCTCCACATATGAAACTTTTACTCCAACATATCAGGCATATTGATTTTACTGGTTTTCTTGACACTTTTTTTTACCTTACCTTACTTAACCTTTTCTTTAAGTGGTACTTCTGATGATCACAACATACTTTACCATATAAAAAGCTATATTTAATGGTATTTGCATATTGTCTCTAAACCATACACCTGTAGTCTTGACCTAAGAAGTGTTATCATTTTCACTGACTTCGTTAAGATTAGTTAGGTCTTTGGGAACCTTACCAAAAGGGTATTTATGACAGTCCTCTCCAGTTAGAAATATTACAGAACACTCCATTTCCTGTCACAGATAACGAACATTCACAAGTCACTACTCTCGGCACATTAGGCAAAGGAAGAATGACAGCAGAGATTGTACATGCACAGATCACTTCCAGGCTTGCCTAACATCCTATCAAAACATGTCTCCGAATCTTCTGCTGTGCATGACTCACATCTATTTCAACGAATGTCTTTTCTTGGAAGAAAAAAAAGTGGAAAATAAAGTAAACAAAAGATAATATATTCTACCAGCTTTGACACTCCAAAATAAATAGCCTACTTTCAGTGGAGTGCCCAAGGACATGGCCGTATTTAGAGGGGGGTTTCTAGGGTTCAACCCCCCCCCCGAAACTTCTGACATGTTGGATTAATGGATGTTCAGAAACCAAAATCTGTAACAAATTTTCAATTTTTTTTTCGAAGCATCACAAAAATACAAGGAGACAATGTTGAAACGATCGAGCTAGAATTTTCATACATTTGGAATTCTGAAAGTTCAGTGAAACAGAATTTATTCTCGGAATCGCAGCCCACCGGCGACCCCTCCATTATCACTTCTGCTGTCATCTTTCCAGTGTTATTCCTGCGTCACAAGGAATATAGACTCAAGATTCCCTTATGATTGTCCGAAAATTCCCCTTTCCAGCTTTTAAATTCCACGTCCGATAAAGTCGAAAATAAATCCCCCTTGATAGGAGTTCAAAACCTAGTACCTCCAGTTTCGTAGCGCATTACGTTGGCGATTGAGGTTACAATCCATGCACCAGGCTAAGCTTTTAAAGAGAATAACTGGTTCCACACTTTTCAAAATTCCAAAAATTTAATTTTAAAGTCAAACAACAAAAACTTTATGACTAAAATTTCCATCTAACTTTTAACGTTTTTTCTTGAAGGCATCTAAAGTTTAATGACGAAGTAAAATAATTGTGCATTACAGTACACACTGTATGAAACGTAAGAAAAACAAAAAGAAACTTATGCTGGATATTCACTCATCTGCTGGATTGAGTAAGCCCCCCCCAAAGAATATAACAATAATATAATAATTATTATTAGTAGTAGTATTATTATGGAATAAAATTGTTTTATTATTATTATGAAATTTTAATTATTATTGTACAATTATTATTATTTCTATTATTCAAATTTCTGGCGACGCCCTGGGAACAATTATGAATGAACCCCCCCCCCCCGAAATTTTTTCCTGCCTACGGCCATACCCAAGGAGGGGTTTGTGGGGGTCATAACCCAATACCTTTGGCCTAGTATTCCATAAACAATTAAGTCAAAGGCAGGATAATGTGGCAAAAACACGGCTGTATACTAAAAAAGTATATGTAATCCCCTCTCCTCCCTTTCGATATTCCTGGGCATGCCACTGCCTATCTTAAGCTGCATGTACTGCTACATTGATAAAAATATGGGGAAAGCTAAGTTTTGGAGCTGACAATACCAACTGGTCCTGGGTACCTAATAAATCAAACCTTTTGCAATGAAATTTCGCAGATTTTCAATTGTCATACATTGTAATTTCAATTTATTGTAAGTCAAGTATTAAAACCTTATGTTACTATATATTCTGAGCCTTTATTTAACCCAAATTTAAAAAAGAAAAGACTTCATTATTCTAAAGTACAGGAGGCCTTAGAAAGAGCGTTTCGCGGGCTAACAGCAGACGTCGCTCGCACACTGACTGCCGATACTCTCGTGTCGTCTGCTCCACAGCCGAACAAACAGGCCGAGGTAGCAAGAGGCAGAGGTTATTCACCCTTCCAGAAGGGTGCAGTCAGCTAGCTGTGGCAACCGGGCTCGCTCATTCGCGGACCTGATTGGTTCTCGCAGACACACCCCCATATTGTCGTCTGCTGTAAGCCAGCGAAACGATCTTTCTAAGGCATCATGCAGTTATAAGTATTGAATGTAGTTTAACCTTACTTTGCAACGTCAGAAATTAGGTGACATATGTTACCTCATATTGACCAAAACGAGTTGAATCTAAAAGTTGAAATTTTAACTGTGAGTTAGGTTCATGAAGGGCTTCCTATGAGCCAAATTTCAGAATTTTTAAAGGGGACCCTTCTGAGATATTTAACCCCGAAAACTGTCAAAATTCAATGAACGCTGTAAATGCTGTAAAAAAGGGGTCTATTTCTAAGCACTGATATTTTATTTACAGAAACCCTGCAGGCAGGTCTACACATGAAAAAAAAAAAATCAAGCCTTAGACTACACCTCTTCATTAAAAAGATCGGGCTTAAAAATGCAATTTTTTAACTATTGTTACCCCATTTTCCACCATACTTTTCGTACTTACGATGCAATTTCAAGCAAAACATACTTGAATATCATAGGAAGTATACTTCATTAGCTACAAAATAAATTTTGTTTCAGGTCTCTAGATTAAATGGTTTTTGAGATATTAAGGTTTCTGTATACTGCCACATGAGCAAAAAAAAGCCATGCGCCATGTTGGAAAAATGGCTGCCCCAGGAGAACTAAAAACAATATTTTTTTTTGAACATTGGTTTTGATATCTAGAAACATGTACAAACCTATGTACTAAAAATGATTTTTTTCTAAAATGGTCATTCAACCATTTTTTTAAAAAAATTAGTTGATTTGACATGGAATGACCCTATAGGCATATGTTCACCTTGGTGAAAAGACTCAGGAATATTACCAAAATGAAAGAAGTGACAAAATATGACGAAACAATACACCGAATATAGCGAAAAATGACGGGAAAATGCCGAAAATCGGGGAAAATGACCTAAAACCTGAAAATTGGCAAGAAAAAAATGCAAGAAAAATCATTTTAAAATTACCTTTTTTCGGATTCTAGACGCAATGTAATATTGTGTATATTTAATGGGCATCGTATCCGAGATGTCAGAAAAAAGATGATATTTCATCAACTTCCGCTCCCTACTAATAACACAAACAAATTTCAGGTAGTATGCGGACAGAATAACCAATGTGAACAAGGGCGTCTACAGGGACACTTGCTCACCTCAGATTAGGGGTGTGCGGGACAGAATTTTTTTGGCCGGGACGGGAATTTTTTTTAATCTCGACATTCGGGACGGGAAATGTTCGAAATTTCCCGTAGCTCTGAAAATCTCTAATTCTACACGTCATTTTCAAGTTAAGTGATTGTTTTTGCATTTCTGGAATAAAACAAACAATTTCCGACAAGTTCCAGACACTTGCAATGCAGAAAACGTCGAGAATTAACATATTTTTAAAATGACCATTCGGTATTTCCCGACTGCTCGGGATCCCGAAAAGTCGGGAAGAAATTTTTTTCCCGATCCCGGTCCCGAGTTTTCATTAGCTTCACGTTAGTTGTTAGTTCCTTCAAGAATTTTCGTGGACACTTATCAGATATATTTCCATTAAACTTGGGCTAGTGTTATAATTCATTAGGCTTAGGGATTCTGGTCTTATATTTTCCCACTTCCAAATTACTTCCGTTTACTTTGTCCAACCATCTTCCATTGTCGCTCCCTTCTTCACTACTTTTCCATTTCCTTTTCTTCCTCTGATGATTCCTTTTATGCTTTATTTTCTCCTCTGTAGTCGATTCGTCGCTACTACTTTCCTTATTTATTGTCCTCTTTTCATACTCTTCTTTTCCATCATTTCCTTCTCGCTTGAAGCCTATTGGCTTATCTTGTATTCTCATATCCTCTATTTTAGGGATTATTCCTCTCCATTGTACTTTATTCTCTTTCTTTCCTTTGTCGATCTTACTTTCGAGGGTTTGTACTTTCTTATTACTCTTCTCTAATTCTTCCATAACTTCTTGTCGTTCTCTAATTATCATTTCTCTAAATTTCAAAGTTTCCTTTACTATTGTTTCTTCTGTCACAATTTTCATTTCTTCTACTCTGTTTTCTACTTCATCTATTTTAGAGATGTTAATATCTATCTGCTTCTTATTTGCCAAAATTTTGTTTTCTAAACTTGTACTCCTCTGCTGGCATTCTTCATTCACTCTTGAAGCTTCCTTTTCGATCTTTCTATTGGTTTCTTCATGTCTTTCATCTGATATCCTTATCATTTCTTCTATCTTTCTCTCAAATGCTTTCCTGTTTTCTTCGCATACTTCTGCAATCTCTTCTAACCTTTCTTTAACTTCTTTTCTATTTTCTTCCATTTTCTCTTCCAACCTTC
Organism: Lepisma saccharinum; assembly: GCF_977018435.1. Taxonomy (NCBI): domain Eukaryota; kingdom Metazoa; phylum Arthropoda; class Insecta; order Zygentoma; family Lepismatidae; genus Lepisma; species Lepisma saccharinum. Next base: position 3,381,419 of record NC_139229.1, read on the forward strand.
TACTGTTGTGATCTTGACTTTCTTTTATTACCATCATCGTTTTCATCAACATCTCCATCGTGTTTTGTTCTTCTTTCTTTCCTTCCTTTTCCTTTAACTTTACTTTCCTGCATTCCTTGCATTCGTATCCTTCTCCCCTTTCACATATCTTCTCATATTTTTCTTTCCGGATTCCTTCACATAACCAGTGTTTCATTTCTTCACATACCTTACACTGTATTATTTCTTCCTTATTTCCTTCTTCGCCACAACATATATATATTTTCCTTCTTCCATTTTTGCTTTACTTATCTTTCCAAATTCTTATTCTTTGCGTTATTTCAACCTCTGGTCTGTATCGTGCCCCACACGTTGGTCGCCATTAATCAATGCCACGTCCTCTCACGTGAGCATCTACCAGCTTAGCACAGGGGAGAGACAATGAGATACCTCTGGGCACAGATCAGGGTTACTAACGCTACAAATATATGGAAAGAAACAACAGATTTAACCCACTACTGAGGGTACAATTCGTACTATATTCTGGATTAATTATGTACAAATATTAAATAACTTTTGAAGTCTTTTCATACAGTAATTTTCTTCTATTTTTATTTTTTATTAATTCTAACCAGTCTTCTTCGGACTTCTTCTTCCTATAATCAATATGGCATCTTCTTCTTATGGCCTCTTCTTCTTATAACCATTATGGCATCTTCTTCTCATGGCCTTTTCTTCTTATAATCAATATGGCGTCTTCTTCTTATAATTAATATGGCGTCTTCTTCTTATAATTAATATGGCATCTTCTTCTTCTTATTAATGAAATTTCTTCTCCTTGTATCTAATAATTAAAGTGCCTTCTTCTTGCAATTAATAAGGCTTCTTCTTCTTATACTCGCTAATATTTCTTCTTCTATATATTTACATCTTTATTCCTCATCCTTTCTTTATTCTTTATTTATATCTTTTGTTTCGTTCATTGATTTTTTCTAAGGAACATTTTTATATCCTGGCTGGCTTGATTATTCCGTGGATTCTTTAGATGAGCTTCCGTAAATATCAAACTTCCAACTAAACAAAGAGAAAGGGGGTTAGTTAAAGATCGCCGCCTGGCCGGCGCTAACCTTAACTTGGAGCTACAATGTATGCGCTTCCAAATGTGCTTGGGTGCTGCCGAGAAATGGCGCTACACCTGGGGAAAACAACCCAAAAGCCGCACGAAACTCTCAGTTCGTGGGAACTGTAATAGACACAGAATCGTAATTACAATTCGACTTCTTTACTTTTATATCATGATCACTTATGCTATTACTGAATATTAATTACCCTTTCCACCTTATTTATATCCTGATATTGTGCTAAGTTCATTTATTTATTTCATTCTAATTACAGTAGAGCGTCGATTATCCGAAGTAATTGGGGGACATGGGTGTTCGGAAAACTGGTTTGTTCAGATAATCGAACTGTACATGTTTATTTGCCACAAGGAAGTACTGTACAGTAAATTTATTCATAAAAACAGGCATCTCTTTAAGTATTACAAAGTAACGTACAAAGGCAACTTTAGTAGGAATATATAGTATGTGGTACAGTTTATTAAACAAAAATATGTACATATTACATACGCATTTTGCATGAACAATACACACAGTAGGTACACAAAATTAACGTTTAAAAAAATCCTTTATTTTGGTCTGTCTAAGCAAGCCTACATGATGGACGGTAGGGTGGGAGAGTAACAGGTGCGAGCGAGTACACAGTTCGGTTAAGCGGTCGTTCGGTTGACCGACGTTCGGATAATCGACGCTCTACTGTAGTATTAATATCTACAATCATTATTTCACCACATCATCTCTTTGCTCCTTCTCCTTTCACAACGGCAAACGTCTTCTTGAGTGCTGCCATCTCTGGCCCACTTTCTAAACTGATTTATGCATCATCTTTTATAACCGTTGTTCCTCTTGCCTGCTGCCATCTATGGTCCTTTATTTCAAAGAATAGCAACGCACTTTGTGTACGTGACACATATGTAGACATTTTAGGTGGAAATTGCAGGCTCTACCAGGACCCGAATCCGGGCTCTACCAACTGAGCCACCTAGCCATCCTTGACTTCAACCGATTTTTCGTTAAAATGTCTACATAGTACATGTCCTGTGTATATCAAATCGTAAGGTGTTGCCTGTATAGTGAACAAGCACAGAAAATATAGGAGAGAGAAGAAAACTGAGGAGCATTCCCACCGGTTGAGGATAATTTTTTTCTTCTGTGGTCAACAAGAGCTACTACTTCGAGGTGACAATGACGGTGGCCTAATAAGAGAGATTTCACACCGTTGGCCTAATAAGGGAGATTTCAGATTTCAGCCTGAGGATTTCAGAAGTCGAAATTAGGTTTGTGCGGCCTTTTGTGTCGCTACGGTGTGAAACGTTGCTGTTGATTGGCCCATTCCAATCGACATGTATCGCGTGTCCCTTCGGTCTGAAACCTTCCTAAGTGTTGAAAATCCAAGTCACAAGGATGGAAAATTAGGGCCTTGTTAAGGTTAGGTGCAGACGACAGTCCCCTAAAGGATCATATCCAAACTGCAGGAAGAACGCATCTTACTTCAATCTCCAATACGGAATGATAAAAACTTCTGATGAGTTGATTTTAAGAAAATGTGTCCGAGATAAAGAGTGGCGTACCCAGGATTTTCGGAAGGGAGAGGGGTTACGCATACTATTTTTGGTGGTCAGTCCTGATTTTGCCATATTTTTCCCGTCTTTGACGACGTTCTTCTTCTTCTTCTTCTTCTTCTTCTTCTTCTTCTTCTTTTTTTTTTAAAAAAAAAAGGAATACTGGGTCAAATGGGGTTACGACCTCACCAACCCTCCCTTGGGCACGTCACTGGAGATAAATGAATAAACATTTGATCATACTGGGAGACGAAACATTAGATGTGTTGGAACGGAAGAGTTTTCATTGTACATTAATTGTTTCGTGATCCATCTGCATTCGAGAAGACTTCCTTTGTTTCGTGCCGATATATGACAAGACAGCGGAAGCTGTGACAAGCATTTTTGAACACTTGTGAGTGCTAAGGCCTGAATCTGAACAATTTGGTGGGTTTCGGCTTTTATAAGAGCTGCAAACATGGGAGGACAAGACACGTTAGTGGTGTTCAGGCTCGAATCACAGATACATATTCGAGAGCTGTCTGCGTCCAGTTCGCAGCCCACAATTTGACTCTTCGCGTTGTCAAGTGGATTGTCCATCCCATGCATGTGTAACAGCTTCGTAAAAACACTCAAAGACACCATAGATGTTTTTATGCCTGATGAGAAGAAATGGACAAACACACATACTGAGATGGTTCCGGCACACAATGTTAATGCATGGAAACAGAGGAGTCGGGTGGTAAAAAATGTTCTGATTAAAATGACAGCCTTACAGTGGCGACGTTTTAAGGGATAGTTGCTCCCCATTTTTGCCTCAACATTATGGCCTCCTAATGTTAAGCCTTGTTAAGTAAAGTAAACTTTCTTTGCACCGTCCTCCGCCCCCCCCCTTTTTTGGAACTCAATTGCCACCACTGTTCTTACACATACAATTGTGAGGTGAGGTTCTTCTTATATACCCCTTAAAAAAATGGTGTTGAGCCCCCCCGAAAGGAATTCCTGGATACGTGCCTGCCCCTACCCGAGATATCTGGAAAAAGTTCAGATTTTTATTCTATTACAAATATTTATTTCTGTGAGCTACAAGCTGTCAGTTGCAGCAATTAATTACCATGTTACAAGAAAATAACGAGAGAAAGTTCTCACAAGAGACATTGGAATCATGTTGACTGCCGTAACTAGATGTGTGCTGGACGGAAAAAAATTCATCAGGAAGAGATTGGGAGGAAATATTAATTACGTTCACGACTGAAAGAAATGCCCATTTCCCGACCTCCGGATTACGAAAAGTCGGGAAATCATTTCTAGAAGCGGGAACCTGGCCTTAATAGTTCACAACCCGTTATTTTCAATTATTACTTTTTTCTACGTTATCCTTCGCTTCGGCATGTAAAAACATGGAACAGAGGTACCATAGAGGACAGTAGATTAAGTGGTATAATAATAATAAATTTGGGATAATTTGTTTATTTGTAATATATTATGCTTTAATAATCATCATAACAATAATCAGGCTCGTACCCAGAAATGTTTGATGGAGGGGGGCCAGACCGATAGGCGAATTTTGAAAAGAATGTTCTCTCATATTATAGCTACACATATATGTGTATATATATATATATATATATATATATTAGGGTGATGACTTTTTCATTTTTTTTCACAAAAAATATTTCTTGTAGCACAAATGGATGAACTTTTGCCTATTAATGTCTAAAATGAGGTATATTCCACTGAAATATTGAAAAAGGTGACGCACAAACCATTTTTAAATTTTATGTATGCCATTTTACCATTTCATAAAATTGTATTAACAATATTTATATATAATATAATTCAGCAAACAGAGTTGTGCAATAATTTATGCACCAGAGAATTGTATGGAATATTCCAGAAAATCATAGAACGCTGTGCGCCGTCTGGCCGGATTGCGACGTCACGGTGACGTAATTACATGGGAAGCTTCTGTACAGTACTAAAATTTTCTTCAGCTGTTTCGCAGTGTGGTATAAACTGCTATTAAGCGAAGTGTCCAAAGCGGGTAGTTGAGTTTTGATTAGATTAATTTGGTGTCAACATTATTATTGCCTTATAACTATTGCGCAATGCGCAATTTCGCATTATCCAGAGTATATTATAAAGAAATCCTTGTATTATTTGGTGAGCTACATTTAACTCTCTTGCTAATTATAATTGAGCAACTAATATATTATTAGTGTCTGTCTTTTTTTTTATTTTCTATAATTGTTTTTTGCTTGTTTTTAAATAAAATATATGGAAACTCAATAAGTTTCTTTAATTTGTTACGTATTTAATATTTATGTTAAGGCCTTTTCTATTTCTGTTGCTGAGTAGAAGACAACATGTCGTTCAAGAAGACCTCTTCTAACACGGAGAAGAACAAGGAAACCTGGACAAAGAACTTAGTCCAGTTTCAAGCGCCATCAAGAAGAGGCAACGTGGCAATTTATGAAGCACCCTTGAGTGAACGGAGTCGCATGCCCCTGAAAAGCCACGTCATTGGACGCTTCAAATTTCTTGAATCCACTGCCAAAGAATGGAGAGAGAGGATCGGTCTAATTGTTGTGGAGCTTAAAGCCCTATGGATCAAAACATTGAACTTCCCGCATGTATCTGATCAAGCCATTTGTGCAAAACTAGCAAACCTTCTGAAAGAATATGAGCGATGCAGAAAGAAACAAAACTTTGATTCATTGAATGAACTGTTTGACGTGACCAAGGTGAAAGGCGAATGGATGTGCAAAGAGGATGAGAACCTCTACAAACTGCAAATTGAGAGCAAGGGCCAGGTTGGTTATTCCAGTTGCAAACATGCTAGTGCAAAGACCATCCACCCATCCAAGCGAAAGAAGGCAATGGAAGCGACTGTGTCAACACTTACCAGCTCAGCGTCACCTGATTGTTCCGACAGTCACACGGACTCATCCGACAACAGCAAAGACAGTCCTTGGGAGGATGAGAATGAAGCATCAACGAGCACAAGGAAGCATAACCCAACAGGCATTGCAAGACGCCTTTTTACAAGCTCAAAGATGTCGTCCCACGGAGCAGCAAAGATGTGCCGCCAGCTTTCTGGTGAGGGCATTGAAATCCCAACCCCATGTCAGTCAGCAATCCACAAGGCTATCTACACGAGAGCTGCTCAGATGAAGAAGCACTTGGTGAGCACGCTTCATCTGGAGAAGTGGAGCATACACTTTGACGGCAAACACATTGATGGCTTTGAATATCAGGCCGTGGTCCTCAAGAATGAAGCAAAATAAATTAAGTTGTCTGTACTCAAATTGAAAGATGGGAAAGCTCAAACAATCGCAGAAGGACTCCAGGATGTGTTAGAGGAGTTCAACCTGTGGGGATCAAGTGTGATGATTGTTGCTGACACAACAAGCGTGAATACCGGCAAGAAGACGGGCGTTGTTGTTCGGCTGCAGCAAATGTTCGAAGAGAAAGGTCACCCCAAACCCAAGTTCATCAGTTGCCAGCACCATGTGCTGGATCGCGTTCTTCGTGTTGTCATGGACTATGAGCTCCATGGTTCGACTAAATCACCAAACATCGAGTACTTCTTTGTGCAGGATTTGATGAGCAATTATGATAAATTGAAAGCAGCCTTCAGCAACGGTAAAACTGAGATAAAGGAAACAGGCAGCTGGAGAGACGACATGAAGTTTCTCTACCGCCTCACTCGTGTCTTCCGTCATTTCACTGACAGGAATGAGATCCCCTTCATGAAGTTTCAACAGATCCCAAACATCAGCAATTCACGATGGAACACTCGTGCCATTCTAGCCCTTCTTGAGTTTATTCTGATGCCTGAAACCCGGAGCAGGCTGCGTCAAATTTGTTCATTCATTTCCTACTCATGGGCTGACCATTGGTAATATATATGGGGAGGATAGGGCAGGCCCCTAGCCAGGAATTCTTTGCAGGGGGGGAGGGGGCGAAGTCAATCCTAGAGGGGGCAAATTTTTAATATATTGTATCGCATTGGCAGATATAGCAGGGAGCAGGGTATTCAGAGGCATTTGCCCCCTCCCCCCAAAAAAGAGATAAGTAACAGAAGGGATGATATCTTGAAACTCTAACGAACAAAAAAAACTTCAAGCAACATCAAATAGCAATATTTCGATAATGGCCTTTCCAGATTGCCAAAGAATATAAAGTTTAACATAAATAGGATAACAGGGACTGTATCTATTTGATATTTACAGGTCGATAATGTTAATAGACGATTAATATGTACCAACAGCTTTGAGCCTCTCTGCAGAACTGATTAAGGGAGCCCTTTATAAATCATGCTTCATAATGATTCCCTCTAGTTTCCAGTATGCAAAATTTTTACGCACAAAGGAATCTAACGAGAATCCAACAACACAATAATAATAATAGTTAGCCTACATATTATCTACACTTTCATGAATTGTGCAAAAAATTGTAATACATATTTTGTACTTGCTAAAACATTAAAACATGGGCCCCTTAGTCTACCACGGACTCTATTTCCTTCAAAGGGGAGACTCTTGAATTACTACTAGGGGTGTGCGGGATCCCGAAAAGTCGGGACCGAGATCAGGAAGAAAATGTCCCGTCCCGATCCCGACTTCGGGAAATGACTTCCCAACTTTTCGGGATCCCGAGCAGTCGGGAAATACCGAATGGTAATTTTTAAAATTGGTTAATTCTCGACGTATTCTTCATTGTAACTGTCTGGAACTTTTCAAAAATCGTTCGTTTTTGTACCAGAAATGCGAAAATAATCACTAGAAGTGAAAATGACGTGTAGAATTCGATATTTCCAGAGCTTCGGGAAATTTTGAACATTTCTCCCATCCCGAATGTCGGGATTTAGAAAATTTCCCATCCCGACCCAAAAAAATTCTGTCCAACATAACCATTTTGCAAAATATTGTGTGAATTATAGGTGAAATACATGTGTTTGACACCTGACAATCAAATAGGAATCCCTTGATTGATCAATGACTTCTTGGATTACAGGGTCGTCATTAATATTTCATATTAAGAAATTGTTTTATAGGGCCCAAATAATTTTACGGGACGCCACGGCATTCTCTTTAACATTTTTCTTTCGTATACATCGTTTGGCTCCCAGGGCCGACTCCCGCCGCCCCATATGGCTCTGAACTTGGACTACAAAAATAGCAGAGATTGCGAGCGAAGCGAGCAAGAAAATTTTAGGAAATGTACTTTTACTTGTATAAAATTTGTAATCGAAGTGCCCTTGGCCGTCTGGAAGAAAAATGCAAGGAACACGTGAAAACTAATTCTATCATGAGTATCCAATTGTCCTGATATTCTTAGATTCTCCTAGTCTTGTTTTTTTACTTCAATGTTTGCTTCCCCTAGAATGGACTTCCGTCCAAGGTCGGGGGTGGGGGAAACAATGCCCCCTGCCCCCTGTGGTTGCATCACTGTTTATGAGTCTCTTCATATATTTCACCAGTGGCGTAGCGTTAATGAACGCCCATACGCCCGGCGTTACCTTTATTTAAAATGAGGAAAAAAATACGTGCATCCTGTAAATAAAAAGTAAAACATTACTAATAGTACATATGTTTGACCTATGTAGCATTATAATAGCTATTTATCTCGGTTCACCTACAACGCTCCGCTAACAGCTCTCTAGCTAGCATTTTTCCAATGCCTTTGCTGGCTGGACGCCGAGTAGGTTTGGCGTACAAGACTCTGCCTTACAGATTAGAAGACTCTGCTGCCTGGAGGGAAACCTTGGATCTCTACAGCACGTGCGAAATGCTCCCTTTTACGCTGGCGTACGAGCCAGGGTTCATGCGACCCTTCCTGCAATGCCACCCTAGCAGAAGACGAAAACCGATTTTCTGCTGTTTTTTCTCGCGCGGGGAAGCAGGGAGGAGTTGACCTGTGTTGTTTTTCTTTCTTTGTGTGTTTGTGTGTTGTGTGGTGCTACAAAAAGCAATATGACTGACGTAAGTTTACCAGACTTAAACATACTAAATTTCTTAATGACAACTTCATTGGGTAATTTATCATATGAACAGCGATGCGTATTAAAATCTAAAAGACCAACACCGCTTTTGTCGATTAAAGAAGTCGGTAAAAATCGCGTTCGTAGTTTTCAGTACTCGTGGTATGAAAGATTTCCTTGGTTAGCTGGGTGCGCTGAAAGAAACAAAATGTTCTGCTACACATGTATTATGTTTGGGTTCAAAGACTCCGAATGGTGTAAGGAAGGTATTTCTTACTTAAGTAATCTAATTAAAAAAGCTATGAAACACCAGTCTTCCAAAAATCATTTGTTGCATAGTGAGGCATTTCATTTACTGGGCAAAACACGCATAGATCATGCTTTATCGGAAGCTGTCCGACTTCAGGCAAAAAAACACAATGAGATTGTGTTTTCAAATAGACAATACTTACGGCGACTGATTCAGTCTGTAATATATTTAAGCAAACAGGAGCTAGCCTTCCGTGGGCACCGAGAGGACGGGAGTGCTGCCAAAATGCTGGCTCAAAATGAATCAATTGTTAGAGATCATTTGCAGTCAACTTCATTATTAAAAGGAACATCGCCAGACATTCAAAATGACCTGACTGAGGTAATAACTGATTCTTTAAATGAACGAATCAAAACTGAAATAAATGAGTCTCTTTTCGTTGCTATTCAAGCCGACGAGACACTAGATGTATCTTGTAAGAGCCAAATGAGCATAATATTTAGATATTGCGTGAATGACAGAGTAGAAGAAAGGTTCGTTGGTTTTTACGACGTTTCGAAGGACAAATCTGCTTCTGGATTATCAGAAATAATACGTCAAGTTTTACTTGAGTGGGATGTGGACGGAAAAAAAGTTGTAAGTCAGACATATGATGGCGCCTCTGTAATGGCAGGTAGACAAGGAGGAGTTCAAAAACTGGTGAAATACTTTTGCCCATATGCTGTTTTCATCCATTGCTATGCCCATCAATTAAATTTGGTGCTTTTACATGGATCGAAAAATATAAAACAAGTTCGTTTATTTGTATGTGCCTTGACTGCTTTTCACAATTTCTTCAGTAAGTCTTCAAAAAGAACAGTTTTGTTAACTGAAAAAGGATTTAAGCTCCCACAAGCCAGCAGTACAAGATGGAATTTCCATTAGAGAGCAGTTTTCACCATTAAAAAGCATTTCACAGAACTGTATTGCACTTTCAATGAAATTATCGATGATGATGGCGGTGTATGGGACCATGAAACTGTGAACTGCGCAGTAGGACTCAAGAGATACATGGATGATCCAATTTTTGTGTATCTGCTCTGTGTTTTCGAAGCTTGTTTTGTACACATTGAACCTCTATTCAAACTCATACAGTCATCTACAGTGAGTATATTAACTTGTCATAAGGAAATAAATGCTGTCATCAAAAATATAGAAAACCTAAGGAACGAAGATTTTGTTGAGAGTTGCATTGAGAACAGCATGGTCTTGAATGGAAATGTGATATATGATGCTAAGAAGAAAGACACTTTGAGAGTACTGTGTTTTGAAATTATAGATTCTCAAACTAGGGGAAAGTGGGGGAATTGCGACCACCTAAGGGAGATTTTAAAAATCTCAAAAACTGTACGCAGTGAAACAAAAAGAAAATGTGCGCCTGAAAAAGCAATGTTTGTAGTACATCTCTGCGTATCACTTTGCTCCCTGTCGTTAATAGTTATATCTGTGAACGTCAAAAAGTAACAATGTGCGTGTGAGCGCAATTGCCCTATTGGTAGGGTAATGGCACTCAGTAATCATCCTAACAGTAAATCAATACTATACTATGTACTATACAGAAACTATATCTTTAAGTACTTATATTTATTAATATGCAAATACAAATTAAATTGTGCACAATTTTGCACAAAAATGCACACATGGGACGCTTATTATGAGAAACGTCTTTGCACCCTTCATGTTCCCATCACAAACAGCGTGAGCGCCATTACCCGATAGGTGCCAGATTATGTTATTTGTTTCTCGTCTCATGAAGAACCTCAAATGTTTACTTTATAATAATTAAGAAATAAACAGGAGATACTATTATTATATCTGTAAAATTTTCAAGACTCTAGCTTAAAAGTTCCGTCTACTTACCTTGCACTTTTTTCCTTCCCAATTTTATAAGAAAATATGACAAATTCGTTTTTCGCACCCTGCTTCTTAAAAGTCAACCCCACATGTGCCGCCTTTTGTTTGGTGCCTCGTAGTACTGGGTTCTAGATGTCAGCACAGGTTACTCTTCAATAACACCCTCCGTAACGACTACAGAGGGGTGAGCGCCATTGCCCGCTGAGCGCCATTCCCCCACCTTCCCCTACTCAAATGATATGCCGATTTGAAGATCTTCCTCATATACATTTCATGGAATTGATGTATGAAAATAAATTTAGAGACTATAGCGAAACATTTCCCCAGAACAAAGTAGATAACTTAGTAAAGCATTATAAATTCTTTGATAGCAACCAACTACAAAATGAACTTCATAATGTGTATGCAGATGAAACAAAATATTTGGCTCCTAAAGATCTCCTGAAATATTTTGTTGCAAATGGTCTAGATTCAGTCTATCAGGAAATAACAAAACTACTCCGCTTAGTGCTGACCATACCAACCACTACAGAGCCAGCAGTGAACGAAGTATGAGCACCCTGAAGAGGATCAAATCCTATCTTAGGAATTCCATGAACAACAATCGCCTGTCATGCTTGAATTCTTTGGCAATTGAGAAGTCCTTATTAGGTGAACTTTCATCAGAGTCAGCATTTCTTGATAGGGTTATAGACATTTTTGCAGAAAAGAAGAAAAGAAGGTTGGATCTAGTGTACAAGGTTGTGTAAGGTAAGTTCTTTTAATTTATTTCAAATGTAATATATTTTTATGCTTCTAAAAATGTTATTTTGTACCGAAAATTATAATATAGACATGTACGGTACTTATACTTGCATGTGCCACAAGTTTGTGATTTGTATTATTCATATTATGGCCACAAAAAGATCTTGGCGTTACCACCCGAAATGGTCATGCTACGCCACTGTATTTCACATCATCACTCATTGTTGCGATTAACTAGAAGTGGCAGAAAAGCAACTCTAAGTAACAAAATTCAAATATCCATTCCCTCTACCACATGAATCACTATTACCAAAAAGTAGACTTGGGAAACAAAAATTTAAGCAGTTCCAAGTTCATAGCAAAACACCCAAGAAAACATCCGAACAAATTAGGCGCTATTAATACAGGGAGGTTATTGCAGCATGCCACCGCTTCAGCGTCGGCCGCTTGCCGGCCCAGTCATGCAACAGGTGCCGGCAAATTGCGTAACAGATAGCCCGTTACACAAACCGCTTGTTTTGTAATGTTTCCACTTTTCACAATTATAGTTACAATTACAACTTAAATAAGCACGTACCTTGCCGCAAGGATGCTGGAAAAGGTGTCCTCTAAAATACAAATATTTCTGGCACTTTATTTTTGACATGTAATCTTTCTTAGACACCGCTTCAGCGTCGGCCGCTTACCGGCCTTGTCATGCATCAGGTGCCGCCAAATTGCGTAACAGATAGTCCGTAACAGAAACAGCATCGCGGCGCATAAAGCAAACCGAAAGTGTAAAATTATATTTAAAACTAATAATAATGATGATCACTAACCTTCTGTGTTATAAATGATGTTGAAAATGACCTCCTTCAACACCAATACATTTCCGGCATCTGCGTATGAAATTCCTCTGAACATCCATAAGCTCCTCAGGTGTGATTCTGGCAATTTCTCTTCTTATATTTTCTTTTAAATCCTCTATTGTACGCGGGTTATTCTGATACACTTTGTTTTTTAATGTTCCCCATAAATAATAATCACAAGGAGTAAGATCGGGGCTACGAGAGGGCCACAACTCAGTACTGATAATTCTGTCCTCAAAAATCTCGGCAATAAAATTAAGTGATTCATAAGCAGTGTGAGCAGTAGCAGAGTCCTGCTGAAAAAATGACTGCTGGCATTCAATGTCCGTTAATTGTTCAAAAAATGGTTGTAGTATGTCTCTTCGATACCTTTCACCATTGATAGTACCTTCATAAAAAATAGGCCCTATTATTCTGTGCGCATTCAAACCACACCACACACCAATTTTTGCAGGATGGAGCGGAACTTCATGCACAAGGTCAGGTTTTTCTGCGCTCCAATAGCGATTGTTTTGTGAAATAACTCGGCCATTCAATTCGAACCAAGCTTCGTCTGAAAATATGATTAATTCTGGATTTACTCTGCCAGCAACAATATTATCCAGCATCCAGTTACAGAATCGAACTCTAGTCGCGTGATCGCGCGGTTGCAATTCATGAACCACTGTAATTTTGTAGGGTTTTAATCTAAGTAATTTAGTGGCATTTCGTGCTGAGGATTTTGAAATGCCTGTTTCCTGAGCAAGCCGACGGAGGGATTTTTTTGGAGTATGTTCAAGTCGTTCACCAATTTCGTCTAGCTTTTCTTCCGTAAGAACACGTCGTCTGGAAACACGTTTCTTAGGTTCAAGAGATCCTGTCTCTCGTAATCTTTTAACGAGGTTGTAAACAGTATGTCTGTCCGGAACAGGATTGCCAGGAAATTTTCTTGCGAATCGCCTGACTATTTTTCTGCAAGAGTTCGTTTTCACGTAAGTATCGTACATAAAAACTCTTTGTTCAAGACTATATTTGTTTGGCGGCATAACTAATGAATGAATAACAATTAACACACGATAAAGCACTAGCACTGAACAACACGAGTACTGATAAACGCAAACCGAAGTGAACACGTCTAAACAACTGGTAGCCGACAGCTGTCGCATTCGCGTAGTATCGAGAGGCTTCTCGCGGCTTACCACTACTCCGATAAGCCGCTGACGCTCTTGCGACATCTGAGGAATTTCGCTTCTAGCGTCGGCTCTATAGACACTGGATGGACCAAATTTTGAGGGAAGCACAACAAAAGACTACTCTATGAGGATATGTAATGCTCCTGCCGCAACTTTGAAAAAAAAAAAAAAAATATGGAAATTACGACGTTCAGAAATTTTGCGTAATTACGGGGAAAATAGAACTTTGGGATTTGGCCCCCGTTTCCCCCTGGACTCACAATTGTCGGAATTTACATAAAATGTTGCTTTTTGTTCATTCTTACATTTAGAATTTAAATTTCTTAAAAAGATGCAGTTGTTGAGCAGTTATAGCCTTTTATATTCAGTTTATCCCATAGTAGCAAAAGGGGAAAAGTGCTTATTTCAAATGGCGCTCTCAGAAAGAAAAACGCACACAGTGTATGATCGCTACTTTACTTCAAAAAAAATATTCACACGTTAAAATTAAGTGACACTGTTAAATAATTCGTTTATCTGCGCTTTCGTTTTGCATAATAATGTATACGTAACCTCCCCCCTCGAAAATCTTGGGCACGCCACTGACTCTAGTGTTCAAAAGGATTAATCTTGTGTTATCTGCAAAATAAGAGTCACGGTTTTGTTTATTCGAAGGCAAGACAAGAATGAAAAATTGAATCCTTTATGTTGGATGAGTCATTGCTGTCAGAAGCGATATGGGCAGAAATAAAGTGCCAGAAATATTTGTATTTTAGAGGACACCTTTTCCAGCATCCTTGCGGCAAGGTACGTGCTTATTTAAGTTGTAATTGTAACTATAATTGTGAAAAGTGGAAACATTACAAAACAAGCGGTTTGTGTAACGGGCTATCTGTTACGCAATTTGCCGGCACCTGTTGCATGACTGGGCCGGCAAGCGGTCGACGCTGAAGCGGTGGCATGCTGCAATAACCTCCCTGTACAAGACTACTAAAAATGTCACAACTGTTCTAGATACTGAAAATTGCGAAATCATTTCCCGAAGTCTGAATCTGGAAGGGAATCCCCCCCCCTAATCCTGATACGACATTATATGGAATCCCATACACCCTAATAAATCACAAAATCAAGAAGTGTCTTTGTTATGATGCTAGAGTAACACATCATATAATTATAAAGAAGATTAGTGAGAATTCCGGGTAGGAATGTGTTCCATATTTTTCACAGGGGGGCAAAGCAGGCTCTCGGGGGGGGGGGCAACTGTCCCCCCTGCCCCCCTTTAGCTACGGGCCTGGGAGAGGGTGGGTAGAGAAATTTGCTCATTTTGTTACGAAATGTTGAAGAATAGCATATAGCATAGCAGAGAGCTTAAAGAAATTGTATGATAGGGGTTTGCAAAGTCCCTGACTTTTCCAGGTATTTTACATAACTGTGTAATGATTTAACATGCTAAAAAATAAGAGTTACACTTCAACTTTGTAAGTTAATCAAATGAATCACGTTTGTTGAACATTTTTCAAAATAAATTAAAAATAAAATGAAAGAACCTTTTTATAAGCAATGTTACCCAAGAAGGAAGATTGTTGGTAAGATGAAACGAAACGTGTTTCCGGTTACAAATTCTGCCAAGCAAAGATCATTTAATTCCCCTGACTTTTCCAGGTTTTGAAAACTTTCTTTAAAAAAATAATTTGTTTCCAATGACCTCAGTCCTAGCCTTGTTGGCCTCCTCCATGGTGAAGTGGTAGCGTCATTGCCTTGTATAATGAAGGGGTCCCAGGTTTGATACCCGGTGGAGGCACAAGAGGTTCGGATTCCACTTTAAACTGTAGGTCCAGTCCCGATTAGCCTTACTGTGCATAAAGTGGACTTAAAACACCAACTCAAACCTAGCCTTGTTTTCCTGATTCCTCCCTTGTCCAGGACTTAGAAGTCAGTGGGAACCCTGTAAATAAATTATCTGAAATGAACGTGTAAGTGACTTCACCCTGGCAGTGTATCTGCTGGCGTAATATTGTTGCTATAGTGTATTTTCGCTTTTAGAATCTTATTTGACAGTAAAAATAATGCCAGTGGCAACCAAGAAGCTATTTAACGGGGATGCATACAAGTGGGATAGAAAATGACATTATCAACAGCTCGTAGAATCGAATTTTTTGGACTTGATGTCTTCTGCACACTGTGAAAGTTGTCTGTTATACGGTCACACACAAGAAGAAAAGTTGCAGTAAATTCCGGTGGACAGAATTTCGAAAATAACAATGTACTTAATTTCTTGAGTGTTTTGGACAAATAACAATATATGTTAAAAGTAGTACTTCAGGCAATTTTTTGCCCCAAAAATCTAGCAATGATTCTGCTGTGAAGTGGATTCTCCTATTTACATAATATTAATTAACCCTAAGCCAATGAGTGGCAGAATGGACATCAGTTGCAGAAAAACCCTGATATCGGAGCAAGAAAACAAAGTTTTTTTGTCCTGCTCAGTGGTGGCGAAAAGGGATCACCAGTGACGTGCACTGAGGAGTAGCTAGTCTAGCAGAGATAGATCAATCCATCTCACATCTCGAATTATATTCAAATCACAATATTTATTGTCTTGTTAAAGCCACCACAGCTCATATGCAGCGCCTTTTTTTTCCACGCTCTTCTCGTCCATCGGTGTGATCCGCGGGCAAAGCTGACTGGATACCCTATCTCGCTCTTCTTCCGCCTGACCAGTTTCCAGTTTCCAGGTAGAAACGGCCACCCGAAAGAAAACGAAGATCTCTACCTCCCTTGCTCCCTCTCCCCGCTGCAATGGGCTGCAATGGTTGAAAGTCCGTGCTTTCAGGTCCCCCAGTCTATCTCCTATAGGACAGATAGGGGATTGGTTTCTCATAGATTTTTTTGTAAATCCTCTAAAGAACTCAGGGTAAAATTTTCTGCAGTTCTCTGTATTTACACATTTTACAATATGTATGTATAATATGGGATGAAGTTTTATTATTTATGAAATGGGAACGTGTTATGTGCAGACAATAATGTTATGCTTTCTTTCTTTTTTTTCAAGTATGGATTATATAATGATTAAATTACAAATATGTGCTCAGGCTCTCTCTCGTTTTAGTAGTGTTTTATTTAAATATACTACTCTTGGCCTCTAACAGTCATAAATATGGATGTAATTATTTGGGCAAGAGAACGCGCGTTCATGTTGTTGTTGGATTGGTTTACTTTACTTCGCTTTTCTGCCATATTTGGTTATTGCGAAAATGAGGATGAGTGATGATATGATGAAATTGATGAAGGGACCTCATATGAACAATCCAGGCCAGGATTCGAACCCGTGATGAGTGCGCATTCTTGTCCTGTGTGTTGTGCTCTGCAGTGAATAATGAAATAATTTGGAATGAAAAATGTATCTCAGAACTCAAAAAGCCAAATGAATATTATTGAAGAAACTACAAAAAAGTGTGTTTTGTTTCCTGTTTTGTTTCTGTGCATAAAGTGGACTTAAAACATCAAATCAACCAACTGTGCGGGAGTGGTTATCACAGCGCGCTACGACACCAGGAGTTCCGGGTTCGAACCCCGTCCTGGGCATGGGTGTTCTTTGTGTTTGTACCTTCATTAATTTTATCGTATCATCTTCGCAATTAACCAAATGTGACAAAAAAGCGACGCTAAGTACAAAAAATGAAATCAAATCATTGATTGATAGCTCGATTTGGTTTATTCTACTTCGTTTTTCCGCCACTTTTGGCTAATCGCGAAGATGATACGATAAAATTAATGAAGGGACACACACAAAGAATACTCATAGCCAAGCTGAGATTCTAACTCTGGCTTAGTAGTCAAACCAAATCGTTTATTATCTTCGAATGTGGGTGGGGTTTACGTGTACTTTTTTTTTAGTACTCATTCATCATTTTGTAATCTTTTCCTGTTATTGACATTCTTTTTTTTTAGGAATACTGGTCTCTAAAGGGGGAGGGGTGTGACCCACACCAACCCCCCCCCCCTTGAGCACGCCACTGACTGCTATCCCAAGTGCCGACGTCACCGCACGTCTCTGCAGAGCTTGCGGTGCGGGTGGAGAGCTAAATGCCCCTTATATGGTTGGTTTTGTATTGCAGTCATTGAGGAACCTTTCTTCCATAATGAAAAGCGTATAGAAAATTCCCCTCTATTCTAATTATGTGAAACATTTGTGACAGAGCCGAAGCGAAAAGGTCGGGACATGGATTAAAAGGAATGGACTGTCCCGACTAAATCGCAACGTCTGATAGCTTTGCATCAATGGTTATAGAACTAAAATGGCCCAATATTGCAGACCACAGACTTCTAGAGCCTGCCACTGTCCAGAAACAACCTAATAATTTGTGCAAGCTCAAAATCGAAATTCATGCAAAAATCAACGTAATTTTTGTAGGTTTTTTTATTCGTTCAAATTAAAAATTTTCATGGCTCGAAGGGGAGGGGGTATGACCCCCCTTGGGTACGGGCCTGACAATAATTATTGCCGGCCTCCGTGGATGTCACAGCGCGCTACGAAGCCGCAGGTCCCGCGCTCGAATGCAGGCCTTGCGTTCATTAGTGTCCCTTCATTGCATATCATCCCTCATTCTTATCTTCGCGATTAGACAATAGTGGCAGAAAAGCGAAGTAACGCTAAACCAAATAATTAATAATTATTATAGTTATTATTTCCACTATTCAAATTTTACCAATGGCCTGACACCCTTACAAATATTTCTAGCAACGCCCATGCTCGAACCTGGCACGAAATACTAGAGCACTAATTGTTTATTTTCTACTATACAAGGGAATAGCAACCTCAACACATGTTCTTCCACCTTTGCGCATGGCGCACTACTGCCCCACATCCTCTCGCTACAAGTAGGCCGGGCTGCTGCGACAGAATTGAACAAAACAAATGAACAGCGAATCAATATGCCACAGTTTGCTTCTTTTCCTTGCCATACGATATGTGTCTATGAAGAGCTATATACAAAAGTGCTAGTACTAGTAGTACTCACCGGTTATATCACAAAATGTTTCAAACAGTACTTGATTTCCCTATATCAACTTTCTTCCTGTACACAGAACGCGAGCTGTTTTCCTTAAACACGCCCACTGTCACGTGATTTCAAGGTCGTTGATAGGTCGTTGTGAAGTGCAAACTCATTCTTTCAGCTTGTAAACGGTGATTCACAATTCGTGGAAGAAAATCGTGATTGGAAAGGGTTCGAAGAAGCAAATGGGGTTTTGACCGTTTGATTACAATATTTATCCATATCTAAGCATGACAGTGGATCGTATTAATAAAAATGTACATTTCTCATCTTTTTGAGCACGTGCTCCATTTCGTCCGTTTTGATTAAGAGGATCTAATGTATTATTTTGCTTCTCTTCTAAAGTTTACTCTGAATTCTGCCACATGAACTTAACTTGAAATGTTATAGACCATCAACTTTGGAGGGCTGAGACCGCTAAACCATCAACTTTGGGGGGGGGGGCTATGACCAGAGACAGCAAAATACGACTTATTACTATATACTAAGTACGGTATGCGCCAAAATATACAGTACTGAAACTCTCACACCTCGAACGTGTGTATGTGTGTGTCGATGGGGAATTTAGGTAAAAATGGCAAAGGAAAAAATGGCAACGGAAAAAATGGCAAAGTGAAAATGGCAAGCGGAAAAAATGGCAAAGGGAAAAAATGGCAAAAGGAAAAAATGGCAATGGAAAAAATGGCAACGGTAGAAATGGCAATAATAGAAATGGGAAATGCAATGTATTCTGATTTTATGTGAAAATTGAGAAATTATGTCTATCGTTGCATCATTTGTAATTAAATATAATATAATTTTGATGTCTTAACAATGTCTTTGAATAGATAAATTGTATTTGATGTTCCCAAAAATTATTATTAAATTCTTCATTCTTTAATCTGGTAGAACTTGGGGCACCTATAAAATTACTATAAAATCACATGTTAATGAAAGGTGACCTTTTGAATAATTTCAAGCATGTGAAATGAAACTTGGAGGGTAGCATAACAGGTGTTTTAATTTTGACTGAAAACAAAAGTTTACATCTTGGGCGCACCTGCTGACCAATCACACGTGTTTAATACAAGTATGACTTCACCCCAACTCTTATCTACCCCCAGCACTAATTTGTGTCACTCATTCCGCTCAGGGAGACGAACTTGTATACTTCTTCGAAATGGAAATTGTTAGATTGCAGAAAGGTGGAGAGAAGCTCTTTTTCCTAGGATACGCGTATACAAAACAGTCTGATCTGAAGAATGTTATAAGGTGGAGGTGTGCTGACAGGAACAAATTCAAGTGTCGAGGAATTTTACAAACAAATTCATATAAACAAAATCTTGTGTGTTCCTATGACCATACGCATCCACCTGATTACGATGCTGTAAATTGCTCCTTCTGAGGCCGAAGAACTGGTAGACTACTTTGACGCGACTTACGTATCGGGAAGTTTCAGAAGAGTTGGAACACATGTTGACAACTCGTTGAGGCTCAGAAGCGTCCCTCCACGCTTCCCTCCGCATACTTGGAACACTCACGAGACAACGCTATCAAACAACCCTCATACAAATAACATCTGCGAGGGATGGAACAACAAGTTTTCGCATTTGGTGGGCTACAACAAACATCCTACAGTGTGGAAGTTAATCAGGTGCATCCAACAAGAAAATGCAGCAGTGAAAGCGATTATTCTGCAGGCTGAGAGAGGACAACTGCCAAAGAAGAAAACCAGGAGAATATATACCGACATGCAACACAGACTGCGAAATTTGTGCATTGATTACAGTGCTAACAAAAGAACATTGGAGGATTTCTTACGAGGAGTTTCACATAACCTAAAGTTGCAATGCATGTAAAGTGACGAAATCAATGATGATACATATTGTTAGTTAAATACAGAATTGTAAAGTGACGAAACCTAACGTGAATATATACTTGATTTGTTAAATACTGCATCAATGTTTTTCTTCCCTCCGAATTACATATGATTTGCTTATAACAATTATTTATAATTCCCTAGTTTTGGAACCCAAACACAACCACTGGATATGTACAATAAATAAGAATTGTTGCTGTAAACCAAGTGAAAGTTTCAGAATACGTGCCTATGACTTTTGCCTTTGTGGATACTTGCATCGTTCGCATTCTAAAAAGGAAGAAGAATAAGTCTGTAGTAATCGTATTCTGATACTTTGTTACGTTCATGCAATCATGTAAGATTGATTTCGAACTGTACCACGAACATTTTATTACGTTTGGTAACCTTATTCGGTAATATAGTGTATAAATTATCATAAACTAATTTCACACGTATCAGGTATTGCATTCTTAAGACCTGATGAATACTCTTTACAATTTACATGTGAATTATTTATATCAATTATTTATCATTTGCTTTTCCTTTCTTCTTGTCGGCATTTTTACTTTCGCCATGCTCACTTTTGCCATTTTTTCCGTTTGCCATTTTTTCCGTTGCCATTTTTTCCTTTTGCCATTTTTTCCCTTTGCCATTTTTTCCGTTTGCCATTTTTACTTGGCCATTTTTTCCGTTGCCATTTTTTCCTTTGCCATTTTTACCGGACACCGTCGATGGGGCATAGCTCCAGCCGCTCGTGTTCTCAGCAGTGAAAAGGAAGTTATAACTGTGTATGTAGTGTTTCTTTCTGGATAAATAAACTCACAGATGACAACAATGTAATGTTCGTCTTTGAATTTCAGTACTGTATATTTTGGCGCATACTGTACATAATTATGAGTATTGTTAACATTTTTACTAAAAAGAGTTTCAAAAGACGATGTGAATGAACTAGGGTAGTGGATGGGACGTTCGGGCTACAAATGTCTCTCACATGACATTCAGAACGAGATCGTTGATATATTAGGGAGATCTGTTTTGCGCTCCGTGGTAGCAGATATTTAAAGTTGGGAATATTTTGCTATTATGGTTGACGAAACTTGTGGCACATCCATCCGTGAACAATTGACATTCTGCATTCGAACTGTGAATGAAAATTTTGATATTTTTGAGGAAGTCATTGGCTTTTACGACATTCAGAACCCTGAGGCTAAAACTTAAAAAAGGGAGGGAGTGAGTCATTCATTAATTTATTTCAGTGATCAGAGCCCCCCCCCCCCCAATAATTTTGACAAGTCGGCGCCCCTGCGAGTACCTTATTGCGGTGGTTAATTTTTAAATGGGTTTTGGTTGATTGATTTTGATTGAGTTGATGTTTTAAGTGCACTTTATGCACAGTAAGACTAATCGGGGCTGGACCTACAGTTTAAAGTGGGATCCGAACCACCATGTGCCTCCACCGGGAATCCAACCCGAGACCCATTGATTACAAGGCGACGTCTCTCTACCACTGCGCCATCGGGGAGGCAGGGATTTTGGTTTTTAATATTTCTATAGTATAAAATTACATTACATTTTCAAGGTAAAAAGCAATATTAGTTTTTTGCTTACACTGGTCGTGAATTTTGCCCTCGCGCTAATTCAGTTTCAATTTTATTCCCTTCGAACTTACTCCGGTGGTGAATCCGAGTTCACGCTAAATCAATTTCGGTTTTATTCCTTTCGCGCTTATTCCATTGGTGAAATTTTTGGTTCGCGCTAGCAAATTTCGCTTTTGTTCCTTTCCAGCTTACTGGTGAATTTTGGTTCGCGCTAAATCAGTTTAGCTTATTCCAGTGGTGATTTTTTGTTCGCGCTAAACCAGTTTCGTTATTTCTTGCGCGAAGGTGAATCGGGCTAAATCAGCTTTAATTATTTTCATTGATGTTTGTCTATAAAAATGAGTGAGTTACAGACAGTGTGGGGGAAATTCTACTGGCTGTCTAGAGACATGAATGAGATAATTGAATTGTATTGATTTGTTGTTATAAGTCCATCGCCATCGGGGAGGCCTTGGACATGAGATAATGATTTTATATATATATATATATATATATATATATATATATATATATATATATATATATATATATATATTGATGTATTCTCTGGATCCTCGTTGTTACGCGGGATCTTGCCGTGAATGCAGTAGGACCCATGACAGAGCAAGAGGTTATATATACACACACACATACACGCGTGTGTGTTTAGGTATGTAGGCCTACGTTTGTGGTCACTAGAGAAGAGGGGTTGGGGAGGTATCTCGACAATTTTGAAATGGTAAATGTGGTCACTCCACACTTCGTTTTATGTCACTCAACCTTTAAAAAAAAAAAAAAAAACGATGATGACTTTATGATCAGAACAGCTAATCGGAACTGGGCCTACAATTTTTAAAGTGAGATTTTGACACCCACCCCCAGAAATCTACTCTGGGACCGAACTTTTGGGGAGCTCAATCGAATTTGCGCATCACGTTTGGGGTGGGATACAATTAAAAAGTTTTATACCCCATAAAAATAGCACCCAAGACTACCTTGCTAAATTGCGGTTATATTTGCAAAATCATAAAAATTACTCATTAACTTGCTTCTCAGGCCCTGTTCTGCAACACTCCACCCTTACCGGGCCGCCTCTGGCAGGAAAAACCCAAATAGACAACTAAATAGGCTCGTTAGTCCTGGTCCTATCCCGTTCCTCACCAGAGCGCTCGGAACCAAAGAATCAATCACAGGCAAGAACTTACTGATGCAGGGTGATTGCTGAAAACTCGCTAAAATGGGCTTTATACATTTATTTACAATTTAACAAAACAAGGCTCGGATTCTTCCAATAATTCTCTAATTTACATTATTTACATTCCTCTAACTTGAGCCCCACGGCAGAACTGCCAAGTGGAAGCTAAGCATCGGCAGAACTGCCTCGGGATGCTTTTTCTCTTGGGAGGCCACTAGAGCCCGAAGATCGCTCTGCCTTCTGCTATCCAGTTCCTAAACACACTCTACCTGTCCTCTGACAGAGGCCATAATTATACTTCCTCCCGCGTCGCATCGGGGAGGGCTGAAAGTTCAAACCTTATTGGCTCTTATAAGCTACACAGAACCATGGAAGAAACCCAAGCATACAAAATCATACACAATCACAGAAAAGAAACAAAAAAACAAATACTGTTTGTAACAGCCCTAAGAGCTTAACACAAGTTCCATTAGCTTGTTAATTCTGAAAAATTGTTAGGCGGGCAAGTGCCCCCGCCAAGCTACACTTATTAGACTGGGTGTTATGTCCTAATATGAATGACATAAACAGAAATAATTATCTCAAGATTGGAACTTCATAATTAATATATTAAAACTTGTAACAAGGTGGATTACATGATTAAAACTTAAACATCCATAAGACATATAAACAAGATGCATAATCGTTGATATGCACAGACTATGTACATTGGCCATAACTGCTAGTTCACCACATACAATAATGTATTTTATAATATATATCAATCTTCTCCCCTTCTAGAGAAAACAAACTTATGAGGGGTAAAACACTCTTGGCCTTTTTACTCTTTCAGATTTCCTTCTTACAAAATCACTTCCTCCCTTCGAAGACGAACTTGTTCCTGGACCAAGTCTGCTCGCTTCCTTCGAATATGAGCTACATTCTTGCTTCGGAGACGAACTGTGAGCATTGTGTTCTTCACTGTCGCTTAGTTCCTGCCGATGCATTTCATTTTTAATCGGAGGATATAAATATGCATGATATGCACTATCGTCATATTCCTTGGGTATTTCTGACTGATTTGAATCTCCTCCTGTTTCATGAAGAATCTTTAAAAAAGAATAGTGTACATTTCTGTATCTGCCACTTTCTATATCTCTTACTTTATACACAGCAAAACTGCATCTTCCAATAATCTCTCCTTTCCGATATATATTTCTTTCAGGGCAGTAATAATATACGTTACTTCCAATTGAAAATTTCTCACATTCATAATGAACATTTTTAGTGTCATCTTTAATGATTATATTACTTGCAGTGTTGTAAGAAAACATTAATGAACTTGGAGATGTTCCAGTTGATGGCAATGGAGTATTGTTATGCCAGTGTATTACTGTACGCAGTAGTGATTCTACTTCAGTATTCAATTTTCTAACATCCCCTTTTGGAAAATCTCCTATGATGGTTAGATACCTTTTCACGGTATTGACTGTTCTCTCAGCCAACCCGTTTCCCGAAGGTTTATATGGGCAGGAATGCTTTAGTTCAATGCCCAACCTTTGGCAGAACATCTTAAATTGTTCACTTGCAAAGGGTTGTCCATTATCTGAGACTAACTCTTTTGGAGAACCAAGTATGTAAAATTGGCATTTTAAATGTCTAATTGCTTCCTGAGCCGTTAAATTAGAACATTGCCAAACATTCAAAAATTTCGTGTGAGCATCAACACACAACAGGACTAAATAACCATTGAAATAGAAATGATCGACATGTACACGTTCCATGGGTTGTGATGTCGGTGTCCATGATGTAAATTGTCGTTTTGCTGGAGCTCTTGCATTCGTCTGACAAGCATCACATTTTGCAACAAAACTTTCAATGTCAGAAGTCATTTTAGGCCACCAAACTAAATCTCTGCAAATCTGTTTTAATCTCACTACGCCACTGTGAAGGCCATGAATTTGAGTGAGAAACTTGCATCGCAGTGTCTCTGGCAATACAATTCTATTTCCCCACATCAACAATCCATCTTCTGTTGACAGTTCCAGACGTTTCTTCCATAAAGCTACTGCTTGCTCATTGATTTGTGGATCAATTCCTCTTGGCCAACCATTCTTAACGTAAATTGTTATTTTAGACAACAAACTATCGCTTTTTGTATGCTCCTTGATCTCAGATATGCGTAATGGTTGTAACTTTTGTTCTAGATCTGCATACGCTGTCAAAACCAAATCTGATTGCAATTCTTCAGGTAGTGGTAATCTTGACAAAGCGTCTGCTATTGGAACCTTCTTAGAATACACTATTTCGTAGTTCAGAGATGCCATGAATATTTTCCATCTCTGCCAACGTGCATTGTGTTGCATTGGCACTGGTGTATTCGAATCAAGCAATGATTTCGCAGTCGTTGAATCAGTGTATATTGTAAATTTTTGACCTGCCAGATATAAGTAAAAATGTTTCACAGACGAAACAATGGCTAATGCCTCTCTTTCTCCCTGACAGTAATTCTTCTGAGCAGGTGAAAGTGTAGCTGAAAAACACGCCACTGTTCGATGTTCGCCATTTATCTTGTGCCCTAATCGTCCTCCAACACCGTAGCAAGAACTATCCGTTTCTAGGATTATTTCTTTTGAAGGATCGAAAGGAATTATACCAGGTGTCTGAACAATCTTATCTTTAACAGCCTTAAATTCCGATACACATTGATTTGACCACAACCATTTTTCGCCTTTCCTCAGAAGTCGATATAGGTGTGGTATTGTAGATGACAAGTTGTGTAGAAAACGGCTTTGAAATGCAACCATCCCTAAAAAACTTTGTAGTTGAACCTTATCCTTTGGCTCTGGACTTTCTAAAATAGCACGCACATGTTTTTCAGTTGGTGTGATTCCATTTGCCGTAAAACGTCTTCCTAAGTAAATCACTTCTTGCACTAGGAATTCAGATTTACTTAAATTGACTTTAACATTATAATCTTTAAAGCGTTCCAGAACTTGTTTTGTTCTTAGGAAACATTCTTGTAGACTATCTCCAGAAATGATAACATCATCAATAAATGCTGCAACTCTTTCCAATCCTGTTAAAATTGAATCAATTACCTGTTGGAAAAGCTGAGACGAAACATTTGTACCAAATGGTAAACGTTGCATTCTGTACAAGTGAGAATCATAATTTAAACATAATATGTTTTGTGAGTCTGGATGCAAACTAACTTGTAAAAATGCTGAACGTAAATCAAGCCTGGTGTAGTACTTTCCTATTTTAACTTTTTGTAAAATATCAGGAAAATCTGGTAGAGGATACACTAAACCATCGGTTTGAAAATTGACCGTCTTCGAGTAATCTACACAGATACGTATAGAATTATTTGATTTCTTAACTGGCACAATAGGACTTGCCCATTCTGAATGTTCTATAGGTGCTATAATATTCTGCTTACACATATTATCTATTTCTTCTTTTATTTGATCTCGTAATGAATATGCTATTCTGTACGCTTTCCTGAACACAGGCCTAGCATTCTTCTGTAAAGGTATTGATACCTTGATATCTTTAATGGGTGTACTAATATCCTCATTAAACAATTCTGCAAAAGATGTCAGTAATTGTGAACGACAGTCTTCAATGTTCATTTGTTTTACATTACTTGAATTATGTACGTCGCCTTTATGTTTGTTCATAATCATGGCTTTGCAATTTTGCCCTTGCACATTTGATGTTCGTGAACATTCACTTACGTCATCAATCTTCTGTACCTTTGGAGTATCCATTATGCCTGAACGCTGAATTTTCGAACAAGCATCTGGTAGCGAATCTTGTGATTCCAAACCTAAGCAAGCATATGTAGAATCTTCATTTTGAATGTAATCAGTTTCAGGAAACTCATTTAGAAGTTTGCTGCGCCAATCACCAAATAATATGTTCATTCCAACTCTGCCAATTAATATATTTGTATTAATCTTATCGCCAACAACAAAAGGCATCATGTACATTTTGCCATGATAGTAAAGTTGTAAGCTTAATTGGCCTAATAAACACAATCTTTCACCTGATATCGAAGTATATGAATTTAATAACGGACTCAGTGTGAAGTTGCCAATAAGATTGGTTAACAAATCTTTGGAAATGAAATTAGCAAAACTACCAGAATCGATAATAGCTTCTAACGATTGGTCTTGTATTATAATATCAATGTACAAAGGTAAACGTTCATTTCTCAATGAAATCTGATCAGATGTGTGTTGCAAATTAGAAATAGATTCGTTTGCTTTTTTATGGTACATTTGTTGCGTGTTTGTAGTTAAAAAAGTATATGCACTATCTTCTTGTACAGAGAATAAGCTAAGTTGAGAATTGCGTTCTCCATAACCATTACTTTTGGTATCCAAATTACTGTTTCTCATTTCACAATTTCCTTTATAAATACTAGATAAATTGACTGCAGGTTCCTTCCATTGTTTATTTCTTTCGAAACATGCAGCCAAGAAATGTCCTTTCTTCTTACAGAAACTGCAAATAGCATTTAATGCAGGACAGTTTTCTTTGAATGTACAACCTAACCTTGCACAGCGCTTACATTTTATATCATTTGCTTGATTTTGCCGTGATACAAATTTTTGGCTAAATGCAGTATGGGGTTTAGATTGTGACATGCCTTTGTATGCATTATTTGTTCCGAATCTTGATTCTCTTGTATCTTGTTTCTTTGAAAAATGAGCTTTAGCAAACGAATTGTTTGTACCGAATCTACGTGAGCCTTGTATTTGTTTATTTTCACCTATCAAAAATGCATTTTGATTGACTTTATTTTTATTTGTGCGTATTATCTCATGTTGGAGTACTACATCACAAACCTTTTCGAATGTGTTGGGCATGTCTGACAGTAATCTATCTTTTAGTATACTATCGGGTAGTCCGAACACGAGTTTTTCTCTAAGACGAGTGTCTAATTCATCTGTTGTAAACTCACAAGTTATTGCAGCAACTTTTAAACGATTTATGTACGATGTAGCTGTCTCACCTTGCTCTTGCTTTATTTGCATAAAAGCGAATCGTTGAATCCATTTATTTACCTGCTGTGCATATATTTTTCGCAATGTATCAAAGAGTTCCTCCAAGGTGCAATCTTGTGGATCCTTTGGACTTAATCTGTGTTCAAGCTCTTGATATGGTAAACTACCGATTACAGAAATAAGAGTAAACACTCGTTTCCTTTCTTGTATATCGTTAGCCTCAACAAAAGCCTTGAATCTTTTAATATACGAATTTATATCCTGGCTTGGGTCATAAGCCTCAAATGCAGGTATAAAACTTATGTGTTTTTCCATACTGGCTCACTTGGAATTAATTACTATAATTCTACTTACAGTAGTAATTATTTATCTTCTTTAATCCTCGTCGCCATTTTGTTATGTCCTAATATGAATGACATAAACAGAAATAATTATCTCAAGATTGGAACTTCATAATTAATATATTAAAACTTGTAACAAGGTGGATTACATGATTAAAACTTAAACATCCATAAGACATATAAACAAGATGCATAATCGTTGATATGCACAGACTATGTACATTGGCCATAACTGCTAGTTCACCACATACAATAATGTATTTTATAATATATATCACTGGGACTCCTTAAATACAAGACAATAGTGATTACCCCTACTATATATTTAACGCCCATCATTGTGTTCATAATTTCATGATCAATTGCTGTTACGGAACTGATCAAGAGAATGAATTCAATATTGATTGTTCTGTACTTTTAGTCATGATATTTTATAAGTGCGTTTAGCATTACCAACTTGGCAATGCATTCTAAGACCAAAAAATATTTCCAACAAAGGATACCACATTCCAACTTGTCCATGTGTTTTAATTCAGTGATGTTGAAAGATTTTGTATGTGTTGTCCACGGGACGAGACGAGACAGGCTTTTAAAAATTCGAGACGAGACGAGATTGACCATGTGTCATGAGACAAACGAATATTTTCGAGACGAGACAGCATTTCCACGAGACGAGACAGGCCAAAGTCTCGTCTCGTGGGCGACACTATCAGTGTAACTTCGTCACTAGATACATCAAGCCATGGCCATGTGATTTTCCATTTCTTAAATTTTTTGGGGGCAACCAACAACCAAACGTAACTCACCAGTAGATGCACTTGCAAATTTTCATAACCGATCCTTTGATTAACACATCCTTCACCGCTACCAGCTTCATCAGATTTCATTCATTTTGAAGGCAGATTCCTGATATTGCAGGGTCCAAAATTAAAGCAACAAACGGAAATTCTTTCCCGTGTATCCATTTGACCACTAATACGATCAGGTGAGAGTAATATGTATGATGTCATAGACAACTTGTTTAATATAGAAAATCAACTAACCTTAGTGTGCCAGGATTTATCTACCAAAAAATCACGATAGCAACAGGTTAAACTTGGCAAATTTATAAAAAAAATCACACGAGGAAAGGATTTCTGTTTGTTGCTTTAATTTTGGACACTAGTGTAGTAATGCTCGCTTTTTTCACTAATATTCTAAATATTCTAGCTTCTCAAAGAAATCTAGCTCATTATTCTAAATAAAAGCATACTTCTCTTTTTTTCATATATATAAAAAAGACTTCGTAAAGAGCTATAGCGCTCACGTCGAAAATTCCATGTAAGCTACCTTCATGCACTATTGTTCCACTCATATAAATACAGACGTTCCTGTGGTGCAAAGGCGTGGCGTGCATGTAGCCGCTGTTACCGCAGGTAACACCAAAATATAAGGAATCGAAGAACCCGTCTTAAAATATTATTACGTACATAAACTGGTAATATTGTCGTAAAGTAAACATTGCAGACTGACATTTTGTCTGACACCGGCAAAAGCGAAGAGAAGGACTGATCCGGTACCCTCCACAGGCAACATGAGGAAAGGGCCCTGAGCCCACGCAAGGAAGACTTCGCGTTGCGGCAAAGACTGGCCACGGGAGGAGGAGTTCGGTTTTTGGCATGCCTGTTTAGCCGGCGCATTTGCCGGTGATCCTTACCGGAAACATACCAGTGTTGCCATATTCAATTGACAGAAAAGAGCTAAGTCGCCTAATCGGGTCTATCTTACTCTGAAGGTGTCCAGTCACACTGGGGAACGATGGCGCAGTGGTAGCGTCGCCGCCTTATAATCAAGGGATTCCGGGTTCGATACCCGGTGGAGGCACAAGTGGTTCGGATCCAACATTAAACTGTCCCTATTAGCATTACTGTTCATGAAGTGGACTTAAATCGCCAAATCAAAATTTTAAAAAATCAAATCACACTATGGCAAAAGCAAACTACCAAGTGATATTTTGTATTTACACTAAATATCAGCGATTATGTAAGTCCTCTTTGTCCTTCTTCGACATCATGGGCGAGAAGGAGAGGAGAGAGATGGGGATGGTCAAGGGGTCCGCTGTCCTAAAAATGTCAACCTAAAATTCTATACTTCACACATATAATATTATTTCGGTTACAGGAATTTGTGATAATTGTTGATAATACTGATTGAGATTGACATACGTTGTCGCAGGAATGCAATAATTTCGGATTGAAGCAATGTTTTTGAGGTGGTAGAACTGTTTTTGGGTGAAAACAATACTTACAAGCATAATTTCCCGATTGTTATCTTAGCACGCTCTGAAGTGCCAGGTGTCGCAGGTTCGAATCCTCAGCAAGAAATGGTTATTTCAATGTTCGTTGTTATTATTTTACTTACATAATTATAAAAATTAATAATTACATACACAAAGAAATAATAATTTTATTTCAATAATTCACCATGCATCCTCATCGTCACGATTATCCTATAAAGCGAAAGCCTTAAAGGTAGCAAAGGACGTAAAATATACGAAATAGTAGTGGTGTCAGAAATGAGATTTCAGTGGATTTAACGAAACATGGGAGTGGGAGTAGTTAGGAAACAGATGAAGACTACATCTACTCTACATACGTCTTATTTGAAACGAAAAGTTTCGCGATTTGGGCAAATCTGGTTTCAAAAGAACTAAGATGGCAACATTAGTAGATCTGGACTTCTTGCAGGTTCCGAAGGAAATATTGGGGAAGGGCCGATGCTGAGAGGGGAGGGGGCAAGGAGGGTGCTTCACGTGTTACAAAAGTAAACAACGGTTTGTGGGAGGGACTGTACAGTGAGAGTTTTGTGACTGGTGTCTTTCGTCTTTATGTTGTTTTCGGGCATTGTCAATTAATTAATGGAGCTTGCTTCGAGTTCCGAGGTGGCGGGTTCATCCTATCTGGACAGTGTGTGTAATCGTGCGATAGAAGATATTTTGAAGCAATCTTCCGGTTCGTTCTTTTGCAGAAAAAATCGAAATTGTGGTGAAAGGGAGGCCAAAGCCTATTTTGAACGATTTAAAAACCAAATCGTCTGCTGGATATGACCGACATTTCAATGTTTCCTGGTATAACGACTATTTGTGGTTATGTGGATGTGCGCAGTTGTCGAAACTCCTTTGTTGGCCATGTACTCAATTTTCGGGTGAAAAAAAACGTCGAATTCAGGTGTGGATAACATGGACCATGACCATGACGCACCCAAAAATTCAAATTCAAATGAAAAACTTCTCTTTATGATAGCATCATAGAAGTTTTTTGATTTGATTTGATTGATTTTGCTTCGCTTGTGCCACTTTTGGCTAATTTGCGAAGATGGGAATGAGTGATGATATGATTAAATTGATGAATAGACATCACAAACGCCCATGCCCAAGCTAGGTTTCGAACCCAGGATCCCAGCATTATATAACTATTTTCAAAGTCGCATTGATCTGCTCTATAACTAGCCTTCGATGTTTCTGTAAGTATCAAATTACGTATTATTGTGTCAACAACCAATGTTTGCGATTTCACTTTAGTCCTTATGTCAACATTTTTTTTCCTGATTAATAACTTTACCAAAATCTAGTATTGAAATGCATACGTACCAGATTAATATTATATGAACTACTTGGAAGACATTGGGGGGGGGGGGGGCATGAGGTGGGGAGGCGCCCAAGCCTCCCTTAAATGTCCTACTGATAACCGGTAACACTTTTAAAAATCCACGCCACGCCACTGTATTGTGGCAACATTTTGCATAAAGTATAGATGGGTTTCATGTGACGTCAGGATTCGCACCGCCGCCATGTTTGCGGCAAAGCTGTTTGTTTGTTGCCTGCAAGGAAATACCTACCACGCAGCGCTCGTTACACCTGCGCCAAGTGCACGTTTGTTGTAAGTATTGTGTAAAATGTCGGTAACATTTCATGAAAATGCTACGAAAAAGCAGTCTAGTTTAGTGTGTAAAAAGGTAAAAAAGGTAAAGTGCTTCCTTGTGCTTTGCACCATGCCAGTTTAGTGTGTGCGGGAGATAATATGTTTGGTTGGAAAGTCAAGGAATCTCCAAAGGAACATGTTGACTTTGTCCAAAAGGGCTATTTAACAATAAAACGCCAATCTAATCGAGGAGTCCCAGGTTCAATACCCGGTGGAGGCATATTTGGTGGTTTGGAGTCCATTTTGACCCGTGGGTCCAGTCTCGATTAGCCTTCTCGTGCATAAAGTAGACTTGAAACAATAATTCAAACCACAATAACACGATCACAAAGGTTTTGGTCTCTGATCTGGTTACATATGACGACTAAGCCGTGATGTGCCCCATGAAGAGTTGTGGGGGACAGCAGAGAAGTGACTGACTCAACGCTAACCAAGTGGATTTTTGGCATGGCTACTAGTTCACAGATAAAATAGATGAGCTGCATGTCGATGTACGAAAGTCTCTTATATCAAGGGATAAGCAAAGGCTTCCAGTTCTTTTGTCAGTGATTCTCTCTCGCCCATCATTCCCTGGTTTTGATTGTATGGAGTCAATAATTACAGGATTAACAGGAAACAAGAAAACCAATCCTTCGGCTGCTCATGATGTTAGAATGTCTTCGATGTGTAGTATTTGGCAAATGTCAAGTTTGAACGAAATAAGAAAGATAATCACTGGATCAGTTGATCCAGAGGTTTTATTTAAAATAATATTTTACTAAAAAATCACAAGACCTATTCAGACTACAAACTGTCCCATACCCGTTGTAGCTGATGAAGTAGGGATGTGGAAAACCAAAAAGCCTTCTCTTTATGATCTTCTTTGAACCACTCTCTGAAAGTTTCACAGATGGTATCAACAGACAAGGAAGCTGCACCACCAGAGTTTCTTGGCATTATATTCTGTGAACGCCTTCAAGGTTCCACAAGGGGCCTTGCAGCTGTAGAAAATTGGGCTAAAGTTTTCAATGATCTGTGGACATTGCAAAGATTTACCTGTTCAAAACCTGACACTGTTCTATACTCTGTTCGGGGAATAGAGAAATAGATAAAGCGAGTGGGCGGCAAGAAGCACTATAAGCTCCTGTAAACGGCTAGTAGCTACAGTAGTTTTCCCCCACCACGCAATTCTGTTCCGTCTCACGCAGAGGTTTGGAGATGGGGGGTGTGGAGTTAGGGCCCCACACTTTCTTGAGCTCGGCCGAAGGTGGGCGTGATGTGATCAGCACCATGCCGCCTTTACCCCCAGTTTACTCCAGGTACCCACTTTATACGACGCTGTGGGTGCTGGAGCCGCTTGAACAAGTGGAAAACATCTCCGTTCTTCCCCACTGGGGATCGAACCCAGGTCTCTCACGTGGTGGTCAGATGCCCTAACGACTCTTTTTTTTCCTCAAGGAATACTCCTATGCGGTAGTATTACCCGTCATTCACCATTTTCCCAACTTTCACACATATCACTTTATACTAATATTCTAGGTTTTTCTCATTACGACCGGATCAAGAAAGTGTGGGGCGTTACCCCCACACCCCCTATACGCCTTCATGGCGTGGTGCTATGCACAGGGGAACACTTTACTTTTTTTTTTACTTTTTTACTCTCATTACGACATACACAGACATCCACGATCCCTGGCATTGCAGCCTGCTGTGAAAACCAGTCCGCCACGGAAGTCGACAGGACTGATCTACCGCGGCTCATACATTTAGAATAGGTATTATAATAAGAAATAAGCCCTCAAGTTACCTTGTAAGAAAGTTTCCTTGTCTTTTTCGCTCTTGCAAAATAGAGTGGAGAAAAATAAGTGAAATTACTCGCTCCTCTAGCACCCTAACGGTGCTTCTTAGAACAAAAATGCACATAACTTTTTTTGTAGAGAATTTTATGTAGATTATTTTTCATCGTAACGTCTTTTGCTGTAAAGTGCTTTCCAAGCGAAATATTTGCAAAAAACTGATTTTAGGCGGCATTTTCAAAGATGGCGGCCAAATCCGGTGTGATACAGGGGTGCAAAATTAATATGTTGTTAAGAACAATTTTTAGGAAGATAATAAAATTTGTTCCAGCTTTCCCTGTTTTTTTCTTATTGCACCCCAAAATCTGAAAATTCCAAGACAGCCATTATTTTCTAGGTTTCCTTTTAACGTTTGTTCAAGCGTTTTGAGTTGTTCAAAAACAGTAATTGCACTCCTTGCTTTAACAACTTGTGATATGCAGGTCTCAGTGACGGAGTGGTTAGAACAACGCACTACGATACTAGGGGTATCGGATTCGAATCTCGGCCTGGACATAACTGATCTTAACGACAAGCCACATATAGCAGAAAAACGAACTAAATTAACCAAATAAATCAATCAATTTGAGGTACTTTGATATATCATTAACATGTTTTAACCAAGCAGTGCTTTTTTTCTCTCCGTAAAGACTTTCCCCCACCCCGCTTCAAGAGATCTGACCATAACTGCCCCTTTTCCGTGGGGGGCGGGGATAGTAAACTTGTGTAGTCACCGCGGAAGCAAGCTTTCCCTCTGCTTTGAAAAAGTCATTTGAGAACAACGACGACGTGTCAATATTTTTCAATAGTTACAAAAAAATATTTCATTCATTACGTCGTTCACTTCATTTCTGGGGCATGGCATGGACGCAGGCCTAGAATATCTAGAAATATATTCGGGGAAGGTTCTCGGACGCTGGGCAATTGTATCATATGTAATAAGAATGGCAAAATTGTCTTGATATTACAATGTCTGCTAATAATACTATATTGTAAGACAAAGAGCGCATAAAGTGGTCGACTTTTGATAGCCTATCGCCACCGAAGATCCCGGGTCTGAATCCCGGCCTCGGCGTGCGTGTTCTTCATCAATTTCATCACTCATCGTCGCGATTAGCCAAAAGTGGCAGAAAAGCGACAAAAGAACTAAGTAGAAAGAAATAGATACAGAATAGGTAATACTTGTAATAATTATGGATTATTATGTGAATAGAGGCAGGGAGCCGCGTTGATTTAATCGGTAGGGCGTTTGGCTGCTACGAGACCCTAGTTCGATTCCCGATGTGGGTGATCTAAGGTAGGAATTTTTCCTACATGTAGCGACTCTGGGGTTCACTCAGCCTCAAATACTTGGTTCTTGGAGACAACCCTTGGGGTAGGCTAAGTCGGCCGAAGCGTGATGCTGATCACACATCTAAAATGACGAGATCGAAGATATGTGGTTAATGGCACGGTGAAATGCGCAATGGGAACTTTACCTTACCTATATGTAAGACCACTATTATTTTTATCAAAGGGAGGTGTCTCCCTAGAAAATTAAAGTCAAAATAAATTCATAGAAAAATGAGAAATTTATAGATTAACGGAAAGATCGATTGATTGATTTGTTGTCTGAAGTCCATTTTATGCACAGATAGGCTAATCGAGACTGGGCTTACAGTTTGAAGTGGGATCCGAACCACTATGTGCATCCACTGGGTATCGAACACGAGGCCCCTTGATTACAAGGCGACGACGAGATTAACGAAAATGTTGATAGTTCCAGATGGCAAAAGTGTAATGTATTATTATCATCACCATGCACTACTAATATCCGAAGGCACTGTCAATACAAAACTAATTCATTCAATAGCGGGAACGCCAATCACAAATGAATAGACATGGGAACTACGTACTTTGATTTGATTCGGTTTATTTTACTTTGCTTTTCTGCCACTCTTGGCTAATGGGCACGAGTGATGATATGATGAATTTGATGAATCGACTCTCACAATCACCCATGCCAGGATTCGAACCCGTGACCCTTGGCGTCGTAGCACGATGTGCTAATCACTCCTCTACGGGGAAGGCTCATGGGAACTATATTTCTACTAATACTACTCATAATAATAATAAAGAAAACGTATTAAAACAATGTCATTTTATTTAGTATATTATTATCATCATTAGTATTTTTTTCTGGGAAGAAAGGTTTCGGTACTGTTTACGTTCCTTTGTTATTATTATTATTTATGTTCATCATAAAAACTACTATAAATATTGTGGTATGTTCATAAATGATCGTGCGGGGTGTAAGGAGTGTCTCAAGACACTCAAATGTCAACCTCACTGGACTACATTATTCAGGGGTGTCTGAATCCATGGCCAGTATATTCCTCTATGGGGCTTCTGTTGCGCGCTGTAAATATGTATTGGTGATTGTCCCACATCTACATCTTACCACCATTTTCCTTCGTCTTCACAATTAGCCAAAAGTGGCAAAAAGCGCCAAGTAAAATAAAACAATTCGGCATTTATAATTGATCGTGCAAGTGAAAAATGGAGTGGTTATATTATTATTATTATTATTATTATTATTATTATTATTATTATTATTATTGCATCCTATAAACACAAGATCTATCGTGTCTGTAACTTCAGGAAACTGTAGGTTCTCAATTAAAACTTAAACGAATTGTACTGACTGAAATGTATATTATTTTTTCTACATTTCGGACCACCTAACCGACAAGAGTCAAATTTAGCTCTCTTTGCTCTTTTCCTATTGTTCACAAGGTGTAACAAAGGATGGACTTTCGTGTGTTATGTCGCAGCAGGAACCGAGTTCCGCCAACAAACTGAGTTCCGGAGCGTTGCGGCTCACTTTAAATCCTGCATGCTGCAATTAAGTATTTTGGTTATTCAATTTTAATACTTGGCAACTTTTCACCGGGAGATTGATCCCCTCGGACCCTCCCTCTAAATACGACGTTACATACAAAAACAAAACGCCAATAACAATTGCAACAAGTGCCTCCAATGCGCTTCCTTGCAAAAAGACTGGCGAAGGATGGCAAGTGCTTCTGCGATGACGTCACAGAATTCTCGACCGTTGTTAAAAAGCCCAGTTATGTCGGGACCTTCTCAGGCAGGGAGGAAGACTGATTTTACAGACCTTGCGGAAAACCTACTACCGGCACCTTTTCTCGGGAATAGGATAACAATTAATAACAGTTTGTGTTAATGAATTAAATATAAATAATCAAGTCCAAGCCTGCAATTATCAAGATGAATTTAAGTTTGAATGTTATCATTTTTATCGTCAAACTTATCAACAACACCTTTCTACCAAATAATACGATAACAAGGAAACGCTACTTGCAAGTATGATAAAAAAAAACACCAGTTCAATCCATTTGTACTAAAAGTCGCAGAGAAATGAGATATATATGAACTTACCTCAAAAGAAATGTTCACCCCACCGCTCTGTACTGTTTGCTTTGTTCATTAATGTTGGCAAAATTTATTCTCGCCATGACGGCGTGTTCTAATCAACAATCGGAAAATTCTGTGCCGTGAATTGCACCTTCTGTTCTCGGAAAATTCTAGGATAAACGTGAGTGCCTGTTCGACGTAAACAACCTAATATTGCACAAAGTATACCATCGTAATCAAGGTTCAAATTTCCCCCCGCCCGCTTGAATTCCGAATGTTTACAAGTACCCGCCACAATCATGGCTGCTCGATTCCACAATGCGACAGTTTGTGACGTAGGTGAAACACACCTATATCTACACCAAATGGAACAAAATTGTAAGCAGTGCATTGGACTATACCAGAGCAAAGCATTCACAGGGCATAACGGTTATCTTGACAAGATCCTGTTTCCCTGCTGGCCGCTTCGGGGAGGAGGGATTCTAAGGTTGCTGTTTGTTGCTCAGACAGACAGCAAGATTAGCTGTTTGATTGCAAATTTCTTCGTAGGTAATTGCGGCAACAGTGCGTTTCTGCCAGAATGGCAGGTCCCGCAACAGAAGAAAGCTTGTCTAGACTTTAGAACAAAATCGGCAACTATACCCTGTCCCAACTATCTCTGGAGCAAGGCCTCGCATAGTGGCAGAGATGAAGGGGGGAGGGGGTCGATTGGGCAGAGGGAAGGAGAACAGGCTGCTAAGAAGGCTGGTAACTGCAGTCGCTTTCCTCCTCTCCATGCATTCACATTCCCTCTCACGTGTTCATTTGTGGAGCTGTCTCGTGTCACTACTTGCACAGACACTTCTTTTCGTTCGCCTGCTCCAGAGATAACTGGGACAGAGTGTATGCATGGAAACTTCCTCATTCTATGCTGGACTACCCTAATGTAGACACACATTATATATAGACACAAGAATAAATTAGGTTATTAATAACAACAAAATCTAATAATACAAAACATTTGTTTTTAACACACAAAATAAGATACAAAGTGAACATCACAGAGTACAATCAGAAACACTATGTAGGAACTGAGGAATGTACAACAGCAATGAAAGCATTCAAATAGTTTATGGCACTGGAACACAATTGTTTACCACAGTCATGAACACTAGTTTTTCAAGGCAAGAGTTAGTCCATCGCCTATATTCAAAAGTGAGACAGTGACTCTAGCATCATCTCTCAGCTTTTCATTCAGTTCCTTTGTGTAGATGGTAGCAGCATCTGTTGGATTGGATTGGACCACAGTTCCTTTCCACAAAACATTATCAAAGGATATCATTCCTCCAGGCCTTAACAACTCCAGGCAACGCTCATAGTAATTCCAGTAGTTTTCCTTGTCTGGAATGAACACCACAAGAATTAATAACAACTTACTGAATGCCAAATGGTTGTAAGCACTTCAAAAAATTATGTTATGTAATCCAGAATAGAGCATTTCTTTGATATGTGAATTCAATTGGTTGACCAGGAGATAAACAACTGGAAAATTTTCTTTTGACTGAAATCTAAAAGTAAAACTATCTCCTGTGGATTGCATCATGTCATGAAGCAGGGTTTCTTGAATTCCTAGAATTCTGCGTGAATTATTTATTGGCTCCAGGAATTGTGCTTGAATTTTTCTCCGTAGAAGTGAAAATCTGCAAGTTTTATTAATGCAATCTCATTGAATTTATAAACCTTAGGCAGGTTTCTTAGTTTAGCTTTTATTTTTACCAAGGAAGGAAAGGAAAGCTGCGTGGAAATTAAAACAAATTCTCTCAATCTGTTTGCTTTGTTGGTGTCCTTTGCGGAATGAGATTATTGCGAGATAATGTATCTGGAAGCTGATCAGTTAAATTTGACTTCAAAATTCTTATTCAATTAACAGTTATTCGTACATTAAAATATTCCGTGCATAACGTTCGTATTTGGAATCTGAGTGTAAAATTGCAAATGTAAACTCTGCACCTTAAATGAAGTACGTATTTTAAATATTAAGGCTGTACCGTTTAATTGAATTGAATTAGAATTTTTGGATACATTAAAATCACACAGACCTTTTATATTGTTAATTCTATATATGTGCATGCACACGTGTGTGTGTGTTGGGGGGGGGGGGGGGTAAGTAATACGTAAGGTTGAAATATAGAAAATATCTGCTTGTACCCTTGAATTTTTAGAAGCTTTGGAAACCGGGAATTATACTTGAATTTTATCATGGTTCTAGAGTGGTCACTCACCCTGTGAAGTCACATAGGGGGTGTGGAGGTAAGGACCCACACATTTTCGTTCTCAGCCTTAGTGAAGGTGACGTGATCAACACCATGCTCTAGACATATTTACCTCCCCCCACCCCAGGGTTGCCCAGGCTGGGTGAGCTTCAGAGCAGGGACTTTGCCAGATAAATTCCCATCTAGCACAAGCCACCCTAGGATTGGAACCTGGGTCTCTCACCTTGTAGTTAGACTGCCATACTTGTATTCATTTCATTCTATTTCAGTTATTTGATGTTGCTTTTCTACCTCTTAGTTTCACAGTAATGATGAGACTGAATAATGAACTGATAAAATGAATGAAGGGACAAACGGATTCGAACCTGGAACCTCTCTCCCATTGAGGCTGGTTGCCATACTTGTATCCATATAAGTAATAAACAGTTTCAAATAATATCGTCTCCTGTCAGGTATATTATCAGATGCAAATCGGAATATCACTCTACAACTTACATATT
Organism: Lepisma saccharinum; assembly: GCF_977018435.1. Lineage (NCBI taxonomy): Eukaryota > Metazoa > Arthropoda > Insecta > Zygentoma > Lepismatidae > Lepisma > Lepisma saccharinum. The sequence continues at coordinate 3,421,872 of NC_139229.1, forward strand.
TTTTTAAAAACATACAAATTCCAAGTGGCACATGCAAATAGTTTTCTTTTTATATTAACATAAAAGGAATTATGACACTTGACAGTTTCAAACACCTCATACTTTCCCTACCTCCTAATATGGAAAGAAGATTTTTTTTAAAATATAAAATTCAGCAAAATGCTAGCTGAGAAAATATTGACACACACTATTCCAGATGCATTTCTATCCAAACAATCAAATGTAGATTTTTACCTGCATCAATAAAAGCAAAGTCGTAAGTTCCAGCTTCGCCATTCTGTAGCAGTTCGTCCAAAGTCTGCAATGCAGGTTTGATCCTCAGATCAATTTTATCAGCTACACCTGCCTCCTCCCAGTATGGACGTCCTGCAAAGAAATTACGTACATTGCTGTAGAAACATAACAGACTTTGGGAGTTGAATAAAGTAAAAATTTATGTTACAATCTAGGAATTGCACCATTCAATGAAGGCACCTAGAAAATATATAGGTAGGGTTACACAAATCCTTGATCTTGGCAGTAATTGAGGTATCACATACCCAGAGTATACGCCGCTGGTCATTAAATATATATACTTAGCAATATATCACTGAATATGAATAAAAATGACATTTTTTTGTCTTGTTCTGTATTGTTTTGGGTGAAGCGCTTCTAAATTGCTAATTGGGTGTTATATGATTCTATAATATAGTTTAGTAATTTATATTACATTATATTTGTGTATGTGTTCTAGCTGTGTTATGTCTCACTGTATTATATTATGTGTTTCTCTTGTTTTTTTTTTTTTTATTGGCTACCTTCTGTAAAAGGAGATAATTTCTCTGTTGAAGGAAGTAAATAAATAAAATATATTAATAAATATTTAAAAAATACATTATTAAATACATAGAAAGAAATTAATTTGTTACTTTTATATATATATCAAATATTTATAAAGTTAAAATAGTTTTATAATGTAATAGTTGAAATGAAATATTGTTTTGTTTAGTTTTTCCTTTCTATTAATAGAAATCGTATTTTTGTTTTGCATTCTTGTTTTAGTTTTATTGTTCATATTGTTGGTGTGGATCTGTTAATGATCTCTTAAAATAGATAGTGTGTGTTTCTAATATTATCCTTAGTGAAGTACAGTATTGTGCGAAAAGCTATTTTAATATTCTTGTGTGATTCTTGAATATTTTAAAGCAAAATGCTTGGTTAATGGATTCATACAATTGGAATGGAATACTTACACACTAATATTAATAAATATTTATAACACTTTGAATCAGTAGTGGCAATTCATTGTCAAAACTGAGAAGGGGGGGGGGGCAAGGAGACTTGATTGTTGTCTTGGTAGACAAGGCTTAGCTTTAAGAGGACATAGTCTGGGGGTAATAGTTCCCCTGATTGCCGCCACTGCCATGAATTGTTACAATTTTCAAGCATTGGTATCAGTATTGGTGGTAAAATCAGTAAGCATATCGGTTCAAAGTAGTATTTACTCAGCCCTACCATTAATGCTATATTTTGTTCCAAAACTTTGACTTCATGGACTCACTGTATAAATAAATCCTCATGTGCAGTTCAGAAATATTATATATGAACACATTCATTCACTGAATTACTTGCCAATGTCTGCGAACTGCTTTTGCGTGTCGCAAGCAACGACCTTCCCATCATCCGGAATGCAAAGGGCTGCAGAAAGGGCACTGACACCTGTGAACACACCAACATCAATCACTCGCTTGGCACCAATGGTCTTCATCAAAAGCATATTTAAATTGATCACTTCCGGTGTTCCCATCATTCTGCCAAACTCATGCTCTCGTGTTCTCTCATACAGCTTCTCCTGTACAGGGTGGAACCTAGAATAGAAAATTAGTACAACATGTATTCATGTGTCAATGGAAGGCGGGTAGACACTCTCTGGCCCCCAAAATATCCCCCTTTTCCCATCTCAGTTATATATATATATATATATATATATATATATATATATATATATATATATTAAATGAACAGATAAAATGTGTATTTCAAAAACATTGGTAAGCTTTCTTTCTCTAAAGCATTTATTAGTCTCAGTGAGAATTATTTGAGGTGCATTTATTGCAAATCCAAAGGCACCATTGTTAAAAGAAGGAACAATTTTGTATAGGTTACAGTTAGCAACGGCGCCAGGATTAACCATTTAGGGGTGCTGAGAGGGTGCGGAATGAAATTTAGGGAGTGCGATGTTGCGATGAAACATGCATACATGTTATAACACCATTAAGCCTTGTTTCCATGACATGAAAAACTCAATATGCTGACCAAGTCAGAAATTTATTTTATTTTCAAACATAAACTAAACGTAAAGTATCAACCTTCTATCAAGGTCTTCTTCAGACTCTGTACCAAGTACAAATTCTGCCTTGGTCAGCATATTGAGTTTTTCACGCATATATGCTTTAGCCACTAAATCAACTTCTAATAGCCTTCTATGAATATATGCCAATGACTTGATTCATTTTTGCTTGCTTCCTTTGACCATAACATGTTCAGAGAAGTAAATGTCGCTTCCCTTATAGATTAGTATCAATGGCTTGCCTGTAGTATACAATAATAGTGGCCTCTCTTCAATACTCAATATTTTACATATTATAATGACTACATGGTGTTCGTAAGTCAAAACGTAAATGACATTGCAACATAGAAAAACAAATCTGGTTGAATTAACGAAACACGTTTAGTTAACCTATTTGGTAACTGCAAATGATGAACATAATACCACAATTTACTAAAGTTGGTAATTTTGAACAAATTCTTTGATAAGTACGATAAGCACATATGCTCGATTACTAAAGAGCATTTAGTACTTGCGAATAATCATTTCTTTGTCGCTTGTTTAAACAAATGTTTTGTTGCCAGAACGTATTTTTCAAAACTTTTTCCTCTGTGAGGAGCTAACAGTATTTTCGATAGAAAATTGGTTTTACAAAAGGGGTGCGGAAGAAAATAAAGGGGCACGTAAGCACCCCTTCGCACCCACCTGATGCCACCCCTGGTTAAAGTTACAGAAGGCCCATTTTCTTCAAAAAATTTCTCATACCAGCAGTACAATTATAACTTCACAACCTTGAAATTACCTTCTAATGCTGAACATTATTGAGTAATAATGATAAAGATCTATGAGAGTACGTTAGATCGACGTTTGAATTTGCCACTGAAGTCCCAAAGTTCGTGTCCCAGCCTGGGCAAGGGTGTTTTTTTTATACTTTATGAGTTTTGTCACATCATCAATTTAATGTAATCATTGCTCATCCTTGCAATTAGTCAGCAGTTCTCAGAAAAGCGATGCTAAATAACACAAATACAAATAAACAACTATATAACAGAGGCTATATTCTCAGGAGGGGAGAACATGGATTTAGAATTCAGAGTTGGGAATGTATTTAGAAATATAGAGCATTGGAAACAATATAGAAGCGGTAAATTATCTGTCTCCTCCTCCTCAGTGGCGTGCCCAGGATTTTCGAAAGAGGGTGTATACTTTTTTAATAGTCATTTCTCATTTTGCCATCATCTTCTGCCTTTGACATTTTTTAAAATTTTTTGGGGGAATACTGGGCTAAAGGAGGGTTATGACCCCCACCAACCCCTCCTTGCACACGATACCTCCCGCCCCTCCTTTCGACTCCAAAATGTTGAGTAATGAACAAACGTGTACTTACTTTGTCGAATGTGATAAACAGTATTCCAATATTTTATTCCCTTCGTTCCATGGTGCGATGCTCTTTCCTACAAAGCCCTTTGAGGATGTCATTCTGGCTTATGGTAGAAGAGGAGATTTTATTTTTCACCTGAAAATATTAAATATGTTGATGAGAAGACACGTGAAGAAAAGTAATTGTGATTTTAAAATAAACTTACTTATACAAAAAAAAGAAAAAAATTAAAACATCATTCTTAGAGTTAGAATTTCCTTCATACATTCCAGAATGAATCTTTGTATGCATAGTAATGAAAGAAAAAACTTGGTATCTCTCCTTCACATTCAAAAATATATTAGTATTTCTGTAACAAGGAGAGCTATTTGTTATATATAGCATTAACGATCTGTACTCTTGTCGGTGGAATCAAGGGCGTCCGGAAGGAGGGGCAAGGGGGGCCATAGCCCCCTGGAAAATGAAAGTCAACCAAAAATTATATATTTTTCACATATAATTTCATTTCATCCACAATAATGTGTGTTAATTATTGCATGAATATGATAAATTCAAATTTAAGCACTGTTTTTTGAAGGAACAACACTATTATTGGGGAAAATGTACCCCTCGAAAAAAAAAAATACCTTCCTTGCCTCTTCCTGAAATCCTGCGGACATCAATGTGTGGAATCTAGGGGTGTGCGGGACAGAATTTTTTGGGTCGGGACGGGAATTTTTTTAAATCCCGATATTCGGGATGGGAAATGTTCGAAATTTCCCGAAGCTCTGAAAATCTCGAAATCTACACGTCATTTTTACTTTAAGTGATTGTTTTTGTATTTCTGGAATAAAAATTAACAATTTCCGATAAGTTCCAGAAACTTACAATGGAGAAAACGTCGAGAAATAACGACTTTTTAAAATGACCATTCGGTATTTCCCCGACTACTCGGTGCCAAGGGTCCCGGGTTCGAATCCCGCTCGGGCTTGATTGTTTGTGAATGTCCATTCATCATTTCATCACTCATCCCCATCTTCGCAAAGTAGCCAAGAGGCACAAAACGCGAAGTAAAATAAACTAAATCAAATCAAATCAAAATCAAACCGACTGCTCGGGATCGGGACGGAATTTTTTTTCCCCGATCCCGGTTCCGACTTTTCGGGATCCCGCACACCCCTAGTGGAATCTGTAGAGCAAGGTGGTACGGGAGAGAAGAAAAAACAGTGCGCACTGCTGCAAACGGCTGGTACCTTCATTCACTTCCCCTCACACGTTCATTGGGCTAGACCTCTCGAGTCACCACTTGCACAGACATCTTTTCGTTCGCTCACTCCAGAGATCATAGTTCTTTTTGAGCCAGATCTGGCTCTTTCATACACTCATTTGGCTCCTAAAATTTCGAAATGCCCCAAGGAGCTTTTTAGCTCCAGGACCGTAAATTTAGCTCCAAATCTAGCCCTTTTAGTATTATACTGTCAGGTATAGTAAACAATATAAATGCCTCGCTTGTCCTAACGGAGGGGACGAAATTTTGAGACCGTGAAATTTTGGAACTTGCACTCAAGGGCGTCAGCAGTGGAGATGGAAATTGATATTGTTCATTTCAATGTGTATGTATTAAAAATGGAAAGTTTGTTATTTTTATTGCTAATAACTATAACTTGACAAGTTTAAAAACAAGACGCTGCACCTCACATCACATTTCCCCACTCCATTGTCTGCGGCGACGTTCGTTCGCAGTGTTGCAACCTGGAGGGAGCGGAATTGTCTGAGAATTTTCAACTAAATTTGAATGTGAAAGGCATGAATTAGTATCCCGTCACCTACGCTACCTATTCATTACACTAAATTCTAAATACATTTTGATATTTTCCCTTTAAACCTTAAATGAATTAAGTTATATTAGGGATATTTCTTACCAGCATAAGAAATGTATGAAATAAAACGATAGAAAAATGAAAAATATATAAACGATAGAACTGAGCTCACCTTCTAAATGTTTTTCAGTTCTCCTTCTTCAGTTTCACTCTCCCACTCATCCAAGTCTGTGTCTACCGATGAATCTGTGTCCGTGTCTGAATCGGCTTCACCAAATCTGATTACACTGTACAACACGAAATTTGTCCTTTGCTTAAAAATATGTTTTTCTAATGTATTTTTGCATGCAAAAGACGAATCTGCAATTAACTTCTTCGTATCACGTACAGTTTTTTGAAAAACGCCATCTTTATACATTATGTGTATTAATTACGTTTAAACAATTATAAATTCCTTTAACTGTTTTTTTTTCAGCGCTTGATAAAAATGATATCGCTATCAGTTCGCATTGTTACATAAAGAAACGTTTTGCTGGATCCTCTAGTGATAAATTTGTTACATAACAATAACCGTGCTGGCACCACTGACGAACAAGGGCTGCCGTCTGTTTTGTCCTATCCAAGGTGAAGGTTGTGATTTGCAATTGCAGGTGTTTGTGTAAAGTTTTAACGTTTGTGGCAGGTTTCTGTTAGTGAGGTGGGTATGAAAAGGAGGCTTCATTCAGTGGATCATAATGTCCCGTCAGTGTAAGAATAACCTTGATTCATTTTGTTATATATGTGGTGAACTGACGTTGAAAAGTCAAAGAACCCCTGTTGCCAAAAAAGCATATGAACTGTATTTTGGATGCCGAGTAGGCGATCAAGATAAGCGATGGGCAGCACATATCTGCTGCAATTCTTGTTCCAGGAACTTGCGAAACTGGATGCAAGGAAAGCGAAGTGGGCTAAAATTTGCCATACCAATGGTTTGGAGAGAGCCCAAAGACCACGTAAGTGACTGTTACTTTTGTTTGACAGATGTAATGGTCTTCTCTTCAAAATCAAAACATCACATCCGATATCCTAATTTGGAATCAGCAAGGTGCCCTGTGCCGAAAGCTCCCGAAAATTTTAAATTTGATACATCAATTGAAGAAGGAAGTTCAGGCAACGAGGACGTTGACTTCGTGCCACCAACCCTCTCAAGTGCACCACATCTCATCACACAAGAAGAGTTAAACGATCTGGTACGGGACTTAAATCTATCGAAAACAAAAGCAGAAATCTTGGGCTCTCGACTTGAAGAATGGAATCTATTGGATAAAAATGTCAAAATCAACACGTTTCGATCGCGACAGAGTAACTTTTCGTCTTGCTTTTCGGAGACTGGAGGAATTGCATTTTGTAACAATATTAATGCTTTATTTCAGGAGTTGGGCCATGAACACAATCCAGCAGAATGGCGATTGTTCATTGATTCGTGTAAGATAAATCTGAAGGCAGTATTGCTCCATATTTGTAATGCTTATCCATTAGTGCCAGTGGTGTATGCTGTTCACAAAAAGGAAACATATGAGGTAATGCGTGACATATTGCAGTACATTGAATATAATACATTCAAGTGGCGAATCTGTGTAGACCTGAAAGTAATTGGAATTCTTACTGGCATGCATCAAATTTTGTTGCTTTCTGTGTGAATGGGACAGCCGGGACCGAGTTAACCATTGCATGCGGAAAATATGGCCACCACGACAGGAATATGTAGAGGAGAGGAGGGTATTATGGAATAGTCGGGAAATATGGAATACCAAGGTTTTGGCTCTATTCGGTGCTGCTATCACGTGAGAATACCATGAACTACTCAAGAAAGACTCCCATGATGCAGTGCAGTGAGAGCTGACCGCTTGTTGTTGTGTTACCACTCGCTACAGAACAAAGTGTGTTTCGTGATTTTCAAGAGTTTTTGCAGGTAAGTTTTCAAACATTTTAACCTACTAGTACACATGTGACTGGAACATTGATGTTAAGCATAATATACACTAAAAGAATTGTAGTTTGTTATACTGTGGTCGTTTTTTAGCTGACAATGTTTTGTCCATCCGTTTAAAGGTTCATTTTCCAAGATGGCGTGTCGGGTATTATAGAATACTAGGTATTTCATAATACCCGACGTAAAAGTATAGTATTCCATATAACCCGACAAAATATACTGAATAAAAATTTAGTTAAAAAATGAGTTTTGCGTATAATATTGATAGCTAAACAATAATTATTACTACTTACATAAATAGTAATATAGCCTAATTTAAAACCAAAGTACATTTTTTTAAAAGCTAAATCCATTTGAATGAGTTGAGTTTGAGTTGGTGTTTTAAGTCCACTTTATGCACAGTAAGGCTAATCGGGACTGGACCTACAGTTTAAAGTGGGATCCAAACCGCTTGTGCCTCCACCGGGTATCGAACCCGCGACCCCTTGATTACAAGACAATGACGCCACCACTACGCCATGGGGAAGACCCTCATTTGAATGAAAACAAAACACAATTTTTCTGTTATTTGAAAATTAGTCTACAGTCTAGACCTACAAATAATTTGTTTTAAGATGTGTTTTATCTATTTAAACCTACCCCCCCCCCCCCCTTAGTTGCAAGAGTTCTAAATAGTCTGGTTTTTTTTTCCAGATATGCCTAGAAAGAAGGAAGATGAGGGAAAGAAGCGAAAGCTTTGGTGTGAGACGCAGATGGCTAAGGCTATAGAAGCTGTTCGTGAGAAGAAGATGGGGTACCTTAAGGCGTCCAAGGAATTCCAGGTTCCCAGAGCGTCTCTCTTCCGCCTTGTCAACAGTAAGGAGAAAAATGCAAAGGTAGCAAGCAGCCTCAACTACTCTTGGCCGTAAGCCAGTTTTTCCTAAACAACTAGAAGACAAGTTACAAACATATTTAGTTGAGATGGAGGCCATGTTCTATGGGCTCACAAAAAGGGATGTCTGCAGTCTTGCCTATCAACTTGCGGTTCGCAATAACATACCCCATCCATTTAAGGACGAAACTGCTGGCAAAGACTGGTTCTACGCTTTTATGAAAAGGAACCCGAAACTTTCAATTCGTAAACCCATGGGTACATCTTTTGCCAGGGCCAGGGGATTTAATAAAGAAGAAGTAGACAAGTTTTTTGACCTGATCGATGTTGTTTTCAAAAAACACAACTATCCTCCTAACAGGATATTTAATGTAGACGAAACTGGTTTGTCTGTGGTGCAAAGTAAAGTTCCTCATGTAGTAGGCCTAAAAGGAAAGAGACAAATTGGGTCCCTTACTTCAGCCGAAAGAGGTTCTCTCGTAACCATCATTCCCTGTATGAGTGCAGGAGGTGACTTTGTCCCGCCTCTTGTGATATTCCCGAGGAAGAACATGAATGAACAACTTCTTAGAGGTGCTCCACCAGGGACCATCGCATCGTGCCACCCGTCTGGTTGGATACAGACAAACATTTTTACTAAATGGTTTAAACATTTCATTGATGTAACAAAACCCTCAGCTGAGTCACCTGTCCTGCTTCTCCTTGACGGCCACACAACCCACAAGAGTAACATTGACGTAATTAGTTTAGCAAGGGAAAGTCATGTTACGATTGTATGTCTACCTCCCCACTGTTCGCATAAAATCCAACCATTGGATAAAACCTTTATGAGTCCATTAAAGTCTCACTATAGTGAGGAAGTGAGATCTTTTTTAAGGCATAGCTCAAGGCCCTTGAGTATTTTTGATATGATGGAACTGTTTGGCAGGGCCTACCTTAAAGTACAACGTGGGGACATAGCAGTAAACGGCTTCAAAATGACTGGTATTTATCCTGTCAATAGAAATGTTTTCAGCAGTGAAGATTTTATTGCTTCTACACTCACTGTTCCTAGGCCTCAGACTATGACACCCACAACTGACCCTCTTCCATATTCGTCTACCAGCTCTGATTCACCTCAACCCTGTTCTCCCAAGAGTCCTGATGTGGTTGTCCCTGGTACGTCTAAGTCAACAAATTTTGTCCTACCCATAGAGATATCACCACCACCTCCAAAAAAGCAAAAGTCAAATAGAGGCAGGAAAGCTGGATCTTCTTCTATAATAACCTACTCCCCATATAAAACACAGTTAGAGGATGAACTGAAAGAAATGGACAAAAAGAAGGAACCAGAAGCTTCAAAACAACAAAACAAACCGAGCATTCAAAGACCCCCCGTTCAGAAATTAAACTTAGACCGACCTTCTAGACCTAAACCTAAAAGAGATGACTCCAGTGTTAGCAGCGATGCATCGATCCATTCTGATGTATCATCTGTAATGGACTTCATGCCCTCAACTAAAGAACCGGAAAACAAAGACGCTGAATGTATCTTCTGTAACGGAAAATTCTCCGAAGATCAACGCGGGGAAATTTGGATTCAATGCTTCAGCTGTTCTCTGTGGGCTCACCTTGACTGTACCTTAGCAGAGAAAGAAGATTATATCTGTGACTTTTGTAAATAGACTCGAAGCAGAAATGAGTTGCACATAATCTTAGAAATATGGTTTTTATAGTTCAAAATAACTATGTTTTATGAAGTCTCCTTAGTTTTTTCAATGGTTTAAACCACCTATTCCATATTACCCGACTATTTCATATTAGCCTCCATTTGTAACTTTTTTTTTAAATATGTTTTTTTTATAACAGCAAAATAAATAGTATTTTTCTTACAAGTGACACTTCATTACAATTAGTTATAGTATGTACTCATGATGATTTTGGGTATTTTATTCAAAAACTAGTGCAGTTATTTTTAGAAATGTAAATGGTATTCCATAATACCCTCCTCTCATCTACCAGGAATCAAGAACGTATCACATCAACGACTCGTGAACCCTAAATATGTTTTTCTTCCCCATTACACATCAAACTTGGTGCACTGCTTCCAAATCATGGGATGCCACATGTCCCTGAAATTACATTTTTTGGATTCTCATTTTGACTTCTTTGAACAAAATTTAGGGGCTGTTAGTGATGAACATGGGGAACGGTTCCACCAAGACATTGCAACATTTGAAAAGCGGTTCAGTGGACGATGGAACGCAAGTATGCTTGCTGAATATTACTGGTCTATCATCAGAGAGACTCCTTCAGATAGATACAAGATAAAAAGATCACAATTATCATTTCCGTAGAAGTTTGTACTGTCTTTTGTTTGTATACCTGTCTAATGTCTGTGTAACAAAATGTCATGTGACTGTACAATACAAATGGTATGTCTTGGGAGAAAACTGACTTCACATATTGATTTAGTACCTTTAACTTATTTAAACTCACATGTTTTCAACCAAAGGACATTTTCGTAGACATTTTTTTAGTCTTTTGTTTGTATACGTTGATTTACCTGTCTAATGTCTGTGTAACAAAATGTCATGTGACTGTACAATAAAAATGGTACGTGTTTGGAGAAAACGGATTTTACATATCGATTCAGCACCTCCAATTTAGTCAAAATCACCTGTTTTCAACTAAAGGACAGAACATGACCTCAAATTTGTTGTACAGTGTTATCAGTTCATCTACACGCTTGTCCATAAGTCCATCTCTTTCAAAGTAAGAATCTTGCAGCCAAGAGTAAAGAGCATAAACATTTCAATGCTTTTGAAAAGAACACAGGCAAGCGTGTTATCAGATTGCGTTCTCGTAGTGATTGTTGTAGGATAAACAAACGAACCACCACCCCACTAGTTAAAAAAAAAATGGCCACTGCTCGATGTCGCATTCAGAAAATGAAGTCCTTCGCCCTGTAGTTTCTATTTGTTATAAACCTTAACGCACGTGCATAATACTACAGTTTACGATCGGCGCACCGCACGCATTTTCAAAGGCCGGATTAAATTAAATGAACCACTGATATAATAGGAGCCTGAATGCACCGTCACGCTAAACAGTGAAAATTGTTTGTCATATTTGTTTTAGCTTAATTCTGCTGAGTTGGCACCACTGGTACTCTCAACGCCAGACCAGTGAGTAGAAGAGTGGTGGGGAGGATGACGTAATAGGAAGTGCTCCGCAGCGATCTGCGCATATCGGGACTTAACTTGTCAGCCAATAGGTAGCGGAAGTTGATGACCTAAAAAGTATAAGTATATGACCTATAGAAGGTCCTAAATGGGGAAAATGACGTACAAATGCAGAAAAAGATCATTAGATTTGTTAGTTTCAGGTTAAAAATTTAAATGAAAAAAATAAACAAATGCAATCTTGCTTTAAAAAAAAGCCGCCAAATAATACCACATGCACATCCAATTAAAATATGCAACGAGGATTTCCAATAGAAAAATCTTATCTTAAATTTGAGTTTGCCCCAGACTGACACCTAGTAGTTTCTCCCGACACAACAAAGACTGTCACCAGTTTAGCATTTCTTTTGCTCGTAAATTGCAATCCTGCGAGATATATATAGGGTCATTCCATGCCAAACCATCCAATGGTGGTTTCATGACCATTTTAGAAAAAAATCATTTTTAGTACATTGGTTTTGATATCTAGAAACATGTACAAACCTATGTTAAAAAAAAAAAATATTGTCTTTAGTTCTCCTGGGGCAGCCATTTTTCCAACATGGCCCATGGTTTTTTTTTTCCTCATGTAGTAGTATACAGAAACCTTAATATCTCAAAAACCATTAAAGCTAGAGACATGAAACAAAATTCATTTTGTAGCTAATGAAGTATACTTCCTATGATATTCAGGTATGTTTTGCTTGAAATTGCATCGTAAGTACGAAAATTAGGGTGGAAAATGGGGTAACAATAGTTAAAAAACAGAACAGACTTCATGCATTTCCTTTAGTTTTCCTTGGCTTGGCACAAAGACATGATTTCAATTCTGGCACTTGAGTCACTTTCTCCACATATGAAACTTTTACTCCAACATATCAGGCATTTTGATTTAACTGGTATAGGGCTTTCTTGACACTTTTTCTTACCTTACCTTACCTTACTTAACCTTTTTTTTTAAGTGGTACTTCTGAAGATCACAACATACTTTACCATACAAAAAGCTATATTTAATGGTATTTGCATATTGTCTCTAAGCCATACACCTGTAGTCTTGACCTAAGAAGTGTTATCATTTTCACTGACTTTGTTAAGAATAGTTAGGTCTTTGGGAACCTTACCAAAAGGGTATTTAGGACAGTCCTCTCCAGTTAAAAATATTACAGAACACTCAATTTCCTGTCACAGATAACAAACATTCACAAGTCACTACTCTTGGCACATTAGGCAAGGGAAGAATGACATCAGAGATTGTACATGCACAGATCAATTCCAGGCTTGCCTCACATCCTATCAAAACATGTCTCTGAATCTTCCGCTGTGCATGACTCACATCTATTTCAACGAATGTCTTTTCGTGGAAGAAAAAAAAGTGGAAAATAAAGAAACAAAAGATAATATATTCTACCAGCTTTGACACTCCAAAATAAATAGCCTACTTTCAGTGGAGTGCCCAAGGAGGGGTTTGTGGGGGTCATAAGCCAATACCTTTGGCCTAGTATTCCATAAACAATTAAGTCAAAGGCAGGATAATGTAGCAAAAACAGGGCTGTATACTAAAAATGTATATGTAACCCCCCTCCTCTCCCTTGCAAAATTCCTGGGCACGCCACTGCCTATCTTAAGCTGCATTTACTGCTACATTGATAAAAATATGGGGGAAGCTCAGCTTTGGAGCTGACAATACCAACTGGTCGTGGGTACCTAATAAATCAAACCCTTTGCAATGAAATTTCGCAGATTTTCAATTGTCATACCTTGTAATTTCAATTTCTGGTAAGTCAAGTATTAAAACCTTTAGCCCAGGTTCCAGTGTAAACATGGTTATGCTTCAATGAATTGTATACCGTTATTACTCACTGAAATAATCCTTCATATTTACTGGACAACATTTACATGCTTCGTCATACTCCTATATTATTACGATAACTGCATGTTACACCTGCACACAGAACCGAAAACGTGTCAATTGACACATTTATTTTGACTCCAAGACAAAATTACTCATTTAGTTGTGTCGATTGATGCATTAAAAGTAAAAAATTGTTATGAAATGATCTTGTTTGATCTTCCCAATTGATGCATTTTTGATGCATCACACGGAACACCAGCTGATGAAAGTACCCTTTTATGCATTTCCATGTGTATATTTACACACCAAAAAGTGTATCATTTGCGGTTTATGCACGTTAGCTATTGGAGTCAATAAAAACTCCAAAATTGTGCTTGACCGTTTGTTTATAAACTTATTTTTGTTCTTTAATTTTTCAAATAATTTTTCCAGAGTTGAAAGGAAGTAAAGTTTTTGTGTACTTCTTAGTATACTTGTAGTAGTAGTTGTGCGTTTGTGTTTTTTTCTTGTGTAGTGGTTGTTATGTGTTTGTGTGTCTTGTGCAGTAGTTGTGCTGTGTAGTGAGTTTGAGTTTGTCTTGTGTAGTAGTTGTGGTGTCTAATGTGTTTGTGTTCGTCTTGTGTAGTAATTGTGCTGTCTAATGTGTTTGTGTTTGTCTTGTGTAGTAGTTCCTCCATTCATATTCATATTCATATTCATATTCTTTATTTCCGTTGACCTATGTCCATAGGTATGAAAATAGTCATATAACAATACATACAGTAATAAAATATTAATACAATTTTAGACAAGGATTACAGTAATGATTTTAAGAACTACTACATGAAGGAAAACGAAATACACTAATAAAATATTAATACAATTATAGACAAGAATTACAGTAATGATTTGAAGAACTTCTGCATGAAGGAAATCTAAATAGACGAAGAATACACTATTGGAGTGAAATTACATATAATATTTAAGGCGAGCACAATAATAAGCAAAGAATTCTTTTTTAGTGTAAAAATAAGATGTAAAAGTAACTATGTGACTTATACAACATGGAAGAATGCAATATATATACACAACTGATTAATGATCATTTAGGCACAATAATAGCATATAGTGAATACTTCATACATGATAATATAAATAGTATAATTCCATTTTCTGAACAACGGAACCCTCTTTGTTGACAATTTATGTAATTTAATATTTACAAATTTAGAAATTCATTTATTAAATAAAAACAATGTCGTAATAAGAATTTTGTTAATTCCCTCTTAAATTGGGTAGTTGATTCCATTGTTTTCATGTGATCAGGTAATTTATTATACAGGTGGATACCTACGAATTTAGGACCTTTTTCAAGGAGAGTGGTATTATGAGTTTGTATAACCAGATTGTGATTTTTTCTTGTGTTGTATTGACGTACTTCGTTGATACGTTTGGAGAAACTAGACATATCTTGTTTTACATAGCACAGTAAATGTAATATATATAGGCAAGGTAATGGTAGAATGCCAAGATCCCTGAAAATTTTCCTATATGGTTCATTTATTTTCTTTCCTGCCATAATTCGTACTACTCTCTTCTGCAAAATAAAAATTTTTGCACTGTTTCTAGCATTCCCCCAAAATACAATTCCGTATGTTAGTTGTGACTGGAAAAGACTGAAATATGTTATTCTTATTGTCTCCCTGTTTATTATGGTTCTTAAGGTTCATATACCATATATGGTTTTGCTTAATTTCCCTGCTAGGGGATTTATTGGGGGTTAGGCGTAGAGCTGACAACTCTGCACTGTAAAAAGACATGTCAAGAAACAGAAATATAAGGCCATGGATGTTCCCAAGATAAAATATTCCGGAGGTAAAATAGTCCCCCATTCGGGTCTCCGGGTGGGGACTACTTTGGGAGATCCCTGGACTAAGGATAAGATCTACATTAGAAATATGGATATTAAATTAGGCACCTGGAATGTTCTGAGCCTTTACCGGCCTGGGGCATTTCAGTGTACAATTAATGAAATAGCTAAGTATAAATTAGATGTAGTAGCTGTCCAGGAAGTTAGGTGGCCAGGAGAAGGGAATTGTAAAACTAAAAATTATACTTTTTTCTATGGTGGTACTGAAAATCATAATTTTGGAACAGGCTTTTTCATAAATAATAGAATTATCTCTTATTTATGAAAAAGCCTGTTCCAAAATTATGATTTTCAGTACCACCATAGAAAAGAGTATAATTTTTAGTTAATAGAATTATCTCAGTGGCCGCGGTGGCTCAGTCGGTAATGCTTCTGACTACCATGCTAAAGGTCCCGGGTTCGATCCCCGGCCGGTTCAAATCCGGGAACTTTTCTAAAGGTGGAAGCGGCCCCGGCGCACACCCAGCGTCGAATAACATGGGTACGTGGGGGAAACCCTGGGGGGTAAAGGCGGTCAGGGGCGTGATGCTGACCGGATCAAGAAAGTGTGGGGCGTTACCCCCACACCCCCTATACGCCTTCATGGAGTGGTGCTATGCACAGGGGAACACTTTACCTTTTTTTTTTTTTATAGAATTATCTCGACTCTTAAAACAGTAGAATTTATTAATGATAGGATATCATATGCAGTTTTACAGGGTAGGTGGTGTAAAATTATTTTAATAAACATACATGCACCAACGGAAGATAAAGATGATAATACTAAAGATGATTTTTATACAGAGTTAGAACAGGTCTTTGATAAATTTTCTCAGTATGATATGAAAATTCTGTTAGGTGACTGTAATGCACAGATTGGCAAAGAAGAGATATTTAAACCCACGATTGGTAAAGAAAGTCTTCATGAATTAAGTAATGATAATGGTATAAGATTGTGAATTAAGAATTTAATTGTGAAAAGTACCACTTTTAAACATAAAGATATCCATAAATATACCTGGTCTTCTCCAGATGGTAAAACTCATAATCAGATAGATCATATTCTCATTGATAAGAGAAGGCGGCATACTAGTATAATTGACGTTCGTACACATAGAGGTGCTGACTGTGCCAGTGACCATTATTTAGTAATTGCTAAATTAAGAGAAAGACTCTCAGTGATAAATCATAAGCAACAAAATCTAAAAGTTATAAAATTTGATACAGGAAAGTTTTCTGATGAAAGAATTAAGAAAGATTACCAAATTAAACTGTCAAATAGATTTGATGTTTTGCAGGATTTAAATGATGATGAAAATATAAATGAAACAGACATAAATGACGTAAAACAGGTGTAAATGAGTTTAGAAAGGGGTGGCAACCTAAAGTAAACTTGATAAAAGATAAAGATGGTGATTTTCTAGCTGACCCAAGCGATATTCTAAATACAAGTAGATGGAAGAACTACTTTAATGACCTTTTAAGATAAGATAAGATTTATTTCCATCCACTTGATCATATGAGTACAAATAGCACTATGATATGAGATAGGTCAATTACATGTATAAGTTTGAGTACAAAGGAATTAACTCATACTTAAGCATATTGAAAAGTATAAAGAGTATAAAATAAAATTACATGTATGATTTTGAGTACAAAGGAATTAACACATACTTATGCATATTAAAAAGTATAAGAGAGTATGGAATAACGTAGAAAATAGAAGAAAAATCAAAGGTTATGACTATTAGTGAACATAAAAATACAAGAAAAGTCAAAGGTTTCTCATCTGTGCTATAAAACAAATACTTCATAAGCAAGCTTTTTACTGTTATTTTAAATTTGGTTGGAATATGATTCTTGAATTCCTCTGGCAGCTTGTTATAGAGTTTTACACCTTGAAATCCTAGACCACTATGTGTTTTGGATGTGCGTACAGTAGAAAGGTGGAGGGAGTTATGCATACGAGTGCTGTACTTGTGTATGTCCAGATTTTTTGAGAAGATTTTAGAATTTGTATGAATAAAGTACAACGTTTCTAATATGTACAAACATGGAAGATGTAATATTTGAAATTCATTGAAAATTTGTTTTGTTGGGTTTGAGAGGGATACATTCTTCATAATTTTTAATATGCATTTTTGCCAAATAAAAATTTTCTGCATTTTGGGTGAACTGCCCCAGAAAGAGATACCATATGTGAGTACAGGTTGAATCTGTCCAAAATATACTGTCCTTAAATCATTCAAAGTTAAAACATTTCTCAAAATTCTCATCATGTAGCAGAGCCTGCTTAACTTTTGAGTCTATCTATACTCCTAAGAATTTTATTGCATTGCATTCTTTGACAACTTCATTGTTAATAATCACATTTAAGTTTTTTATTTGTTTTGCTGGATTAAAATTTATTAGAAATGTTTTATTAACATTCAGGGAAAGCTTGTTGTTGTTTAGCTAGGTGTTTAGTTGTGTTGTTGTTGAAATGGAATTCTTTTGAAGTTGCTCATATTCCAGGCTTTTTACTATGATATTTGTATCATCCGCAAAAAGTATTGTTTGAGACTCTGATAAGGTTTCTGGAAGATCATTCATGTAGAGTAAAAATAAAACTGGTCCTAGAATTGAGCCTTGCGGTACACCTGTATTGAGGAACAGTTGGTCTGATTTGATTTTGTTAATATCTACATACTGACATCTGTCTTTTAAATAAGAGGTGAACCATTTTTTTGCTAAACCTCTGATACCATAATGGTCCATTTTATCTAGTAAAATGTCATGCTGAACCAAATCAAATGCTTTGGTGAAATCTAAAAATAATCCATGCACATGTATTTTTTTGTCTCTTGATTTTAGTATGTTATTTGTAAATTCAAAAATAGCTTCTGATATTGACTTACTTTTTTGGTATCCAAATTGATGTTTGAATAAAATGTCGTATTTTTCTAAGAAAGTTACTAATCTATTTAGCATAATTTTCTCTATTACTTTAGAGAAGACCGATAAAAGAGAAATTGGCCTATAGTTTGAGCATTCTTCTTTGTTACCTTTCTTGAATAATGGTCTCACTTTTGCTATTTTGTACTCAATAGGAAAAATACCTGTTTCTAAAGATGTGTTGCAAATACTTACTAGTGGTTGTAAAATACTATTCACACATTTTTTAGTAGAGAACTTGAAAATTCATCTGGCCCTGATGAATACTTATTTTTTAAATTTATAATTACCTTCTCGACTTCTCCCTCAGTTACTGGTGTGAGAAACATAGTGTTTGTGTTTCTGGGACTGTTGAAATATGTTCTTAATCTAGGTGTAGAGATTACTGCATTTTTATTTACGGTATTGGGAATATTCACAAAGTATATATTAAAAATATGTGCTACATCAAGGGGATTGCTTATTTTCTCTCCATCAGCCATAATTTCTATCTTTTCATTCACGTTCTTTGTTTTCTTACCAGTTTCATCATTAACAATTTTACATAGTTTCTTTGATTTATTAGCAGACTTGTGTATTTTATCTGCAATGGCCAATTTCTTAGCATTGTTTATTACCTTCCTGAGAATAATTACATATTTTTTGTAGTGGTCTTTAAGTATGGGATTCTTGTTTTTCTGGATTTCTTTATATAATTTTCTTTGTTTCACAGGACTTTTTTTTATCCCTTTAGTTATCCAGGAAATTGATTTTGTTTGATTTAGGTGTTGTCTGTATGTTTTGTATGGAAATGCTACTTCAAAATGATATTTTACTGTCTTTGTGAATAAGCTTACTTTCGTATTTATATTTTCCTCCATGAGCACATCAGTCCAGTTTTCTTTCTTTAATGAATATACAAAGTTTCCTATATTTTCCTTGGTGAATTTTCTTTTTTCTATAGTAGTGGTATGTTTTGCAGTTTTTTCTTTTATATTCTCTGGTATATGTAGGAGATAAATCAGAAGTAAATGAAGAACACACAGCAGAACCTTTAGTTCCATAACCTAACTTGACTGAAGTTAAAGATGCTATTAAAAGGCTAAAGAATAACAAAGCACCTGGCATTGATTTAATACCAGCTGAGTTAATTAAATATGGTGGAAATTCATTAATATGTCAAATTCATAAATTAATTTGTTTAATATGGAATAAATAAGTGGCCGTGGTGCCTCAGTCGGTAACGTGTCTGACTACCATGCTAAAGGTCCCAGGTTCGATCCCCGGCCGGTTCAAATCCGGGAACTTTTCTAACGATGGAAGCGGTCCCGGCGCCCACCCAGCGTCGAATAACATGGGTACCTGGGGGGAAACCCTGGAGGGTAAAGGCAGTCAGGGGCGTGATGCTGATCACATCACCCCCACTCATGACCGGATCAAGAAAGTGTGGGGCGTTACCCCCACACCCCCTATACGCCTTCATGGCGTGGTGCTAAGTACAGAAGAACACTTTACCTTTACCTTTTTTTAGGAAAATCTTTGGACCTAAAAGGGATGAGGAGACAGGTGAGTGGAGAAGGTTACATAATTTAGAACTACATAATTTGTATTCATGTCCAGATATTATTAGAATAATTAAATCAAGAAGACTTAGGTGGGCAGGCCATGTGGCACCAATGGGAGAGGAAAGAGGAGTTTACAGGATTCTTGTTGGGAAACCTGATGGTAAGAGACCTGTAGGAAGACGAAGATGGAGGGACAACGTTGAGATGGACCTAAGAGAAATCGGTAGGGATGGAAAAGTATATAGATCTTGCTCAAGATAGGGAAAGATGGAAGGCCTCTGTTGCTGCAGCCATGAACCTTCGGGTTTAAGAAGGCTAGAGAGTTAGTTAGTTAGCAAGTATTAAAACGTTATGTTTCTATATTTTCTGAGCCTTTATTTAACCAAAATTTAAGAAAGAAAAAGAAAATACTTCATTATTCTAAGTATGGAATGTAGTTTAACCTTACTTTGCAACGTCAGAAATTAGGCGACATATAATACCTCATAGTGACCAAAACGAGTTGAATCTAAAAGTTGAGGTTTTAACTGTGAGTGAGGTTCATGATGGGCTTCCTATGTGCCAAATTTCAGAATTTTTAAAGTGGACCCATCTGAGATATTTTACCCCGAAAACTGTAAAAATTCAATGAACGGCCATGTTTGAGCCCATGCTGTAAAAAGGGGTGCATTTCTAAGCACTGATACTTTATTTACAGACACCCTGCAGGTAGGTCTACACATGGAAAAAAATCAAGCATTAGACTAAATCCCTTCATAAAAAAAATCGGGCTTAAAAATGCATTTTTTTTTTAACTATTGTTACCCCATTTTCCACCATAATTTTGCGTACTGCAATTTCAAGCAAATTATACCTGAATATCATAGGAAGTATACTTCATTAGCTACAAAATGAATTTTGTTTCAGGTCTCTAGCTTTAATGGTTTTTGAGATATTAAGGTTTCTGTATACTGCTACATGAGCAAAAAAAGCCATGCGCCATGTTGGAAAAATGGCTGCCCCAGGAGAACTAAAAACAATAAATTTTTTTGAACATTGGTTTTGATATCTAGGAAAAAGTACAAACCTATGTACTAAAAATGAAGTTTTTCTAAAATTGTCATGCAACCATTTTTTTAAAAATTGGTTGATTTCACATGGAATGACCCTATAGGCCTATGTTCACCTTGGTGAAAAGACTCAAGAATATTACCAAAATGAAAGACGTGACAAAATATGACGAAACAATACACCGAATATTGCGAAAAATGACGGGAAAATGCCGAAAATCGGGGAAAAAAACCTAAAACGTGAAAATTGGCAAAAAAAAAAAAATGCAAGAAAAAAATCAGTTTAAAATTACGTCTAATATTGTGTATATTTAATGGGCATCGTATCCGAGATGTCAGAAAAAAGATGACATTTTATCAACTTCCGCTCTCTACTAATAACACAACCAAATTTCAGGTAGTATGAAGAAAGAATAACCAATGTGAACAAGGGCGTCCACTGGGACACTTACTCACCTGAGATTAGCGGTGTGCGGGGCAGAATTTTTTTGGCCGGTATGGGAATTTTTTTTTTAGCCCGACATTCGGGACTGGAAATGTTCGAAATTTCCCGAAGCTCTGAAAATCTCTAATTCTACATATTATTTTCAAGTTAAGTGATTGTTTTTGCATTTCTGGAATAAAACAAACAATTTCCGACAAGTTCCAGACACTTGCAATGCAGAAAACGTCGAGAATTAACAACTTTTTAAAATTACCATTCGGTATTTCCCGACTGCTCGGGATTTCCCGATCCCGGTCCCGACTTTTCGGGATCCCGCACACCCCTACCTGAGATATCTGTGATTTATTTCTGTGAGCTACAAGCTATCATTTGCAGCAATTAATTACTATGTTACAAGGAAATAACGAGATAAAGTTCTCACAAGAGACATTGGAAACATGTTGACTGCCGTAACTAGATGTGTGCTGGACGGAAAAAAAATCATCAGGAAGAGATTGGGAAACAAATATTACTTACGTTCACGACTGAAAGAAATGTCAATTTCCCAACCTCCGGATTACGAAAAGTCGGGAAATCATTTCTAAATGCGTGAAACTGACCTTAATAGTTCACAACCCGTTATTTTAAAATATTACTTCTTTCTACGTTATCATCGCTTCGGCATGTAAAAATATGAAACAGAGGTACCATAGATGACAGTAGATTAAGTGGTATAATAATAATATATTTGGGATAATTTGCTTATTTGTAATATATTATGTTATAATAATGATCCTAACAATAATCAGGCTCGTACCCAGAAATTTTTGATGGAGGGGGGGCAGACCAATAAGCGAATTTTGAAAAGAATGTTCTCTCATATTATAGCTACACATATGTATATATATACTCCCTCTGTCCCATAATTATTGTCCGGTATACTTTTGTTTGTTGTCTCATAATATTTGTCCCATAGGCAAACTGTGACATTGGTCTATCCAGAAGTAGAAAATTAAACACGGGAATGAGTCATACAACGTTGTTACTCAAGGATCAGTACAAATTTGCCGAACAAGTATCCAAAAGAACATAAATAAAAAGTCACCATTTTGGCATACCGGACTATAATTATGGGACAGAGGGAGTGTGTGTGTGTGTGTGTGTGTGTGTATATATATATATATATATATATATATATATATATATATATATATATATATATATATATATATATATATATAGGGAGGATAGGGCAGGCCCCTAGCCAGGAATTCTTTGCAGAGGGGGAGGGGGCGAAGTCAATCCTAGAGGGGGCAAATTTTTAATATATTGTATCGCATTGGCAGATATAGCAGGGAGCAGGGTACACAGAGGCACTTGCCCCCTCCCCCCAAAAAAGAGATAAGTAACAGAAGGGATGATATCTTGAAACTCTAACGAACAAAAAACAACTTCAAGCAACATCAAATAGCAATATTTCGATAATGGCCTTTCCAGATTGCCAAAGAATATAAAGTTTAACATAAATAGGATAATAAGGACTGTATGTATTTGATATTTACAGGTCGATAATGTTAATAGACGATTAATATGTACCAACAGCTTTGAGCCTCTCTGCAGAACTGATTAAGGGAGCCCTTTATAAATCATGCTTCATAATGATTCCCTCTAGTTTCCTGTTTGCAAAATTTTTACACACAAAGGAATCTAACGAGAATCCAACAACACAATAATAATAATAGTTAGCCTACATATTATCTACACTTTCATGAATTGTGCAAAAAATTGTAATACATATTTTGTACTTGCTAAAACATTAAAACATGGGCCCCTTAGTCTACCACGGACTCTATTTCCTTCAAAGGGGACACTCTTGAATCACTACTAGGGGTGTGCGGGATCCCGATAAGTCGGGACCGAGATCGGGAAGAAAATTTCCCGTCCCGATCCCGACTTCGGGAAATGACTTCCCGACTTTTCGGGATCCCGAGCAGTCGGGAAATACCGAATGGTAATTGTTAAAATTGGTTAATTCTCGACGTATTCTTCATTGTAAATGTCTGGAACTTTTCGAAAATCGTTCGTTTTTGTACCACAAATGCGAAAATAATCACTAGAAGTGAAAGTGACGTGTAGAATTCGATATTTCCAGAGCTTCGGGAAATTTTCAACATTTCCCGTCCCGAAAATTTCCCGACTTTGTCGGAAATTTGCGAATTTCTCCCATCCCGAATGTCGGGATTTAGAAAATTTCCCGTCCCGACCCAAAAAAATTCTGTCCCACATAACCATTTTGCAAAATATTGTGTGAATTACAGGTGAAATACATGTGTTTGACACCTGACAATCAAATAGGAATCCCTTGATTGATCAATGACTTCTTGGATTACAGGGTCGTCATTAATATTTCATATTAAGAAATTGTTTTAATAGGGCCCAAATAATTTTACGGGACGCCATGGCATTCTGTTTAACATTTTTCTTTCGTATACATCGTTTGGCTCCCAGGGCCGACTCCTGCCGCCCCATATGGCTCTGAACTTGGACTACAAAAATAGCAGAGATTGCGAGCGAAGCGAGCAAGGATATTTTACGAAATGTACTTTTACTTGTATAAAATTTGTAATCGAAGTGCCCTTGGCCGTCTGGAAGAAAAATGCAAGGAACACGTGAAAACTAATTCCATCATGAGTATCCAATTGTCCTGATATTCTTAGATTCTCCTAGTCTTTTTTTTTTTACTTCAATGTTTGCTTCCCCTAGAATGGACTTCCGTCCAAGGTCGGGGGGAGAGGACAATGCCCCCTGCCCCCTGTGGTTGCATCACCGTTTATGAGTCTCTTCATATATTTCACATCATCACTCATTGTTGCGATTAACTAGAAGTGGCAGAAAAGCAACTCTAAATAACAAAATTCAAATATCCATTCCCTCTACCACATGAATCACTATTACCAAAAAGTAGACTTGGGAAACAAAAATTTAAGCAGTTCCAAGTAACACATCCGAACACATTAGGCACCTTTAATACAAGACTACTCAAAATGTCACAACTGTTCTAGATACTGAAAATTGCGAAATCATTTCCCGAAGTCTGAATCTGGAAGGGAATCCCCCCCTCCCCTAATCCTGATACGACATTATACGGAGTCCCATACACCCTAATAAATCACAAAATCAAGAAGTGTCTTTGTTATGATGCTAGAGTAACACACCATATAATTATAAAGAAGATTAGTGAGAATTCCGGGTAGGAATGTGTTCCGTATTTTTCACAGGGGGGCAAAGCAGGCTCTCGGGGGGGGGGCAACTGTCCCCCCTGCCCCCCTCTAGCTACGGGCCTGGGAGAGGGTGGGTAGAGAAATTTGCTCATTTTGTTAGGAAATGTTGAAGAATAGCATTTTCTAACCTATATGTATGCAACCACGTGATAAATATTTGCAGTTGACACTGTCATTTGTTTGTCAGAGAGCTTAAAGAAATTGTATGATAGGGGTTTGCAAAGTCCCTGACTTTTCCAGGTATTTTACATAACTGTGTAATGATTTAACATGAAAAAATAAGAGTTACACTTCAACTTTGTAAGTTAATCAAATGAATCACGTTTGTTGAACATTTTTCAAAATAAATTAAAAATAAAATGAAAGAACCTTTTTATAAGCAATATTACCCAAGAAGGAAGATTGTTGGTAAGATGAAACTAAACGTGTTTCCGGTTACAAATTCTGCCAAGCAAAAATAATTTAATTCCCCTGACTTTTCCAGATTTTGAAAGCTTTTTTTTTTTTAAAAAAATAATTTGTTTCCAATGACCTCAGTCCTAGCCTTGTTGGCCTCCTCCATGGCGAAGTGTGTAGTTCCGTTTCTAGGATCTTACAGATACGACGACGCATATATTAACAATAACAACTATTAATTACTGCCAAAACGGTAAGATACAAAATTGTACAAATTTCTATGACGTCTTCACCTCGAGACCGCCATTCTACGGGATACCCACAGACTATTGAATCCCGCGTAAAGTGAGCATAGTTGCCAGTGCGCAACATTCCCCCCTTTGCGAACATTACGCGCTAACAATACTATTTCTACTTTTACACATACACTAGCTAATACTAAATTATTTTACATGTATATGCCTTTACATATTTTCTCCATTTTTGATTTAGTCTCATTTTTAGTTAGTATATCAGCTTCTAGATTTTCTGAGTTTACATGTTGAAGATACACATTCCCATTTGCTACATCCAGTTTTACAAAATTATATTTTCTATTTATATGTTTAGTTCTTGCCTTTACATTGTTACTTGAGATCCAATCAATTGCTGATTTACTATCAGTTTTAACAATCACTGGTCTATTTACAAAATTTCCAACATCTAATTCTGATATTAAACTTATGACCCATTTTATATCACACAAACCTTCACATAATGCAATCAATTCTGCCTCACAAGTAGACAAAGCAACCAAATTCTGTAATTTGCTTTTCCAGCTGATGACTGAGTTTCCAACCTTGACAGGATAGCCAGTACGAGATTTTGCTTCTACTGCTGTACTCCAACTTGCATCCGTGCATAATTCAAGCTTACCACCTTCACTTGAAAAATTTAATGCATAATTGCACGTACCTTTCAAATATCTATATACTCTTTTTACTGCTGCTAGATGTATTTCCCTTGGATCTTTACTATACCTTGCCAATTGACTAACACAAAAAGCTATATCTGGTCTTGACCCTACAGATAAATACATAAGTGAGCCTAACATTTGTAAGTACTTTGTTTTATCAACTAGTTTTGACTCTTCAAAATTATGCAAATCTTGGTTCAAATCACCTGGTGTTTTCACTGGATTACAATCATGAAGTTCATACTTCTTTAATATTTTTGAAATATAACCCTTTTGTGACAACTGATAACCTTCTTCACTTACAATTATATCCATACCCAAAAATGAACTTAAGCTATTATTCTCTTGAATTACAAAATATTTCTGAATTATTTGCATTATCTTATCTATGCTTTCATTATTTGGACCTACTACCAAAAAGTCATCAACATATACTCCTATGTACAAAAGTTCTTGTCCTGTCAGTTTATAGATACAAGGATCACTTTCCAGTCTTTTGAAACCTATTTTGGTGAGAACTTCGTTCAGTTTCTCATTCCAACAAAGACCTGATTGTGGTAACCCATACAAACTTCTTTGTAATTTACAAACTTTGTTTTTATGCTTATCTTCCATGAACCCTTCTGGTTGTTCCATGTATATTTCTTCCCTTAAATTACCATATAAATATGCAGTTTTTACATCATAGAGTTTTACTTTCATTTTGTAATGTGCTCCCACAGTTAACAATACACGTACTGATTCCATTCTTATTACTGGTGAAAACGAACTCTCATAATCAAGGCCTTCTCTCTGTCCGCAACCAACTGCCACCAATCTTGCTTTTCTTTTGTATATTGTCCCATCCATGTTCTCCTTTGTACTAAATACCCATTTGCTTCTTACAACCTTCATGTTCTCCTCTCTGGGAACTAATGTCCAAACATTATGTGATTCCAATGCTTGCATCTCTTCGTTCATTGCAATCTTCCAATTTTCACAGTACGCTGAACTCATAGCTTCATCGAAGGTTTGTGGTACGACATCTTGTGCAAAATTTGTTTGTTCTCTTGCTTTTATCCTCTCAGATCTTTTCACACCTAGACTTTTAAGTTGATCTTCATTTCTTTTCAAATTTCCTTTGTGTCTTGTTTTTAACACTTCGTTTGTTTCTCCTTTCTTCCGTCCACTTCTTTTGGCTCCACTGTCTTCTATGGTTAACTCATCTGTTTGTATTTCTTCTGGTGTTAAGTCAAGAAATATGTCCGGTCCTCTTTCTTCTACCTTCGATTCATGCAAATGGACATTGCTGTTGTCATATTGCTTACTTTCCCTGTCTTCATCATGTTTATACTTCAAGTTGTTGAATTCTAGTTTCTCTTCCAAATTACAATTCATCAGTAAGCCTCCACAGTTTCTTTCATCGAACACAACGCTTCTAGCTTCATGTATTTGTTTTGTTTTGGGGTTGTACAGCCTGTATGCTTTCCTTTTTCTGGAATACCCAACAAATATTTCCTTTTCTCCCTTTGGTTGAAATTTGCTTCTACACTTCTTCGGAATGTATCTGTATGCCACACATCCATATACTTTCATATGTTTTACTGTAGGCTTCCTTCCCGTCCATCTTTCCATTGCAGTTTTTTTTGTGCCACCATCCTTGGTAGGTATGCAATTTTTGATGTACGCTGCCGTTGCAACCGCTTCAGCCCAAAATTCTATGGGTAACCTTGCATCAATTAACATTGTTCTTCCCATATCTAGTAGTGACCTGTTTGCTCTCTCAGCAATACCATTACTTTGTGGACTGTATGGAACAGTTAACTGGTGATCAATACCTTCTTTGTTAAACAACTCTTGAAACTTACTGTTAACAAACTCAGTACCATTGTCTGACCTTACACTTTTTATACAATTGTTAGCTTCCTTTTCATATTGGCTTTTAAATTTTACAAAGTAATCAAAAGCTTCATCTTTAGTTTTGAGAAAGTATACAAACACCCTTCTACTGTAAGTATCTACAATAACATACATGTATTTAGCACCCCCCAATGACTCTTTTTCTACAGGTCCACATAAATCCATGTGTATCAAATCTAGTGGTTTCTCACATACATCATTGCTTTGTTTAAAAGGAAGTTGTACAATTTTTCCTTTTGTACATGCATCACACAATTCTAATTTATCTGAAGTTTGCTTAAAATCTAAATCTCTTACCATATCACTGTCCTTCATTTTATTTAAATATTTTTCATTCAAGTGACCTAATCTTCTGTGCCACACGTATTTTTCATTGTTTACATTAGTTTCCATACTTAAGCATGCATCCTTACAATGACTTACATCTGATCTTACATAAGTTTGTAACGTGTACATACGATTCTTTTCCTGTGCTTCTGGCACTAACATGCCATTTTTGTCAATTATCCTTGCACTATTTTTGGAAAACAACACTTCATTATCATGATTCACTAAACCTCTAACTGACAATAAATTCAAACGCAAATCAGGTACATATAATACATCATAAATACATACATCGTGAAGTTGGCCATCATTTGTGACTGTTGATACCTTAATGTCACCTTGCACTTTGGCCTCCATCGATTTTCCTTCCTCCGCAAGTTGCACTTCACTTTGCACTTCTCTTCTATTTATCAGCCAGTCTTCTTTATTTGTCATGTGAGATGTACAACCAGAATCTATACACCATACCTGCACTTCTCTTCTGTCTTCCTGCATGTCGTATACACTGTAACCAGCTTCCATGTTGTCTTCGCATGTGAATCCCGTCTGTTTCATTTTTCCCTTCGGTGTTTTAGAAGATGTAGATGCAAAGGTAGACGTAGAAGGTCTCCTAGCTTGAGCTTTCCCACCTTCTTTATTGTGCCAACATTCTTTCGAAAAATGTCCTACTTTTCCACACGTCCAGCATCTTCGCACAGCTTCTTTATTCTTCCAATACTTCTTATCCCGTGCCTTGTATGCCTGTTCGGATTTTTCATTGTAGTCCATTTTATGCAACCTAACCTCTTCTTCTTTTAAGGTATCTTGCACTTCTTCAATTGTCGCACCCCTTTGTGCTCGTAATACTGCTGCGACGTTTTCATACTTCTGATGAACACCCCGTACAATATGATACACTACTTCTCGTGTCGTAATTGGTTGACCCAATGCAGCACTTCTTGACATTATGTTTCGTGCTCTCAAAACATATTCGTCAACACTTTCCTTCTCACCCATTTTTATATTCTTCATTTCCACACCTATATCTATTATTTTGTCCTGTGTGTTTCCCGTGTGAATGCGTTTAAGTTCATCCCACACTGTTTTTGCACATGTCTCGTTAATGAACAGTCCAGCCTGGTCGGGCGATAAAGTAACAACTATGACACCAAAAGCTTCGTCATTTTTCTTTTCCCAAACAATTCTAGCTTTTTCTTCTGTTGGTTCATCATTCAATATTGCGTCCTTGTACAATCCCTTACTTCGCAACACTGCACTTACCTTTAGTGCCCAGACATGATAGTTGCCATTGTTCAGTAATTCTATCTTACTCACGTCTGCCATTCTGCTAACTACGCTCTGCTACCACTGTAGTTCCGTTTCTAGGATCTTACAGATACGACGACGCATATATTAACAATAACAACTATTAATTACTGCCAAAACGGTAAGATACAAAATTGTACAAATTTCTATGACGTCTTCACTTCGAGACCGCCATTCTACGGGATACTCACAGACTATTGAATCCCGCGTAAAGTGAGCATAGTTGCCAGTCCGCAACAAAGTGGTAGCGTCATTGCCTTGTAATGAAGGGGTCTCAGGTTTGATACCCGGTGGAGGCACAAGTGGTTCGGATTCCACTTTAAACTGTAGGTCCAGTCCCGATTAGCCTTAATGTGCATAAAGTGGGCTTAAAACACCAACTCAAACCTAGCCTTGTTTTCCTGATACCTCCCTTGTCCACGACTTTGAAGTCAGTGCGAACCCTGTAAATAAATTATCTGAAATGAACGTGTAAGTGACTTCGCCCTGGCAGTGTGTCTGCTGGCGTAATATTGTTGCTATAGTGTATTTTCGCTTTGAGAATCTTATTTGACAGTAAAAATAATGCCAGTGGCAACCAAGAAGCTATTTAACGGGGATGCATGCAAGTGGGATAGAAAATGACATTATCAACAGCTCGTAGAATCGAATTTTTTGGACTTGATGTCTTCTGCACACTGTGAAAGTTGTCTGTTATACGGTCGCACACAAGAAGAAAAGTTGCAGTAAATTCCGGTGGACAGAATTTCGAAAATAACAATGTACTTAATTTCTTGAGTGTTTTGGACAAATAACAATATATGTTAAAAGTAGTACTTCAGGCAATTTTTTGCCCCAAAAATCTAGCAATGATTCTGCTGTGAAGTGGATTCTCCTATGTACATAATATTAATTAATCCTAAGCCAATGAGTGGCAGAATGGACATCAGTTGCAGAAAACCCCTGATATCGGAGCAAGAAAACAAAGTTTTTTGTCCTGCTCAGTGGTGGCGAAAAGGGATCACAGAGCTTGTGGTGCGGGTGGAGAGCTAAATGCCTCTTATATGGTTGGTTTTCTATTGCAGTCATTGAGGAACCTTCTTCCATAATGTAAAGAGTATAGAAAATTCCCCTCTATTCTAATTATGTGAAACATTTGTGACCGAGCCGAGGCGAAAAGGTTGGGACATGGATTAAAAGGAATGGACTGTCCCGACTAAATCGGAACATCTGATAGCCTTGCATCAATGGTTGTAGAACTAAAATAGCCCAATATTGCAGACTGCAGATTTCTAGAGCCTGCCACTGTCCAGAAACAACCTAATTTGTGCAAGGACAATATCGAAATTCATGCAAAAATCAACGTAATTTTTGTAGGTTTTTATTCGTTCAAATTAAAAATTTTCATGACTCGAGGGGGAGGGGGCATGGTCCCCCTTGGGTACGGGCCATACAATAATTATTGCCGGCCTTCGTGGATATCACAGCGCGCTACGAAGCCGGAGGTCCCGCGCTCGAATGCAGGCCTTGCATTCATTAGTGTCCCTTCATTGCATATCATCCCTCATTCTTATCTTCGCGATTAGACAAAAGTGGCAGAAAAGCGAAGTAACACTAAACCAAATAAATAATAATTATTATTTCCACTATTCAAATTTTATCAATGGCCTGACACCCTTACAAGTATTTTTAGCAACGCCCATGCTCGAACCTGGCACGAAATACTAGAGCACTATATGTTTCTTTTCTACTACAAGGGAATAGCAACCTCAACACATGTTCTTCCACCTTTGTGCATGGCGCACTACTGCCCCACATCCTCTCGCTACAAGTAGGCCGGGCTGCTGCGACAGAATTGAACAAAACAAATGAACAGCGAATCAATATGCCACAGTTTGCTTCTTTTCCTTGCCATACGATATGTGTCTATGAAGAGCTATATACAAAAGTGCTAGTACTAGCAGTACTCACCGGTTATTTCACAAAATGTTTCAAACAGTACTTGATTTCCCTATATCAACTTTCTTCCTGTACACAGAACACGAGCTGTTTTCCTTAAACACGCCCACTGTCACGTGATTTCAAGGTCGTTGATAGCACAGATTAGATATAGGTCGTTGTGAAGTGCAAACTCATTCTTTCAGCTTGAAAACGGTAATTCACAATTCGTGCAAGAAAATCGTGATTAGAAAGGGTTCGTGGGGTTTTGACCGTCTGATTATAATATTTATCCATATCTAAGCATGGCATTGGATCGTATTAATAAAAATGTTCATTTCTCATCTTTTTGAGCATTTACTCCATTTCGTCCATTTTGATTAAGAGGATCTAATGTATTATTTTGCTTCTCTTCTAAAGTTTACTCTGAATTGTGCCACATGAACTTAACTTTAAATACACATTTCAAATGTTCTAGACCATCAACTTTGGGGGCTGAGACCGCTAAACCATCAACTTTGGGGGGGGGGGGGCTATGACCAGAGACAGCAAAACATGACTTATTACTATATACTAAGTACGGTATGCGCTAAACTATACAGTACTGAAACTCGCGCACCTCGAACGCGCATGTGCGTTTGTCGATGGGGCATAGCTCCAGCCGCTCGTGTTCTCAACAGTGAAAAGGAAGTTATAACTGTGTATGTCGTGTTTCTTTCAGGATAAATAAACTCACAGATGACAATAATGTAATGTTCGTCTTTGAATTTCAGTACTGTATATTTTGGCGCATACTGTATATAATTATGAGTATTGTTAACATTTTTACTAAAAAGAGTTTCAAAAGACAATGTTCATGAACTAGGGGAGTGGATGGGAGTTCGGGCTACAAATGGTTCTCACGTGACATTCAGAACGAGATCGTTGATATATTAGGGAGATCTGTTTTGCGCTCCGTGGTAGCAGATATTAAAAGTCGGGAATATTTTGCTATTATGGTTGACGAAACTTGTGGCACATCCATCCGTGAACAATTGACATTCTGCATTCGAATTGTGAATGAAAATTTTGATATTTTTGAGGAATTCATTGACTTTTACGAGATTCAGAACACTGAGGCCAAAACTTAAAAAAAGGAGGGAGTGAGTAATTCATTAATTTATTTCAGTGATCAGAGTCCCTCCCCAATAATTTTGACAAGTCGGCGCCCCTGCGAGTACCTTATTGCGGTGGTGAATTTTAGGTTCGCGCTAAATGGGTTTTGGTTGATTGATTTTGATTGAGTTGATGTTTTAAGTGGACTTTATGCACAGTAAGACTAATCGGGACTGGACGTACAGTTTAAAGTGGGATCCGAACCACCATGTGCCTCCACCGGGAATCCAACCCGGGACCCCTTGATTACAAGGCGATGTGTCTCTACCACTGCGCCATCGGGGAGGCAGGGATTTTGGTTTTTAATATTTCTATAGTATAAAATTACATTACATTTTCAAGGTAAAAAGCAATACTAGTTTTTTGCTTACACTGGTCGTGAATTTTGCCCTCGCACTAATTCAGTTTCAATTTTATTCCCTTTGAACTTACTCCTTTGGTGAATCCGAGTTCACGCTAAATCAATTTCGGTTATATTCCTTTCGCGCTTATTCCATTGGTGAAATTTTTGGTTCGCGCTAGCAAATTTTGCTTTTGTTCCTTTCCAGCTTACTGGTGTATTTTGGTTCGCGCTAAATCAGTTTAGCTTATTCCTGTGGTGATTTTTTGTTCGCGCTAAACCAGTTTCGTTATTTCTTGTGCGAAGGTGAATCGGGCTAAATCAGCTTTAATTATTTTCATAGATGTTTGTCTATAAAAATGAGTGAGTTACAGACAGTGTGGGGGAAATTCTACTGGCTGTCTAGAGACATGAATGAGATAATTGGATTTGATTGATTTGTTGTTATAAGTCCACTTTATGCACAGTAAGGCTAATCGGGA
Source organism: Lepisma saccharinum (assembly GCF_977018435.1). Taxonomy (NCBI): domain Eukaryota; kingdom Metazoa; phylum Arthropoda; class Insecta; order Zygentoma; family Lepismatidae; genus Lepisma; species Lepisma saccharinum. Next base: position 3,455,154 of record NC_139229.1, read on the forward strand.
CTGAACCTACATTTTAAAGTGGGATCCGAACCACTATGTGCCTCCACCGGGAATTGAACCCGGGACCCCTTGTTTACAAGGCGACGACGCTACCACTGCGCCATCGGAGAGGCCTTGGACATGAGATAATGATTTATATTTTATAATTATATATATATATATATATATTTTGATGCATTCACTGTATCCTCGTTGTTACGCGGGATCTTGCCGTGAATGCAGTAGGACCCATGACAGAACAAAAGGTTACACACACACACACCCACACCCACACACAAACACACATACGCGTGTGTGTGTTTAGGTATGTAGGCCTACGTTTGTGGTCACTAGAGAAGAGGGGTTATTAACGACCGCCATGTTAGGCAGATTTCAGTTGTATATTGGCATTTATCTTATTCGTATACTTTCAAGTTAAGAACTTGGATTAAATTATTTATACTTAATTGTTTTTATAATTTATGTATATATTTACGTTTTATCATATGTTATAATATTATTGCAATATTTATTCAGAATTTATAGGCTAATAATTATCCCAAATAATATATGCAACGTTTTCATTGTTTAAGCACAAGTTAAATACATCTCTTCTTAATATCGATTTTTGTTCAACAATGTACAAGATTGAAGTAATTTGTCTTCGTTATAAACTAAATCTTTATTTAATCATTTTTATGTGCAAGGGCAAATATGATTTATTTGATAAAATGAGTTTAGTTATTTCTATATAGTTTAATATTGTAATATTATAGCAAAGTATTTCTCCATCGTTTTCAATAAAATATCGTATTCCTATTGGCTGTTTATGTTAGGAGTGGGGGAACCACGTTTCGTGTTCTTGGCGATGTAAAAACTTCCACGTTGGCATTTTTAATTGTTGCCAACCTGAACTTTAGCTTACTGTCGCTAATTAACATTGATGTGTTATATAAATTATCAGTTTTCCTTGTGTTATTTTATGTTATGAGTTTGTATTGTAAGTTAGAACAATCTGTTATGCTGCGCCTCGCGCTTGAGGTCTTGCTATTAACTGTGAAGGTGGTGCGCGGACTTTCGTGTTAAATAAATTGCTTGTCACTGCCTGCGAGCGTGCATGACCCAACAAAATATAAATTTTAACTTGTGCGAATCAGTATGTACGCGCGCGATTCGTGATTAAAGATTTTGGACATTTTAATTATAAAGTATTTGGAATTTTATTTACTGTCACGTGTCGAAATTCGGCGGTTTCCTTCCAGGAGGAAGGGTGGATCGTCTTAATCCCGATCCCTGGGTGAGAACTGGTGCTCCCAACTGACCAGCCGGAGCAAGGAGCGGTGTGTTGCCAATTCGAATCTCCATACCCTGGAGTTACGAGTGGTGACACGTTGCATTGCATTTTGTGGCAGCCAGCCGTGGGGCCTTGCAGGTTGGGGAGATATCTCGAGAATTTTGAAATGGTAAATGTGGTCACTCCACACTTCGTTTTATGTCACTCAACCTTTTTTTTTTTTAAAAAAAAAAAGAAAAATGATGATGACTTTATGATCAGAACAGCTAATAGGAACTGGGCCTACAGTTTTTAAAGTGAGATTTTGACACCCACCCCCAGAAATCTAGTCTGGGATCTAACTTTTGGGGAGCTGAATCGAATTTGGGCATCACTTTTGGGGGGATACAATTTAAAAGTTTTATACCCCATAAAAATAGCACCCAAGACTACCTTGCTAAATTGCGGTTATATTTGCAAAATCATAAAAATTACTCATTAACTTGCTTCTCAGGCCCTGTTCCGCAACACTCCACCCTTACCGGGCCGCTTCTGGCAGGAAAAAGCCAAATAAACAACTAAATAGGCTCGTTAGTCCTGGTCCCATCCCGTTCCTCACCAGAGCGCTCGGAACCAAAGAATCAATCACAGGCAAGAACTTACTGATGCAGGGTGATTGCTGAATACTCGCTAAAATGGGCTTTATACATTTATTTACAATTCAACAAAACAAGGCTCGAATTCTTCCAATAATTCTCTAATTTACATTATTTACATTCCTCTAACTTGAGCCCCACGGCAGAACTGCCAAGTGGAAGCTGAGGATCGGCAGAACTGCCTCGGAATGCTTTTTCTCGGAAGCCACTGGAGCCCGAAGATCGCTCTCCCTTCTGCTATCCAGTTCCTAAACACACTCTACCTGTCCTCTGACAGAGACCATAATTATACTTCCTCCCGCGTCGCATCGGGGTGGGCTGAAAGTTCAAACCTTATTGGCTCTTATAAGCTACACAGAACCATGGAAGAAACCCAAGCATACAAAATCATACACGATCACAAAAAAGAAACAAAAAAACAAATACTGTTTGTAACAGCCCTAAGAGCTTAACACAAGTTCCATTAGCTTGTTAATTCTGAAAAATTGTTAGGCGGGCAAGTGCCCCCGTCAAGCTACACTTATTAGACTGGGACTCCTTAAATACAAGACAATAGTGATTACGCCTACTATATATTTAACGCCCATCATTGTTTTCATAATTTCATGATCAATTGCTGTTACGGAACTGATCAAGAGAATGAATTCAATATTGATTGTTCTGTACTTTTAGTCATGATATTTTATAAGTGCGTTTAGCATTACCAACTTGGCAATGCATTCTGAGACCAAAAAATATTTATAACAAAGGATACCACATTCCAACTTCTCCATGTGTTTTAATTCAGTGATGTTGAAAGATTTTGTATGTGTTGTCCACGGGACGAGACGAGACAGGCTTTTAAAAATTCGAGACGAGACGAGATTGACCATGTGTCATGAGACAAACGAATATTTTCGAGACGAGACAACATTTCCACGAGACGAGACAGGCCAAAGTCTCGTCTCGTGGGCGACACTATCAGTGTAACTTCGTCACTAGATACATCAAGCCATGGCCATGTGATTTTCCATTTCTTAAATTTTTTGGGGGCAACCAACAACCAAAAGTAACTCACCAGTAGATGCACTTGCAAATTTTCATAACCGATCCTTTGATTAACACATCCTTCACCGCTACCAACTTCATCAGATTTCATTCATTTTGAAGGCAGATTGCTGATATTGCAGGGTCCAAAATTAAAGCAACAAACTGAAATTCTTTCCCGTCTATCCATTTGACCACTAATACGATCAGGTGATAGTAACATTTATGATGTGGTAGAGCAGCCACAAGCTGAACTTCGACCATGAATAAAGAAATTCTAAATTCTAAATAGACAACTGGTTTAAGATAGAAAATCAACTAACCTTAATGTGCCAGGATTTATCAAGAAAAAATCACGATAGCAACAGGTTAAACTTGGCAAATTTATAAAAAAAAATCACACGAGGAAAGGATTTTTGTTTGTTGCTTTAATTTTGGACACTAGTGTAGTAATGCTCACTTTTTTCACTAATATTCTAAATATTCTAGCTTCACAAAGAAATCTAGCTCATTATTCTAAATAAAAGCACACTGCTCTTTTTTTCATATATATAATAAAAAATGACTTCGTAAAGGGCTATTCGCGATTAAAATTAACCGATATGCCATCTCGTGGGATTTTCAGGAAGTACTCTAAGTAGGATACGTTGTGTTGTAGTCGTTTAAAGCATGGGGAATATGCGAGAGAGTAAGGTCTACTGTTCAGTTGTTTTTTTTTGCTCTAAATCGTTTTATGGGTCAGAACAAATTAAAAGTTTTCATGTGTTACCACCCTGTGGAATCAACAAAATTAAATGTATTAATAAATCAGGGAAAACGTAATTGACAGAAGATTGGTATGGGGGATATAACACTGTAATTCGGAAAGAAAATTACGAAGAATGCACGAGTCTGCTTACTTTATTTTTCAAGAGATAAATATATATTACCATGAAAGTAAAGTTTTAAATTGTACTTTATAAATAAAGCTTTTTTTCGAAAAATCATGAAGCGTCTTACCCAATGTGTCCATGTATTATCGGTATTACGTATGTGTGAAATTTGGAACAGATGCAAGTCGATTAAGAGGGAAGATGAAAATAGTTTGAGAATGAATTAATGTCAAATGTAACCAGAAAAAAGTGGGCATGTTAATGTTACTGTTTCATTCAGTACGATGTCCTTTTTCAGTGAGTATAGCCTAGTTATGAAATCGTGAATATTATTATTAAACCAGTCTTTCTCTTTCGAGAAAGAACTGCAACGATATATTCGCAATTTTCTTCTGTCCCAGCTTTTCAAGTACAGGCCAATTTCAATTCCTTTATTTTCAATCAATTTCCGAGAACCCCAGTTACATGACGTGCAGATGATACAGCACTGCTTTGGACAACCAGTGCGTATACATAGTTTCGTCTGCATTTTCCTTGTTATTTTTACCTATAATAATTAAATGCTTAGTTCTCAGTACAGCTTCACGTTTGTTAGAGCACCTGGAATTCACATCGCATTCGCAATATTTTTAAAAAAATGCGTAATTTAAACGTTTTCTACCATACCAGTCATGACAACACGCTGCTATTTTGTACTACTGCTGAATGTGAACAAAGATTTATCCTACTTAGAGCGGCCATATTGAAAGCGACACTAGCGCTCAGGTGGTAATTTTAATCGCGAATAGCGCTCACATCAAAAATTCCATGTAAGCTACCTTCATGCACTATTGTTCCACTCATATAAATACAGACGTTCCTGTGGTGACAAGTTCGAGTCACGTGATAACTCATTTGTAAGTTCCACATTCATTTTGGGTGGCTTTTTCCTGCCAAATTCTGTGGACAAAGAAAGGGGAAGAGGGGAGGTGGTGATCAACCCTGGCCACTCCTTTGACACTTTTAGGAAAAGAGCTGCGGCGCTTGTGGCCACATCTGTGTTCGACAAATGGAGATTCCAGTTGTCTGACAGAAAATGTTGCAATTGAATGGCGAAGTGGGAAAAAGTAACTAAGTTGCCAATAATTTCTTGTTTCCACTCCAAATATCATTCCCCCAGGGATAGAATTTATCTATCAGAAGGGGGACACAAGTATCCAGAGGGAGGAAATTCCCCCATCCCCCCTACAAAACCACATAGGTTACAGATATCGTTACTCGAAAAAGTAACTTACAGCAGTATCTGCAGTACAAGTAACTCGTTACTGCTGAACAATGGCATTATTACACCTAGGCAACATGTACCACGAGAAACCAGAGCGAGGGCCTCCCCGATAAAGTCGTCGAAGAGGTCCAGTGTTCGATATCCGGTGGAGGCACATGCCACAGTTGTTCGGATCCCGCTTTTAAACTGTAGGTCTAGTTTCGATTAGCCTTTCTGTGCATAAAGCAGATTAGAAACAACCATTGAAACAGAACCGGGATGAGTAAGATAAAGGAGCTACTCTCTTCGCGCAAACTACTCGGGAGGTACTGTCGCGAGTACTCGTTCCTCTCGTTTGCCCACATGGAGACGCCACTGTACGAACAGGCTCGGGGCCGATATTAATGTTTCTATTATATGTATATATAAAATTACATATTTCTCACTGAAGAGTATAGCAAGTTATTGTATCCTAATTTAATATATAGACCGTGTTAAAAATGTAAACATAAACATTGGTGAGGTCTTGCTCGGTCCCCCCGGAACTTCCGGTTTAGGCCAGTCCCCGTTGTTGCCAGTGCAAATTCACCAGCATATGAAGTAAGAAATGAGCACTTGTTTTCATCAGTTATGCGACGATAGTCAAGGAAGGTATTTGTTAAACTTCTACTATGAAGGAGTGGACGTCTAGAATCCGTCGGATGATCAACTGCAGAGCAGATTATTAAAATATGACGTGTCTTTGTGGCCGCCAGTTGTATAGCACACTACGTAAAACTACAGAATCTAGGTACATACAAGTATCTCATGTACACGCACGACGAACGTTTAAGTATATTGAATTATTTTGTAAATGGAAAAGTGAGAGAAAGATAATTCTATAAAACAAGTGATATTATTATATTATAAAGTATGCTTAAGTGAATCTTTGCCAACAAATCTGCAGAAGTAATGACACATAACAAATGCTAGTAAATATATGTGCTTTCAACGTCGCCTTTCAACCTGAGCGATTTAGGGAAAACCTATGATATGGTATGCCACTTTCACTTGCACGAATTTACTTCAAGCAACACTGGAGTTTTCAAGCGATATCGGGGTTTCGCACAGAGGCATTCGATCTAAAGCAAACCATTCACAAGTCACGCTTGCGCAAATAACAGACCGGGGCAACACAATGTACGGTATTGATAAAGCGGCCCAGTCCGAGCGACAAGCGACACCTGCAATTTGTTGTTTTTTAATATTGATTTCCAAGAGACACGTATCGCTGCAGTCTGAAAGCTTCATTACGTGTCGCTTGGACTGGACTGTTGTTTTCTCAGTACCATACATCGTGTCGCTTCGCTCTGTTGTACTCGTATGCAAGATGAATTGTTTCCTTTAGAGTAAAGGGGCTGTTGCTTGTCGCTTCGGTGTGTAATCTCCGTGCCACTTAAAATAAGTGAATTCTCAGTGATCAATGAAATTTTTCGAACCGAAGCGACACGACAAGCTGCACGTGTCGCTATAATTCCCAACAGCGTGTATTATGCCGCCTGAGACTTGATTTCCCATGAACGGTAAATGCTTATTTATAGACTAAATGGGCCTGTGTCGCTTGTCACTTCGGTACGAACCACTGCTGTTGTGTGTCGCTTGGGTTTGAAACCTCACTAAGAGGCGTACTTTTCACCACAACACAATACGCAGATAAACGATCAACACGTTTGTAACAAAACGCAAGTCGTAAAAATCCTTTCCGGGTACCAGTCCTTTCTCGTTCTGCTTGTATCAACAGGTTTCGTCTCTCTACGTTCTTCAGAAACCTACGAAGTGATACTTGACTCAATAAATTTGTTCCCGATCGAACTGTACAACCATATGCTACACAGCTGACACCCTATTTCCTTTTAAAAGAATCACCACTTTGCCCTTTCGTATTAACGTCCATAGCATCCTAAGCGTAACCGGATGTTCGAGGGGGACCAGACGAGTGCGCATGCTCCGCAGTAGCTCCGCCTTTAACACCGTCTTAACACCAGCAGAAACTTATTTTCGTTCCATGAAAACAGATGAATTCGCACAACAGCTTTCAATTTTCGCCATGACGTCATCTGTTGCTATGCCGACGGGTTATTTGGGCACTCCAATATGGCGCTTGTGAGTCGACTTTCAAACATGTGCAATTGGATGTCCGATGAGTTTTAGTTTTGAAGTTCGTCAGTAAGTGTAAGTTTGTTGCACAAACACGTGAAAAGCTGCATAATTACTACTGTTTGTCTTGCAAACTTTGTCAAAGGTAATTTATTGTTTGTTTTTCTACATATTTCTCATACAATTGAACTAAATACTCTCTGTGATTTCAGAACCTCTTAGTGAAGGCAGCCGGTTGTAGCAAATGTTTTTTTCTCTCAATGAACTAACAAACAAATACAACAGTACAGTCTCTATTTAACTACTGTGAAACGCTTCTAACTGTTACTGTTTAAAACATTTAATTTGAAACATATTTTATCAACAAGAACTGGCTGGCTACTCGTGACAAACTCGGAACCACCAGTTTTCTTTTTCTTTTAAAGAAAAGAATAAAGTATTAAACGAAATTTCGAACTGAGGAAACTGATCATAAATGCCATCACGCGTGGTCTATACTCGCATTAACATAGTGTTTTGCTGGTGGTAATTCGTATTTTTTGGCAAGAATATTTTCACCTAATTCTTGACACCATATTTCCAGTGTGATTTAGAAACGCATTGGAAAAAACACATGAACTGAATTTCTTCTAAATTTTAATTAATACTACTGGAGGCAGTTATATGTTAATGGACGAGTGAATAGAATTTTCCTAATGAAGGAAACTCTCTCTTAAAGCAGATCGGGTAACAGTATGGTATAGGGAAAACACATTTCACTCGTTCATTTCGTCATTTTTTACATTCGTACTTACCTATTATGCATTGCGAAACATTGTTTAAGGTGGGATTCTGCTTTTTTCACGAAAATAGCTTCAATTTTCCACATATCGAGTTCGTTCCTCTCACACACAATATGCCGGAGAAATCTTGACTAATGTTGTCGATGATCAGTGGGTTTGCAGTGTTGCAACCTTCTTCACCGAAAAATACCTACTTTCGTGTTACTCATTTTGTATTTTTTTCTGGGTTCGAAAACCCCACGAACCATGCATGGATAGCCCCACAAACCATGCACTTGTAGCCTCACACACCATTCACGGATAGCCCCACAAACCATTCTAATAGCCCCACGAACCATGCACGGATAGCCCCACAAACCATGCACGGATAGCCCCACGAACCATGCACACAAGGTTAGGTTCTTTGAGGTTAGGCCAACATAGTTAAAATTGTCATGTTCTGGCAAAATTTGTTTAATATGGAATAGAGAAGAAATCCCTCAACAGTGGAAAGAATCCATAATTGTTCCTGTGTTTAAAAAAGGTGATAAAATGAACTGCAATAATTACCGTGGAATTACTCTACTCTCAACAACATATAAAATATTATCTAACATTCTTTTAACAAGACTAACCCCATATGCTAATAAAATTATAGGTGATTGTCAATGTGGATTTAAACGTAACAGATCAACTACAGATCAAATTTTTCACATCAGACAGATACTTGAAAAAAAGTGGGAATATGATCAAAATGTCCATCAGCTATTCATTGATTTCAAAAAAGCATATGATTCGGTCAAAAGAGATAAATTATATAATATATTAGTAGAGTTTGGAATACCTAAGAAGCTTGTTAGTATGATAAAAATATGCATCAGTGAAACAGAAAGTAAAATTCGTGTGGGTATTAATATGTCTGACAAATTTACAATTCATGATGGGTTAAAACAAGGAGATGCATTATCTCCATTGCTTTTTAATTTTGCCTTAGAATATGCTGTTAGGAAGGTAAAAGAAACTAAAGAAGGACTAAAATTAAATGGTATGACTCAGTTGTTAGCATATGCAGATGATGTAGACTTACTGGGGGATACAATTAAGAATAATGCTAAAATATTTTTCAAAACTGCTAAAGAGATAGGTTTGTAAGTTAACAAAGAGAAAACTAAATATATGCTTACAGGCCGAAACCAAGTGTTAGGTAATAATCAAAATCTAATTATTGATAACAACTCGTTTGAACCCGTTTCCAATTAGGAGAAATATTAACAAATGAAAATTATATTAAAGAGGAAATAAAAAGTAGGCTTAATTCAGGAAATGCATATTACTTCTCTCTTCATAAACTTTTGTCTTCTCGTTTAATATCTAAGAAACTAAAAGTTAAAATATACAAAACCGTAATTTTGCCTGTAGTATTATATGGATGTGAAACTTGGTCCCTTACATTGAAAGAGGAACATAAATTGAGAGTATTTGAAAATAAGATCCTTAGGAAAATCTTTGGACCTAAAAGGGATGAGGAGACAGGTCAGTGGAGAAGGTTACATAATTTAGAACTACATAATTTGTATTCATGTCCAGATATTATTAGAATAATTAAATCAAGAAGACTTAGGTGGGCAGGCCATGTGGCACGAATGGGAGAGGAAAGAGGAGTTTACAGGATTCTTGTTGGGAAACCTGATGGTAAGAGACCTGTAGGAAGACCAAGACGAAGATGGACCTAGGTATGGAAAAAGAGTATATAGAACTTGCTCAAGATAGGGACAGATGCAAGGCCTGTGTTGCTGCAGCCATGAACCTTCGGGTTTAAGAAGGCTAGGGAGTTAGTTAGTCTGGCAAAACAATGGCGAGTTTGGAAACACTGACCGAGGGTTACGTCATTGCACGCATGGAACATTTGGTTCATGTAGTCGAACGTAATGGAGGCAAGAGCTTTTGTGCATCGAAGAGACATTAATGTCGAAAAATGCATGATTTACCGGCCGAATCAGTTGAACGAAGGGAGAAAACACTTCCCCGAGCTTTCAAAAGTCTACAGAAACTCAGTTCCGTAAGTAATTTCTCCTGTAAAGTTGAAGAAATGTGTTTTCCCTATACCATACTGTTACCGCAGATCGTATTTGGAATATATCCAAACCCACACACCTTTACACTTTATTTTCTTCTAAATGTGTATAACTCTCAAACTTTCTTTATTTCATTGCTGCTATAGAACACTATATATACTAATGTAAATTCATCACATTTTCCTTAGATGTAGCTTTTGCATATTTTTTTTAATATATAGGGCATCAAGTCATTATTTGTATTAATTTTGTTCAAAATGAAATGTTGTATGGCTTAATTGTAACCCTATGGAAATAATAAATAATAATAATAATATTTGGCCCAGGTTCTGATTGTGTAATTCTGATATCATCATGATACACATGTACTTTGTACATGTCTTGAATTAAATATCTACTATAAGCACATACTGAATATGTTTTGTGCTTACTTAATGTGGGGCTGTTGACCCGCTGTACCTCCTCGATAATTACATTGAATTTTTTTAATCGACAGATTTCAGTGTTTTACGTAATATGAATTTGGTTCCAGTACACAGAAAAAAACAAATAACACAGATATTCGATCCTAAAGTATTGCCCATGTAAGTAAAAAAACTGCCATCATGGAGTAATTTTGCTCCTTTTTATTAGTAAAATGTATTTGTATGCACACTCAAATAGCTAAAGAGCATTTGCAAAAGACCACACCATCAAACTTAGCGCTCCTAACCGGACAAAATCATTGAAAATTGCTATCAGTCCTAAACTAACAATATAAAATTATAAACACCAATAAATGTAACATTTCTAATGTTACTTTCACTTCTATTTTAGTTTTGTAAGTTTTCAGTCCCTCATGTATTGATTTATTTTATTTCATAATACATTTATGAAACTAGGCAACGACCCATCTGCTGCTGTTGTGGAATCATGTTGAGTGCTATATTCACTTTGCAAAGCCTTTTGGCATTCTGCTTCACACTAAGACATACTTTACCTCTTGGTAACACATTTCTGCAAGCTTTAAACAACTGAAAATGTTCATAAACAACATAATTTTCATACAGCATGCAAAATGTTACACTTTCTCAAAGGAGAACGTGGGTAAAGGGGATCCTACATTTTTTTTTTGTTTGGGCAGAAGAAATCTTCCATGGTACTACTATCTGCTTATGCAAATAGATTAGGTAGGTCAAGTTTGGTTTATAATGATGCTCCTATGTATTTGCCATCTTCATATTTATACATTTTATGTTGGTTAGGATTGTTATATTTGATTGCCTTAGTTTTTCCATACATTCCTTCATGTTATTCATATGTATGCAGTACTTTCTGTGCAAGACACACACATCACACAGCAGCTACTTTTGAACATGGTCATTTGCATAAACTATTTTTCAAAACATAATTACTTGCAAATGAATATTTTTTACACACAAATTTGATATCTCTGGATTTGAAATTTACTTCCACCAACATATCTGAACAGTATTCTGAATGCATTCTGCATTTTCCTGTACAACTTGCATTCAAATCATTACATCGGGCCTCCCTGATGGCACGCTGTTGGCTCTCTCTTGCCCTCCCCCCACTTAAAAAACTGATTTACAGGCATCCTCGATGGCACAGTGGTAGCATCATCGCCTTGTAATCAAGGGGTCCTGGGTTTGATGCCCGTGGAGGCACATAGTGGTTTGGATCCCACTTTAAACTGTTGGTCCAGTCCCGATTAGCCTTACTGTGCACAAAATGGACTTAAAACACCAATTCAATCAATTAATCAATTACACAATTAGAACAGAAACCTATTATTTTTAAGTATCATTCAGTTTACACCAACATTATGAGAAAATAATTTCTGACAGTAGCAGAATGTAACATAAAGCATTTTTTTTAAAAAAAAATTATTATTTTGTTTGTTTCAGTGAATGATGGGGGAGGAAGAGGGAGATTCTAGAGGAAGGAAACAATCTCTCTTGGAGAAATATGACATCCCAATTGAACACTTGGATTATGCATACATTGAAAAATGTAAGAATGTCAAGGAACTTGAAAGAATTGTAAGAATATTAAGGTAATGTGACGTTAGTTTCTTCTCAAAATTAGCTCGTGTGCAGTACATATGATATTGGCTTTTAGCTGCTACTAACATTGTAAGTGTTGAACTCTGGAGATGCCAAATGAAAAAGCAGTAATATTATTAGAATGTATATTAAACTGAAGTAACTATTCAGTTAACTATTTCTCTGGCACACACAGGATTAATATTAACATATTGAAAATTGTTAAAATTTTGGACTCTGCTATCTATCAAACTTGAGTCTTTAGTATTATGTAGCAATGCCAAATGAAATCACAATTTTGTCAGAGGTTCGATCCCCACCACTTAAAAAAAAAAGATTGTTCAACTGAAGATGAGAGAAGATGTGCTCTTTCTAGATGCGGTGTTAGAATAACTCTAGTTGAAAGCACTAATGATATTAGGTGGCTGGCAGAAGTTTACGCTGTTACCATGTTGGAGCCCAACCCCGTGTATTTGGAGGTTTAAGAGAATGAAAGCTCTCGTTGTAGAGTTGGTATTTGTAATGCATATGATATAAACTGACAGTATTTGCTCGAAAGGTCAGGGATGACACAAAAGTGCCCCAGAGAGAGGTTGGTCTGACACTCGATCTAGGCAACGCAGTCTGGTTGGCGTTGCCACACAAGAATACAAATGTAGAACAAGTGGCGAAATCATTGGTACCTTTTTGTATGATAGTAATTTAGCCAGTTTCTTCTCCAGGTGTGGAAATTTATATTTTGATATGCAACACAATTAATGAAAAGTATTTTTTGTAGATTTGTCCTTAAGGGGAAGAGTGACAATTACGCACCAGTTATGCATTTATTTCAATATCGTCAGAATGGGCACTAATACTAAAAGAACCCTTGACTGTTCAAGAGAGCAAATGGGAGTTTCGACTTTTCCTATGGCTAAGACAGTTCAACATGTCCTTTTTCCATCCATGTCATTGGATGTTTGATATTCCCGAGAGAATGAATAAAACAGTGCTCCCATAAGCGTAATGCATTTCTCCTTGCCTCTTACGGCCATCCTGGCAGTGTTGGCAAACTCAATGTACATAAAAGAGCTAAGTTTCACCTTAATCAGAGCTAAAGTTGACTTTCAAGGAGCTAGATTAACGAAGGCTTCATAAAGTGCCTCCTATGGTAATTTTAGGTGTCAAAGTGATGACAAGGTATTCTTTACTCTGATAAGCTTACTTTTCATTTTTCCTTGTAAATTTTTCTCGCAATCGGTTTTGCCACCCGGCTGGTGGCTTTGTCAGGCATGTACTGTCTTGCTGTGGATGGCATGGTTCCTTCTTCTTTCGCTTGTGCTCGTGGCGGCGCTAGTTGATGCGGTCCTTTCACTTTCTACCATTCTGGTGCAGGTGTATTGCTTCCTTCTTTTGCCGGGCATCAGGGTTTTGGCTCTGTACGCTATGGTTCTCTGTCTCGTCGTCTGCTTTCATGGAACAGCGTTTGTTCTCATGTGTAGGTGGGGTATTTTCACCATCTAGATCTGGTGGCATCACCCATCTCAATAATCCACCAATGGTTGCATGAAATTTGAAATAAAGGAATCCCGGTTAACAATATTATGTCATCTTAATGTCAGCTATGGCACTATAAAAAAGCAGCTGAGGAGGTAAGAGAGAGTGGGGCGATGCAGCCAATATAACAATATCAAATCACATGCAAAATTATATACTCATTGCAAAAGTTGGTATTTTTGGGTCAGAGCCAGTGATGGCATAACAAGGGGCAGGGAGCAGGTACCACAGTTCACAGGCAAATGAGTGTACGAAAGAGCCAGATCTGGTTCCAAAAGAGCAAAGCTGGCAACAGTGCTCGGAGAGAAGGACCTAGGGGAAATTGTTACTCCCCCTGATGTGTATAAGTGAAACAGAACTTTTCTTATGTTTTTAATATTGATGTAAACAGATCTTGCTTTCAAATTTCAGATCAGAGGAGGAAGGGTTGTTCCCACATCTGACTGAGTTTGCCGAAAATCATTTGCAGAAATTCAAGCCAAATAGTAAAGTCTTACGCCATGCAGAACCAGTTCTTACGAAAGCTATGTTGGACAAATCAGAGTGGAATAAGTTGTCAGAAGATATGGAGGTATGGCTTTATAAGATATATCTTTCCTGTTGTTTGTTTCTACATTATGCCACCTCTCTCTCAAGGTTATTTACAACCCTGGGACAATACAAGGACACATTCATGAATTTGAAGCTGGGATCTGTGGCTTCATTGAACTTTAAACTAATTAGTCTTCCACAGGCTCAGACTCTTATATATTTCTAGTAGAAAAGGAGCTAGTTAAGGTGACATTGGCCACTACAAATACTAGTGCATTTCTTAAATATGGAATTTTAAATTATTGGTTATTACAGCTACTTCTTAGAAGCACATCTTCCACAAGTTAACACATATCCAAAAATCCTGTTATTTAGTAATTTCTAGGAATGGACCAATATGGAATTTGTATAAAATTTACCAAAAAGTCGATTCACAAATGATCCTTGAAAACATTGAATGTCTCGTCTCATGTAATGAACATCACATGTATCATATATACCAGGTGAATTGCTCCCCAAATATTTCAGAAATGGAAGGTGCTATTGATGTGCTTTTTTCACAGAAATGAAGTGTAACCAAGGACTCATTGTAGCCCTTACACAGATTTTTATAATTATCAGAATGTGTATTTATTTTAGAAACTGACAACTGCCGGTCTGTACAATTTTCAAACTACGATAGCTCGAAAACTACTTGTACTAGAATCCTGAAAGAAACACCATTGACATTCTAATTTACTCTAGTTTCATTTTGTTACTGTCAATAGGCATTGTTCCATTTGAAAAAAAAGTAACTTTCTAAAATAAATACACATTCTAATAATTATAAAAATCTGTGTATGGGCTACAATTATGAGCCCTTGGTTACACTTCATTTCTGTAAAAACCACATCAATAGCACTTCCATTTCTGAAATATTTGGGGTGCAAGTTTTAGGTGATTCACCTGCTATATATGAGAGTGTGTAATTTCTTGGTAATATTTTTCTATTCCCATATAATTTTTATATAATGAAATATCCAGTGAGCCTAAATTGTTTATATGGCTTTTTATTACCTAATATACACAGTGCAGCAATTTGAAATCGAGACTGGTGCTGTAAAAAATAAATAAGTCTTCATAGAAAGTTACTTACCAGGGATCATTCAAAGTAGGACCCTCCTGCATCCACACATCATAGCGCAATGCCTACCGTGCATGGAAGGATTGCTGGAATTCGTTTTGTTTAACGCTGTTTAAAATCCATGTCGTAGCCTTCTTGATTGTTGGTATATCATAAAAGTAGAAACTCAGTGCAGATTTTGGTTTAGAAAATAAAAAATAATCACACGGATCCAGATCCGGTGAGTAGGCAGGGTGTGACAACACACAGAGTCGATTTAGGGTCAAAAAGTTCTTCGCAATTACAGTCTTGTGAGTTAGGGCACTGGCATGAAGCAGACGCCAGCTGCCATCATCCCGATACTTGGGCCTCTCACGTGTTATTCTTTGCATCAAACATTTCAGTACCTCAAGATAAAATGCAGCAGTAACAGTCAGTCTGAAATTTCATTCTTCAGTAATGATTGTCCTCACTTTGTCAACCAATTTTGGTGTTCTCAACGTCCCTGCTGCACCTGGATGCTCGTTGTGTTCAATTGGCTTCCGTCCTTCACTGAAACGCCTGAGACATTCAAATACCTGCGTACAGGATAAACAATTGTCCCTATAGACTTGCTACAACATGTGAAACATTTCTGCAGCAGTTTTACCCAAGAGCGCACAAAACTTGATGTTTGCTCTTTGTTCCATGTTGAAATCACGATGCACTTTCACGACACGTGCCCACATTCAACAACACCAGAAGCGGTAATGTCACTCAAGGTCAACAAGCTCTGCGTCAATTGTTCGTGAGATACCCGTTACTTGTTCTTGTCTTGATGTCAAATTGCCGTACTGTGTATGTTTACTGTTCCCAGGGCAATTATTTTTTGTGAGTCTATAGGTATATTAACAATTTGGTGAAAATTAACTGAGCAGAAATATGGTAATTTATATTTGTATTATTGATGTAATCCATTTGAGTTTGTTTTATTTTGAGGTCACTTTATGCACAGAAAGGCTAATCACGATGGACCTGCAGTTTAAAGTGGAATGCAAACCACTGCAATGTGCCTGCACCAGGTATTGAACTCGGGACCTCTTTGATTACAAGGCAATGTTACCACTACTCATCGGGGAGGTCTTGAGGTAATCAATTTGTTTACACTAGTTACAATTCTATGAAGTGTACGAGAAGCCATTTAATATGAAACCATTTTGTTGTATTTATTTGTTTGCATCAATAACAGCATAAATAATTTTTACCATTGTGGAATTCGCAAGATCAAAATTTCATGTAATATTTTATAAATACTCTCCTGAAATATTATGAAAATGGCTGGATGTTGATAGGTCGATATTTGTAGGCATGGACTGCAGACATGAAGAATCTTGAAGATAAATTTAAGTGCGATTGTAGTGAAGCAGTGGATGAACCTGCTCTGCCATCTATTCGAAGAGTGAATATTGAGAAGAAAACGAAAGAGAAAGAAAAGGTAACCTTTTTTGTGTTCTTTGAAAATTTTAAATAATTTTTGGTCTTTATATTGAAACCAATGAATAAGTGGCACACCATTGGTTAAGCCGTGAATGCCACAGAATTTCACTTCTGACTTGTTGAAGGTAAAGTTCCCCGTGCCGTGATTACACATGTAGAGGATGTGTGGGGTAGGGCCCCACACTCCGGCCATCTTTAACCCCCAGTTACCCATTGATTTGAGGTTGGGCGAGTCCCAGAGCCACTTTATGCAGGGACGAGGCTGGACAAATTCCAACCCTGGGAATCGAACCTGGGTCTCCCTTGGGCTGTCAAATGCCCTACTGACTAGACCATCATGGCTCTCATCACTTCTGGCTTGGCTTATTTTTATCTGTAGCAACAAGGAGTGTATATCATGTATAGCTCTTAAGAAATAGTGCATTAATTGCGGCCATGTGGTGCTGCTAAGACACTCTTTACCAGCCATCCGAAGCAGTTTACACATGCTGGTGAAACAGCTTTACCACCTGTCTCTTAAGGTTAAAATAAATCCCTTTAGTATTATGTGGGTGTATATATACAGGACTGTCTAGAAAGGTGGATCACAAAGGCAATGGGGCTCGATGTGTTGACCAAACTTTCATTGGCAATACAGTAGGTCCTCGATTGTAAGAAAGTCAATACAGGGTGTTTCCGGGCTGAGGATACAAAGTTTCAGGGATGATGGAGAAGGGCACATGTATCAATTTGAGATAAGGAACCCTGGTCCAGAAACGACAGTCGAAAGTTATAAGCTAAAATCGGTGTATGAAGATGTAATACTTTCATTATCTGCACAAGTTTCACAAGCTGCTACATTCACAACAGTTGTTCAAGGTGGCGTCCCCCAGCTTCCATGCAGGCATGACATCATCGCACAACGTTCTGGCGTACCCGTTGGAACAACCCTGGGGTCGTTCGAACAATGTCACAGGAATCGAGACTGCAGAGGATCTCCTCGCAAGAATTCTTGCTTCCTGGGTATGCCAAAACTTTGTGCGATGATGTCATGCCTCCAGCGAAACCGAGGGATTCCACTTTGAACAACTGTTGTGGATGTAGCAGCTTGTGAAACTTGTGCAGGTAATAAAAGTATTACATCTTCATACACAGATTTTCGCCTATAACTTTTGACTAAGTCGTTTCCAGACCAGGGTTCCTTATCTCAAATATATACATGTGCCCTTCTCCATCATCCCTGTAAGTTTGTATCATCAGCCCGGAAACACCCTGTATAATAATAATAATAACCCATGGCGTGACAGCACTTGTGAATGGCCTTGGTCTATCTCTCGACTGCCAGTCTCCCTCCCACAATCCTTCCTAGAGGTATGGAGTTCTTCAACTCGTAATTGGGGAGATGTGGGGTCAGCACGTTGAACCCTCAGCTGTTGTAGGAGATATCCGTGACCGGATTACGCTACAAAGATCAATGCCTCCACCTTAATGACTCTTCATATTGTTATCAGATTGCAATGAAACTTTACACACATATAATGCGATATGTTACTAATGCACACAATAGGTAGCCAACATGTGTATCTATTTTCACACAAACTTTCCAATTGTTCTTCCTTCAAAAACTTTTTACAGTAGAGGAGGAATTAATTTCGGGGTGATCTTTGTACGTTTTTCATGGGAGCAAGCCAGAGAAACTGCAAATGCAAGAAAATGTAAAATGGAAGAAAGTTTCATAACATTTTACTATGTTGGGACCATCAGGATTGAATGTATAATGCAGGAAAATGTAAAACCTGGGAACGTTAAATCTGAGTTCCACTGTACGTTGATATTTTATGGATTCACTTCTTAACATTCATTTTGTTTCTTGCAGGTTTCGTCATTTTAAAAATTATGTGCTGTTATTTAGCAAAATTCTTTTCTTTATAGACTGGAAATAAGTCCCAGAGAATTAGTTCATTTGACTATGCAGCTTGGGATAAATATGATGCTGATAAGGAGCTACTGAAGATGGAGTTGGAGGAAGAGCAAAGAAAGGAAGAAGTAGAGAGGAATAACAAACATAAGGAAAAGAAAGAAAAACTTCAGAAGAAGAAAAAGTTGGATGAAATGCAAGAAATAATTGAAGCAACTCGTAAGTGTATAATGCTGTCCTGAATGTTCGTATAATCACCATTTCACAATAAAATCTAAGCTGAACCATTTACGGTAGAAAATCAAACAAGCCATCAATATAATGAAAAAAACTGGAAGTTTTATTCCCACTCAGTGGTCTTATTCAGCTTAGCCGATGCTCCACTAGGATCATTATTGTGTCACAAAATAGCTAATGACCAGCAGAAGGCATATTGTGTGTTGGAGCTATCGAGAACTGATGCAATCACAATGGTGCAAAGACATTTCCGCATGCTTTTCAGTAGTAATGCATAAGTTTCACTCTCGCGAAGGATTTGCCAAAGTTACAACTGCGAATTGTTAGTGTCTTCGAAATTCTTGACAAGGACTTGCTGTCTCGTGTATAGCAAGTACTTGATTATCGTTTGGACCTTTTCTGCGTTACACGTGGTTCCCATGTTGAATCTTTATAATGTGAGTCATGTGAGTAAAACTTCAAGAGTTCTTCTTTATATTGATGCCTTGTCTGATTTACTATCATAAATAGTAACATCATAATAGCTGTGTAAAGTTGCACCATTCATTTTGAATTACCCTGTATAATGTAGCATTATTTAAAATATCAAGCTGCAAGAGTGTAACTTCTTTTCTGTTGTAGTATATTTATATATTTCATAGGGATGATTCGATATAATTTTTTTGTGATATTCTAGTAAGCTGGTAGAAGTTCCATGAAGAATGTCAATGATTCTCTCACATTCACCACCTTGATTAATGTTTGCATATACAGGGTGTTTCATAAGTTCGTTTACAATGCTTGGGAGGTGATTGTACGAGTGAAAATAAGGTGGAAAGTTCATGTAACGAAATTCCGGAAACTGCTTTGTTGTCGAGTTATTGACCTTTGAAAACGTGGGAAAATGATTTTTTGAAGTGAATAATGGCAAAACGGGTGGAGAGAAGTCGTCGGTGTTGGGCGGTCCACTAAGAAATTGGGTACGCTCTTGTCAAAAAATCATGTGGCAATGTTGTGCAATGTCGGCGCAAGGGATTCCCCAAAGGACGCGAACGAAGATGTTCACGGGAGTGGGGTGGGTGTACGTTCTGCGTGAGCTGATATCGACGAAAATTGGCATGTGTTGAATGGCACCAAAAAACAAAGAAAATTTCCTGAGCGAAGGGCACCATGACGTAAAAACGAAAAAAAATGAACTGTCGTAGATTGCATACCCTGAAGGGCACACAGTATGCTTAATGGAGATGTGAAGGGAACCTCATCACAGACGGTTTTCAATGTGTCCACCATGTACTTCCAAGCAGAGGCGACAACGGCGAATCAAGGATTGTCTAGTGTGACCCAACAACCCCGGCGTTTCTGCTATCGATGCTGCAGCTACATTAATACGGGCAACGAGGTCCTCGGCTGACAGGACAGGTGTTTCATAAACGAGGCGTTTCATCTCTCCCCAGAGGAAGAAATCCAGGGGCGTAATATCAGGCGATCGAGGTGGCCATCGCACAGGGCCTCCCCTGCCAATGCACTGGTTGTGGAATACGGTATTGAGGAAATGGCGCACATTCCGATTGAAATGTGGGGGTGCACCGTTATGTTGAAACCACAGTCTTTGTCTCAGTGTCAAGGGCACGTTCTCTAGTAGTTCAGGCAAAACCTCACTGAGAAATGCTTGATAAGTGGGTCCACATAGGCGAGCAGGGAGAATGTACGGTCCAATCAAATGGCCATGCAGTATTCCACACCACACATTCACTGCAAATCTGTGCTGATGATGTGCCACTAGCAGTGCATGTGGATTTTCATGTTCCCAAACATGACTGTTTTTACTATTGAACACACCAGTTTTCGTGAAGATAGCCTCATCAGTCCATAGTACCGTATTCTGAAAATTGGGGATAGTTTCAATTTGATGAAGAAACCATTGGCAAAAGTCCTCACGTGGGCCAAAGTCCCGAGGTAAAAGATCTCGCACTTTCTTCAATTTGTACGGCTGCATCCCCTCTTCTGCCAGGACTCGCCACACATTCACATGGGAGGTGTTTCGTTCGTGGGCTAGTGCGCGCGTACTGGTGCCTGGATGTTCCAACACTGCAGTTAGCACATCTTCCACAAACCGTCGTGTTCGCACACTTCGTGGTCGTCCAACTTCTCGACGAGGTGGCAACACTGATCCTGTTTCCCGAAGTCGAGTGTCTACAGTTTGAAATGAGGTGTGCGATGGTAACACCCTATTTGGAAAACGTGCTCCATACAGACGCCTTGCAGCACAGCTATTATCTCCAGCCTCCCCATAAACCAGATGCATGTCCGCCAGCTCTTGGGACTTGTATGCAGCCATCCCTTACACCAGGCTACAAGTGTTTATGGCCGTTAACACTAGTACACTTCACAGAACACGATGGGCTGTGGCTAAGAATTAACACGTAACACTGCTACATCAAATGTTTGCCCAACACTACTGTCCAAGAACCTCACGTCTTTCCATTCAACCGTGAATGTTTAACAACCTGCTGCTGGCACAGCACCTGAAGCACGAATGGCACAGACATGTGCTCTCCTTCATGAGGAAACCTACACTGTTGGCGCCCGTAGTGGGAAATGTGGTACTAAACGTCAGATCACATGGACACCCATGTGATCTGACGTTTTTACGTCATGGTGCCCTTCGCTCAGGAAATTTTCTTTGTTTTTTTGGTGCCATTCAACACATGCCAATTTTCGTCGATGCCAGCTCACGCAGAACGCACACCCACCCCACTCCCGTGAACATCTTCGTTCGCATCCTTTGGGGAATCCCTTGCGCCGACATTGCGTGATTTTTGACAAGAGCGTACCCAATTTCTTAGTGGACCACCCAACACCGACTACTTCTCTCCACCCGTTTTGCCATTATTCCCTTCGGAAAATCATTTCCCCAAGTTTTCAAGAGTCAATAACTCGACAACAAAGCCGTTTCCGGAATTTCGTTACAGGAACTTTCCACCTTATTTTCACTCGTACAATCACCTCCCAAGCGTTGTAAACGAACTTACGAAACACCCTGTACATTACAAAGCAAGTTTCAGGCAATTACATGGGAGAGTTAATGAAATGAAAACCTTAATTTGATTTTGTTTGTAAAGTAGATTTCTGTATGTAGGGTTGCACTATTTTACTTCATTTTAGCACAGACCTATCGCTGATCTACATATATTTTCAACTCTTGAGTTACTGCCTGTATACCTTTAGAAGAATAAGTCTAAATCGTTATAATTAGGCTTGCTGATAACCGACAGTACTTGAACAGTATTAGCCGATATAGGGATATTGGTTTATCGGTAAAATTACTGGTAATTGTACCAATCTGATATAACAAAAATATGTAATTTAGTGGAATATTGTGCCATTTTATTGTAATGTTTTGGATATAAACATACAACCTCATTCCGTATTTTTTAAGAAAATGCAGCACATAAATGTAATTAGCCTATCTGTGCAAAAAGTGGACTTGAAACAAACAAGCAATACAGCAAAGGGCAGGCTCATAGAATTGACATATACATATGAATCAAAGCTTTATAAGTTTGTCCTTCATTTAGTGTATTTTTAAGATATTTAGTGTGAATAGTAGAGTGCTGCAGGGAGAGCATTTCACTTCAGCACCAAATAGTTTGCATGGACGATGCTGAATTGAGAGCTGCTTCGCTCGAGCGAATAATGCTCGAACGGTCAAAATGATCGGTGTACGCTCGAAGCCCAGTAGTACACGTATAACCGTAATTTGTCTCTGGTGGTAAGCACTCAAATATGGACCGTTAAGTGAACAACGCAGTTAAATTGAAACTTAAGTGAAGATAGTCATTATCTCCATGTTAAAATGTAGTTTAGGCTATCTTACCAATACAGTGATATATGAAAATGAAACAGGTTTGTGGGCTGAAATTACCAAGGTGGATATTTTACATACAGTACATGTGTCTAGAATTATTGTCACATTAAAATGATATGGAATTGTATTTGCTTGAGCATAGCATGCTCAAGGGTGGAGACTCGAATGAGGACTAGCAAGCGAAAGTGGTCTGTCTCATGCAGTACTCTAATGTATAGTCATAGATGCATTTTTTAAAAGCCCCATCATAACTTTACAGATACTCTGTATATTTGGTGCCGGACCCTGTGGCCGAGTGGTTAGCACATCATGCTGTAATGCCAAGGGTCCCAGGTTCGAATCCTGCTCGGGCTTGGTTGTTTGTGAATGTCCATTCATCATTTTGTCACTCATCCCTATTTTCACAAATTAGCCAAGAGGCACAAAACGCAAAGTAAAATAAACTAAAATCAATCGATCAAACAATCAATCTGTATATATGGTAACCTCAGACTTCAACTTAATTTTGATTTTGACTGTACAGTGGCGAAATTGACATTTTTTAATATATTTGGTAGGTCACTACAGCCAAGCAGAGAAGGAAGTATGTGCTAACCGAGAACGTGAGAGAGGAAATGAATATTTCAGAACGCAAGATTATGAAGAAGCAATCCGATACTACACACGCAGCATTACAATACTGCCAACTCCTGCAGCTTATAATAATAGGGCACAGACAAGTAAGTCTCAAAATTTAACAACCATTTTATACACACTTTTTAAATTTCCTATACTCGAGCAATTTTTCATTGATGTATCAGAAGCATAGTAAGGATGCATTTTTTTCTAGTATTGCTGTTAATATACTAAGAGTTGTTGGAAATATTGGAACTTTGATATTGCGACATATCGTCAAGATAATATTGTCACAGATGATATGATACAATTTTTTTCTGCATCGTGATATCTGCGATATATCGTCTCCACGATATACATTGCCTAATATCATGACAACATATTGCTGACACAATATATATATCATTTAAATATTGTGATGATATATCACCAAAATATCATGACAATATATATCGCTGACATGATTTACCGTATTTACTCATGTATAATGCTAACTTTTTCCAAAATTTTTGCTCCCAAAAACTGTGGTGTGTATTATGCACAGAATAATTCGGACAGCCAATATGAAACCGTACAGGGTCATTCCATGATTTTGTGAGACTTGCATTGATTTTTCATGTTTATGGAACCCTTTCATTTTATATATTGTTGTAAAGCTTAAATCCTGCAGTTTATGATATGAATATGATAACAATATTACATACAAGATGGTGACACTAATGTGAAATGCAGTTGAAATAACTTCATCACAAAATGAAGGAACGTTCTGATTTTTATGGTACTTTGCGTGATAAGGAAAAAAAGAATAATAATTGAAATGTGTTACTGGCCAAATAATATTATATATATGGAGTGTGTAAATGCCTTAATGGAAGAAATCTTTTGCTGCTAACTGCTAGTTTGAGGGTCCTGAATGTGCCTCATATAAATGTTACGTTAGTCATGGAAAAAGTATATATTTTTAAGTTTTTTAGAAAAACTAAGGAAGGAATGAGTAAAACTGCGTATACTGTAACAGTTTGAAAGCCATTTCCCATGATTTTTCACTTTCTAATGTAATGTTCTGCGACACCAAAAAAAAGCAGTGCCATTCTAGCAAAATTCAAGAATGCACCTCCCCTTACATGGGATGTGTATCAGCTGAAAATAACTTCCTGAGCACTGCAAATCCATAACGTAATTTTGATCTCGCTGTCTACTATTACAGAATAAATACAGGATCCATTCTGAAAGTATTCGAACTTATTTATTTGCAAACAATTTATTGATGACAATTACAACTGCTGTCAATATTCTTCAATGTAGGCACCTTCAGCCTCAATACGAGGGCCACTATTTATATTTTGAGCCTTGGCAACACTGATTGAAGTTAGGCACGATTTGACGTTTGCACGGAATCGTCTGGCATTATTGACCATAACGTACTTCAAATGTTTTGTCAATAGCTTGATTTGTGTTGTTTATGTTGCCGTGGAGATTGTGCGACAACAATAAAATGGAATTAACTTGTGAACATTTTCGTGCGATGATTTTTTACGATTTTCGACGTGGATTATCAAGACAAGAGTGCATCGATCAACTTACTTCCACATTTGGCGATGAAGCCCCATCCTTTGCCACTGTGAAACGCTGGTATAACGAATTTAATCGTGGCCGCCATTCGCTCAGAGACGAGATTCGCGAAGGTCATCCAAAATCAGTTGTTGTTCAAGAAAACATTGATGCTGTGCAAAACCTAATACTGCAAGATCGTCATGTGACATACTGTGAGATTGAGGCAACCATAGGCATTAGATCCACCAGCATATATAAAATATTACATGATCATTTAGCTGTGAGAAAGGTATGTTCTCGTTGGATCCCACACAATTTGACAAAAACTCAAAAAGACGCTCGCGTTAATTGGTGCAAACAAATGCTCAATAAATACAATCGTGGTGCTTCAAAAGACGTATATAAGATTGTAACAGGTGACGAATCATGGATATATGCATATGAGCCGGAACGTAAACAGCAGTCGACTGTATGGGTGTTTCAAGATGAACCCAATCCAACAAAAGTTGTTCGCGCTCGAAGCACATCGAAACAAATGGTCGCCTGTTTTTTCGGGAAAACTGGTCATGTGGCAACTGTGCCTTTAGAGGAACGTAGAACGGTCAACTCTGAATGGTACACAACAATTTGTTTGCCAGAGGTCTTCGGTCAAATATGGAAAACAAACAAACGCCGTCGGATCATTCTTCATCAAGACAATGCCAGCTGTCACACATCTCGTCTAACAACCGACTTTATGAACAGTCAAAAAATCGAATTGATGGGTCATCCACCGTACAGTCCTGATTTGGCACCCAATGACTACTTCTTGTTCCCGAATGTCAAGAATAAATTGCGTGGACAACGATTTTCGTCGGCGTAAGACGCCGTTGATGCGTTCAAAAACCATATTATGGAGGTGTCTCAAGAAGATTGGAAAAACTGCTTTGACAAATGGTTCGAACGAATGCAAAAGTGTATTGACCATAAAGGAGAATACTTCGAAAAACAATAAAGCAGTTTTCAATGCCAAATTCCTGTTTTTCATTGTTAGGCTCAAAATGTAAATAGTGACCCTCGTACAGTGAGTATAACGACTTTTCCACTGTTCACAGCAGTCCTGGAAGTCCTTGACTAACACCCTCTTTACCACCCATGGTGGTCCCAGCGTGGCAGCTTGAACCTCTTCAATTGACGCAAAATGCTTCCCCTTGAGCACCCTTTTGACCTTGGGGAAACAAAAAAGAAGTCGGCTGGTGCCAAGTCCAGGCTGTAAGGGGGATGAGGCAGCATTGCCATGCGTACGTTGGCCAAAAACTCACCTACCAACAGCGCTGTGTGAGCCGGCACATTGTCGTGGTGAAGCACCCACCTGTCGGGGATGTCAGACCGGATGCGCTGGACCCTCTGTCGGAGATGCTGAAGCACTGTTTTGTAGTAAGCTGCATTCACGGTGGTCCCAGCAGGTACAAACTCTTTGTGCACGACCCCCTACGCGTCGAAAAAGACGAGGAGCATTGTCTTCACCTTTGATTTTGACATCTGGGTCTTCTTTTGACGAGAGGACGCAGGGGTGTGCAATTCTGAACTTTGTCTTTTGCTTTCGGGGTCATACTAGAATAGCCAAGTTTCATCCCCAGTTATCACTCGGTCGAGAAATTTCACAGCGTAGCGCTGTTCCAAAGTGCGCTCCATTTTCACCAAATCCACCAACTGCAAATTCTCGACGCGAAGTTTTTCCATGTACACAACACGAGCGATTGCACCTCAACCACTGCTCGCAGGCAACTGAACGAGGCCTTGTTTTGAAGGTTAAGGTTCCCACTGCCCCCTGGCATAGCTTACCTGAACCCTCGACCGATTCTTGTGCTGCGCTGCGGACAGTTCGGATACTTTCAGAACGGACCCTGTAAGGTGGTTAAAGAGTGAAAGCTTTGGGATCCTAAACACAGTGGAGGGAGAGGGGGGGAGGTGGTGACTCATTGCATACACAAGTGATATTCTTCTCCTCTTGGTCCACATAGTAACAGGTGATTCATTGAATAGGTATGATGTCATTCACTCTTGATCGACATAACAATAGCTTTACGACCTACAACCAAGAAAGCCATTTCTTGAAACTGGATTATACCGCACATTATATACGAGATGTAATTGTTTGTCACTTTTCCCTATCAAAAACCAGGGTGCGCATTATACACGCACGCGTAAATACAGTATATCGCCAAAATTGATATTGCCTGGATATTTTTTCAATATCGCGATATATCATCTGGATGATATATCGCCAACACTAGTGTTGAATTATATAATACTCGTACAAAGAAGTAATGAGTATGATTATTTATATTTTAGATTTAAAACTGAAGAAATATGGGTCTGCATTGCTCGACTGCAATCAGGTGTTGAGGTCTGAACCTAACAATGTAAAAGCATTGTTGCGAAGAGCTATGGCATATGAGTACAAAAGCGAGTTTACAAAGGTATGCATTCCTTTTCCAAGAGAAATTTTGTGTTTATTCGTTAGTCAGTAGTCAAGGCACTGTAGATGATTTTCAGCACAATAGCATAAGAGTAATATGTAAAAGTTTATTTATGATTGAGCGTGATAATGGATTTTAAGGTGCGGCACCATTCCAAAAATATAGCTGTTTTAATACTGATCGTTTGAGATATGTATTTTAGGACGTGAAATCAAGTAAAATGAACACACTTTGTTGCACCTTTTCATGAGATTATCTCATTTATCCCTTTTTACCCTTCTTCTATGCTTCAGCACCTTTTTCCTTCTTTTTCTTTCACGTTTTGTTAAAACATTGGACAGAAACATAAATGATTTTCATTCTTCTTGAGCAGCTACATAAAATCCTACAGTCTGATTTTGTAGAGCAGAACGATATTTCCCAAGATAATGTAGTTTCTCCACATATAAGGATCACCTGAGCTCAGAGTGTCAGCAACTTACATTCGAAAACATAGAAATGATGAGTTCAAGAAGTTGGTTGAAACGCAGTGAATGCCACGGTTTACTTACTAAATACTGGTTACTTTATATAATTACTGATTATGTTATTTGCTACAGTGTTGAATAAAGAACTTTAATGTAACTGGTTCAGACCTGAAGAAAGGCATTTTAGCATCTTTTTTTTTTTTTTTTGCACTTTTTGAAAATATTTTCAGAATCTTTTTCTCCTTTCTCAACCATAATTTTCACCTTAAAATCCTTTCCCTAGTGATAAATGCAGTTAAAGTATTGATCCCATTTCTTTAGTTTGTTTTTAAGTCCATTTTATGCAGTGGCGTGTCCAAGGGTGGTTGGTGTGGGTTATACTCCCCCCCCCCCCTTTTGGCCTAGTACATATTCCTAAAAAAAGGAACATCAAATGCAGGAAAAGATGGCAAAATGAGGGCTGACTACTAAAAATGTATACTTAACCCCTCGTTTCAAAAAACCTAGGCATGCCACTGACTTTATGCACAGCGAGGCTAATTGGGACTGTACCTACAGTTTAAAGTGGGATCCAAAGCACTATGTGCCTTCACCAGGTATCAAACCTGGGCCTCCTCGATTATCAGGGAGGCCCCACCATTTGCATAGAGTACTATGTGTGTTATTTGATACAAAATAATCCATGGCAATTATGAATGTGTAGCACTTGGCTACATACAACACAGGATAAAATTTATTTTTGAGGGCTAGTAGCTCTGAATAAGGGCCTGAACTATCCCTCTACACACTGCGAATTTTTGTCATTGGATCACAGGAAATTCTGTGTGTGTGTTGAGGGGGTCAAGGGGTAATAATTATGGTGGTTTTAATGTAGAACTTTGAGTTATACAAGGTGTATATTTTCACTTATATTGTATATATAAGGACCTCACAGGCATAGGTCACACAGAGTTCCACATTTCCTAACAGCAGCCCAGCTTTATTTTTCATTATCAGAAAAGCATCACAAAATAAAAAGGTAAAAAAAGTATGTAAGCATGTAATGCCCAGACTCATGGTCTATTCTTGTTTGAGCCCAGATTTTGTATATTTATTATTTTATGCAATTAGTTGTGTAAAAGGTAATGGCAAAGCATTGTACTACATGTTAAATAATATATGTATATTTTTTATTCCATTAGGCTCTAGCAGATTTCCAGAGAGTCTTGGAACTTGACCCAAATAATGCCACTGCCCAGAATGCCATAAGAGAGTTGCAGAAGAGGTGCAACATTAAGGAAGAAGGAATGAAAACAAAAAGGTACGTTAAGAGAAATCTTTCTTTTGCATGTCAATTGTTGTTCATTGGCAGGTTTGTGTAAAAGCCAATGTCTTCCATATTTCTATACTGCAATTTCTAAGCAATTTTAAGCGTGTTTTATAAAAAAAAATAGAAAAATATCAATTTCAATATAAAAAAATCATAAAAAATATTTTTTATTGATTTTTATCCACCCGGCCCCTAGTAAAAATGCTAAAATATTTAACTAATATTATTATTGTGTTACACTTTGTTGGCATTCAACATATTCTTCTGAAACATATTAGATATGTGCCTCCCTCTTTTAATGTTCTAATTCCTGGGATTTATTGAGGAAGAACCCAGATAAGTCTGAAGAAAACCGCTTTTTAAGTACAAAAATTTTTCCCTTTTTTAATAAAACTTTATGTGAGTGCATCATCAGTACAGATTAAAATTTCATATCAGTCCATTCCTAATAAATACTATTAAATGATTATGAGATTAATGTACTTTCACCAAAAGTGACTCTGATTTCTACATAATCCTTATGTACATTATTCTATAAATTATTTATTTATAGTGATTTAAATAAGACCTTATTTAAATCTCAATTTAAATCAATCAACTTTGTGGGCTGATATGAAATTTTGCCTTATAAAGGTAAAGTGTTCCCCTGTACTTAGCACCGTGCCATGAAGGCGTATAGGGGGTGTGGGGGTAACGCCCCACACTTTCTTGATCCGGTCATGAGTGAGGGTGATGTGATCAGCATCATGCCCCTGACCACCTTTACCCCCCAGGATTTCCCCCAGGTACCCATGTTATTCGACGCTGGGTGGGCCCCGGGGCTGCTTCCATCGTTAGAAAAGTTCCCGGATTTGAACCGGCCAGGGATCTAACCCGGGACCTTGAGCATGGGAAATTTTGCCTTATACCGATATAAAATTTGCCAATACTGATCTGATATAAAATTGTAAATGGTCCTTGAAGAACCTGATTAGTTCATTGACCTCCTTAATAAATATGTGTTTCAAGGTGATGGCACTACAAAAAAAGCTGCATATTTTAGACATTTACTTTTTTAAAAAGTAGGGCATGGAGATTATCCATGAAAATAATAATGAAATGGCAGAATTTTGCACTAAATTGTAAGATATTTATAAATATATCGGATTGGTAAAATAATATGACGATCTTTGTCATAAGTGTCTTCTTATGTGTCTATATTTTGATTTTGTTTGTGGGCTAAAACTATATATTTGTCAAAAGGATTGTTCTTAGACATTAAAGCCTATCGAGTACTTTGTTCGCTCACAGGTGGCAGCTGTATATGGTACAGCTGACTGAGTTGCTCTTTGGTACCAAGAATACTCAATAGATGTCATCAGTTCACGGTTGACATCGTATTAGCATAATTAAGTTGTGTTTGTTGAACTGCTTATAAATGTTATTTTAATTCAAGGATTATTAATGTCTAAATAAAATAACACATCCAAAATAATACGAACTTTATTAGAATTTCGACATGTATCTGGACAAGAGCGAAGGAAAACATTGAAGGTTGGGAGAATTGAATCGTCTTCAATGAACTGTTAAAAGAACGGATCGAGGAACTCATGGGTGTATCAGGAAAGCAATGGAGGTTTGGAGAACAGAATCGTTTCCCAGGAATCGGGTACAAGGAAGGGTTCGAGGAGGTCATGGGTGTATCAGGAAAACAATGGAGGTTTGGAGAATGGAATCGTGTCCCAGGAATCAGGTAGATGGAACGGATTCAGGAGCTGGTCAAGAGCAAGCATGGAGAATGGGCGTTGAAATTTAGCGAGCCTGAAGAATCCATGGAAATTGCAGTTATTCCTGGATTATAAGTTGATCAGATTAGCTCGTTATGTACGCTAAAGATTGCAAAGTGTGATATCTTATAAACATGGATGTGAACGTTCGTGTGACAATGGATAATTGAGCTGAAAACTGTTGTTACGGACTTTGATGGGAAACAGTTGTGATATATAAGTACACTTTATTATCTTCCATCCGAGTGACAATCGTGAGATTGCTCCTGAAATCTGGATAAAGTGATATATCAACACTTCAATTAATATGCTAGCATCCGTGTGGCATTAATCATGGCCATTCACGAATTTGCCTAACCATAAACCGTAAAACGTGGCGGGAATATAACGTGTCGCGCAGCCATCTTGGGAAAACTTGTTGACAAGTCAAAAATTAACGTAAAAGACAGTAATTGCAATTTACTTCAAGTATTAATGCACGGCACATTTGCATTCAATGTATAATTCTGTAAAAGATATTCAGTACAAAATGAAGCAAAGTTAGTGTGGAATAGTTTATATGAAAATGTCAGCTTTGTAAAGGGTATAAAATTCCTCACCTGCAATCAGTTTTATTTGCCTGGTATTGGTCTTATGAAAATTTCTTAAGGGTGTCAAAATTGAAATCCTACTAGGTTCTTCTTGGTGTCATGCTCCATTGATAACCAATGCATGTATGTAGTTATATGTTTTAGTAGGTATGACACTTTGTTATGAGTTCTATACTCACACAGCACAGTGTGCTTTGGTTTAAAATTTCTGTAAGCTATTGCTCATCGTGTAGGCGAATGTAATTGTACTGATTGGATAATGTCGCGATTGGCCTAGATGAGTAACATTAAGCGATGGCTGTAGACTTGTAATTAATATATACACCGTTCTTGATGCTGAATAAAAATATATATTTTGAATCTATGATTTTGGGTTTCAGCCCAAAATATCATGCAGGGTGTAGTTGATTAGTTATATGTGTATTCTTTTCCAGAAAGGGGGGAATGTTCATCTCTCACTGGTCACTATGGGTAATCTTTGTGCTTATGTAAATGTGGAAATATATAGGGGAATACTTTAAACTAAGGAATTTATGAGGGTCTGTCTTTTCGATTCACTTGGAATGAAATAGGGGCTCGGAGGGAAGAGGCTTGGTGGATGAGTTGATATAACATATGGTTTGTCCCTATCTATTAAGAGTGGGTGTCTTATGGAAAGTATTGTATAGGGTCAAATCAACCAATTTTTTAAAAAATGGTTGCATGACCATTTTAGAAAAATTTCATTTTTAGTACATACGTTTGTACATGTTTCTAGATATCAAAAGCAATGTTGAAAAAAAATTATTGTCTTTAGTTCTCCTGGGGCAGCCATTTTTCCAACATGGTGCATGCCTTTTTTTGCTCATGTAGCAGTATACAGAAACCTTAATATCTCAAAAACCATTAAAGCTCGAGACATGAAACAAAATTCATTTTGTAGCTAATGAAGTATACTTCCTATGATATTCAGGTATGTTTTGTTTGAAATTGCATCGTAAGTACGAAAATTATAGTGGAAAATGGGGTAACAATAGTTAAAAAAATGCATTTTTAAGCCCGATTATTTTAATGAAGGTGTTTAGTCTAAGGCTTGATTTTTTTTCATGTGTAGACCTGCCTGCAGAGTGTCTGTAAATAAAATATCAGTGCGTAGAAATAGACCCCTTTTTTACAGCATGGGCTAAAACATGGCCAGTTCATTGAATTTTGACAGTTTTCGGGGTTAAATAATCTCCGATACCCATCTTTACCCCTTTAAAAATTCTGAAATTTAGCACATAGGAAACCCTTCATGAACCTAACTCACAGTAAAAATCTCAACTTTTAGATTCAACTCGTTTTGGTCAATATGAGGTAACATATGTCACCTAATTTCTGATGTTGCAAAGTAAGGTTAAACCACATCCCATACTTAGAATAATGAAGTCTTTTCTTTTTCTTTTTTAAATTTTGGTTAAATAAAGGCTCAGAAAATATAGTAACATAAGTTTTTAATACTTGACTTACTAGAAATTGAAATTGCAAGGTATGACAATTGAAAATCAATGATCCCATCATTGATATAGGTCAGATTCCGTGATCCCGTTACAATAATCTGTAATTTTACCGATAAACCGATGCTCCGATATGCCTATATCAGCTGATACCGATATTGCACAGATTAATCTGTCCCATTTTTTATATTTTTTATAGTTAATAACAATATATGTTATTTTTATATGAAAGGTAAAAAAAAATGTAAAAATAGAGATGTGTTCATTATCTAGTTCATTTCTGAATGCAATGCACTGTACCTCATGCAAGGTTAGTGTGAATACTTATATACAGTGGCAGGTCGATAATACATTGAATTGTGGCCGAGTGGTTAGCACATCGCGCTGCAATGCCAAGGGTCCTGGGTTCAAATCCTGCTCGGGCTTGGTTGTTTGTGAATGTCCATTCATCAATTTCATCACTCATCCCCATCTTCGCAAATTAGCCAAGAGGCACAAAACGCGAAGTAAAATAAACTAAATCAATCAATCAATACATTGCATTGTGGATCAATAACCTAAATTGTTAGGAATTTTACATTTCCTCGCATTATACATTTCATTCCTCATCCCAATATAATAAAATAAGTTCTAATTATAATTATTGCCTGAATTTTATATTTTTCACATTTTTGGTTCTTTAACCTCAGGGCAATGTATAATCGACGTTTTACTGTATGTAAGTATTTCATTGCAACAATACCATATCATTTCATGAGAGGGTTGTTTATATATACAATCTTGATACAAAATTAATCATAATTGCGCACTTTCATAACTACCAAGACATTTGGACTGTGTGAAAATGTTGCATGAAATGTTGAGTTTATTGAGCAATTTTCACACCGATAGTACCCCTGGGGGCATTGGTGCATGTACATTACAAAAGACATGTTGACATCGCACATATATATATCTATACATCAATTTGGCAATTTTTTTAATAATAATATAACATAATATAATAGTAAAACACACAATGACAAATTATTTGTTGAAGTGAACTAGTGCTGTAAAAGTACATGTTATATAGTGTATACAATCTAAATTTATTTTATAAAGTTAGTTAATTCTTGAAATTCTTGAACTGAATATAATGTGTATTCCAATAACAATTTTTTCACTTTACTTTTAAAGATTGTGGTTCTCTCAAAATTTTTGTAACTTTTTGGTAATATATTGTATAACTGGATGCCTGAGTAAAAAGGTCCTGTTTGGAATGCAGTTAGCCGCACTTTGGGAATGTGGAAGTTATCTTTTTGTCTGGTATTGTAATCGTGAGTGTCTATGTTCCTTGGATAGTTCGATTTTGTTTCGTGTATGAAAGTAAGTGTTTCAAGTATGTACAGACTTGGAAGTGTTAATATACGTAATTTTTTGAAAAGCGGTTTACATGTATCAGTTTTATGTGCATTTGCCAAAATACGCAATGCTCTTTTTTGAATTTTAAAAATCCTCTGCGATTGAGCCGAGTTTCCCCAAAATTGGATACCGTACCTCAAAATACTTTCGAAGTTTGAGAAATAGATATTTAGCAAACATACTGTATTGAAACTATTTTTTAAGGTTCTTAATTGGTAACATGAAGAAGAAGAAGAAGATGCAGTAACGAACGTTTGTTTGTGCTCCGCAAATTTGTTTAATTTACTCAGTTTTTGTGTCTATACTGGATATTCCTGTTATAAAACAAATGCAGTAAGTACTGTAGATTATATATATACATAAATCAATCGAAACTAGTAATGTAAAGTGATATATTTAATCATTTCTCGTTGCTCAATACAATGTAAACAAAGAACAGCAGTTTCAACGACAAGTGTAGTCACATCGTTTATACAGCACGATTGGAGCACAATCGTTCGGCATGAATGCGTGTGCAGTGTGTTCGAAACCTGTTTCGAGGCAAGAACTTTTATCTAAAATACAGTGTAGCAACTGTGTTAATTGGTTTCACACGAAATGTGTTCAGCTGAAAGACGCAGATGTAGAATTTATAAATTCTACGAAACAAGTATGGCGCTGTAAAAATTGTGTAAAGGATAGACGCAGTAGTATATCTCTTGAAAGTGATTCGGAACCAAGTGAAATGAGTCAGCCGTCTATGATGGATGTATACAAACTATTGCAAACGCTATCAAAGGAAGTGGAGGAACTGAGGAAGCAAAATAAAGAGACAGAGCGGGAATTGAGCAAATCATTGGATTATGCTCATCAAAAACTGGATGAAAATGTTGATTTAATAAAAAAGCAATCCGAGACCATCGCCACATGTCTTGGGCAGGTGGAACGGCTGCAAGAGGAGAACACTCAACTCAAGAAACAACTTCAGGAGACGCAGTTGCAGCTTGATGAACTTGAACAATACGGGAGAAGAAATACAGTGGAAATTTTCGGCATTCCCGAAAACCCAAATGAAGATCCTTATGAAATTGTGAAAAATGTAGGACAGGCTCTAGATATGCAAGTGGAAAAGGAAATGATAGACACTTGCCATAGGTTAAGGAAACTTCCCTATCAAAAATCAGCAGGTATTATTGTCAAGTTTGTAAGGCGGGCAGACAAAGAGAAAATTGTACAAAAACGTAAGGTTAAAAGGAATCTTAATTGTATCCATGTAGGATTTTCTGGTAATGACAGTGTGTATATTAACGAAAGCTTAACACCACTTCGTAAGACCATATATGGTCAAGCAAGAAAAATAAAACGAGAGAAGAATTATGCATTCTTGTGGGTCGACAGTTCAGGTACGATTAAACTAAGAAAAAGAGAAGGTGACAGAAATGTTTTTGTTTTAAAGACAATTGAAGATATTACTAAATTGGCATGACTTTAAATGGCTTCCCCAAATGACATTTCCATTTACTATCAACATTTACATCAACATTTCATAACAATATCTGGTAGTGTTAAGTTAAGAATGAAAACAAATGATTCGGTGGTTCATATACTAAACTCAATAAATGATGTTCTCAACTTGAAGTAAAGGTATGACCGAAACCGATAACTATTTTTCAATATATTATCAAAATGTAAGAGGAATTAGAACTAAATTAGATCAAGTATACAGGAGTATATTAACCGCCAACTACGACTTTATATTGTTAACTGAAACTTGGTTAAATAATAGTATTTTTGACAGCGAATTTATAGATGATAGATACCTTGTTTTTCGTCAAGACAGAAATTATAGAAATGGGGGTGGTTCATTAATAGCTATCTTAAATTGCTTCCGTGCTCAACAAATTGAATTTAACATTGACAATGTACAAGTGGTTTGTATTAAGGTTGTAATAGACGGAAATGTTTACATTATTGTCTCAGTATATTTTCCACCAAATTCAAAAATTGAAACTTATGATGATTTTTTTGTAAAATTTGAAGATGTCATTAATTTCAACACTTATAATATTATACTTATTGGTGATTTTAATCTACCTCTTGTAACTGGTCCAGATTATGATCTACTGGAAGGTGATCGTATTTGTTTAGCATTAGCAAATTTTATTTCTATGTTTAATCTCCATTCTTCCAATAGTATTAGGAATGGCAATGGAAGAACCTTAGATTTAGTATTAACTAAATTAACTAATATTAATGTCATTAGATCTACTGATACGATTGTACCTGAAGATTACCATCACCCTGCATTGATTGTCGAAATTGTAAATTCTTTTATAAAATTCAGAGAAAAGATCAGTGGCGTACCCACTTATAATTATTCAAAAGCGAATTTTCTTGGCCTATATAAGGACCTGGAGAAAGTAAATTGGGGTCAAATAATTAAACATCATAATCCAAATATTGCATTATCACAATTTTACTCATTACTAGACGCAGTTATAAGTAGGTATGTCCCTAAAAGGAAAAGATATAAAAGATCATATCCAAGCTGGTTCACATCTGAAATAATAAGAACTTTAAAGAACAAAGAATATTATAGGAAAAGGAAGAACTTATCCTATTATAACAACATTATGTTTATAGAGACACGTAGGAATTTAAAGAGTATGATAAGTAAAGCATACAAGTCTTATTTGAGAAATGTTGAAGAAAATATCACTGATAACTCAAAGATGTTTTGGAATTTCATTAAAAACAAAAAGAGAAATTTAAGTAAACAGAAACAAATGACTTATGAAGCCCAAAATCTTGAGTCCAGCAAGGAAATTGCCGATTCCTATGCTAAGTATTTTAACAGTGTGTATTCCTCTTCTCCCTCATCATATTCAATTCCTGAACCTTCCTATACTGAAGTAACTCATTGTCTTAACATTCACTCAGTAACTAATGATGATTATAACGAATCTGTAAAAAAATTAAAATCGAGTAAATCTAGTGGTGCGGATCAAATTCCTACTTATATATTTAAAGCTTGCGCTGATGTATTACGCATACCACTTTGTCATATATTTAATCAGATATTAAAAACCCAAATATTTCCGGATATTTGGAAAATTAGTAAAGTAATCCCTATTTTTAAATCTGGTAATGCTTGTGATGTAAAAAACTATCGACCTATATCTCTTATATCCGCTCCGTCTAAGATATTTGAACAAATTATTTATAAAAAAATATTTAACCATGTCAAACCATTTATAACTACAGAGCAACATGGGTTTTACCCGAACAGAAGTACTACTACTAACTTGATCACGTTAACCCAATTTGTTTTTGACTCATTTAATGAGGGATCCCCAGTAGATGTAATATATATTGATTTTGCCAAAGCTTTTGACAAATTAGACCATTCAATTTTGCTTCAGAAATTATCAAACTTTGGCTTTTCCATAAGTTTATTAAAACTAGTAGCTTCCTATTTAAGCAATCGAACCCAATTTGTAACATATAATCAGGTAACCTCTTTTCCGTTTATTGTGCACTCTGGCGTACCACAGGGTTCAAATTTGGGCCCTTTATTTTTTCTATTATATATTAATGACTTACCACGAACAATTAAATACTCCAAGTGCTTATTGTTTGCCGATGATGTAAAAATATACAAGAGAGTAAATCATGAGACTGACTGTCTAGCTCTCCAATCCGATTTAAATAAATGTTGCGTTTGGTCACAAACAAATAAGCTTTCTTTTAATGTCAATAAATGCTTTGTACTTTCTTTTGCTCGACGACATATGAGATACACTCACAAATATATAATTAACAGTAATTCTTTAAGTAGAAAAAGCATTACCAAGGATTTAGGAATATGGTTAAACAACAAACTCACCTTTGATACTCATATTGAAAAAGTAGTTAACGACTCTTATAAAATGCTTGGCTTTGTTTTAAGAAACTCCAAAGATTTATTTAATATCAACTCTTTAGTATATTTATTTAATAATCTTGTACGAGCAAAATTAGAATACGGGAGTACGGTATGGAACCCATATATCTCATGCCATATCAATAAAATTGAAAAAATTCAGAACAAATTTTTACGACATATTTACTACAAAAAATACAAGAGATCTTCATATGCAGATCGCATCTCCTATGTTAAATTACTAAATGAATTCTCATGTGATACACTTCAACGAAGACGCGAAACGGCTGACCATATATTCCTATACAAACTTGTCAATGGTATACTTGAGTGTGAAAATCTTATACAGTTGATAAACTTTAACGTCAATTATAAGGTATTAAGAGTACGACAACCATTTTACTGCAATAAATCAAACACAAAATTCCATCAAAATTCTCCAATCATTAGATTATTAAGTAAACATAATAATATTGTCCCGAATGGAATTGATTTGGATTTTGCTTTTAATATTAAAAACTATCTATATAGTTTAAACAACATATTAGATATAATATACAAATAAAACAGATCTAATTCTAGAGTGATTTATTTATAGTCTCAAATACAATTTATACCCTTCCAAATTTTGTATACATATAAACGAATTCAAATTTGAACTTTTGCTTTGTATTGATTATTCCTGTTTCCTATTTAAATAGTGGTATTCGTATAATTTCTTTATTCTTCTCAAGCTTTTATAGTTTGTTACTTGTTTATGTTTTGTTTCTTCTGTCCTTTAGTTTTCTCCTCTGTTCAAAATTTGTAATATGTATATGTATGTAATTTTTTGTATTTGTGTAACTTTTGTATTTGTATAACTTTTTGTATTCATATTTATACCTATAATGTTTTGTGTAATAATTACTATGTGTTTGCATCATGTATTATATATTTATGTAAACTATACTGTATATAGCCTATTGTAATTGGAGCATTCGCTCTGTTATAGGTGATTGGTTAATAAATAAATAAATTAACATACGGTGTTTAGCCTCTTGCATAAATGATCTATGTGAACTTTCCAGTTTAGACACTCGTCTATAAATATTCCAAGAAATTTTGTATTGTTAGTAGCTGTTATAACGGCATGCCCTACTGTGAAATTATATTGCTTAATAGAAGAGTTTTTGGCTCTAGATACACCAAATTTTATTATATTAGTTTTTTCGTTGTTCATAGAAAGTTTGTTTGCTGAAAACCAGCTTTGTAGTTCAGTAAGAGCTTCTTCCGTTTTTTGAATTAATGTTACATCGTTAACAGAATCTACCAAAGCCGTAGTATCATCAGCGAAAAGAGTAATTTGGGCGGTATCAACATTTGCTGGAAGGTCATTTATGAACAATAAAAACAACAGGGGTCCTAGTATCGATCCTTGGGGGATTCCAATAACCACATCTTTCAATTCGGAGTAATATGTTGTTTGCGTCCCATTATTGGATATGCTATTTATTGCAACGCTCTGTTTTCTATTCGATAAATAGGATTCTATTAATTTGTTTGATACACCGCGGATTCCGTAGTATTTTAATTTCTCTAGTAGCAAGTGATGATTCACACAGTCAAACGCTTTTGATAAATCACAAAAAATTGCAACAACAGAATACGTTTTGTTTATGGCGGAAAGAATATTATCAATTACATCAAAAATGGCATTTTTTGTTGTTTTCGATTTCACAAACCCATTTTGTTGCTTTATGAGTATCTTTTTATCTTCTGCATACTTTATATTATTATCCTATTATAGATTAATTTTTCGAAAATTAGCCCTGTTGACTTTTTGTTTTTCATATTTCGAATTATGTTGGAAATTTCTTCGTCTGTAGTAGGGGTCATATAAAAAGAATGCGTGAAAGATCTTTTCACGTTATTTAACTTTTCTTTGTATGTGTCCGTTACGCTGATGTTACGTTGCAGGTTAAGTGCTACATTAACAAAATAATTATTAAAAGTATTAGCTATTTTTTGCGGATCTGTGTCTATTACATTACCTGTTTCTAATATGATATCTTGATTCGTGTTCGTTTTTTTACCTGTAATATGATTAACTATTTTCCATAGTTCTGCAGTTTTGTTTTCTGAATTATTCAACTTTTTATCAACATATAATTGTTTGCAATGTTTTAATGTTTTCTTGTAATTTTTGTTGAACTGTTTGTAATGATCTTTAAGGGTAGGGCTGTTTGCATATTTACTCTGTTTATGCAATGATCGCTTTAATTTGCTAAGATTTTTAATTTCCTTGGTTATCCATAGGCAATTGTTTTTGTTGTGAACTCGTGCTTTTTTTATGGGAAAACATTTATTAAAATGGTATCTTACAGTATCAAGAAATTTTTCGAATTTCTCGTTTACGTGTACAGCCATATTGTTTATAAAATCCCATGTTTCTGATTTAAGCGCTTTTCTGAATTTTGAAATGTTCTCATCATTGTTTGTGGGTCTGACAAATCTGAATTTTGCGCGTGGTTTATGATTTCGCTTGTCTTCTATTACGTTTACCTTAATAAGCTGAGAATCATGGTCAGAAAAACCTATGCAAGTTTCTACTGAATATTTAATAACGTTTATATTGGTAAAAATATTGTCTATTGTACTTTTTGTTTTTTTGGTGATTCTAGTTGAAGTTGTAATTGTATGAAACATGTGGCCTCCCCCAACGGTCTAGTGGTAACATTTTGTAATCAAGGTGTCCCTGGTTTGTAACCCGATCGTGCTTTAGATCCCACTTTAAAGAGTAGATCCAGCAGGGTTGCTATGCATCTGGAAAACCTGGAAAACAGGGAAATGTAAGGGAAAAATCAGGAACATGTCAGGGAATTTTGCAGATCGTCTGGAATTTACGTGCATTTTGGAGTCTGCAAAAGAAAAAGTTGCAAAATGAACAAGCAGGCCACTTCTGGATTCTGTTCTTGTGAATCCACTCCCAAAACCTTCTTTCTTTCGTTGTTGTGATTCTCTGTCTTGTGCAAAATTATGGTTCCTTCGAATCTCTGTAAAAAAAATCACTTTTATAATACTAGATATTACGAGGTGCATCCAGAAAGTAAGTTTCTCTATTTTAAAAAAAAAAAAAACCAACACAGTTTCATTAAACCATTTATTGGCAACAGGTACAGCAAAGTTTCAGCTATTTTTCAACATAGCAACCACCAGAATTGAGACACTTGTCGTATCGTGGTATCAACTTTTGGATCCCACTGTCGTAGAACTCTGCCGCCTGTGAATGGAACCAGCTTGTGACAGACGTCTTCAGCTCTTCATCATTGCCAAAACGCTCACCGGAGGACAGGAATTTCTTGAGGTGCAAGAAAACGTGAAAATCGCTTGGAGCCAGATCAGGACTGTAAGGTGGATGATCAAACAACTCCCAGCCAAATTCCGTCAAAACAGCTGCTGTGCGCCAAGCCGTATGTGGACGAGCATTGTCATGGAGGAGCACAACACCTGCAGTAAGCATGCCATGCCTCTTGTTTTGAATAGCACGTCGCAATTTCCTTAGTGTTTCACAGTAATGGTCAGCGTTCACCGTTTCACCTCTGGGGAGGAAGTCAATGAGCAAAATGCCCTTCCTGTCCCAAAACACAGTGCACATCACTTTCTGTACCGACAGCGTCTGTTTGAATTTCTTCTTGACCGGAGATCCACTATGCCGCCAATGCATTGACTGCTGCTTGGTTTCCGGGGTGAAGTGCGAAATCCACGTCTCATCGCCTGTGACGATCCTGTCGAGGAAATCATCGCCGTCATCATGGTACCGTTGCAGGAATGTCAGTGCTGCTCCTGAACGTTTCATTTTGTGTTCGGGTGTCAGGTTTTTCGGCACCCACCTGGCACACAATTTTTTTGAACAGCAGGCGCTGCGTGACAATCTCATGCAACACGGATCGCGATATCTTCGGAAAAAGGCTACTCAACTCCGTAATCGTGAAGCAACGGTTCTCTACGATGCGCTGCCGCACCAGCTCAACCAGATCATCAGTGATGAGGGACAGACGCCCACTGCGCTCTTCATCATGGACACTTTGACGACCTTCCGAAAACTGCCGACACCAGCGACGCACCATCTGCTTACTCATAATGTTCGGCCCATAGACCTCACAGAGCTGACGATGAATGTCAATTGGTGCAATGCTTTGTGCATTCAGGAACTTGATCACCGACCGAACCTCGCATGCGGCGGGAGAAGGAATACGAGCTTCCCATTTCGGACCACTGCTGCCTCGCTGCTGGCATGCGGCGGGAGAAGGAATACGAGCTTCCACTTCGGACCACTGCTGCCTCGCTACTGGCGCCGGGCGGGATCTGTCCGCCTGGCACATGATTGATACGTCTTAGCTCTGCTGCGTATGCGCAATTTACATGGCTCATTATGTTTACTTTCACGGGAAAAAAATAGGGAAACTTACTTTCTGGATGCGCCTCGTAGAAAGAATATCAAAGTAAAACTTGCAGTCCAGAAATCTGATTGATAACTAAAGTACATTGACAATATGATCATAATTATCGGAAAGGGTGGTGAAGATGAGGTTATCGTCTATTATTTTATAGATCTTAGTCTTGTTGGCATTTCCTATAGAATTCCTACATGCAACAAATATTTCTCCAGAAGCTGTGTACTTATAAATGTAAGGAAAAAACAGCATTTTCTACAATACTATAAATGTGCCAGAAAAAGAAAAATTGTGTATGGTTTATGAATTTTTTGTTTTTTGTATATTGCGGAGATCTGTTATGTTGAAATAATGTACCTCTTTTATCTTAGCCTGAAGGCTAGATGCACATGATTGTAGCACACAATACATTTGATGCCAATTGAAATTTTACATTTTACTCTTCGAATTTTCATGTGTTCTTGTGCATGTAGAATGAAATTTGCTAAAATAAAAGTTGTGAAAGTGAATATTCATAATAATTAACAGGTTATCTATTTAATTGAAAACAAGGTTCAAAAGCAAAAATCATGATGATAAACATGTCTAGAAAAATTTCATTTTTTGACTGGAAAACCTGGAAATGTCAGGGAATTTCATGATCAAAAAATCGTAGCAACCCTGTCCAGTCTTGATTAGGCTATCTGTGCATAAAATGAACTTAAGAATAAACTTGAGGGAAGAATTGGTTCAGTCTTAAATGTAAGCCAATTGTTTTCAATGCTGATGTGTATCTCTGTCATTTCAGCTCTAATTTGTAGTTATATATTTTTCATGTGTTCAAATCAGTCAAAATATTGTAAATGTACAAAAGAGAATTTTTACTAAAATGTTATTTATTATTGTGTGAATAAAAATTTAACTCACATAACCCTCAGAGTAAGTTATGGTTTTAAAAGTAGTATATTTTTCCTCAGGTTAATAATTGAAGACACAGACAGCGATCAGATAGAGAAAGACATGTCAGAACTGAAAATTGATGATAAAATTCAACACAAGACTGAATCTGAAGTGCTTGAGCATGATATAGAACCCAGCAGTGACGTTAGAACGAAAGAAAACGAAAATCCCGAAAGCAGAATTAGCAAAGAAGAGAAGAGAATACCTAGTGCAGAGCATGAACTAAACGACAGGACAGAAAATACATCGCAAGGTAGCAAGCAGGGAAGTTTATTGTTTAAAAAGGACAGTGATAAAACAATAACCATTGCGAATAAGTATAATAAGAGAACTGCAAAGGAAGTGCACAAGAACGATAACAGTGAAGATGAATTTGTGAAACCCTACGGTAGACCATTTACTTACCAGTGCAAGAATAGAATCTCAGAATGCCAGTTAAAGAATGCAGAAGCATTGGATAGTAAACCTCATGCAGGGAGTGGGAAGATGAAAGAAAGGCATAAAGTTAAGATTGAGGTAGAAAGGGAAAGTGACGAGGACGAGGCACAGGAAACAAAAGTTTCAAGTTCAAAGACTGGAAGTGGCTTTCCACAACAATGCACAACCAAACAAGTAGATCACTCCACAAGGCAACCAAATAAAGAGAACGTAGTTTCTGTTGTTGAGTTGAGCAAGAAAGGAGGAGGGGATTCGGTAATATTATCAAAGGTATGAATTCTCCTTCTTAATTACAAATATAGCTTGTTCATTTAATTT
This sequence comes from Lepisma saccharinum, assembly GCF_977018435.1. Classification (NCBI taxonomy): domain Eukaryota; kingdom Metazoa; phylum Arthropoda; class Insecta; order Zygentoma; family Lepismatidae; genus Lepisma; species Lepisma saccharinum. The sequence continues at coordinate 3,499,514 of NC_139229.1, forward strand.
ATAATATCAGGTGTTTCAGAAATAACATAGGGGGTTACAAAAATTAATTCCAAGTAAACTATTGAACTTGTGTTAATGAAAACAGTCCAGAATGAATGAGGAACACAAGCAGTTGGTGTGTGTGTGTTTTGTTAAGCTAAGAGTTCACCTTCTTGCCCATGCAACACTCACATCACTCACTGTTTTGTTCAGCTGCTGTGGTCTCCAAGATCACTGCACCTTACACTGTGTGACTTCTTTTTGTGGGGTTTCATCAAAGACAGGGTATTCGTCTCACCGATGCCGCATGATATAACAGCCCTAATTGAGAGTATCATCGCAGCGATAGACACTATCAACAGGCCCATGTTGATGCGTGGCAAGAACTAGACTATCATGTCGATGTGTGCCGTGTCACGCGTGGTGCACACATTTGTAGTTGTTAAAGAAACTGTTTGCGTTCCATTTTTGTTCTGGACTGGTTTCATTAATGTAAGTTCAATACCTTACTTGCAATAAATTTTTGTAATCTCGATTATTTCTGAAACACCTAGAATAAGACATGGAATTATGCTAGGATTGTGTGGCATCATTTTCTTCAAGCTTTGTTATTTACTGTATTCAATATTTGGCCTCAGTTCTTGAAGAAATGATGTCTTACTTAAAATCTTAAGTTTTCAGTTCATAGTCATAGTGATGGGCCTCCCCTATGGTGCAGTGGTAGCATCATTGCCTTGCAATCAAGGGATACCAGGTTTGATAACCGGTGGAGGCACATAGTGGTTTGGATCCCACTTTAAACTGTAGGTCCAGTCCCAATTAGCCTTACTGTGCATAAAATGGACTTAAAACAACAAATCAACCAACCAACCAACATAGTCATAGTGGAACTGTTACTAGTAATGAAGATGCTGCTTATGGTGGCTAAAACTTTATATTATATTAAGGATATTGATTCGGGTACTCTTGCTGATTCTTGCCAGTACCAGTACAGATGCTTGAAAATTATAACAATTAAAAGTTTTTCCAAGTATTTTTTTTAATATTAGAGAGCAAGTGTTCATTCCAATTGTAAGCATCTTTTTATCATAGGATTGCTTCAAAATATTCAAGGATTGCAACAGAATATTCAGATGTCTATTACATAATCACAAGATATACAGTTTCAACACAATATTGGTTACAAAGTGAATGGAGACTGCAACAATGTTTTACTGCAATAGTTTTTATTTATTGTATAGGAGGACGTGCCACTGACTGTTTATTGTTTTCTTTTTTTCATTTTGATTGTTAGTAGTACTTAATACTTTTGCAATGCACTGAATAAATTCTTTTCTTGTTTTAGGAAGCAGAGGATGCAAAAATTGAGAATTTTAACATCCAAACCCCCTTTGAATTCATTCAGGCATGGCAGGCTTTGAGAAACAATACAGGCTTAGAGCAACATGCTCAACTTTTACGGAGTTTAGATCCCAGCAAATTTGTAGCATGTAAGTATGTAAAAGTTCTAAAGTATCCTTTTTAATTTCAAACAGAAACACGTGAACATTGAAACACAAAATGAATTGATATGTTGTGAAACATACAAAAAAGTTATGTACAAATTGAAGCTCAGCCAGGATTCAAACCTAGGTCTTTGGCATTCTGTGCCAATGCTCTGCTACTGAGCCACCAAGCCAAACTCTTGAGTTCCCCATAATTTCAACCACTTGGATCTCTGTGTAATTTTTTATGTTCATTCCTTCACTTTCAGGAAGGTGCCATTAGTGCCCTCATGTGCAACAACAACAAAAAATTATCTATTCCATAGAAAGAGGTGACTGCCACGTGGGACACCTAGGTTTGATTCCTGAGGTGGGTGATCTAAGGTTGGAATTTTTACAGCCTTGTCCCCACATTAAACATCTCTGGAGCTTACCCAGCCTCAAATTCAATGGGTACCCAGAGCTACACGAGGTTCGTGATACCTGTCTCATAGAACTCAGGATTCTGTTGTCGGAGCCAAGCCCTTGCTTCATGCTTGACATCATCATCATCAGTATCGAGTGATTACAAGCATAAGAAAACAGTTTTTCTTTGTGACGTTTCAGGAGAACACACGCTCCTTTAATCAGACATTTATTTTAATTTTGACTAAATATACAGTTATAACAATGGTTAGTAATTTTTTAAACAAAAAGAATCCGTTATATAATGGATGTTGTCAATGTTACATTGTTGTAATATAGCAACTTAACTGTGAAAAAAGCAGTCTGTTTTATTTTTATTTGAGATTTTTAAAATTATGAATCCCAAATATCATCAGGTAATTCAAATTCATCATTGTTTTCACAAAGTCTCTTGATGTTTTCTGTTACATTAAATTTTAAAGATGGTGGCTTACTCCATTTGTGAAAAAGAAAACTCCATACTGGATCTATGTTACCATTTTCATTATTTAATTTATTCCAGTGTTCTTCTGCAATGAACGAAGCTTCCCAGACATTCAACTCTGTGTTTCCCGTTAATCTTTTTAAAACCCTTCTCTTTTTAATCAAATGTTTCCCTTCGATGATATGAGTTGACAAACCTGTTCTTGGGTTTAGATTTATAATGTCCAAATCGTGTTTGTGCCATCTTATTGCCATTTTCCTTGCTGTTTGCCCCACATAATCCTTTGAACATGAACAACTTATATTATATATTCCTGTGGTTTCCACATCTGGTAGAGTTTCTCATAATAATAATAACCGTAAACTACAAGAAAATAATTCTATAATGCAAGCAATGCGTACATACAAGAAAAACTAGTATCGAGTGAAACTGGAGTCTTCCGAGATGCTTCTTCAAAGGATCAAAGAGATGGTAATCACTTGGAGCAAGCTCCGGGAAGTATGCTGGATGATGGAGCAAATGCCACCAAAAACGAGCCAGGCCAGGACGTAAGGGTTTGGCTCCGACAACAGGACCCCGGGTTCTATGAGACAGACATCATGGACATCGTGTAGCTCTAGCAGTGGCGTACGCAAGGGGTGGGTTACGGGGTTTAAACCCCCCCCTTGAGCTTGTGAAATATTATGAAAAATGCTGTAGGAAACAAAATGAAATAGTCAATTTTTCAGTCAAATATCTGGGACAATAATATTACTATTACTACTTCTACTACTACTATACTACTAATAATAATAATTTGAATTATTATTTCCATGCAGCATGGAGAAAAGCACAGCATTCCAAACACACGCGTCTTTCAGAGTGATGCCTTGAAAATAAACACGAGTTTATGAGGTTAGGTTAGGGTAACTATGATTTAAAAGATAAAAAAGTTGTTTTGTGTTTCAGTTGCAACAATGTTCAATACACTGCCGTATGCAGGATTTTTTTTTTTTCGGGAGGGGCTGAAATAATAAATGTGGATAGCACATGGCTTCGTTTTGGAGGGCAGGATGCATAATAAAATATTTCGTATTTTTGGAGCTTTTCAGTCTATTAAAATTGTATTGAAAGACGAAAATGGTAATCGGGATTCACTTTAAAAGAGGTTTCGCATTTACACATTTTGATTTTTTTAAAGTTCTTAATGGATTTTTATTTGAAAATACTGATTTTCTCAAAATTTCGGTAGGGGCTGGAACACCATCGGCCACCCCTCCACGTACTCCAGCGTTCAACGAACATGTATTTTTTTTGTGTGAACAATGAGAATTAACTAAATAAAGTTGTTGGTACGTTGTAAGAGGTTAATGTATAGACAAAGGCTAGGCGGACAAGAATACAGTCACCAATTCGCCTTCCCATTGTATTGTTTACCACAGCACGTTTGAATGTCTCTATTTAAAATGTGTCACCTTGTAGACTAGACAATTATTCAAATGAAAATAAGCTTAAATTGTAAAATGTTTCATTGGTAAGAACAGGGAGACAATCCAGATGTGAATTATCGGGGACATTTATGCGGGGAAGAAGCCGGAAAAATTCCAACCAATTTCGGGAATCGAATCTGATCTCCCACGTGATTGTCACTTGTCAGACGCTCTATCGACCAGATCACCGCAGCTCCTTGGATGAGTTCCATACTTTGATTATTTCAATTTATTTTAATATATTTTCTTGTATTTATGGATCTTCTTCACCCTTGAAATGTCTCACCTCGTTGACCAGACAATTATTTCGTAACAAAGAAACAAAAAAATGCTCCCAGGATTTGATAAAAATCGAATGACTAGAAAGTGATTTCGTTCTATTGTTTTCATAAATACTATATTTATGCAGATCTCTACTACTTAATAGTAGTAGTAGTGGTATTAGTAGTATTATTAGTATTAATGTAGCTAATTAATTCATTATAAGTATTATTAATTAATTGTGATTATTATTATTTAATTAAAGTAAAACTGATAATGAGAATTTGAAAAAAGTTTTAGAAATAACACCCCCCTTGATGAAATCCTGCGTACGCTACTGAGCTCTAGGATAAATGCCTGAACCACGGAGGGATTATGTTGAGAAGTAGTGTGTGAAGTATCCTTTTTCGTGAGTCCGTTTGTATTAGTCTAATAAATACCTCCTGGAATTTGTAGGCTTTGTATTCTTTTTTTTTCGATCATCCCTCGTATATGCACAGGGAACTTTACTTTTACCTTACCCTAGAATGGTCATAACAGTGTTCAGAGATCCATGTAAGTTGTGGAAAATGTAATGCGACCAGGAGTTGCCACACAACTTAGAAGTGGAACAACAGAATGTCAATGTCGGACCTGGTCCAACTTACAAACAGAATGGGTTAATGATAAAACAGTTTAGCAGCGACTTCAGTCTTTGCTTACTATAAAAAACATGCATTGTACTCGAACTTACAAATTTAATATCATGTTCACATGGAAATCTATATGAATTCTCATTCCAATGCACAATGTATACCTAGGCATATGTATGTTGTCTATATTTACAGGCATTTTTTGAACTACAAATATTTCCAGCTGAGATTATATGCACCTAAGATGTAATTACTCTAATTATTCGTAATTTTCTTTGTAAATAATTACGATTTCCACATGACGACAGTTACCGAACCTCAAATTACATTGTAAGGATATTTTTTTCTTTTATTTTTAATATTTTTGGATGTTTTCGACAAAAAAAGCTTAACTTTTTGTCTTTTGATTCATTTGGTAGATAGTATCATATCCACCACACCAAAGAAATCTTTTTAGTACATGCTTTCAATATACATGAACTCTTATAATTACCATGAATTATGTGGTTGAAAGATCTTTAATCTGAAACCAAACCACGGAAAAAAATGTTATGATTATGTATTTTTTTTTTCAGTGCTGGGGAATAAATTGGATGACCCTATGCTGGTGACAATGTTGAACTGCATGGAAAATCATTTTCATACTAAAGATGATTTAGAACATGCCTTGGCTTTGTTGACAAGTCTCACCAAAGCTTCACGATTCAATATAGCATCTTTGTTTTTATCATATTCAGAGAAGGAAGGTAGGTGACACATTGAAAAAAAGATGTCAACATTTGGTAGAATAATATGATTCCTACAAGCACCTGAAGCATTTTGTTTTGTTACATTTCAGATCACGTGTTCCCTGTTAGACCCTTAAAAACCTGAAAAATATTTTGCCTCTTCATTTTTTTTAGTGTTTCAGTCACATGATACCTTTGTCATCTTTTTAATTGAAAACCAGTATTTTTTTTTACAATTAGGGTTTTGACAATGCTATAAGCTTAAAACTTGAGTTGAAGGGAAAATATTAGCAATAATATTGTACATTAGAGATGGGACAGATTAATCGGTATTCTTCAGTTCCGACCAATATCGGTGTATCAGTTTATCTGTAAAATTACCGATAATTTTACTGATCCAATATATCTATAAATATCTTAAAATGTAGTGCAAAATTCTGTCATTTTGTTATAATTTGTATGGATAATATCTGTACCCTACTTTTTAAAAAGTAAATGTCTAAATATGTAACTTCTTTTGCACTGCATTCATCTTGTAACATATATTTCATTTATTTTAATGTACCATTCAGGTTCTTTAAGGACCATTTTGAATTTTGTATCGAATCGTTAGAATATTCGTTACCGGCATAGGTAAATTTTATATTGGTACTTTATCGGTATCGGCCCAAATTTCACATCGACCCATCCCTATTGTATGTTAACAATAACAGTAAATGATGTGAAACAATTACCAGCTCTGCAGGTAATTGGCAGATTTGCATTATAAATTTACCAGTCTTCCCACAATTATTCAGGGTGGCCACTCTAGAACCAGAATAAAATTCGAGTATAATTTCCGGTTTTCAAGCTGAACTTTGCAAAAATTCAAGGATACAAGAAGATGTTATTTCTATTTTAACCTTATGTAATACTGCTTTGTACCACGCACACAATACTCACACAAACATATTAGAATACAAAGGGTCTGTATGATTCCAATGTGATCAAAAATTCTAATTCAATTCAATTAAACGATATTTACAGAGGTTGTTCGCTTTATATCCGACCATTTTCAATTTTGTGCTGCCACCTGGCGTATCATGCTGGAACTATGGGTCTCCTGGCGGGAGCACGGTTGTGTCTGACCTTGTAGGTGCGTGAGTGTTGGTAGTGAATGTTATCAAATGGCGCCGAAAAAAAACCGGTATTGGGAGGGTTACGTAATGGACCTTTTCCATGCTAAGTTTTCATACGTACACATTGTAAAACACTCAGGCCCGTTACACACAACAGGCTCTCCTTGTGAAACATTCACCCATGAAAACCACCAGGAGAAGGGCTGCAAACAAAGTGTCACATACCGTGACATTGACGGCAAGGGGCGCAGCAACTTTGTTCGTCAGTGCAGGGAAAGTTTCCCTCGTGGCTTTATGGTTGTGATGGGATTCAGATATGAGGGTAAGTTGATGATTTGCAAGGTGGACAAACACGTGAAGGTAAATGCCAGATACTTCCAAGACTCCATTCTGACACCTATGTATCAGAGAGACATCACACAATTGTATGGAATGGACGCGAACCAGGTGATGATGCATATGGACAAGGCTTCGAGTCATACCGCCAGAACATCACTACGTTTTTATCAGGAAATGACAGAGGAATTAGGAATTCGTGTCATTCCGTTTGAAGACATTCCTGTGAAAAGCCCAGATGTCAGTCCAATGGATTTTTGCGCATTTGGACTGTTGAAAAAACGTCTTCAATATCGCCGCCCACGCACCCTGGATGGTCTATGGAACGCTTGCAGGTAGGAGTGGGACAGAATTCCCATGCCTGTCCTGCGCCGGAGCTTGCTGCAATGGAAACTGCGATGCCGGACGATAGTCCACAATGCTGGGGGTCCAATAGAACATGATCGGTGGTGGCAGCGTGGTATCTCTTAAGGTGAGTACCCATCAAAAATGGTCGGATATAAAGCGAACAACCTTCTGTATATTTAAAATATTTAATTTAAAGTGAGGGATTTACATTTGTTATTTTCACAAACTCAGACTTGAAATAACATCTACAAACACAAGTCGCAAATGGTACGAGATATGCTAATCTACAAAAAATTAATTGTTTGAGAATTTAAAACTCAAATTTACCTGACTGACTTCAAGGTATCTTGCAATAATTTTCCGTTTGTCAGATAGATTGTTCTGCAAATGACACTAACAGAGTAATCGGATCAAGAGAATTCTGTTTTATTTTCCATGCAGTTTTATTTTCCTTCCTCAATAAAAGTAAATACTAAATTTGCCTCAGTGCATTTATAAATATGTATAAATTCAATGGAATTTGAATTCATAAAAGTTGCAATGTTTCACATCTACGGAGAAAAATTCACCCATGATTCCCTGTGAGTAGCCACCCTGTTATTGAAGATTTCTCCTTTCCAAATTAGGATGTAATGAATGTGTGATAATCATGAAATACTGAATAATCATCATAAATAAATGTTTCTCCAATTTGCTTGTAGAGAAACTATAATTTTCTCACTGGTGGCACTTTCACCTCTTGTCAGATAAGGGATGTTATAATCTGAAATATTACTAATATAGCACTTCTATAAACTGTGGATGAACACAAAGGTTACATGACATAAAGAATGTGCACACACACACACATGCATCCTCCAAGAACTAAAACTATGCAGTTGAAGTTACCTTTGTCACAGCTCACAGACATGGTCACTATTAAGAAACTCTGGCACTCCTAAACCTGAAGATTTATTGCTGCATCAACAGAAGTCTTCACATTTCATGTTTTCATCAAAAATGAAATATGCATGCCCCTACCAATACCTATACAGATTTTTGAAAATTGTAAAAATTCGAAGTTGATTAAAAATGTGGATTATTATTATTAGTGTGTAAGTATTGCATTCCAATTATAAGTAGAGTTTTGTTTCAAAATGTAAATGATGAAAATATAATTTATGTAATCATCAAGTACAGTTTTTCCACACATTGGTGGTGCAAAATAAATGGAAACTTAGAATTTTGCAAAATTTACAGGGTAATTTGACTCCACAAAAATGCCAGAGAAAAATTCCAACCAATACTTTCCGATACCGATACATCAGTATTGGTATCGGCTAAGCCCTAGTTTTAAGAGATGGGCAGATTAATCAATACATATCGGCCAATATAGGCATATCAGTGTATTGGTAAAATTATCAATTATTTTACTGATCTGGTATCTCTCTAAATATTTTATTTAATTCAAAATTCTGCCATTTTGTTATAATTTTTATGAATAATCTCCATGCCCTACTTTTTAAAAACATAAATGTCTAAATATGCAAATACATTTGCACTGCAGTCACCTGGAAACAAACATTTATTAAGTAGATCAATCAGGTTCTTAAAGGACCATTTGGAATTTTATATCAGATCAGTAGAATATCATTTATAGGTAAATTTTATATCGGAACTTTATCGGTATCGGCCAAAATTTCATATCAGCCCATCCCTAATTTCCATCATTGTGAATTAAAATGAAAAATTACCAAAAATCTATACAAGTTTTAACAATTATTAATACAAACACATTCCAAACCAGCAACCTTGATAATACTATTATGTATGCCATACATTTTCATTATGCCAGCTGTAGTGTATTGTAATAATGTACACTTTGCATTGTAACAAGTTACGTTAATATTTTTCAGCACTTATGCAATTCTTCAGCAAAATCGAAGCCCAAGGTTTTCTACAAGTTGCAAGTTTAAAGGAACTCTACAAATTGTAGTGCTAGTCGTTTATCATTTGCAGCAATGAATTTGAATAATACATAGTTTTAATTACAAGAAACTAGGACTTTCAGGTAGGATTGAAAAATTTTGTTAATTTATTGCATTAAATGTAATACAATCATTACAATATTATGTGTTTTACTTTTTTTTAAAAAAAAAAAAGTGTACACTTTTAAAAATATGTTGAATTCAAATTTTACCTGTAACTGAAACAGATTTTCTTTGGACAGTAAACCTTAAATCATACAATGTGGAGTTATTTTGGGAATAAATTAAGCTAAGAAACGCCATAAGCAAGATGACTTCTATTAATGTTATGTGGAGATTATCAACACAATATTCTACAAGAACATGAAGGTGGTAGAAAAATATAAGGTCAAAGCATACTTACATGTTCTTTTGGCCCTGAACCTCAACGTTTTCAGTCGAATTTCCCTTCACCACAATGGATTGGTTAAATGGTGATGTCACTAGTAGCCAATGTCCCGGATGTATGTTTCCAAACAAAACTTTCAACCCATTTACTCTATCCTAAAAACATTCGCAAGGGAAGTTCGTTGCGGACAACTTGACTGGGAATAGTGAACGGTTTTTAGAATTTTAGAGGTTTTTACAGTTTTTTTAAAAATTTTATACAGGAGGACCAAAAAGTTTTTATAATAGGTTTTAACTTAGGTAACGATGGCTTTTAAGAACGTAAATTGTCAGAGTGTAATCGATCTTCCTATATTTTTGAAGAAGAGAGAAGTTATCTCTCGAAACGTTGTAAATGAAGAACAAACTATACTTGCAAAAAACGTAAGTAAAACTGAATTTATATTGCATCGAAAATGTATTGGAAAGGGATAACTTTTGTTACAGTGACAGCAGTTAACAAGCAAAATAGTGAGGTATATCGCACATCAGTGTAAAGATTAGATTCTGGTGAATATGTAGATATTTTACTAATTACGTACAAACAGATGCTAATTAAGAAATAACGTAAGAAAATGGGGTATTTTTTTGAGGAAACTCATGAAAAATTGAAACGCTCGGAACATTGGCAGTTTTAGTCCATATTTAAAGAATAATTATGGGTGAAATCTAATCGTAGGAGGTTATCATTTGTTACTGTGACAGCAGTTAGGAAACAAAATACTGATGTCTGTTGTGTATCGGTGTAAAGAATATATCAATGTTTTTGTAGTAAATTGTTGATGTTTTTCTTGTAAAACTACTTGATTTTCTTACGTTACTTCTTCACTAAAACCTTATCCATGAGAAATGAGTAACATATTCAGGTGTTCCTGGATACACATTGATGTATGCAGAGGATATGGTGTGTATGCAAACATTAAATTGAAGAAAGTATGAATGGAGCATGCGTGAAACGTATATCAGAATACAAGAATACATAATTGATGATGTTACAACTAGATACTGTACATGGCTGTAGGGTTTAAGGCATCATGCTTTGGGCTTGGGCAATGTGGCACATGTTGGTTTCTGTCTCCTGGGGAAAGCTTAACAACTTTTCTCCTTACATGTTGAAAGCAGTTTTTGGAATTTTTAATATTACGAATTTTTAGGAGCAAACTTCAACATATGTTATAATAAATATATTTATATAGAATCGTTCAGAATTCACATGATACATTAGAATTACAAATATATTGAGAAAGGTTGGCCTTGTACACAAACATTTCATTCAAGTAAAATTTTAAGAAGACAAAGCTTTCAGCTAGTAACATGTGTCTTGGTAAAGGTTAGTCAATGTAGATGTTAGTAGACAGCCTCACAATGTCATCAATGGGAGCCTCTTTTTCCAGTTGGAAGAGACAAAACCGCTTGTACCATATGGCCAACTGCAATCGACTTATAGATTGCAAATACATTTGATACACACTCTGTCCAGGTTACCTCTGGAGCAAGCAAACGAAAACAAGTCTGCGCAAGTAGTGATCAAGACTGCTCCACCAATGAACACGTGAGGGAACGGGATTCCATGGAGGGGGGAAGTGACTGTGGTTACCAGCCTTTTGTTGTAATGCGTGACCTTGTTCCACAGACTCTAGGGATAGAGTATAAAGTTCCAGTATATTTTGCAACATGTAAATAATTCAAAATGGTTGCAAACTTCCAAAAAACACTCCAGCAAAGCAAACCAAGAATTGGAATTTACCAACAGCATGTGACGAGAAGTTTTCCAATCACATTCACAAAGTGAGTACGGCCACCAACCATTTGCAGATGCGTACACTGCTTCACTCTGCCTACTCCCAGTCTTCCCTTTTCTTACTTTAAGCGCCAGCCCCTGTGGCAGAGTGGTTAGCACATCACTCTACGATGCCAGGGGTCCCAGGTTCAAATCCTTCGCAAATTAGCCAAAAGTGGCACACAAAGTGAAGTAAAATAAAGCAGATCAATGTTACTTTAAGTGCGGCTTTTTTTTTTAATACAGATTCCTGGGACAGGGTATACATGTTGAGTGCATTTACGTATAAGATGATGCACGTTTTTAATGTGTACAATGCATCTGATAATACTACTTCATCATGAGTAAATAAAACATAAGCACATGCTTCTTTAAGATAATTGTGTAATCTTTTATTGAAAATCATGTTGAGAAAAATATACATGAAATTATTTACAGCTTGATATTTACAGTAAATTTATCAGCATATGTGTAAAACATTTTAACAAAACAACCATTTCTAAGACCAGTTTTTACATAATCTTGGTAACAAGGAAGTTGTAGAAAAGCTAGATCCATGAACATACTGAGAACTAACATTTGAAAATAATAGACAAATAATGCAGTACAATGTCATGTAATGAAAAATGGCATAATAATGAAAAATGTAAAGTGCATTAGGAATTATCACTGTCCTCATAGAATTCTACAAGGCTTCAGAAGGCATTCATAAATATGTGAACATTAGCACAGAAACTGTGTATAAATGTACTCTTTCACTTCCTCTCTCACTCCCTCTTTCTCAAGGCATTTACAATGTGGGCAGGATAAATTTTAGAGAGAATTCTCTGAACTTAATATTCATATTTTTTGCATTAACCGAAGTAATACTTTTTTTTTAAAAAAAAAAGAAGTATTGTGCTAAAAAAAATGAAAACTGCAATGTGTGCAAAAGAACATTTTTGGGAAAAAAATTGATTTTGGAGCTCAATATTAAAATGTATGCCACCATAAAATTATATAGGAATAACCAGACTAAAACCCTTGTGTTTCAATAGCCTTATTCAAACATTTTCAGCAATTTCGCTTTCTTTCAGTTGGTTTAATTTTATAAAAGAACTTTGGTTCCATTTAAACAAATTGGAAAAACAAAGAAAGGTGACTAAGCTAGTCATAACCTTTTGTAATTCCTTGTTTAAAATTTTGAAAGTACATATGATAGAAAACACTATCTTTTGAAAAATAAAAATCATATAATCTACATCTCACTTCTAGATATATATATATATATAACATTTACATTTTGAAAAATATGTACTGTACACAAATGCTTGTATTGATTAAATAGGAATTCTATTCGGGTTAGGTAACTGAACTCGTACAATTTTCTTAAAGAAGGAGGACATTATATAAATTTAATAACGAGGAAAAGCGAAGTAATTACAATGCTTTCTATTGAAGTGGAAATATAAACTACAGTTTTTATATGAAGTTTCAAACATGTCCTGAAAAATATTATGAGAATGAATTATTATTGTCATTCTTATATTATATTTCTTTCATAAGAATAATAACAGCATCTTGCAAACTTGTTTTTTTTGTGCCCTCAGTGTTCAAAGTAACAGGTATCTTAATGCTTCTCCAATTATCTTAACTTACGAAGCTGATACTACATTTATAAACAGATAATAATTGTAATAAATGTTTTAAAATATTGTTCATTTTCTGCACCCAGCAGAATTACATACGCACATTAGATACAAATTAATTATTCAATGAAGTGTGTTCAAATTAATCGTATGCATATAGAGTAATGACAGCTTATGTGTCTGGCATTTTATTCAGCAAATAACTGTTCCTATTCTTGGTCTCGTATATTTTTTTTGCATTTTACAGTGTTAATAATTTGCAAGAAATTAATGCAAATATGTACATGGCAGTGACACACTGTTTTGTGAAATAAACAAGGTGAAGTTAGAAAAAATATTATTTTGAAAGTTTTTATACATATTAACATGATAAATTATATTAATTTATAACATTTTATATAATTCATTTATAGCTGACAATAGCTTATGTGAAATTTTCAAACAAAAGCTCTGTTATGTTTTTATGTAAGAGTGTTAGCAATCATTACTTGAAAATTAACATTTGTTACTTTAATTCTAAATTTTGATGCAGTTCATAAGTCAATAATTTAGAATTATTGATTATATGCTTTACATGTCTTCCAACATATTGAATGTTTTTTGAATAAAATTTCATTTAAAAATATCTTAAAACATGAACTGAAGTGTGGCCCAATTTCATGTAAGTATGCTCGGTATTAAACTATGCCACATTAAACTTCAAAGTGCATCTTTTAAAGATTTTATAAACACAATCAATTTTTCTTACACTTTTTTTTGATATTTCCTGATTTCACACTCTCTGATCTCTTAGAATTCTATTTCTATTTAATTTCAAAGTAATACTGAATTGTATCTCTCACAGCTAAAATAATGTGATTAATACTTTAAAAGTTTAAAAAAAATAATTAGAAAATTGTAGAAAACATCTTATTATGCAAAGTTAGATTTTCTATGTTTGCTAGAAAAATTAACTTAAAATTATATTTTTTATAAAGTTAAATACTTGATCACAAGGGCTTTAGTCGGTTAACTTACAATATAAATAATCTCTTCTTTTTCTTCAAATACTGGTCACTTATAGAATAAATAACAAACTTGTAACAACTACCAACAGTAATGTTCTTATAATATGCCATCATGATATAAATAAAACACTGATACTTATGTTTTTTCTATCATAACAAAAACACATATTCTGTTTTCATGTTCAAGATATTGCTATGTTACTGAATTATAAATATTTTATTTTAATGAGTGGAACTATCAGCAGAATATGAAAAATGAAAAACCTCACAGAATTGTCCAAACAATTGCTTATAAATAGCATCAATGCATTTTCACACAGTGTGCTAGTGCAATGTTCATGATATCACACTGCTGTACTCATGTTTTGCAACCTTAAAAGACAATTAGATATTACTATTTGTTAAACACCTCAGATATCTTAAAAATAGCGAAAAAGAAGCTATACCAATTCCTAAAGTCCCTTTTTAATTACTTTAAATATTAAGCTAATCTTAAGCTTTCAATGATAAATTTCTGTTTTTTCCCCACTACTTGCTAAGAAATCTTTTAATGAAACTCAAGTCACTTTTCGAATGTATAAAGCACTTCTAAATTATTTTTGCATTTTCATTATAAGTCAGAGCAAAGGCACATAGCAAAGAACAGCTGATTTTTTCTTGAAACAAATTAATAAGTTAGACATTAGGAGAATATTGAAGGCCAAATATTTATCACGGGGCTTAGTTCTTCATAAATATGGACACACTTCACTTTATTTCTTTACTGTGTGAATGACAAATATTGTCATTACTAATGTTCATCATGTCATGTAGATTTTCCTGGTTTATGCGATAAATGTCTCTTGCATTATGAATTCATGTAGGTAGATTCTTGGTGGGTAGCTGTAGCTATATATATTATACACATGTAATAAAAATATTCAAAAAAGTTTTAATTTATGAAAGAAAATTACATTTTGCATGCATGTTGTTTCTACCATTATCAATGCATCTTTAAATATAAATTTGGTCTTTGATACAGATTCGATTATTTCTTATATGTCATACTTTTCTAAATCCCAATGTCTGATTGAACCTAACCAGCAATTTTTGTTTCTTGAAGAGGAATCTTATGATTCGGAAACTTTGTCTGTTCTCTTGCCAATTTTCTATCGACAATGTTCTATAATAATGTATATATTTATTCTTCTTTCTACCTACTTCTTTTAGAACCTTCATCTCTGTTTATGCTAAATATATATATATATATATGCAATGGACGTGAATAGTTTATATTTATATATATTTCATTTACAGCAAACATAGACTGTTTTTAACAGAACATGTGTTCATACTCCCACAACACAGGGTGAATTCAAAGACGTACAGCAGTGTGAACTAATAAGACCTTTTTATGAGTATAAATATGAAATACGTGAACCTTGTATATTCGTAATTGTTGTTAGAAAATGAAGGGGATGTAGCTTGCACTATACTGCCTTAACTAAACTTCTTTTACTACATCAGTAACAGCGTTTAGTAATTACATGACTAGAATAACAGCTCTCTCTGTCTACTGGCACAGCCTTCAATTACATGTTAAATATTTTTGCAATCACTTTATTTATATACATTTTAAATCCTGCATGAAGCAATGCAAGTTTCCCTTTTTTTAACAAACTCGTTTTATTTTTCCTTTTCCTTTTCGAAATATTTTATCTGCTTGCTCAACAATTAACTGAGAAAACAGATTATATTTTCACACAACCCAGGTTGAAAATAATAATGTTTGGAAGAGATTCTATACAGTTGCGATAACGATGCGTAAATTATCGTTTGAGAATATAAGCATTATTATAGTTCAATAACAAATAATTTTTTTAAGGGGCAATGATGCTTAATACTGGCTAAAAATATCTTAACAATGCTTTCGCTAAATAGTTTGTTGTTATTCCTCCTCCTCTGTGTAAATGTGTGCTTGTGATAGTGACGTTATTATTATTAATTTTCTGTTTTCTTTCAAGTTAACAATTATTCAGAGAAAAATCCACTGAACAATAATATTTGTATTCACTTAACAAATGGGATGAATGACACAGTATTGGACAGAATAGTCAAGTGGATTAAACCTGTAGCAAATTCTACTTTTCTTATGTATATAATAAGTTCAAATAGACAAGAGACACAGATGAATCTGATATGGCATAGCACTGCATAGTTTTGATGCACACTGACTAATTCTACAAGTTGGTCATATCTGAAGCACTTTATAAAAAAAAGTCTATAAGGGTACAGTTCGTATCATTAGTAGCACCAAGTTAATTTCTATTTTGTTAAATAAATAACTGTGTTACCCATCTCATCTCCTTGCACAGCAAAATCTTACCAAAAGTATTGGTGTTCGTACCAACGGTGGTTTTGGGGGACAAATACATTAAGTGAAATTACTCTACCATTCTAAATGTGCATAAAAAATGTACAATGATTCATAATATAACACTTTGCATATAAAAATTGTAGGAAATATTGTTAACATACCTTTGATTCAAGCTGTAGATCCTCACTGTAAGCACTTACATTCAAAAGTGTTTCTTTTTTAATCCTTTCAGTGAAAAAAAATGAAAACACGGTTGCACTTAAGTTCATATTATTCATTGTACACTGCTTGTATAGTTTTAACACTATGAAAAACATCCTGAAAGTTCCATGATTATTTCAAAATTCTCTGTTCTTCATTTCATAGTTTCATTTCTTATCGTTTGTCCCATTTTTTCACACATGGTCACGTTGGTAGATGCAATTTCCCTTTCCATGTCATATTCTATCTAAAGTCTCACTTATTATGTCATAAACTCAATAGCATAACAATAACTCATGCCGATAACAGCAGATATACGTATTGTTTTATGTGTACATAAGCATATATATACATATATATTACATTATTCTTCTTGTTACATAAATACCTTTATGTAGCAAAAAACATTCTCTTGCTTGCCATGTAGCTTATTCTGACGCTCGCTGCAAATCTTCAAAACATGGATGGTGTATGAAATAATCTGTAGGCAGTATGAAATCAATTCATAGTCCCTTGCAAAATTAAAGTTTTGCTTACATAGCTCGTTATTCAGTTTTAATATTGTTAAAATTTCAACATCATTATTAAAATTTGTATGTCATAACAAGCAATAGAAATTCTTTTCGATTATTACCATTAAACCTAATATAAATTATTTGGGAAAAAACAACAATAGTACCTGCGTGGAGAAGTGTTTAGGTATATATTTGAGTAGCGATTCACCTCACATTGAAGATTGTACATCACGCTACTAACACTAAGCCAATTTGTCTTCTCAAGACTGAAAACAACCTTATATCACTTAGTATTTAGCTATATACAACTGAAATATGCCTTTCTGAAAGACATACATCATACTTTTATCTGTGAATATTTGTGCATTTGTTAACACGATGTGACACATTATATTGGTCCTGAGAACAGCAGCGATTAGGTTTGAGCATCTCCTGTCATAAAAATCACACTCCCAATAGTAGCATAGTTTAGAATGGTATTAATTTTGTCGTAAGAAAATTCAAATTTATTAAAACAAAATATCAGGTTCTGCATCATCGTTACTAATTGATAATAGCATACAACTTCACAATATAATATCTTTAAAAAAAATCATGAAATCAACTAAGAAAAATAGAATGTTATTTCAAGAAGAAATATGTCCATGCTTTCAAAAATAAATTTGAGTTTCATATTTACAGCATTAAAGGCTTAATTTTTCAAACAATTTGCAGAACCAGTATCCTTAAGCCTTTCATTAAAAATTTGGCATTTTTTATAAGCAAAGCGATCATGCTGTTCTCATAAGGGTGAAAACAGTTAAGTTTTAGAAGATAGAAAGGCATAAAATCACATAAGGCCAGAATTATAAAGATAGTGGATCACTCGTGACAAAACAGACAGTGCCCCGTTTTCCCATTCTCAAATACTCCAGATGACCAAAAATATTAACTTAGTGAACAAGACCGAATACATCGGTCAAGGCAATTTCCCCTGTTCTGTTTCTAAATTTCCCTCCACGCACCATCAAGCTTATACAGTACTATTCAATGTTTAATGTTCATTATGAACAATGATTTCAGGTTACACATCATGATTCATAGCATGACAAATCATGCAAAAAAAGTACTTCACAGGCAAAATTTCTACATTCCTTATGAAAATGCTCTGTAATGGACAAAGAAGAAGATAAGGAAGATGGCATAAGCTGTAGGGAATATGATCCTGGCAATGACGTCGATAGTTTTTGCCACTCTGATCGGATGGGGAGGTTCTTTCTTGCGGACCTGTAAAAAAAGCAAGAGATTCATGAAGTGTGGTAAATATGAACAAAGTTTCATATTCCACTGTTCTTGTTCTAGCAACCAATTAATTTTGAAAGTCAACTGTCCATGGTAATGAAGGCAATGGATCTTCAAAATTAATAAATCACTAAAACAAGGCCAGCCTACTGTCGAATTAAAAAGTATGGATACTAGAGTGTGCACTCTAAATTAAAAATTAATGAGTAGATCTACGTGAAAACAAGTTACATCAAAATTTAGCTTATTCAATTCTGCGTTAAGCTATGGTAACCAATTTTTTTTTTCGAGTATGCCTTCAATTTTTTATCATCATAACAAGAAAAGAAGTACTTTTTTTGGCATTTTCCAAACTACCACTCTCTTTGAAATTCAATAAATGAAAAACTTGTCGGATCATGATGAAATTTACATACATACAGTGCAGGTAGAAAGGCTTTAAACAAATTCTTAATTTTCAGGTTTTGTAAACAGACAAAAACAAGGTTCTTATCAATTTCATGAAACAACTTTTTCTTAGTTTCATGGTGTTGTTTTGAATCTCTTTGCAGCTGTTTTTTGAACCCATATCATTGTTAATTCACATTGCAAAACAGATTTTATGTAAAGGTAGTGATTGCTGCTACAACTGTTTCAAGCATTCCCATTGGCTGGTAGCTTTTTGTGGTGGTAAGGATAGACTTGTTTGGTTTGGTTCTCTTAGAAGACGACGATGAAAAATTGTTGTAACAAGCAATACCGTCCTTATGCCAATTTTAATTCAGAGGAAAGATGTGTGTTGAACGTGGCTACACCGCTTGCAGTGACTGCCTGCAGTTTCCACAGCTTAACGGACATTTATTTAATTATTTATTCCAAGTTTCAGATACAGCACTTAAAAAGCCATTTTACACTGAAAACTAACAAGAACAAGTCAAGATGGTTTTAGGTAAAAACAAAAAAAATTTAAATACTAGGGTGAATCAAAATATTACACCCAACCCATGTTCCTGTACTAACAGAGATAAAATAATCACGCTTGGTGGCAACACTGTCTGGAATGTTTTCTTCACACACCAGAAGCACCCGTGCTTCAGCTGATTTAGTATCCGAGTAGTCACAGTGTGAGTATAGCGCATCATATTGAAGTGGCGTCCAACATTGAGGTGCGCTCTGTCGTCCGATTTTTGTGGGCACAAAGGCATAATCAGAGTGAAATCCATCACCAAATTGTTGAGGTGTATGGTGAGAATGCGATGTCACGCCCCATGATCGCAAAATGGTGCCAGATGTTCGAAGAGGGAAGATCGAACGTGAACGACGAACCGCATGTCGGACAGACTGCAACTGTGAACACTATCGACAATGCAGAGCATGTGAATGCAATCATTGTTGCTAACCGCTGCGTGAAAATTAAAGAGATTGCAAGTGAACTGAACATATCCTATGGTAGTGCATCTATGCTGATTCATGATCAGATGGGTTATCGTAAACTGTGCTCTTGCTGGGTGCCGCGCTTGTTAACCGATGGGCACAAAAATCAACGTTTTGATGCTGCGCTGTCATTTCTTCGGCGTTATACCACGGATGGTCCGCAGTTTCTGAGCAAAATCATCACAGGAGATGAGTCCTGAGTGCACCAATACACAAAGTGGGCATCCAAGAAATGGAGACACAAGGATTTGCCACCATCAAGAAAAGCCAAAACCTGTCCAACGGTTCGAAAGGTCATGCTGACGATCATCTTCGATTCCTAAGGCATTGTTTACAGTTAGTTTGTGCCCCCCGAGGAACAACAATCAATGCCGCAAGATACTGTGAGACTTTAGAGAAGCTGAGAAAAGCCATTAAAAATTGAAGGCCCGGAAGATTGAGTGATGGGGTGTTTGTTCTTCACGACAACGCTACCCCCCCCCCCATACAGCTGGTGTCACACAGGATTTACTGCAGAAATTCTAGTGGGAGGTGTGGTCTCACCCTCCCTATAGTCCCGATTTGGCACCCTGTGACTACCACCTTTTCGGTCTTCTCAAACAAGACCTAGGGTGTCAGCATTTCGTGTCAGATGAGGAAGTGCAGGAAGCAGTCTCAAAGTGGTTCGAAGAAATTGGACGGAATTTTTACACAAAAGGAATCGAAAAACTGGTTACACGATACGAAAAGTGCTTGGAACACCTTGGTGACTATGTTCATGCATGTTAGTCCAATACTTTTTTTCTTTCTAATGTGTTTTGCTTGTTTTTTCCAGGGGGTATAACTTACTTTTTGATTCACCCACTTATAAACATGATAAGACAAAAACAAGGAAACAAAGAAAAGATTTACATATTCATTCTTAGAGAAGATCGGAAAATATTTTCGGGGGCAAAAATGTTGATGGGTAGTTTATTATAGAACTTGCTCAGCCTGTGGAACAGAGAGCGCTGTAGAAGGGAAAGCCTAGCGGTAGGGTTGTGGAACAATTGAGTGTCTCGGGTCGATCGAGAGAACTCTGAAATTGAATTTTGTAAGGAGAAATTCAGATCTTAGTTTTCCATTGAGGATTTTATAGAAAAATTTCATATCTGCCATATCGCGTCGGGTCTGCAGTAACTTAATGTTCAAAGTAGTCAGGATGTCAGGTTTCTGAAGATGCCGCAGAGAAGGAATTCTCTAACGAACAATGGCGGTAAAGAAGCTGAGGAATCCATGCTAGAAAGATTTGTATTGGAAGCCATGGCCCAGACTGGAGAACAGTATTCGAGAATCGGAGAAATGAATGACTTAAAAAACAGGCTAAGAGAAGTTGGAGTATCAATTTCAGTGAATCTGTAGAGGAGGCCTAAGAGGCGCATTGCACTTTTAGTTGTAGCTGCGATGTGTTCCTTAAAGTTCAGTTTTTCATCTATGATAACACCTAGATCTTTTTGGGTTGCATCGCAGTAGTGCCAGAATGTGCTGTGTTGCCACAATTCGATGCGAATTAGAGTCCAAACTCAAGTATCCATAATTTTTAATCTGATAGTAGGTGGATACAGGGCAGGGGGAATCAAATATTCATTGCTCCTATAATCAACATTTTTCAGAAGTCTAATGAAAGCAGATTTTTGTTCCTTAGTACGAAGACCTATTTAATCATAATATAGGGTGCAGCAATGAATCGGGAAAATTTGCAACACTGAATATCGCTAGTTGTTGCATCAGAGGTAATACACGACTATCATTATCTTGCAGCCCTCTGCTTTACCATTCAGTTATGATGGAGTCTTGGAACGGGGCACAGCTTGCATTCTCCATAAAAAGTGCATTACAAAAACAATAGTTGATTGCATGTCCGTGCAGTTTTTTGGGTAGGTTAGAAAGCACATTGCGAAGAATGGCCATAGAAATTTGAGCCACCTCTTCCCAGATCCAATTTTAAAACATGCTTCCTCAAAGTTTCCTCCATGTTTTGGTCAGAAAGCACAGGGTCATGAATGTTAAAATGTTTCCAAAATGCACTCTGCGCGGACACGAGCCTATCGCCATTTTTGTTGGTTGGTTGATTTGTTGTTTTAAAGTCCACTTTATGCACAGTAAGGCTAATCGGGACTGGACCTACAGTTTATAGTGGGATCCGAACCACTTGTGCCTCCACCGGGTATCGAACCCAGTACCCCTTGATTACCAGGGGGTCATTCCACGTCAAATCATCCAGGCCATGTCACCCACCATCCCCGATTTTGATGAAATTCGGTATGCTTATAGAACTTTTGATGCTGATTACAAATATGACAACTTTTTAAAAATTGGTCAAGGGGTTCAGAAGTTACGCGCTTTTTAAGATCTCAGTGTACGCCACATGCGGCTCTACTTTGAATGACACGCATTAGGTTATAAACGATCGTATCTTCCCTTGGGTTTGCCGTAGAAACTTCAAGTTTGTTTTCTTTTGTTCAGAATAGTATAAGCTTTCATTTAAATAACGTTTCAGATGAATGCATCAATAAACATGTATTTTTATATATAGTTTTATGTTTTTTTTTAGAAAAATAAATGACTAACTTCAAGAGCAAATTTCATGCAATGCCCCCCCTTCAATTTCCCCCCAATTTTATATGTAGGTCGCTCAGAGTGTGTACTAATGCCTGATGGAAAAATTGGGATGGGTGGTTCAGAGACAGGGTGATAAAAAATAATTTGCATAAA
Source organism: Lepisma saccharinum (assembly GCF_977018435.1). Taxonomy (NCBI): domain Eukaryota; kingdom Metazoa; phylum Arthropoda; class Insecta; order Zygentoma; family Lepismatidae; genus Lepisma; species Lepisma saccharinum. The sequence continues at coordinate 3,522,065 of NC_139229.1, forward strand.
ATGACATTAATAGTAAATCTTATTAAAAATGCTTATGTATTTAGCACAAAGCCTGAAATACAATATGTTTCAAGCTACAATATTCAAAATTTATGTTCACTATGTGTGAATGTAAACATAGGCGTAAGCTGGTAGGGGCAAAGGGAAGCACTAGCCCCCTCACAAATTTATAATTAATTTTAAATTTGCAAGTAATAATTACAGTGGAACCCCAATTTAAGTTCTTCGATTTTACATTTTCCTTCATTTTGCATTCAATCTTGGTGGTCCCAACATAGCAAATTGTTTAGAAATTCTCCAAGATCTTACATTTTCCCGCGTATTTAGTTTTTCAGCTTGGTCTCCTGGATAACGTAAAATCGAGGTTCCACTGTATCTAAGTTAGTTTCAACTGTCTTCAATTTTTTTTAAATTATATATATTATATAATTATATATATAATCATTATTAACATTCCCAAGTTTAGCAAATTTATCTTCGAGAACATTCTTTTTGTGCATTTTATCTCAATATGGAAGTTCTTTTTTGGCTACTCTTCATGGGGATACGTAATATGAAGTAAGCATTAATACTACACATTTGTGCTGATTGAAGGTTTTTCAAATGGAGCTTTTTCGCCACATACCACAGAAAATATCCTTGTGACGGGATGGTTGGAACAGTAAAAATACTTCTATAGTATAAAGCAACAAGTATGGCAATTATGTACCAATTCCGTAGAAATAGTATTCAAGGCATAAATTTCTTAGTAATGATCTAAGGCGAAATGACAATAGCCCACAGTACAATGTGTCAGCGATTGCAAAGTACTACAACAGTACCAGGAAGTATGCACTATTTTGAACTTACAGGTTCCTTAAGTTACTTTTTACAAGTAACTGAGTTACAGTCACTCGTTTAAAAAGTTACTCAGTTACTTTTACTGGTACTTTGAAAGTAACTGAGTTTCTTTTACAGTTACTGTAACAGTAAAATACTGTTAATGATCATTGATTTGTGTAAAAGTTACACACAATCAATGACCATGAAGATTTCCGTGTTTTAATTATGTTTCTAGTACATAATATGTATACATATATTTACATTATTACTGCTAATAAATGATGGAAAACACAGTCAGCTTTGCTTGAACGATTATAATTTTTTTTAAAAAATCATTTGTATGCTGACCACAGTATTTTGAATATGGTGTCATTGATTGATTCCCCTTCCACCTATTTCTCTCTCCTCCATTCCAAGTTCAACAAGATCCAAAGATCCACTCCCTCGACAATGACATTTTCCTAGCTGGACAACCACATTCCAAACGAACACAGCAGTCTACCAAAAACAATGGAGTTTTCACATACAATTAGAAATGAATTACAGTAAAGCGTGGATGTTCTAAATTTAGCAAGCAACAAAGCATAGCTTCCTTGCCAGCAATTCCAAGAAAAACCTTTCACGTAGCATCCGGTGAAGGTACATATTTTATTTTTATAGTCTGGAACAGAATTGTACAATTTTGCTATTTCCCTACCGCGAAAAATAACTCTGTTACCGTTGTTAACGTTACAGGTACTTACTTTTAAAAGTAGCTAGTTACAGTTAGAATTTCTAAGTAAAAAGTAACTGTTACTTGTAACTTTGTAACTAGTTACTTTGAAACACTAGTTGTTTAACAGTCAGAGCAAAAATAGTAAGTGGTGATGTAATATGTTTTGTATAACTGTATGGTTTGACTTTTGTGAAGAAGTTACTTTCCGAATTCCAACTGTAAATAGTTATGTAGTAGCATGTGTGTGCATGACTCAAACTTGTTTGTAGGATTGCTTCAAAAGTCGACATGAAAATGGAGATGCAGCTATTAAATTCTTGCATCCACTTGGTCCATCAACTTCCTGCTACTGGTCAAAAAGTATCCTGTATCCAGTGGACATCAAACACAAATAGAAGGACATATTTACTTAGTGATAAGTCAAATACTTTAGTGTGTTTGAAATGGTCAAAATATCCATCTAAAATCTGAACGGCACAATTTATAGTACATGAAATTTTGGCATTGCATAGAGTACAATTTTTAGGTACTATATTAATAGGTGTAACTTGGAAACTATCTTTGGGTTGAGATAATCACGAAGTTTTCCATTGCATAAAAATAATGTCCAGGATTATTTGATAAATAAATTTGAAAAATCACAATTATTACTCTTTATTCATTTCTTCCTCAAGTGCCAGGAGGATCACAAAATATATTTAACTTGTACATTTTAATTAATCTATAAATTTGTGAGGGGGCTAGTGCTTCCCTTTGCCCCTACCAGCTTACGCCTATGTTTACATTCACACATAGTGAACACAAATTTTGAATATTGTAGCTTGAAACATATTGTACTTCAGGCTTTGTGCTAAATACATAAGCATTTTTAATAAGATTTACTATTAATGTCATTTTATGCAAATTATTTTTTTATCACCCTGTCTCTGAACCGCCCATCCCAATTTTTCCATCAGGCATTAGTACACACTCTGAGCGACCTACATATAAAATTGGGGGGAAATTGAAGGGGGGGCATTGCATGAAATTTGCTCTTGAAGTTAGTTATTTATTTTTCTAAAAAAATACATAAAACTATATATAAAAATACATGTTTATTGATGCATTCATCTGAAACGTTATTTAAATGAAAGCTTATACTATTCTGAACAAAAGAAAACAAACTTGAAGTTTCTACGGCAAACCCAAGGGAAGATACGATCGTTTATAACCTAATGCGTGTCATTCAAAGTAGAGCCGCATGTGGCGTACACTGAGATCTTAAAAAGCGCGTAACTTCTGAACCCCTTGACCAATTTTAAAAAAGTTGTCATATTTGTAATCAGCATCAAAAGTTCTATAAGTATACCGAATTTCATCAAAATCGGGGATGGTGGGTGACATTTTTAAAAAATTCTGGATGATTTGACATGGAATGACCCCAGGCGAAGACGCTACCACTCCGCCATTGGGGAGGCCCTGTCCCCATTTTTGTAATACAGTTTTACAGCAAATGCATTCCTTGTCCCGTTTCATAACTGAATGGTAAAGCAGGAGCTGCAAGGTAGCAGTAGTGACATGTTACCTCTGACAATTAGTGATATGCAGTGTTGCAAAATCACCCAAATCATTGCCATTCCCTGTGTAAACATTATTACATGTAATTTATATTTCGTATTATTATACGTATAAGAGCAATAAGCAGAAACTGTTTAAGATTTAAACTGAGAATTGTGTGAGGCTAATAAAAGTTTCAAAATTAGTGTTTGCTTTCATTTTCTGTGTGCCACAGGTGCAGTATTCATTATGTATAATTACAAAACTTGGTGTGTTCAATATCAAACCATTATTTTACCTAACAAAGTAGCAATTTTTAATCATATCCAATAACATAATCATGTTCTTTTAATTTTCATTGGAATTTGATGCTGTAGTGAATTTACAATGCTTCATATAAAATAATATCACACCATAATTTCATTCAGTAATTAAACAAAGAGTTGACTGAAATATATCAACACAATTTTCTTTAGGTACTATTTTTTAAGGATATGATTTCAGGATTGGATATTCGAAACACTAGCATCCTACAAACCCATAAAAAAAAAACATACACAATCAATTATTTTTAACAGGCCCGAGTTGCCGCTCCCTAGGGTCTGCCCTGAATATGAAACTTTTTTCTACATGTAGCAGAATTTTGTGATAACTGCACAATAAGTAATATTTTGAAATATTTCTTGAAGCTTTCCTGGCAGCGAACAATTTTTTTTCCCCTTGGGATATCAAGCAGGGGATTTCTGGATAGGCTTCCGAGAGCTAACTTCACACTCATCTTCAGGCATTGGAAGTCCCTGAAGATAAAGAGTGACGTTAGCTCTTGAAAACTCTGAAGCCTATCCGGAAATCACCAGGTTGATATCCCAAGGAAACCTCTTCACAAGTAATATTTTATAAACACATTAATAATGAACCAGTGTGATAGCAAAAAAGCACTAAACAATCACTAAAATTAATGGTATCAATATTCTATGTACCAAATATAAAATTTTAAATATTCCATAAAGAACTTGAATGATTCATTCACTTCATTAATTAAATAAATGTAATAAGAAGACTACAATAGCTTTTGCCTTGGAGAAAAAAGTTCAAATTTAGATATATCCTTGTTTTTTTTGTAAAGTATATTAATAATACCATTGCATTTCTTTTAAGAACATCAAATGTGAAGAATTTTGCACTAAATAAAATACTCTGTGCAAGAGGGGTGGAGCTTTCTGAAATTGTTAGTTACTGATGAGCTGCTTTTTCTTCTTCTATGCAAAGTTTCACTGTACGTGTGTGTATTACACATTGGAACCCCGAGTTTACGTTTTTCAGGGGACAAAGCTAAAAAAAACTTAAAATGCAAGAAAATGTAAAATTCGAGAAAAAATTCTAGCATATTGTTACATTGGGAGCATGAAGACTGAATGTATAATGCGGGAAAATGTACGTAAAATCAGGGTTCCACTGTGTTTGTGTATATAACCAATCTTATATTATGTAAACATTGCATAGACCTACCTCTGTTGCACAACCGTTATTGGCCGAGTGTGTGCATGGATTAGGCCCACAGTTAGTACAAGTGACGATCTCATTGGGTCCAGTGACATCACGTTTTCTGTCACCCTACAAGAAATTAGAGCAGTGTCAGAAAGTTTATTCAATTTCCACATTTTTATGATTTCTCTATAAAAGCCAATGCCACCTCAGAGTTATTTAGCAACTGCACTTGCAAAAAAGTAATGTTATATACTGACTTTTTTCTTCTATCATACTATCAACAGTAAAATTTACTATACAAAAAAAAGGTCACTTATCTAAGCAATATGTGGTTCTGTAAAAGAGGGAGGGTGATGAACTGACTGCACTATGATCTATTGACCCTGTATACATGTGTGTAAAAAATTAAAATAATGTTTTTGGTATTGAGTAATATCTCAGTATCAGCATTTCACATTTGTTGTCCAAATAAATGGAAAATTCGTGTTTAATTCTAGCATCCATGAAATACTGTTAAGTCCTGAAATTTATAGGAACTTCTATCAGTGAAAGAGGCATAAGAAACAAGTACTCAAGACTAAGAGAACAATTATGTATGATACAAACTGAGATTTATAAACGTAAATATAAAATGTTTTAAAATTGGGATTTAGGAATGGTTAAAAAAAAATGAGTCAAGACAAATACATCCATCTGTTGTGGTATTAAGGACCTGCATTTTTAATAAAAAAGTCTCTATAAGATGTCAACACGCAGTTGAATATTTAATATTGAATACAGCAAGTAATGATGTTCCAAAATATTTTCAAGACATTAGTTCTATAAAATTACTGTCTGTCTATGTAAGATATTAGAACATTTGTTTTTCCCTTTTGGAGAAAAATATATATTGATAAGCTTTGAGACTGAAATTTAAATTTATCATTATTTTGTAGAAAAGTATAATCAGCAGGATATTAATGATAATTATTTTTCCAATAACATTATGACAAATTATTTATATAATCTTAGATAAATGACCCTCTGTAGATGATATAATAAATGGTTAATTAGTTCTATGGCATAGGTGCTCTCACAACAATTAAAGCATTTACATTTGGGTGCCAGTTGCAACACTATTTTCTTGTGCACACAAACAAACACTTTACTTACTTCAGAGTCCATATAAATTCAGGCCTTGTCAGACACAACATAAGATATAGAAAGAAGAAGGCACTGTGAAAAATAACAAGTACACTTATGAACATGGCTGGACAATGCACAGAGGTTAGATTTGTGCTTTTGGGCTTCATGTGTGCGAGTGAAAATAACTTTTAGATAGGAATAAGTTTGTGTTGTATCAAAAATTATGATTATCCAGTTGATCTCATTGGTTCATTATTATCGAAATAACATTTTGCATATTCTAATTACGATCTCGCAAGTAGAATATAAATAAAAGAACTTTATATATTTTTTGGATGTGAAATATATTTTCTTTGTGTTTAAAAATATTTCTAATTTTCCAAATACATTAATGATACTAAATTGGAAAATAAGAAATGTTAAAATGTTTCTCAATTAGTGTCTTGGTATTTATGTTACAATTTTTTTGTTTTTCTCGAGATTTATGTTACGTATATTATTATATATCTTATTAATTTAATGTGTTTATTATTAATGGAAGATAATTTGGGTTTGGTGTGGTACTGGAGTTAGAACTTTCTTAAATGTGTTAATCCACTCACATAGCAGATGTAGAAATACCACCATTTCTGTCATTTACGTAAAATTCCAATATTGCTGAAAATCTGTACAAAACTGTTTGAACATATTGAAATCAGAGCAAGTTATCTTAACTACATCTCTTAAAAGTTTCACGAAGTCATTGATACAATAATATTATTATTCTGTCACAAAATTAAAGCATGCGACCATCATTTCATCATACTTGTAATTTGGCCAATGTCTTCGTTAAATCTTTGAAAATACACCAGAACTCTTCAATAATCACTATCTATTTCAATGAGCAAATTAGAACATACAAATTTAATAAAACAAATGTTGGATTAAAGATTTAAAACACCTTGCCACACCATTCCTAAAATAAGTCACTACTAGCACATCTTTTAGTAAACATATGAAAGTTAATATTGAATTTCTGGGTGAAAAAAAAAACAAAAAACATATAAATCAGCGACAGAGAAAAGGTTCATGCAAATAAAGAACACAATCAAAATTCAAAAGCTAGCAAATTATTGAAGAGTTTTCATACATGTAATTAATAAACTGTTAAATATGTTCATATGTAGAGGAAATTGAATTAGGTTTCTCATCTTACTGTGTGTTAGTTGCTAGTCATATTTATGAAATCATGTATTTCTTAGCCAGAAAATAACTGAGTTGTAATGTAGTTGCATAATTCATTACTTGCAAATATTATGAAATACTGTGTAGAAGATTTCTACAAAACGTGTTTTTTTTAAATGTAAATTTTATTATTCAACCCAAATATTGATGTAAATTTTGAAATGCATTCATCAATATAATCATTATTTGGTTATTATTCAAATAATCTGATGGAAAGGGAATTTTGTAGATGGTTAATTATATTGAAAATTACGCAAGTTAGATAAAGTTTCCCGTTCGTATTGCACCATGCCATGAAGGCACATTTAGGAGATATGGCCACTTTGGAGGTGATGTGATAAGCATCATGCTCCAGCCACCTTTACTCCCCAGGTACCCATTTATGTGAGGCTGAATGAACCCTAGAGCCACTTTATGCAGGAATAAGGCTAGAAAAAATTCAACCTTAGATCACCCACACCGGGAATCGAACCTGGGTATCCCATGTAGCAGTCAGATGCCCTACCACTGTGGTTCCTATATTGCAAATAAATATTGACAATTTTTTAAAATTTTGTACAAAGAATAACATTTATTTAATTTGCTTAGTTATTGTCAGAACATATTTGTTAAGAGAGTCGATTGTTCAAAATTTGCTTTGACTTTAGTTAATGCACATGAGTGTTATAAAAATCTCAAAATGTATTTAAAATAGTTTAGTATATATGCAAAGCATCTATATATTGAATGCACTAAACTGAAACTGTATTAAAGGTAAGGTTATTGTGCATTGCCCAATAGTACAACAGAGTATTTGGTGTACAGAAGAGAGACATTTAAATAATACAAACCTTATAGCACTGAAATATTACTTCCAAATTAAATCACATCTATATACACAAGGGGAAATATATATGTAGTATGAACAAGATGCACTTCCACAAGGAAAATGTTACATTTGCAGAATCAATAGATATGTGCTAGTGTGGAAAGATTGTGCGACATTAATCAGTTGAAACAGAAAAGGAGAGAGAGAGAGAGAGAGAGAGAAAGATTCATGAAACATTATCATTTTTCATATTATAGTTTGCTTTTAATTTAGTAGTAACTTTATGAATCTATTTCTGCTCCTTTTTATTTATTGTTCACTTATTTATGTGGTTGTTTTTAGGTCAGCTTTATTAAATCTGCTTTCAGCCATTGTTTGTTATACCAAAGAGTAAGTATAGTTTATTCCTACCCATACAATTTTTTAAGCTTTGTCATTACTGTGTGCACATTTCTTGAGCAAAGATTGTTTGTATCCACATTTAAAACCTTAAGTATCTATATGTTAAATATAAGTAATAATAAGAAAATACCAATATTTCAATATATGAAGTACAGTATTGGACTCATGGGAAATATGTTGCATTATAAGTATAATGTATAATGCTAGCGAGGTTCGGGTAACAGTAACATGTTTATAATGAATAGCAAACACATTAATATTATGTGAAACACTTTCTAATATTATTTAACAGTCGCATTTTAGAAGGTTCAGATGTACAAACGTGACAGTACTAAGGTGATTCCAAATTTACTATTTTGCTAATTTCTCCATGCTAGTGATTTTGGCTCTTAAGGTTGGTGTGGTACTTCACGATCTGTTTTAATTAATTAATCATATGAAATAATTGTTGCTACGCTGTCACAACATACAGAAATATACTTGGCTTTACCTTGCAAAACTTTAAATGTAAAAAGTCAATTCACACAACACAGCACAATAAAATTGCACTTTCAACACTTAAAACATTTCACAATTTTCATGGTCATTCCATGAGGACTTGCCTTAGCTTGTAGGGTATATTTTTTTTTTTTTTTTTTTTTTTGCATGGAACTAAAAGATTATTTTTTTAAAGTGCACCTTCATTCTGAAGGGCTGTGTGTTTGACTTTTCATGTTTGAATAGTTCTAGGCAAGTACACAGCAATTTGTTTTGAATAAAGGTAGTCTCAAAAAGACTTTATAACCTATGAAATTTCTACCAGGTTCCAATTACTGAAACTGATGAGCATACAGAGGCTTTACATGTGGCATTATTTCATTCATTTATAGAAAAGTTTGGAAAGATAATGACATGTACATCATTGCCTTTGAGTTTATTGGGGGCCATTGTGTATAATACACCAATATCTTACATATAGGGGCTATCCACGAGTAAACAAAAACATATCGAATAGCGAAATCGATTGTGGAACTGTAGAACAACTACTTTCGGTTCACTGCCGCTAGGTATTGAAGCGCGTACTTGCAGTGCGTGCTTGTGGCCTTTCTTCTCTTTTTGTTTATCAGATGAAATGGATCATGTAAAAACACTTAACGATGAGGAGAAAAATATATACCTGGACAAAGTAGAAGGTTTTCCACATCCATTGGATGAGCAACTACAAAGTAATATGGGATTATTCCAGGCTGAGATCTGTCTGTTCGCTTACCGTCGTTACATTTGGCGATATTTGTAAATATAATAGAAAGTAAATTTCCCTACACAGCCAAGCGCTTAAGGCATATAAATATAAATCTTTGGATCCCTACATTTATGTTTAAATTGAAAAAGTGCAAGATGTACGGACATGCAAAAAATGAAAAATAAGGCTTTCTTTTTTCTTTTTTCTTCAGTCAGGGTGTCAGCGGGATGCGGTAATGCACACGTGCTTATTTTGTTCCCGTTTGAACGCAGAAATACAAAACACTCATTGTCATTTTAAATCAATTTTCTACTATTGTGTTAATCATGACTATGTAGATGAATAATAAACTGGAAAAATTAATGATGGGACAAACACAAAGATACCTGCCTGACCAGTGTTCACAAACCTAGGACTCCTCCTCTATCAACATGCTAAAGACAAAATTTAATAACAATACACCCATTTAGTTTTCTAGTTACACAACAATATTTTTTCTTGTTACACTAAAATATTTCTTTCTGGTTACACAAAAATTTAATACAGTTCATGTGTTCTTCAAGAACGTAAAGTGTAACCTAACTGACTATGACCGAGCATCTTTTGAAATAAAAAGTAATATTTTTGCTCATATCACTAAAACAAAGAAAAAATCGAGATTTGAATTATTTCACTTTTACTTTTAATGAAGTTCAGGGTGCTAGATGCAAAATTTTTGTTCGAAATGGGATCAGGTTGGGAAATTTTGAAGACCCTGTCATTCAAGACTGGAAAGAAATGTTATTTACCGACAAAATTTGGAGATTTTTGGGACGGAAAATATTCAAAATTACCCCACACTGAAAAAAATGTATTAACCTCAGGTGATGAGTGATTTTGCATTTCTAGAATAAGACTGCTAATTTCAATAAACTTCAGATACTTATAGTGATTATATATATATATATAACTCTGTGTGTGTGTGTAGAAAATAAACCACTTTTATTTAGATTTTCCTTAAGTCGGGATGGGGACGGAATTTTTTCCCGGTCTCAACTTTTTACGATCCTGCACATACGTTGTGTTGTGATTACTGCGGAGTCTGCTGCTACTAAAGTGCTTCCAATTTTCACGCCTGGCAGCTTGAATGCAATATTTTTGGTGCCATGGATCTCGAGGAAATGAATGAAGAGAGATATGTGCAAGATTATTTAGCCCTGAACATAGTTTACATCCCACTGCTACACACCTATTCGTTCCTTTCCTGTATGACACTCCCTTTAGCGGCATGTTGTGAACCTACGAACCGGAAGTTGTTGTGCTACAACTATGGCGTCCGTGCGAAGGCACTTCCTTCCGATGGATAGCCCCTATACTGTACATAATACATTTCTCTGGATTATTGGGGGGATGCATCCCTCCCCAATGTTAAATGAACATGTGAAGAAAACATGACATGCAGCTTATTGCAAAGGAAGTATTCTGTTAAATATTTGTACAAAGAGTATAAATTCAGGATTAGAATTGAAACTTTCAAATCTCCAACTATGATTGCAAATAAAAGAGGCTTCACGTTTAGAGTTCTGAACTTTCGGACAATTTCTTTACAGGATACATATTATTAAAATGTTTATTAGAGAGTGGTTTATATGCAGTCATGGATATATCGGAATATCGGAATGCGGATATAAATGACAGAATTTGCAGAGATGTACAACAAAATGTAGGATTAGGCACTCAAATGGTGAGAATATTCCTTGTACTATCTGCGAATGGCTAAAATGAAGAAATTAAGACAATTTGATTTCAAATTGCCATTATACTGCACTATATACTTACTCAAAATAAACACTGATTACTAATATGCACAATTTCAAATGATATTGTATATAAAATATAATCTATCCTGTTCAATGTTGCAGTGTTAGTTTTTTTTATGTGTGTTCTATTGTAACAAAAAATTACACAGAATTCTTTTTTGTGCCAAATGTTTCTCCACAACATATCTGATGTCTGCATACTTTGCAAATAATTACCAAGATCATTAATCAAAATATTTTAGAGACAGATAAATTTCATACCAACTAGTCAAAAATGGTGTAATAATTTCATTATTGATCTTAAATTAATATCGAGAGTATGATGTAGAATCTATTTTATGGAAGAACTCATCCTATGCCACCTTGTCAGCATATTCAAGCTATATCCAAAGTTCCATGTTATTTAAAAAAGGTAAAGGTGCCTGCCTGTGCACAAATGCCATGAAGGTATATGGGGGTGATGTGAAGATAGAGCTCCACATATTCTTGATCTCTACCATAGTTAGGACGATGTGATCAGCATCACACCCGGTTGCCTTTACCCCCAGGTACCCACTGATACGAGGCTGGGTGAGCCTCAGAGCTGCTCAGAAACGGATAAATGACTGGAAAATAAGTATCACAATACACTTTTGGTTTAGATGCCATAAAAATTATGGTTAGAAAACAACATATTTACTGACTGAGAAAATTGAAACTTTTTGGTAAAATAGTTTTGGCATATTGATAAAATGGATTTATGAGAACTAACTATTCTTTCTATACACTGTGAAATTGAAGAATGTGGTAAAATATAGAGGAAACAGTGAAGCGAAATGCCATAAGTAACCCTCTGGCAGTAGATGGTATATCTGAATAGATATTGATATGGTCACAAATATTCATCTTTCTAGCTATTTTACTTCACAAAATAAGTTACTGGCAGACAATAACACAGTTTCAAGTCTTTATAATCTGTTTATTTGGTTTGCAGTTAAATATTTCTATTCTTAAGCAAGTCTATATGTAACAAACTTTCTTCAATAATGTATGGGCCTTGGTAGAGAGATGGTAGAACAATTGAATGCTGAAATATCATATTCAGTCTATTATGAGCAAAAAATATTAGTAAAAATTTCAATTCCATAGAATATTGAAATCTTTAAGAAACAAAATTTGAAGTGTAGGTATATCAAGTTGCTATTCTTTTCCTCTTGTTAATCACAGTATGATTTTATACATATAATATTACAATGGATAGGAAAGTAATGTGGATGTAATCTGTAGAACATAGACCCTCTTGTAGAAATTAGAATAATTTAATGAAAATTTTCAAGGAAGGAAAAATAACGTTTGTTGTAAAATTCAATTTTAATAACGGCAATCTATTTTAATGAGAAATATTATTTAAATAATTACCATAAATGCACCAAAAGGTTTCACGAAACAAATCATAGGGTTTCATGCTGATTTACAGGGAACTTTTGATTTACAAAGCAAGATGATGTTTTATTACTGATTTCACTTGTGTATTTTTAAGAAGAGTAATAGTACAACACATTAGTTATTACTTTCAGAATCTTTACACTGACTAATACTAAATATAATAATTTTAGCTTCCTAGTTAGTATGTAATATCTCGTCTTGTATTGTAACACAGCTGATTTCCCTTTACATTGAAGGAAAACTATTAAAACATATTAATGAGAGTATAATATGTCGTAATTCTTCTAACTTGTTTATTTTTCTTTCTTTTTTTTTTGTTATACTGCAGGTTGACATAACACTAAGTGATAATTACCATAAACCTACTAATTATCTATTGAACTTGCTCATTTAATTACAAATTTCCTACATACAAACGCAGATATTAACTATTTTCTGTAGAATAAGAACTCTTTACTAACATTTGATTTTTCAAAATTAAAATTACCGCATTACCTTAAGATATTTTGAATTAGTATTAGAATAATTTCTAGTTAAAAATTTTAATTATATGCTTAATGGGCCTCATTGATAATTTAGGGGCTATCACTATTGCCATGTAATCAAGGGTTCCTGGGTTCAATTCCTGATAGAAGCAGACTGCTATGGGTCAGATCTCCCCTTAGACTGTAGGCCCAGTGATTCTGTACCATTTTGTAATAGTTTTGATGCTAAAAGCCAAAGTTAGATATTCTAACGGCCTTATATGGCAATTGATTACATATGTATATAAATTTACATATTCCAAGAACTTCTACATAACATGTTTAAACATTATTTTAGAAATAATTGAGGGAGTTATGGAAAGTATTTAGGAGACATGCTATCCAACTAAAGTTGATCATCTCTCCGAAAAGACATTATATTTTAATTCATCGGACAGTTTATGGGCATTTAAATATAATTTCTGTTTTGTAAGTACCAGCTAAGTTTATTATCTGGAAAGTATTATTCTGAAGGTTTATTAACATGCATATCCATGCGGTTCAGGCATTTAGTATTTAACATTATGTCTTTTTGTGGCAGAGAAAATGATGCAAGATAAGTGATGTGTTTGTCACTACAAATTTACTTAATTTTCAATTATACTAGATAAAGTCCACTCGGCCAAAGAATGGACTTGAGGAAACCCAGACTTTCCGCCTCCAGTTCAAGAGGGAAAAAGCGGTGTTGATACCGGTTGCTACACGTCTGATTTTTGCCCAGTCGTACACGACGCCTCTTTCTGTCAACATGCCCCCTAGGCTCGCATTTCAGGGAGAGGCAGGGAAGGGAAGACCTATTTGCTTGGTGCGCTGCAGCACCATTAAACTTCGCCCTGTTTGACCTTGTTGGGAGTAGCCACATATTTCGAAAACAACTCGAAACGAAAAATTTGGCAACGCAGAATACCACAAGAATTTCCCCTCACCACGGCAACTGGACAAAGCCGATTGGTTCAGGGGTTCATGTGACCCTCCCTGGCTTTTGACGGAAATGACAAAAATAGATTTTCCAAGTCCGTTCTTTGGCCGGAACCACTGTAGATATAATAGTTATTTAGATAGCTTGAACTATTTTTTAGTTACAGTAGTGAAGAAGCTCTATTAAAGTGAAGATCTAGTTTATGCAAGATGCATTCCTTTTCCCGTCCCTACTGTGCGAAGTACAACATTTTTAGATTCAACACTTCTCTTGTGTGCTGTAAGAAAAATACACGATAACAGAGTTGCGGCTAATACCTGTCTTTCAATATGGGTAATTGACTCCTTTCCATTGGGAGTTAAAGTGGTCCGGGTTGAAAGAAACTTCTCAGTGAGTGGGGTAACAGGTGTGTCCTTTTCTACGTGTAGCGGGCTCACTCGGTGAAATAACTAGAAAAGTAATTCCAATACTTTATTCCAGATGTAGGCCAATTTCTTGGCTTTTTCCTCCCAACCAGTCGAATTCCAATATAAGATTTACCTGTCTTTCTACCAATTCCAATTATGTAATATTTTAGTGTAGTTTGTTGCTATATTGATTTTCGAAAATATTAGTATTTCAGATAATTTTATTTCCTTTCTAGAATCTTGTTTCACAAGTTTCTAGCAAATAGTGCACTACTTGTATTAATATGAAATTTGGCATTGTTGAAATCTAGAATTACATCTCAATTTTCTCAACAAAACGAAATTCGAAATCAAATTAATTTTAATGTTGGTTTCTGATAATACAATCCTAGTTCATTCACATGGAAATGTTATCTTGAAATTTTTGCTTGTTGTGCAAGCTATTAAAATGCTAACAATAAATTTATTTCTCATAATGAGGTACTTTTTTAAATAACAAATGTAATGGCAACCTATATTATCATGTACTGTACACCTTCATATGCATATGCAAAGGGAAATTTATCAAGATGATGTAAGTTTTTCTGCCATCATGATTGTATTGTGTTAATAAATTCATTAATTTGTTTTCTTATTACATTTTAGCAGTGAATAATACTAATTATTATATCTACAAACAATTTTGCATGATATTCAACGTAAAACTTTTAACTATACAAACCTAACGTAACCATGATTTGATGACCCAACATGGGAGAAATCACATGAAGTAATTCTACCTTTACATTTCTCAAATGTAATGTGTAAGGAAATAAATTTGCCAATTTTATAATATTTTCAAATTTCAAATATTCATGATTTCATCCCTTGAATTTACTCTTTTAATTTGTTTCATAAATGTTCAAAATTAAATCAAAACATAAACTCATTAATTGATCTGCGCTATTTGCCAGAATATTGCATTTGTTAATATAATTTTCAGTACAAAGTAAGTTTCACTCAAATGTTAACAGTCATCTATGACAATTTTCATAACTTAAAAGAATGGGAACTGAATGATACAAATTTAAAATTGATTATTTTCATATGACTATTATTTTATTTCAATTAATAATGAACCTTGATGTCTATAATTTAATATAAAAACCTACAGATATAAATATCTGGGTATTTCAACAATAATATTAGATGTGACATTTAACATTTAGAGTGAACATTCTACAGTACAATTGGAATTGGAATTCCTATATTATATCAAGCTTGTTGCATTGTGTTTGTATGTTTTCGGGTAGAATACATGGCACCAAATTCGGTAAATTATCTTCAACACTTTCACCAATTCCTGAAATAATTTTTAATAAAAAGAACAGGATATCTGTGAAAAATCTTAAAGCTACAAAAATTTTCATTTTGCATTTCTCTGTACATGTTCACACGTATTAAATATTCTATGGATGTAAAATTTCAGACTAAAGAAGTACAACAGTGAGTATTAATTTCTGAATAACTGGAGTTTATTTCTCCGATTTTAGTTAAAACTAAACAGAAATGCATATTAATAAAAACTTTTCAAAAAATGGATGATATTCAACTTGACGTTATCGTGCAGTGCACGTTGGGAAGAAACAGCATGAAGTGCAGCAAACATATTTACAGGTAGGAATTGTAATTTTCCTGGCGACTTGATTCAAACAAGTGTTCTCAGGTTACCAGCCAGGTTAAATCGGCGTTAGCTTCCAATTTTCGAGTGCTCTCATATTTACATGTGTTACGAAAAGAGTTTCTCTCCTTACAGTGAGAAAATTTGCAATGTTTCATGGAAACACATTGCTCATATGATCACGATAATCACACCTTGAATCACTTCGGCAAAGACCACACACACACAATGCTTACCCTGCATGTTTTCAACGCAGGATCTGATCTGTTTGCCCGAAATATGGCAGGGCAGGTACGATTTCATGCAATGAATTGTGTGGGAAGTAGTTCAATGAATATCATCCATTAAAATTGTGTATTTGTGTACATATAGTAGATGTAAAAGGCATTGAAATTACATTGATCAAATATACTAATTTATGCTATTTATTGATATTTAATTGAATTTCTATATCAACCAAAAGCAATAATTCCATAAAGTAAGCATGTTGCTCCAACAACTCCAGCTCTGACATTGAATTGTAAGGAAGAAATAATGAAAGAATCACTGTATAGAAGATCCTATTTCAGCACATAACCAAGACCAAATACTGCTTTACAAATAACCTGGTTTAAACACAATCCCTCACCGTCCCCATACACGTTTAGCATTTGACATGGTAATATAGTGGTGCACGAATTCTAGGATTTATAGCACAGAATTCATAAAATAAGATGAAATTAGTATTAAGCATCATTAATCTTATTCCACTCCTGTTAACAGAGAGAAAGGATAAAGCACAATTTGTATTTTAACTTGTATTTCTTATATTTTGTGTACCTTTCTGTCTCTTTCGATGAGTATGAATGATGGTTAGATGAATTTGATGAAGGGATACTCACTTCGAGGACTCAAAACCACAACCCTTCAAAGTAATCGAAAATCCAATAATATTGCATTTATAAGTACAGTTGATGACCTAAAAATGTTTTAAAAAATGAACCAAATATGTCAAAAAAATATGACTCGCTCTCAAAATGAATGATTGATTTCATTTCATAACTTTCAATAGAGTAGTTGAATAATTCGATAAAGCTCATTGTTTGGTGGTTTAAATTGCCAAAGCAAGTACAGTAAAACCTCGTTAATTCAGACCCCGATAAGCTGGACTTCACTTAATCTGGACAGGGAAAAAAAAAAAAAGAATGCAAGGTTTTAAATGTGGCTAGAAGTCAACAAGAGAACTTCCCAAAGAAAAGGCAGTCAACCACTGATGAAATTCTGTTTCCCGCAGACTTTGTACTGTATAGTGTATTTAGGCCTATGCCCTTTAAATACACCATAATAAACGTGTTTTGTTGCTATAAACGGAGTTTTAATGCACTTTCTACTGTTCTTTGAGGTTATTTCAGTTAATCCGGTCAACTTATCCCTCCATTAGTCCAGATTAACGAGGTTTTACTGAACAACCATTTCACACTCAGAATAACTGGAGTATATGAATATATTTTCTCCCTAACTTCTAACTCTGAAGTCATGATTAAGCAGAATTAATTTCCTAAATTAAAATGCTATAAGCTGCTATATCTTTGTGAAGTGTAGCTTTCCAATATGCAATCAATGGGCTACTATAGGGAGAGAACCACTTATGAAGTTGCCGAAGTAGGTGATGTTATGGGTCAGTATTAGACCATAAAAAATATTTCATTATATCTTTGAGAAGATATTTATGATATAGCTCCAAGAAGTTCTGTTATTGGACATTCATCTTTAGTAACAAGTTATCAAGAATTCTCCAGTGAACAGTGTCTCTTCAATTTCTTTTACACAAGAAGTGCATGGAGAGTGCATAAGCGTAAATAAAAAATCTAAAGTTCTTACCTAAATGGACTGGATTTTGGATTTAGAAACACAATGTGTAAAATAATAATTTTGTGTTATTGGTGAATGAAATCTTAAGTTTGATTTGGAAACTTTACACTTATATTCATAATCTTCACCTTCTATCACTTGTGTGAAATATTTTATGATTTTTTATTGCTTTTTAACCTTTACTTTCCCAATGGTCTATGAGTGTTCCATTCACAATATAGCCTGAGTCGCCCGATGGCACTCTCATGGACCATCGTGTTAATTAAACAATTCATGTGCTTTTAGGACCTTCATACTTGTATGTGAGATTGTAAACGCTGACAGATGTTGAGATAAAACTTTGAAATGTCATGTGGAAGAAAACCCCCCCACCCAGGACCCCTCCCCCCCCCCCCCGACTCCAAAGTTACATATGGAAGCTGGCGCGAATTTTAAATTTGTACACTTATTTGACAAAATGTTATAACTCGTAGACTATTTGACCAATCTACTTCGGGTAACTTTTGTTTTGCAGCTAAAACATAAGGGCATGCAACTGTGCAGGAAACAAAACGCCAAAGCCAATAAGAGGGGTTGGGTGGGCTGCGGCCAAAAACTTTCAATTAAAAAATCATAAAAATTGGGAGTTTGCCCCTCTTTCCCTGCTATTTTGGGAAGGGGATGCAAACTTTAGCCTTATTTTCAAAGCATGGTCCTTCTCAACCGAATAAAAGTCATTGCATGTTCCTGGGTGCATTACAGTATCGAATATGTGAAAAAAACTCCCCATTTTTATGATTTTTTTCATTGAAAGTTGGGGGCCATGGCCCACCCAACCCCTCTTATTGGCTTCGGCGTTTTGATTCCTGCACAGTTGCATGCCCTGATGTTCTAACTGCAAAAAAAAGTTACCCGAAGTAGATGATTGCTCAAATAGTCTCAGAGATATAATGTTTTTCTGAAATAAGTGTAAAATTTAAAAAATCATGCGCGAAGGCGGTGGCCAGAGAGAGGTTACTTTCGAAAACCCGCTCGGCAGTCTAAAGGTTAAAGAAGTTTTTTTATTCCCCTTTTTGCTGTAAAAGTTCTGGGACTCTTGGTATAACTAAGGGATAATCCAAAATCAAGGGAAAATGCTGTCTCAGCAAAGAAACTACAAAATTTGTATTTAAGAGATTAGTTCACCTTCTGATGTAATTATGCATTATTGCATGGCTAAATTTGGGGGTAAAATGTACTTCTCTCATTTTTGAAACCAAATGCAACGAACATTGTAATATGTAGGTATTCACCATTTGTTTTGTCTCCCTCCCTATTTATAACATAAGTCAAGTAAGATGAGTATACATACATGTTATATTTCAATTTCCAGTAGCGTAACTCTACTTTTCCACAGAGGAATGTATTTTCTCTGGAAAATAGTTTGCAGGCGGAAATACTCTTTTTAGTGGCATGCCAAGGTATTTAATAAGGTGGGTAATATTAATAATGTGGGTTTGTTATGGCTTATTTTTGGGCAGCCAGAACTATATTTTATCTTGTATTGATGCATCTGACAAGCCATTTTGAAAGTTCGGTCAAAAACAGGAAGTTCAAACTCTTGGGAACTTTACTGGACATGCCACTTTTGTATGTTCTTCCTGTAGTAACCAGCTAACCGGTGTTGCTTATTGAGGTATCCACAGAGCAGAATTACAGTACTGTATTCAGATGCAAATGTTCAATAATAAATTCCTTCTTTATAATCATTCATTCAGAGGAAGTGAAGAGGAATTGAACCCAAGTATATTGTTATATTATAAAATGAATGCCATAATACGTTTGTAACAATCAACAGAGAATGATGACCAAGTATATCTCGTTGAAAACTTGAATTTGTGTTGGATATTTCTCCATTTCTATAGTTTGTAAAAATATAAAACCATTTAACTACAAAGGCTGTCACAGAGAAGGTGAGACTAATTCCTGTATAGGAAAACAACAACCTCCATTGGCTAGCAAATGTACTAGGGTGAAAATTTTGTTCATTAGCTGCCGATTGAGACCAAAATGAGCGCAATAGGTCAAAAAGTTGTGACTGTGTAGCAGTTAAAAGACAAGCATGTACATGGACCCCTCCAAGCATCATTAAAGTGAAACAAAAAAATTACAAACCACAAAATTTTTATTCAGAATCAGCCATATCGAGTAGACGTACATCTGTTTCAAAATAGGCACCATTGACAGCTAATCAAGCGTCCATACGCTCCTGCCACTTTGTGAATGTCTTTGAAAATTCGTTGTCAGGTAGCGAACTGAAGAAAACTTGCGCTGCGGTGATCACTTCTTTGTTCGTCATGAAATGACGACCACGTAAAGTGGCCTTTAAAAGCGGAAATAGCCAAATGTCGCAGGGTGCAAGGTCCGGGCTGTGTGCTGGATGCAGGAAAATTTCTATTTTTCTCTTCGTCGCGTAATCCTGAAAAGCCCCGCCAGTATGCGGGCATGCATTATCGTGGTGCAATATGAAGGAGTTCTTCAAAATGCGTCCTCTTTTTTGCTACGTGCTGACTCAAGTGTCTCAATGACTCCTTGGTAATACTGTGGCTCTACTCAGTCTGTCTTGATCGGCATATGCCTGTTGCATATGTTTCTGCAGCACTTTTCCCTAAACGCCAACAAAATTTTATGGCATGTCGCTGTTCATCTTGAATACTCATCGCGAAAAGCAATGTTATACACAAAAACCTGGAGGGGTAAACGAAACACGTTCCACGTAAATCAACACAGCTGCTCACTAACGTGGTTTTGCAACATGTGACAACTTGCTATAGAAACAGAATGAGTCATCCTACACGACGCGACTAGTGCCGAAACCATAGGCAGTGTTGCCAAGTCAGGAAAAAATCTGTCTCACCTTCTCTGCGACAGCCTTTGTACAAGGATATTTCAACTCCACTTACATTCTTCGCATTCATACAGCTTAGAAGTTTTTAACAGTCAAATTCTATTCAAATAGTCGATCACCTTAAAATGATCTATTCCCATAAAAAATTACTGATATAATAAATATCACCACTAATCTAAAAATATTACATGTTGTCAGTTTTGAGAAATGTGCACATATCAATGACAAAGAATAACCAATATAGGAATAATGAACATACAAAAGTACTAATTTGCTATGCAATTTGCACTACTTACATTCCTCATGCTATTTGCATATACCTTTTGCACATTTAAGTTGCAAACTATGCACATGTTTGCATTTCAGATATTCCAGCTTTTTAACTTGCTCATATTAAAGTTTGAATATTACCATCAGCAAATATAGATATGGATACAGCACATAAGCCTTTCTCCTTAAATTTCTGAAGCAGTGTTTTATAGAAAGAAAACAATGGTTAATATAACATCACAATATAACTTACCATAATTGGACATGCAGCCTGAGAACATGATTACACAACCTTTTCAGTGTCTTTTTGATACATGCAACACACCACAACAAAAAACAACAAAAATTACACAATTGGAGCTAAAACATTAGGCCCATAAGCAATTGTTGCATATTAAAAATTATATAATTATCTTTGCACAAAAAACCTTATTGTAATGAACGAGAAATCATATTAAACAGTAAAATTAATTTGAAAGCAACGATGGTAGTGAATAAAATAAAACTGTTGAACACCAGAACACCAATCTGGTATAGATTTATTCTCTGTAATTGAAACTATATCCAAGTTTAAGTTTAAATAAATGTCTTCTTTTATAATAAAATTATAGCATTTTTTTATTATTGTAAGGATGTTTGCTAGCAAAAATTTCATCCAGTACTGAGCTGCCAAGACGAAAAAAAAAATTGAACTTCTCCTATGTTATAAGAGTTTATGTTAATTGGTAACAACATAAAATTTATATTAGCAAATTGTGTCTGTGTCTGTGTCTCTTTGAGTAAAAAAAAAGGTATATCAGATTGTATGTTCAAACTCAGTAGACTTTTATCCTAAATCGTGCACACACTCTTAAATTGACAGTGTATTACATTAAGGGTAGAAAGAAATTCACAAAATGTAAGGTTGAATTGTTGAAATTTGTGTTTGTAATAGCATTTGGAATAGAGTTTACTTGCAGGATTCACTCCAGATGAAATAGTTAACAAAACTAATAGAAGAATGGAAATCTATGTTCAAAAATATATGTAATGGTTTTTACTTCATAGTTGTATTCATATGTGCTGCCTTTCATAGTCTCCATTGTTGCTATATAGTTTTTCAAATAACCTACCAATGAAGTGCTGAGGTAAGGTGTCAATATACAAATCAAGAAAATATTTAAATTATTATTGTACCTGTGGTAAAGATACTTTCACTTTCAAACAAAATTTGTATAGCTAGTAAACAGAGTAGTATTTGAAGGGAAGAATGAGGGGCAGCTAATTGTTGGTGCTTTAGGTGAGGGGGTTGTATACACAATTCATACACTATCCCAATACTTCAAGAGAGATTACTGAAATTTCCCTCCCACTTGAATTTTGCCAAATACCACACTGCTAGTAAACCAGAAAGAAATACGTGACCGATATAATTTTACCAATACCAATAAATACAGCCACATACAGGTACTGGTATACTTATTTAATATAGAATTCTAAACATTAATATCAAACATAGCAAACCATAAATGAATAATTCATCCACTTAACCACAGGAGAGGAAGTGAATATTTGAAAATTATTTATTATTGGAGGAAAGTATAAGAGTTTTAAATAAATGCCAAGATTCACAAGATGTAAGTTCTGTTTGTTAAACTGACAAAATCAAAAAAAAAAATGCATTGAACAATATTTGAAAAGCAAATGTAGCTAAGTTCGAAACCTTCACTAAAGATTGTTATTAAAACAAGAAGGAACAAATGATAAATAATATGTAAAGGCTTATTGTTTTAATAACATTTCAGAAGTTTTATCAATAACTGTCATCCAAGGGATTTTCTAAAAAAAAAAAGTAATGTAAGATTTGCAGGAACCATCTGAAGTAATGTGACCAAAAAGAAGGCTTTGTATTCAGGTTTTCTGTTTTAAACCACAATGAGGGTATACCAATATGGCATTATTGGCTGATCATCACTATCAACTAATTAATTGGTCTTGTCATAATAGGATTGGAATACGAGGGCCACTATTTATATTTTGAGTCTTGGCAACACTGATTGTAGTTAGGTGCGATTTGACGTTTGCACGGAATCGTCAGGCATTATTGACCATAACGTACTTCAAATGTTTTGTCAATAGCTTGATTTGTGTTGTTTATGTTGCCTTGGAGATTGGGCGACAACAATAAAATGGAATTAACTCGTGAACATTTTCGTGCGATGATTTTTTACGATTTTCGACGTGGATTATCAAGACAAGAGTGCATCGATCAACTTACTTCCACATTTGGCGATGAAGCCCCATCCTTTGCCACTGTGAAACGCTGGTATAACGAATTTAATCGTGGCCGCCATTCGCTCACCGACGAGATTCGTGAAGGTCTTCCAAAATCAGTTGTTGTTCAAGAAAACATTGATGCTGTGCAAAACCTAATACTGCAAGAACGTCATGTGACATACTGTGAGATTGAGGCAACCATAGGCATTAGTTCCACCAGCATATATAAAATATTACATGATCATTTAGCTGTGAGAAAGGTATGTTCTCGTTGGATCCCACACAATTTGACAAAAACTCAAAAAAGACGCTCGCGTCAATTGGTGCAAACAAATGCTCAATAAATACAATCGTGGTGCTTCAATAGACGTATATAAGATTGTAACGGGTGACGAATCATGGATATATGCATATGAGCCGGAACGTAAACAGCAGTTGACTGTATGGGTGTTTCAAGATGAACCCAATCCAACAAAAGCTGTTCGCGCTCGAAGCACATCGAAACAAATGGTCGCCTGTTTTTTTCGGGGAAACTGGTCATGTGGCAACTGTGCCTTTAGAGGAACGTAGAACGGTCAACTCTGAATGGTACACAACAATTTGTTTGCCAGAGGTCTTCGGTCAAATACGGAAAACAAACAAACGCCGTCGGATCATTCTTCATCAAGACAATGCCAGCTGTCACACATCTCGTCTAACAACCGACTTTATGAACAGTCAAAAAATCGAATTGATGGGTCATCCGCCGTACAGTCCTGATTTGGCACCCAATGACTTCTTCTTGTTCCCGAATGTCAAGAATAAATTGCGTGGACAACGATTTTCGTCGGCGGAAGACGCCGTTGATGCGTTCAAAAACCATATTATGGAGGTGTCTCAAGAAGATTGGAAAAACTGCTTTGACAAATGGTTCGAACGAATGCAAAAGTGTATTGACCATAAAGGAGAATACTTCGAAAATCAATAAAGCAGTATTCAATGCCAAATTCCTGTTTTTTGTTAGGCTCAAAATATAAATAGTGACCCTCGTAATGTAAATTTCTAATTGAATTTATGATATATTTCTTATGAACAAAGATCTCCCTTACTTGCACACAGTAGATAAATTTTTCAAATGTAGAACTTTTGTCACTTGTTTAAAATATTTTGAATTAGTTAATTTATTGATTGAGTTGGTGTTTTAAGTAAACTTTAAGCACAGTAAGCCTAATTGGGACTGGACCTACAGTATAGTGGGATCCAAACCACTGTGTGTGTCCACTTGGAATAGAGCCTGGGAGCCCTTGATTACAAAGTGACGACACTACCACTGTGCTGTGCCATCAGGGAGGCCCCTTTGAATTACAGTTAATTCAACAGAAATGTTGAATGTTAAGATGCATAGTAAGATTACAATGCAGAATAAATACCTGCAGTTTTAATAATATTTCAGAAGTTTTTTATACCATCCAAAGATTGTATGTTGGGGATGTTTTTTTTTTAAAAAAAAATGTAATGGTGGATTTGCAGAAACAAGGAATATAAAACATTCAGCTACTACAAAAAAATTCTAGTTACCCTACTGCTATTTAGTGAAATAAAAACAACATACCATCACCATATGCACCATTTTGTGAATCTATTGAAAAGCAACCTGGGGAAATTCCAATTTTATTAATTATTCATTTGAGCTTGTCTTCTGTGATGCAATTCCTAAATAAAGAGCACAGAATCTATTGCGAATATTAGTACTAATGCCACGGCATGTGTATGCAACTCACATTTATTATCTGATTCTCAACTTAAAATGATGTTACATTTATATACTCTTAATTGGCAGATGAATGATAATGACAGCAGTTAATGGGATGATTTGTCATTTACATTTAAATTTACTTTTCTGTACCTCCGAGAGATATTTTCATGTGCAAGAATGAAGGGTAGGTGTTTGATTTCTTTATATAAGTAGATAAAAATCATGTTTCTGTTGAGAATATAAATTTTATGCGATACATTTTGACAGAATGTTAACCGACCAAAGACAAACAATTCTTGACTCTTAGGGCCTCGCTGATAGTGTAGTGGTTAACATCGTTACCTTGTAATCAAGAGGTCTCAGATTTAACCAGAGAAGAGTGATTCAATTGGTTTGTAGGACAAAACCTGATTCGCTTATCTGAGCACAAGCTGGACTTAAAAAGCCTTATGTCCAGTAACCAGAAGGATTTTGGAAAAAGTGACAAATGTCCTACATTTTGAGCATCACATAATTCGTGTTAAGGAAACATGTCTTTTAGTTGGAAAAATATAAATCATAGTGAAATTTGAGAAAAATTGATTTCTTGGAGAGAGCCTCTCTGAAATGTTATGGATTGAAAGTTTGCGAATTTTTATACTCGACATTTCATAAAAAATATGGTGCTAATTTCACATCATTTGTTAAACACATTTCCCAGTAATGTACGTTTCTTACTTTGAATAAGTGTGTCCTACATTTGCAGACAGCGTACCCTATTTTTTGCTTATACTGATTTGGTAACCCAGCTATTACTATATTATTCCAGCTTTTGGTTTGCTCGGAAACACAACATTTCCATGTAAATAACAAATACAGCTACGGAGGTGAAAAGTGTAATATATACACCATGATACCATTCCCACAGTGCAAATCACAAGTGAAAGTAAGGAACAACGAAGTTGAAGATGAGAAGACATGGAGAACTAGGATCCAAAATAATAAAAAAAAGGTAAAGGGTAAAGTGTTCCCCTGTGCATAGCACCACGCCATGAAGGCGTATAGGGGGTGTGGGGCTAACGCCCCACACTTTCTTGATCCGGTCGTGAGTGGAGGTGATGTGATCAGCATCACGCCCCTGACCGCCTTTACCCCCCAGGGTTTCCCCCCAGGTACCCATGTTATTCGACGCTGGGTGGGCGCCGGGGCCGCTTCCACCATTAGAAAAGTTCCCGGATTTGAACCGGCCGGGGATCGAACCCGGGACCTTGAGCATGGTAGTCAGACGCGTTACCGACTGAGCCACCGCGGCCATCCAAAATAATAAAGTTGGCAAAAACACAAAGGATAGGCGATTTGAGCCAATATTCATCAACAACAACAACTTCCAATTTTAATGTATAAATTAGAGTTAGTTATCATCATAACTGCAATGATACAGATGAAAACAGTCCAATAATGTGGAAACATTCTATTTCACTAGTTGAATGTAAGGAGGAAAGAAATTTTCCAATATAGTTTATCCATAACTTCTCACTATAGCATATCTATTTTCATGTTGTTTGATGCATTCAATCTCAAACACTTTCAGTGTGTTCTATTAAATACTGTTGTTAGACTAAACAGTAAGCTTCAAACATTACACCTTTATATATATTCTAAACAAATATAATGTAAATTGCTGTCATAATGTAAACATTAGATTTCAGCTTCCCCTGCAGCATTTAATCTAGGAAATTGATTAAAATCGAGCATACATTCCTCAAAATATTTTATATGTTTGTAGCCCAATATATATTTCTATATCAACATTTAAAACGATATTCATTTGCCTACCAGGCCAAAACATTATATTTATAAAATGCACAAAGTGTAAATTATGGTCTGAAAATAAAGATGGCATTTCATTGTTGCACTGTACTTCTTCATTCTCTTTTTTACGTTGCATCTGAAACACAATTTGAATGAAAGTTGGACTTTAATTTAATCAAAAACACACTCAAACACTGTATGATTATAACTGCAAAATGTTCAGTGATTGAGTGTGCTTTTAATGTTTAAAAGTAATGTCTTCTGAAATGAGATAACAATTTTGTTCGAATTTGATATTATATTGGCCATAATTGGAACAAAAGATTTTTTTTGTGTATCCTGAAATGTAAATATATTCACACATTACTTCAGCACAGCTTGTATAAAAGTTTGCCTAGTTCTTATGTTGTAAAGAATTAAATTGAAGATCAATTTGTGTTCCTAGGTGTTAGGCTGCAGGAAAGTGTTTATCGAATATGAATGCTCTCACGGCTGCTTTACGCTTTTATGAATCCAAGTTTTAAATTATACTCATTGTAAGGAAAAATCTGTATGCCTAGGGATTAAAGACATTATTGTAACATAGGCTAAAATATTAATTAATGATAACAGGTATGCTTACAGCAAAATGATTTCATGTGATAAAAGGAAAGAAACTGCATGATTGTGTAAGCAAATGAGAAAAAAAAGCATAAACACACATGATTAAACAAGGAAAGCAACATGTAGGAGTGATGGTGTGCAAATATGCTTAATTAAGCACTGCATGGCATAAATAGTAGTAGTACATGGTATACAGTTCTTATTCTCATATTGCAATTGACAAACCACATGTACATGTTAACAAGTATTTTGTAAACGAAGTGTGGGTTTTTAAGCACATCACAAATAGTAAGCAATATTTTGAATAGGCTACGAGTTCCTTACTCATGCTTTTAGAATAGTGTTAGCAGAAGGTACTGTCTTGGCAGCTCTGCCACTGGTATTTCTAAAATCACATTAGAAACAATAATTTTTATATGTATATATATATATAAACAAAGCACCAATGTGACACTAATATTCCAAAATATCACGCTCCATTATTTGCTTTACTGATCATGAAAATGAAAGTGGGCATTCAATCAAAACATGAATATATATTTATATATATATTTTTCATTTTTTTTACTTATCTTGAAAGACCATTTATGACAAGTGTCACATGGGCAAGCTATGCTGGAAGACAGGGCAGTACGTCTACACATGCAGGCATGCATCGCAAGACAATACCTGTCTTACCAACGGGCTCGCCAATATTATGCCTATTCTGCTCAGAACAGCTGGAAGTCGCTGGAAATGAAGATACGATGCTCTTAAAAAAGAGAATCATGCAGCTTTCTTTTACAGCAAATACATTGACCAGAATATGACATCACTAAGTTTCTGTCTCTCTGTCCGGACCTGAAGTGAAGTCAAGTACACAGTGTTCATGCGAGAGAGGAGAGAGAGAGTAAAGAGCAAGGTGCAAGTTCGTGTGAGCATGCACATATGCTAGAGAAGACATGTGGTTCGGAAGGAACTGTCGTGGTACTCAAGGTGCATTAAAATAGGTTATGCATGCAGATTAGTATCAAGAATCTAACACATGCATTTATCCTGCTAATATCATCAATTCTTCAGTTTTTGGTAAGTACGGGGTTCTTTAAAAATAACTGCCTGGTTTTGTGATTTTATTGTGGGGGACTTGTCGTCATTATATGGGTATACATCTTTGTCTTACATCCACAAGTTTTTATTTGAATAGTCTTGTACATCTCTGGTTCCACACTTCACTGCCAGAGGTTTGCAATGCAACATGGTGCCATGAGGTGTAGAGAAGGCATACTATGTCCTGCAATTCCACGGAACAAAGTCTGTAACGACCGTATGATGAGGGTGGACAAAATTTCAGAGCCACCATGGTAAAAAAGCTTTCTTAAGTGGTACAAACAATTTGCTGCTGTGCAAAGGGAAATCCAGTGGCCGACCCTCAGTGTCACATGAGACTGTGAAATAGGTCCGCGAAGCTTTCCAACGAAACACACAGAAATCAACAAATCAGGCAAGTCAAGAGCTTCAAATGCCACAAGCAACCATGTGGAGAATTGTCCGAAAGCATCTGTGAATGAAGCCATACTTCTTGCAATTGTAGAACACAGAATGGCTTCACCTCCAGATGCTAGCATGCTGCATTGCACACTCCTAGTGGAAGTTGTACAGTCACAGACACTGCCGGCTTGTAACGAATACCTTGACTGTACACCCATATAATGACAAGTTACCCACAATGAAATCACAAAGCCAGAAGTCCTTTTTTAATAACCTTGTATATTATTTGCTTACGAAGTTAAAATTTTTCAATGTAAACTTATTTTTAATTTAATGCAGGTAAGCATGGAATCAGATTTTAGTATTGACAAATCCACTAACGACATAGTTAATATAGACTGCTGAAGGTTATGGGGGAGAATACACATGCACTTCCATTATTGTATAATTAAAGATATGGATTTGAAGATTATTATTATTTTGGTTGTTTATATTGCAATATGATTTGCAATTTTTCAGTCTTCACTTCATTGTGCCACAGCTCAGTTACGTAGGACTTCATACATATGACTACGTATGTTGGAAATAGCCATGTTAGGTAGAAAAGTGACAAAATATAATTTATTATTGTTAGAATAACTATACTTTGAAATCATAATCAGTGTTTCAACAAAACCGACCTCTGTGATAGAGTGGTTAGCACAGCATACTACTAGCCAGGGATCCAAACCTGAGCAAGGGTACCTATTCTTTGTGAGTGTCCCTTCATCAATTTCATCATATCATCACCCATCATCATCTTCACCATTAGCCAAAACTGACAGGAAAGTTAAAGTAAAATAAACCAAATCAATCAATTAATTTTTCAATGAAAAGGTTCTACAGGTAAAAAGAGCCAACCATTGTGCATTGCACCATGTTGTGCAAATACAGAACATGTGGAGGAAGGGCTTTACAAGATTCTCGATCTTAGGCATACTGGAGAATATGCGATGCCGGGCATATTTATTTCCAAGGTATCCACTAATTTGAGACTGAGTGACACCCCAAACCACTTTATAAAGGGTACCCACTAATTTGAGACTGAGTGACCCCCCGAACCACTTTATGCAAGGACTTTGTCAGAATAATTACCACCTGAAATGATCTGCCTTGGAATTGAACCCAGGTTCTCTACCCTATCAACTGGACCACCATGGCTTACAAGGTCTACAGGAGCAATATGAAATGAGAAACCTTTAAAAATGTATATATTTCTGTCGTTCCTATTTGTAATTTACAGTACTATCTGACTGAAAAGACTATGTGCAATCTCTTGTAACCTTTCCAGGGTTAATCACCTATTACTTTTGGAGGACCACTGCCTCCATTATACCTAGTTCAAAAGCTTATCATCCTGAGATCTACATGCGATATGTATTTACCTCATTTATACATTAATGTTTACTTACGTCAATAATATTTGGAGATACTTGAGCATAAAACTAGTGAAAGGTCTTGAATAATTTGGGGCACAATCCATACAATTTTTCTTGGATAGGTTTATTTAATCTTTATATTGAAGCTTCTATAATTTTATCTTATTGCATATCTCTTCCAGTGTGTTAGAATTTTTGATTATTGTTCTGTAATACTCAATTTGAATTTCAAATTTTAATGAACATCAATACTTATTTAATCATGAAAATGATTATTTTATTGTATTTCTGACAATCTTTTATGTAAGCTGATGCTTTATTCATTGTTTATCTATTCCTATGCTTCTCATAACTAAATGAACAACAGTTTTGCAATAATATGTAAATTATATTGAAGATTATAGTATTAAATACTTGATACCAAGGTTGCAATTTTCTTCCATTCCTGTTATGCAACATTAACATATGTTGATATGTAGTTAGTACCACATCAAAACTAGTCTCTTACAGAAATTTCAATTTTTTAAAAAGAATAGGTTGTAAATATATTTTAAATCTGATTTCTTAGCATATTATAAATATTTGCAAAAGGATCCAATTGCAGTTTCTGTTTTGATATTTTCATCGATGCCTCCTCAACAGTGGGTCCCAAAATTGGGGGTGCGGGGGCGAAGACAGTATATTTCCCTTTGTATATAAGATTTAGCTTAGTGCGGAGCGAAAAGTGGGGGGGGGGGGGGCAAAAGTAACGAAAGTGGGGGGGGGGAACTTCCCCCCTCGCCGCCACTGCACCTCAATGAAAAAGGAAGACAGAAAAAATGTGTAAGAAATATGTTTTCATAAAATGTGAAGGAATCTATTTCTCAATGACCTTTAATATTACTTCATTGCATGCAATCATTTTATAATTGAATAAATATACTAAAAAGCAATAAACCTTACACTACAAAAGCTCTACAATAACCATATGCTAAGAAAGCATGAAATAGTTCTGAAAAATATAACATTTGCTTTCTATTGTTATCAAGCATTGAAAGTGAAAACAGTTTACACAGAAAGCTTCTTTACATAATGTTTAAACTAGAAGTGGAAAAAAATAATAGAATAGATTCACTAATGAAATACAATAATTGAAACTTGATAATATCTGCGAAGTTGATGTTGAAAGTTTATGAGTTTGACTATGATGGAAGTTATAGAAATGAACAATTTGCAAACATGAAGAGTGAAGAAGTAGGGGTTATTTGTGGTCACAAGTCAGTAAGTCAGTAATAAATTAATTAATTACTTTCTCTTACGAAAGAGATGGGGGGGGGGGTATTTTCCTGAACTGTCAATTACTATATTTATTGAAGTTTTAGTGTAAGTTTTAGAATCTACAGCATGTTCCCATCTCTTCTTTGTTTTTTCAAATTAACATACTTCCACAAGCATGTAATCTATTGTGCACACATACATCCTTAATCTCAATCACAATGGAGGTCACGTAATCAGCAACATGCTCCAGCTGCAGTTACCCCCATTTTCCCCAAGGTCATCCCCAGCCAATGATGACATGCTGAGTGAGCCCCAGAGCTCATTATGCATGAAATTAATGAAAAAAAAATATATTTAAGATCATCCACTTTGAGACACGAACCTGGGTCTCCAATGTGGTAATCAGTCACCCTACCAACAGCTTATAATACTTGTTTTATAATTTATTATTCCACTTACAAATATGAAGTACCCTTAATACGACTCAAATTTATAGCAACTAGTAACATATTGGCATAAATTTATTGTAACTATAATTAAAAGCTGATATATTTAAGGAAAATATACACAGTGTTCAGCCTAAAAGTATATCGTGGATGGTAATGCTGAGAAGTTTGATTCAGTGTACTTTATAAACAAGGATGTATTTAGAGGGGGTCCAAGGGGTCTAGATCCTCCCAAAAAACTTACCAAGTACTAAAATTAAATAATTAAATTATACTTGTTTAGCATTTCTTCTATAATCGAAGGCAAGGATTATATGGGTTTGAATAGATGGCACCCAAGAAGATTTATGCACATTACTGCTTATAATAATGCATAAAATATTGATCAGAAACTTTTCTTTTTCATGAACTGGACCTAACATCCTTTTTTGGTATTCAATAAATATTAATTTTTCATTAATTAATTAATTAATTTCATTGCCAGGACAGTTGTTTTCATACACATTTTAGTGATTTTTACTAAGCTAGATAGATGTTATATATCTATTGTTATGCCGTACATTTTGTGGGCAGATGGTATTTCGATAAACTATAGTGGTTGTCGCCATGCCATATGCAGCAGTAAATGGTTCATTACAAGCCACAAATGTCCATGACATGTAAAAGATGGTCCCGAAATAACATTTCACAAAACACTGACATTTCTGAGTATTTAAACCCATTATAAGCATGCTCTTAAAATCATAATATGAGCACTAGCAGACATGTTTATGAATGAATGAATTAGAATTTTTGGGTGCGTCGGCACTTAAGGCCTCTTTGCACCCTTCAATATTTTCAGGCAAATACCCCCTTACCTAAAATTCTGACTTAAGAGATTAAAACAAAGGGTAAAAAGCCCATTGGGAAAAAATAAAAATGCAAGGCTGTAAAAAGACCCGCACAAGACAAATACAACACAACACATTAAAAGGTCAGAAAAAACTAAAAGCTTCCTCACAGATGGTGGAAGAGACCAGATCTTCGTAAAAAGCTAAAAACCGTTGATAAAATACTGTTATCATCGCCCAACAGGGACGACAAACAGCTGGTGGTAAGCAAGATTTGCACATTCAACAAGAATATGCCGAATACTTAAAACTACATTACAAACACAACACAAAGGGTTGGGGGGGGGGGTTCCTGCCCTTGCAGCAAGTGACCATGGGTTAGACAGCTGTGTCCAATACGCATTCGGGTTAGATGAACTTCTTCTCATCGAGAGGGACGGGATGAGGAACACCAAGCACTTGCAGTGGGCTTAATAGCATGAAGTTTGTTTTCGGTGGTTGCATCCCACTCTTCCTGCCAAGTGTCAAGAAAGCTCACAACGAAACACATTCTGCAGGTCGCTAGCTGGCAGAAGATGGACGAGAATGTCGCCATCTGCATCAGCAGACTTGGTAGCAATATCGGCAGCTTCGTTCCCCTGTATGCCCACGTGACTAGGGACCCAGCAGAAGCGGACATCAGCACGAGCCGTCTGAAGATGCGTTGCACTACTGCATGCCGGGAATTTGGTGAATCCAGAGTTTGCAACACGCTGGTCGAATCACTACACACAAGGACATTCTTCAGGCCATTCATGCCAGCAAAGTCCAGTGCCTTGAAGATGGCGTACAACTCTGCTGTATAGATGGAACAGGCAGGATGTAGAGAGTAACAGGGACTTTGAGAGTCTAGGACGAAGGTGCAACTGACTGATTTCACTGTTTTGGATCCATTCGTATAAAACACATTAAAATTGGCACACGAAGTTCTAAAAACTGCTGCTGGTATATGACCATTGGTGTTTTTGCCTGTGGTAGAGCTGTCAGAGAAAAATCGATAAAAGGTGCAGGAAACTGCCAGGTTGGGAGAGGCGGAATGAGTGGAGATACACCAGAAGATCACTGTCAACACCAAGTGCTGACAGGATCTCGTCTGCACGAACATCAAATAGTCTAGTGACACTAGGGTGGAGCCAGTACCTGGCCAGCCTACTCTCACCTGAGAAGGTGTAATATGAAGGATGTGAGGGCGTTGAACGAAAATGGAGGAAGTAGTTCAGGGAATCCAGACACATCAGGGGACACGGACACTCCAGGGGACTCGGACAAAGGTGGCCAGAAGATAGCCATCCTTCCTTACACCAGAAATCTCTCCGGAGTACTAAGCCGAATCCTCAAGAAACATAGCATAAAAACGAGGCTCGAACTGGATCCAGATTGGTTAGCGTTAGTTAACCAGAAGCATGCACCCAGCAGACATGCCACCCGATTGGACTGCCATCTTCACTGGGATCCCCCTCTACAAACCTATATACACCGCGTTGACACTCAGAACTGCACTTCTACCCTGAAGATGAGTGTGACGTTAGCTCTCGAAAGCTTGAAATCCTCCACAGCTCACCTGGTCGATAGCCCGAGAGAACCTTTTTATCTTTTGTTGCCAGGAAAGCTTCAAGACTTACTTCAATTTAATTAATGATATACTTTTAGGCTGAACACCCGGTGTAAATGCTTCCTGCCTTACATGTACCTATTTTTAGTTTTGTAAAATGTTAATCTGCATTATGGTCCAAAAACTATGGTACATCATTTTTTTTCAAAAATCAGTAAATAAACTACTACCTTAACTTTCATGATGGGTTGATAATAATGATGTAAATATCTATACTTTACCTAGGATTTCACTAAAGTATAACAAGTTTAGCAGTACACTACACTAGCCACTAGACCATACAGCCAGCTGCACAAACATCTAAGAAGTGTAAAGTAAAATTTCATATGCTATTTGACTCTTTCTAAAATTAATATCTAGTATAACCTTTATTTATGGTCTAATTTGCAATCATAATTTAATATATTTTTTGCAAAGAATGGATGCTCAAACAGGACTTGAACCCAGGTCTCTTGGTTATTGTCTACCAACTGAGCTACCGAGCCAGCCACATCTCTCTCTAAACCAGGATGTCTCAAATAATTGAGGGGTTTCAAAAAATTATTGCAAGTATTGAATTTACGTTAATGAAGCCAGTCCAGAATGAAAGAGGAACTCACACCTACAAATGTTCAATGTGTGCACCACGAGTGACACGGCACAGATCAACACGACAGTGTACTTCTTGCCACACTCGCATCAACATGGGCCTGTCGATATTTTCCATCACTCCGATGATACGCTCTCTTAGGACTGCAATATCACGTGGGATGGGCGAGACAAATACCCTGCCTTCCATGAAACCCCACAGAAAGAAGTCACACAGTGTAAGGTCCGATGATCTTGGGGACCAAACCATTGCACAAAACACTGAGTGATGTAGGTGATTTGAGTGTCACCTAGCAACAGGGATGTGAACTCTCAGTTTAACAAAACATACACGCACAAACTGTTTGCATC
Source organism: Lepisma saccharinum (assembly GCF_977018435.1). Taxonomy (NCBI): domain Eukaryota; kingdom Metazoa; phylum Arthropoda; class Insecta; order Zygentoma; family Lepismatidae; genus Lepisma; species Lepisma saccharinum. Next base: position 3,557,521 of record NC_139229.1, read on the forward strand.
CCTCGATCGTTCTGGACTGGTTTCATTAACGTAAGTTCAATAGTTTACTTGTAATAAATGTCTGTAACTCCTCAATTATTTACGAAACACCAAGTGTACAGACACACATACATGGGTTAAGTCATAAGCAATGGCAACTATTTTTTTTTTTTTTTTTTTTTTTTTTTGCAAGTTCAGTCGGTGAGTGACAGCGTTCAAAAATTATCCTACATGATAACGCAACAGCTCTCACAGCAGACATTGTTAGGCGTCGCTTACAGCGGTGGAGAATGGAAGGTTCTTCCACACCCACCTTATTCTCCTGATCTAAGTTCATGTGACTACGATCTCATCCCCAAAGTGAAGAAGCCATTGCATGGGAAACCGTTTGCCAACAAAGAAGAGATCGTAACAATATTTCGGCAAGAGGTGGCACACGTTAGCGCTGCACATGCAGTGGATGGTATTCAGCGCCTGCCTCATCGCTGGCAACGAACAGTGGATAATCTGGGTGAATACTTTGAAGGTTGTTAAAGAGTCTAGTCTTGTGTACTTGTTCATGTCATAATAAAACACTGTGTTCCAATGTCCTGTGTTCTGACTCTTCCCTACGAGAGTCTCCTGCATCCAGAGTTAATCTGGTGGCTTCATTCGAAGGTACATTCCATACACTTGCAAACGTATATCTTAGATTTTTCGTGTTGTTCCCTGTTCGCGAGAAAAAAAATAATTGCCATGACTTATGACTTAACCCTCATATATGTATGGAGAGGCAAGAAAGCAAATTAATGTACAAATACCTAAAACCATATTCATACAACCTTACTATCTACGATGACTTTATATTCAAATGTACAGTGGGATCCATGCGTATTACCGTGCAATTTGTCCATCACCATGTTCGTGCACTTTATTTGACCCAATAAGAGCTTCAAGAATTAAAAGAAAACTCAAAACAAGCTGTTGACAACTTCTGCACCAGCATACATAAAAATCCATCGCTTAAAATGCACAGAATGTTACAGAAAAATTAATGGAAATAGTCATGGACAATTTGCACGGTAATACTCATGGATCCCACTGTACACATAATCTAATATGAATATGAAATGATTCTTAGCCACCCAATAATGCACTACTGACTTTTCTAATGAATGGCATAATGAAAAAATGATAACTAACTTAGCCTAAGAAAACTGAACCTCCTTTCAAGATAAATGCTAAGAGATGGGAGAAATTATGAGATGCCTTACTGGTAGTGGCTCATAGTCATATATTGGTGAAGTGGTTTATTCATATTTTACTGATCCAATATTTTATATTAATAGCCTATAACGTGATGGAAAATTGGGCCGTTTTGTTATTATTTTTTTATGAAGTTTATGGTTTTGTAAAGTAAATGTCACAAATGGTTTCACTCTATCAGATTCTTCATTTTTTTTCAATTTTATAGCAGATTGGTTGCTAATCTTAACAAGTTCTACATCTGTAGTTAATCAGTATTGGAGAATATTTCATATTGACTGTTTCCAATTAATATTATTCAGTTTCTGCATGGATGTAGTTTCTATATTAGCGTAATTAGTCACTGTTCACTGATTTCCTGAATCGGACATATCAGTAAGTGAATTTACAAGTTATTTAATTTAATAAAAAAAATTGAAAATTGTGAAGGGGAAATATTCCATTTTGAAATGTGGCGTTTATGTGGTGCGTCAGTAATATTGATGACAGTTTCTTTAATGAAGATTTGATACGTAAAAAATAAATATTGTCAGATAAACAAAGATAATTTTGCTTCTAATTTTTAATTTGTAGCGATTCTGTCCTTATGTGTTAGTATGCGTACAGATTTCCACTGTTTTAAATGACCTTCAAAAACTAACAATTATGAGCACTGAAGTATAATTTTGACTCCCTACATATATTATGAACTATCGAAATATTAAAATTCAATGCATACCTCTTACCAGGAGGTACTGAAATTGAAATGAGCTAGTTTTTTTAGAAATATAATTTCTATAAAATGTCAAGTTACAGATGTTCACAGTGAGAAGGAGAAGATGGCATGTGAACATGTACAAAGCATGCATGGGGAACACACACACACACACACACTCGCAATCACACACATACACCCACACCCCCACCCCCATACACGCACACAAACAGAGGGTACACAACTGGGTGTACTTCAGAAGAGGAACATGCTGGGTGTCAACACCGTGTCCTAATGTCACCCATGTGAAACACACAAACAAAAATCAACAATATCAGAACAGTGTGAAAAGCAGAGATCATTCATCAACATAGACTGAGAAAAAAATGAATGAGAAAATTCAACGACAACAACACACTACACTTGACCAAAGCATACCTGTTTTTTTTTATAATATAAAAGTAGATATCTCGACTAGTTCAATAAAAAGTGCCCTTTTTACATAAAAAAGTTAATTACAGGATGGATAGCAATGGCTTTAGCCTTCCATAATTATCATTCAAATATATATTTTAACAATCGGTGCTTGAACCAAATTTCTTCATTCCTCTTCCTGATATACCATCCTGTAATTATCAATATGTAACCACCATGTTTCTCATTCTTCAAAAAAATGTAACAAAAGTCAATTATCTTACATTGTGATGAGAAATAACATAATGAAACTCATTCTTTGTAAATAATAAAAAAAGGCAAGTCTTATTTTAAGGAAAACTATATTTAGGAAATTGTTTCAAGATCAAATCTTGAAATTAAAAAAAAAATGTAGGAAGTAAGCTTGCATACATCTAAACAAATGGAAATTTAACCGTACAATTTAATGTAATTCTCGAAGCTTTCCTGGTGGCAAATGATGAAGAAGTTCTCTCAGGATATCATCCAGGTGATTTCCGGATAGACTTCCGAGCTTTCGAGATTTACGCCACTCTCATCTTCAAGGATTAAAGTGACGATGAGATGAGAGTGAGGTTAGCTCTTGAAAGCTTGGAAGCCTATCCGGAAATCGCCTGGCTGATATCCCGAGAGAACTTCTTCATCATACAATTTAATGTCCTTAAAACAATTATGATTCAAGGACAGTGGTGGTGATCATTGGGACATGGGGGCTGCCCCCATTTTTTGCCCATACACTATGGCCTCTTAATGCCAAGCCTTGTCTACCAAGAAAAAGTCAACTGTCCTTGCCCCCTCCCAGTTTACTGCTACTGTTCAAGGTATATAGATAGCTGGCTGGCTGCAAGTTTCCAATAGACAAAGAGAATTCAATGATGGGTTTTTCAGATATCAACATAGCTTTATGATGAGATAAAAGTAGGAGGACACAAGAGTTGAAAAGAAGCCATCTGTCAAAGAAAACGGGTACTCCCTTTTTGAAATGCATTTTATGTAACTTTCAAGAAATCTGCATTTATTCAATTGCTTTTGATTAATTAGCAACTCTATGTAGAAAACAGTTCAAATGGTTGTGTAGTCAAAAGCATATTTTGCAGAATGATCCTGTGCACTTACTATTATATTTTTAAAAATATGATGAACAGGAAAGTTAATTTTTAGATTTTCTTGAATGGAATTAACTATTTGCAGACTAGACATGAGGAAGCATTCTAAAATATCACAATAATGTGAATGTGTGCAGTACAGGCTTTGTAAAAGAAATATGAGTGAGACTTTGGGTGTTTTACAGGTTGAAACATTATACCGTTCCAGAAATAAGAATGGGACTTTGTGTGCTGTATGAGCCGAGACAATGTGACATGTTATAAATGTGAATGAGAACTTGGGTACTGTAAATGATTACATTTGCATGCACACGTCTGAAAATAAAATCAAGATGGATATTGATGTGATGCATAGTACAGTGCTGACAAAAAAAATTCTGAATAATGTGTGGACGTCTTGATAACCTCTTGAAATATCCAAAAGAGATTTCATGTATATGTGGAAATATATATCCAAAGCAGCATTTCTAACAGACATTCAATGGGTGTCTTTTAACTGGACATTGAAATATCCAATGGATATATCTTGTAAATTTGTACTATAGGAGTTGTTGGCTTTCATTTGAAAATTTCAGCCATCAGAAACTCGCATCATTCCTAGGTTGCTGCAAGAAACAGCTGAGTGCTTTAGTGACATGATCAGGATATCAAGATTTTATACTTTTTAATCCATTTTAGCTATTTTAATCATGTTTTAACTCTACAACAATCCATTATTTTTTCCATCCCTGAAGGCTATGAAAATTTTGAAATCAAAACGAGGTAGGTGTGTGCACGTGTGCTGTCATTTTATCTCAGTTTTTAATATGTTGATGTCAGATGTTTATTTTCATGATATTTTCTGTACTTTGTGAAAATTTTGGTTCTCAATATAGCAACACAGTACAAGTGCAAAATCAATAGAAATTACAGGACTATAATCATATGTGATGTTTATGATAATTTGATATATTTACATTAGAAATCTTCAATATTTTCTGATTCCCAAACTATGTATAAAACAATGCCTGTCACATTTCTTATTCTTCTCATAGGCTGTTCGCAATTGGTTTTGTATTTCTACTCTTCCTAAAATATTGTTACATTCTATAAATAAAATGCATACTTAAAATTCCATAAACATGGTGGTTGCATACCTACTTTGTTGATAACATATTGCATAAATGGTGTAACAACACAGTAAAAATTTATATAACATCCAAGACAGTAAAATACAATCAATATTTTCTATATACCAATGGAGCAATCTATAATAAAAATATCATTAGACATAATAATACTGCTACAGAACAACTACTACTACTTCTACTTTAAAAAGTAAAAGAAACTTACTTAAATGACAAAAATAACAACCTGCAATGAAAATTATAATTATAGTGTTTTACAATAATTTCATTCAGCAAACCCCAACTGTGAGTGATTTACATAAAAGAGCTATTTTTCTTTTCAAAATGAGGTAAACAAAGTATAGTATGAAAAATACAATCACATGCAAGTTGTCTATGTTACAAGTGTGATAGAATGACGCTATTTTTATTCATTATGATCCGTTTGAGCACTTGACATGTACATGTGACTTGTATTGTAAAAAAAAAGTAAATAATATCACTTTTGAGTTGCCTGTGCACATTATGTGATATTTATTGTAACATGTTTACGGTGAAAAGGTGTTGTAGACTTATTATTTTTTTTTTAATATTCTATTTATTTGTCACTGAAGTAATGACATAATGCAATGTTGGTATTCCTCCTCAATGGATCAGGGGAAGTTTGTGTATTATACCAATTACATTGTAATGTTAAAATTATAATATAAAGCACTCGTCTTCTTGAAAACAACCCATTCCAGGCTTATTATCATTCAGTTAACCCAGTAACTATTTCTCTTGTAGTCTACGGTTATTACAAGCATAAAAACACAGTTTTTTTGTTGTGACATTTCAAGAGAACACACGCTCACAGTAACTGCGGCGGATTTACATATAGGCTCTCTAAAAATGGTATTTTTTTTTGCGGAACCTCTATATATAGACGGTATTTAAAAATTAATGATTGTTGTATTTATAGTTAGTTATAGTTATTTTTTATGTTATTTATGATGAAACGATTTTGGAGTTGTATCTATATAGAGATGATTTCTTTTTTAAAGCACTTCCCTTCAATGTCGCCGCACCCATGAATTATGCCTCAATATTTATTTGTTAGTGTCCAAATAAATTTCAAATAAAAATTTAAGGAAAACACATTTCCCAAACTGCTGTAAGGTCATGTTATATCTGTCGGACATTTGTTTTGATTAAACTAAAAATTGTTCCTCCCATAATTGTCAATATACGTAAATTATTACTGCAGCATTGGTTTTCAGAGGGGAGAGAATATATTTGCATACAGATTTGGAAGCAAGTTACGTACATGAACAATTTGATTAGAAATCAATTTATACATATTGATGGTCAATTTCAGATTGGTACATGCATATTGATTACCTAATTAAGTTGCTGTATTCATTAAAGAAGAGCAATTTGCTTGTTTGAATACTGATAACCCATAAAGAATAATCAGTTGGCTTAAATCAAATGCACAAATCAATGTACGCAGTCATATCAATTTCTGTACAATAGTTTAACACCTTGAAATTCTAAATTATATAAAATGTTTTTTCACTTACATTTTCTAGTGTACTTATGATATAATATTTCATATTGAATATAAATGTATTCAAACTATAACTAACGATGGACATGAAAGTTTAATTATAACCAACAATCACTAAATATTTTGCAAGGAAAGTCATTACTATTTTTTTTCTTGTTTAAGATGATAAACAAGCTTGTAGAATGCAGAAATGTTCTAGTGCCTTTCATATTGACATACTATGTATTACATTATTTCACGACTTATTTGCTTGTAATATGCATAATTGTAATCAAAATTGCAGAATATCTGTTTTAGAAACTGAAGATAAATTAATTTGAAGAGGCATCAACTCAAAACTCTTTTGCAAAGGAACTTATAGTCAGTCTCTCTCTACACATTACAATAACTTATGGAAGATTATGCATACTTGCTCTACTAGAGAACATAATTACCTAACCAATGCACAGCTAGAAACTACATTTTAATTGTAGCATTAGAAATATGTAGCTTTTGTAAAAATGCTATTTTCCTGCTTGGTATTAATGTTATCATAAACAAGGTTCTACTGTAAGAGTGCACCTGAACCTTGAAACACATTTTCTAATGAAGGTACAACATTATTCTATGCTGGGCTAAAGTTCACTACTCATGTAAACATTTGCTTTAAATGTACAGCAAACAATACAGGTGTACTGTAATGAACAACCATAAATTATCTAGTTTCCATGCCATTGCATAACCATAATTGTTAACTCATGGGTGATATTTTTCAAATTTTGTGATCATTCACCAATGGACGATATTATCCTTGAAAACTGTGGTAATATGTAAACCAAAAAGATACTTTAACTTTACCATATTTTCATGCATGTGAATAAATATGATCACTCATAATTGTATAATGAAAGATTTTTGCTATGATGAAGCCATTTGATAAAATGTGATCTTCTTTATGTTATTAAGTCCCATTGATAACTCTAACACAAATAAAATAATAAATAAATAATATATTTACATGATAAAAATATAAATGAAACAAATAGTATAAGTAGTGTCTGCAGCTGTCCACAAAAATTATGGCCTTTATGAAACACTAAATATGAACGTGAGATAAAGCAATGTTTCTTTTTAAAACTTAATATAAACCCTTTTATATTTTACCATACATTACCTTTTCCTGAGATAGATAACAAAAGGTCTGGATATATCGACAAAGGATCTTAACATTTCAACAGTAAGGAAATAATTAGAAATGACAGAAATGGTAAATTCTTGCGATATGTGGACTAGTCGAGTGCCGTATCAGGGAAACTGCATCTTGATTGTAGCTATTTCATATCTTCAGTTCTGATACCAATATATTTTTTAGCAGACTTTTTTCACTAAAACTGCCAGGACCAAATTATGTGTGTGCTCACAATTTGTGCAATGTATGTGTGTGAAATTTGGGAGGGGGTGTAAACAATTTATGTAAATATGAGGGAGAAAATGTCAGTTGTCAATTGCCTAATGAATGCACATAAATTCTGCATCCATTATCATGATAATGTTTCATTACTAACAATTGAATTAGGTATATGGTACTCAAGAACATTTTTCTAATTAACATTGAACTTTCTGTCTATGAAACAAAATAAATAACACAGGGTCTTTAACAAATAATATCAGTAAACAGAATTACTGATGTAGCATAAAATATAATGTCAAGAAAATACTTTACTTCAAAGACTTGAGGAGGAATATTCAACTTTTATAGTAACCACTAAGTCTAATAGATAAAATATTTACTTTCTATCGTTAATTTCTATTGATAAAAATCTCTTTCTTTAATCATCTGTTGCACCGAGTGACACCATTATTTGGAATTAAGAAAATTGATGCCTTTACAAATTATTCTAAGATGTGTACAATTCTTGGCATGAATCATACATTATTACCTGAATTTTAAAAATGTTTGATGGTGGTGCCACCTATTGAAGTATTACAAACTTCCAGATGGTAGGGCGTGCAATTCATGCCAATGTTGATGGTTGCTTTAGAAGAATTCGTAACTGCATTTAATTTTCGAATTAACAAATAACAATACCATTATTTAAAATAAATGAGAGATAACGTTGATGCCAATATAAGCTGCCAACCAAGATACCAACCAAGAGAGCCTACATAATAATAATATACAGAAAATAATAAATTTATGTAATGTGGTGTAATTGCATGTATACACAAGGCGATATGTATTTCATCGAGGCAAAAAAGTTGAACAATAAAGTTGTGCTGTGTGTGATTTCAAGCAGTGAATTTAACGCATTGGATTGCACAAAAGAGCGATAAAAAAACACCTGGAAGGGAAAGGTACACTTAATGCTTTCATTATTGGATACCTGTGTGACAGGATTCTCCCCTGGTCGGTACACAACATTGTGTAGCGGTCTTTTCCTACCCACGTAGTTAACACACACAAACTCCAGCAGGCTGGCGTAGATGAAACACATGCACACTCCATCCCACACGTTCATAGCCGTGAGGTTGGACACCACAGGCAACGTGGACCGGAAGCCATTTGATGTTGTGAAAAAGTTGAGCATTGTCGTCACACCGATCATAACTCTTGCCGGCACTGCATTCCACTCTAGCCAGAACGTGATAAAGGAGCTCGTCACTAATATTATTCCTGGGATGAACACTGTTGTAAAGTAGAAGGAACGATCCCGCGTGAAGATGAGGTCAACTTGAAGGCAGCTGTAGTTCCCTGTAACAAGCATAAGGTCGAATTTCAGTACACCAGTATGGGCATCAAGAAAATAAGTTCCATAATATTACGCTGAGCTTTTGTTATTTCCTAAATCATCAACCCAATAGAGTGATTGGATTACAAGCAACAATCTGGAGCTTATACTTGAATTTTGGATCTTTTTGCTTAAACACTATGAGAAATTGATAACTGAAATTATAATAATCACATTGTTTGTAATATACATGGTCCCGAGTTCGAGGCATGGCTATAGAAAAGCATTTCTCACTGGACTTTCATCTTTATGACTCTCACACAAGTGCAGATGCCCGACTAAACTTACTTTTCTTTGCTATGAAAATTACATGAAAAGACAATTCAATACAGCATGAAAAGGTGACAAACTATGTGACCAATATTTTGTGGTCATTGTCAAGGCAGAGAAAAAAACAGGCAAAAGTTTTCACATCAATCAGACACAAATTGACCATATAGTAATGCTGTAATTTTGTTCCCCTGTGTGTTTTTATTTAATGAAAAGATAATACCAAGCAAAATTACAACTTTCTCAATGTATGGTTGTCAGTTTCAATAAAGAAACTTATATTTTTATCACTAAGATTCTCAGTATGAGCTAAACTTACATGGTATGAAATTAGTTACATAGTACACAAATAAACCAGCTCTACACTTAATTCAATTTTGATTACATATATATAGATTAGATAATGCTGGGGTACCTTTCCAAAATCAGTTGCAATGGTGACAAAAAATAATTATGCTTAGTTCATCATAAGAGCTACGAAATATATTTCTGTCATTAACAAAACAATGACTAGCTTTTTCCTTCCAGAAAAAAAGGACTGTGTGTGTGTATCTTTGTTATTTAGCATTGTTTTTTTTGCCACTTTTGGCTAATCGCGATGATGAGTGTGAGTGGTGATAGATGAAATTGATGAAGGGACACTAACAAATTCACCCAAGCACAGCCTGGGACTTGGAGATGGGAACTTTGATAGCGAAACTGAAAGTCAACCACATTATACGCTTGTATGTCATTTTGTAGTTAGAATCAGTGGCTTAGCCAGATGGGGGTTAAACGGAAGGCCCTCCTGTCCTTAAAAAGAAAGTATTAGATACATGAAAAGATAAATGAATATAGCACTGATTATTAAAGACAAGTTAATACAGTAAACTACATAAGCCAAATATTTGTAGAAGCTAATACACAATCATCATCTGATTTGATGAAGTAGGAAATAACAATTGTAATTAATAATTAGAGCAAAGCATATCTATCTATTATATCACATACTTCATACTAATTTTTCTATATTTTACTCTACGAAGCTCTGTCTAAATGTGTATAAAACTAGATGTAGATTCCTTCTATAGCGGCAATAATTCACTAGTTCAACAGCTTTGTATATCTAATTCATTATCAACTGTGTTAAATCATTGATGCAATAATGTGAATAATTTAAGTGAGATCTAATTCTACATCTTCCTCATCTACGGGCTACTCAGTGTTGTCTGTCTTATTTACAACTTCATTCTCTTTTAATTTATAGAAGTGGTAGATGTGTGCACGTTGATTATTCATCATTTAGGATATATTATTGGTTATATTTTTTAAAAAGTATTATCTATGCAAACTAAAAATTTAAGGTAACAAAAAATATTTAGAATTGATTTAAAACTTGCTTTAAATGTAATTTAGTTATTTCTCTTGACCTACTTGTCAATACAAAGTTTATTCTATAACTAATATCACATGTCTTCATATCAGTTTTCACCATGTTAATAAATTCATCTTTTTTTGGCTCTATGTATGCATGCTCTAGAAAATTATTCAAGAGAATGCATGCTTCAAAAAAATTTACTCTGATTTATTTCTGATTGAACTCCTGTGGAAAATTTTGTTTCAACTTGCTAAAATCTGAAATAGAAATGTTTGAAGTGTTAAATAACAGAAATGTCAATTTTAAGATATTACAATACACAAAAATTCGAAGGAACAGTTAATAGTTAGAAATTAGCACACTAGATGATATTGTCGTATATTTTTGATATTAAAAGCCAATTGATTTATTTGTGAACTTGGAGTATACCTGTGTAAGAAGGGGAAATGTCTTGTCCAATCTTGATACAGAGAAAAATATTTAATAACGAAGCATCATATTTGTATTGTTGTTATAACTAGCGATTTGCACATGAACCATTTTTTATCTTCAAAAACGTATCAATTTGACAACTGCAGTGGAAAAAATATTAGTGTTCACAGTGAAATGTAGTTAAAAATCCTACTGAAAGTATTTGAAAAATACATCTACAGTTACAGTTGATTATGAAGAGAATTTCTCTCTCACTGAAGGAGATAATTCAGAATCTATTTGATGTGGATTTATTATGATTACTGCTTCTTTAGAATTAATATATAATACTAAATATTACACAAGTCTTCTTTGGTAAATAATGGACATTGTAAATTATTGACATTAAGTGAAGATACAAACATATCTGGAGCAAAACAAATTGTGTTTTATATTTCTGTTAGTTTTTAATATTGAAAAAAGTGTATAAAATATAAGTTTGATATAATACAAAGAGTAAATATCAAATTTTGTTTTCTAACATTGCTGTGCAAAATAACATCACTGTACACACTAATTCCTTTAAAAAAAATAATGGAAACACTCCCTGCACCTTTCTCAAAAATGCACCTAAAGACTGCACTGATTATGTATATACAGGGTGTCATTAAAATGATGCACATGGATCACAGAAATGTAAAGAGGAGATATAAAAACATTTTTAGCAACATTTTTGTTGTTGGTGCATCCTTTCAGCACTAGGAACACTAAAAAAGGCAGTCTTGCTGCCTGTATGTTGGCAACCCAACATAGCATTTAATCACATCTGTGAAATCAAATAGCTTTGTCTCAAAACCCTGCACAATATCAAGTGGAGTTCCACAAGGTTCTATTATTGGACCATTACTCTTCTTAATATATATTAATGATTTGCCAATAAATTTAAATTCAGCAAAAACGACTCTTTATGCAGATGATACAAGTGTAGCCATCACCGGTGGTAAGGAACAAACCCTTAACTCTAATATCAAACATGTAACAATCAAACTCAGCAAATGGTTTTCTGACAATAATTTAGTATTAAACAGCAGCAAAACTGTGGCTGTCAATTTCCATCACACAAGGAATAAAATGATAAATGAACCAAATGTTACATTAGGTAATATGACAGTAAATCACGTTAAAACAGTCAAATTCCTGGGAGTATGGATTCATGAAAGCTTAAAATGGGACCCACACATAGATCACCTTTCCACAAAACTAGGTAAAATTATATTTGCCATTAATACACTGAAAACAATTTCAAACTTAGAAACATTGAAAATACTATATTACATCATGTTTCAATCTTTAATTAACATACGGTATAATCTTCTAGGGAAATTTCACTAATAGTAATAAAATTTTTGTGCTGCAAAAGAAAATTGTCAGAATAATAGCAGGAGCTAAGAGAAATACACCCTGCAGAAGACTTTAAAAATTTAGGCATATTACCCTCACCATGCTTGTATATACTTCATCTGCTGATGTATGTAAAAACTGACTTAGATTCCTTCAAATGTAACAACTCCTCACATAAATATTATACAAGGAATGGCAGCAACCTCACAATACCATCACACAACACCACATTATTTGAGAAAGGACCTAAATACATGGCTGTTCACTGTTTCAATAACCTTCCAAGTGACATAAAAATAATACAATCAGCTACCTCATATAAAAAGCATGTAAAAAAATACCTATTAGACATTGTTTTCATTCTGTTAAAGAGTACCTGACAATAAATTGCAAATTGTCACATCCTAAATGAACTCCTAGGACATGTATATGTATGTATTGATTTTATCTATTATATGTATGTAAATTAATGTAAACCTTGCAACTAACAGCACGAACAAGGAGAGTCAATCATAATGTAATCAATGTTTTTAAATGTTATGTATAATATCTTCATACTTGTACCTATTTGAAAATAATTATTAACTGTAGTGTTGCTGACATGTTCCATACCATGTGTGGAAAACAACCACTGTACAATGGTCAAAGGAATGAAATAAATCACATCATATCATATCATATAACAATTTTTTAGGTGCACAAGAAAAATTGCTAACACAGAAAGAATATTTTGGTCCTTGGGGGCATTCCCTCCTCCTCCCCCTCTGACAGAAATTTCGGGTTGCACCCTTGGTCACACTTGTAGCAAGGTTTTGCTCCTTTCCCTCTGACTTCAGTTTTTCCCACTTTCTTTTGCATACATTATTTGTTTTCCAATTGTTTTTAATATTGTTGCTTTATTTCCCTTTGGGTTACTGGACTCGTTTCCTGCAACACATCATGTGGATGTGTGTGTTCCTTGCAACCATGGCCCATGTAGTTTCCCAATAGGAAGAAACGTCACAGATGCGATTAAATGTTATGTTGGGTTGTCAGCATACAGGTGGCAAAAACAGGCTTCTTTCAACGTTCCTAGTACCGAAATGAGGCACCAATTACAAAAATGTTAAAGAAAAATTCAATATGCAGAGTCAAGAGTCTGAAGAAGACCTTGCTAAAAGGTTGGAACGTTAAGTTTAGTTTATGTTTTAAAATAAAATAAATTTTCTGCCTTGGTCAGCATATTGAGTTTTTCATATCATGGAAACAAGGCTTGATGGTGTTACAAAAATGTTGCTGAGAAAATATGTTTTTATGTTCTCTCTACGTTTCTGTAGTTTGCAGGTGCCAATTTAATGACACCCTGAATAAGGGATTAACTGGCACATGCTGTCAAAAACATACAATCATGTAATGAAGATGATGCAATGAGAGAAATTGGTAAACATGGTGCCAACTTTACGATCTATTCAAACTCTTTCATTTTGTGACTACCACAATTGTTTGCTGTTCATTTTAACCTACCCTATGTTTGTATGGGTGAGGGGAAAGATATATATATATATATATAAATACATACACACACAGTAGAACCTCAATTTTTACATTTATCCGAGGAACAAGATTATAAAACTTGAAGAGCTGGAAAACATAAAATTTGAGAAAACTTTATAACATTTCGCTCCATTGGAACCACGAGTACTGAATATAATACGGGAATGTAAAATTGGGATTCCACTGCATATACCTGATATTCTGTGAGCTATTTTGACTTTTTAGTTTCAGTGTTTTTACCCTGATTTTAATGTGGGCAAGACTACTTTGCTTTCCTACGTGTGCCATGTTCTTTCCTTTGATGCGACTATTTGCTATCCTCCTAAGAAACAATATATTCAAAAGAATTGTTATAATAGTTGGTATACTTCTAGTATCAATCATGTTTTGTGCATGACATGTTTTGTCATACAATAAATGTTGTTGTAAAAACAAAGAAAATATTATTAACATAAAATTTGATTAAGGTGACAAGATTCTCCATAATAAATAATTAATTATTTCAGTAACACAGAGAATTTTAATTAAATGTGATATTACCTAACACAATATTTACAATCTTCATGTTATAATATTAATTACAGCATATTTTTCCAAGGTCAAGTCATAAAATTTGTCTTCCATAACAACGACTGTGTTTTTAAGAAAACAAGACAATTGCAAGTACAAGCATATTTCAGAAATGTGTTCCTACTGTAAGATTTTGTAAAGAGAATAAACATACTTTCTATGAGAGTTCAAATTACAAAATAGCATTAAAATGCTATTGAAAAAATCTAGATAGAAAATCTGTAAAACAAAATATTTATAAGATTGATTGCAGTCTACAGAAAATTAACTACTCAAAAAAAAAAAAAAAAAAAAAAAAAAGTGTGAAAAAAAATTCCAGCACAGTTCATCGAAATACTTGCCAAATGTTTGCATTACCATTGTTGTTAAACTGGATTGATTTATTAGTGTCTACTACACATTTCTTAAATGTAGTACTCACATCCCAATCCTTCACATAATCATTTGCAAGAAGTGCCACAAGCATCACTGAAGGTAGGAAACCGAGTAGTAGGTGCAAACCAGAAATGTACCACTAAATTATGCTAGTTAACCACCAAAGACACATGTCTTTCGTTTTCTTTTTTAAAATATATTTTAGAGTACAGTATACTCAGTTTAAACTCAAGTGTTTCACATGAAGAACTCTTCATGTGAAAAATTGAAATGTAAGTATTATACTCAAGAAGTAAACCACACTACAAACATGGAGTATAGATATGGATCGGACAACCAGAGTTCATAGAAGGAAACTGCTTATTATATCCATTAAGCTTGCTATAAAAATGCTATTAATAATGAGAAACTTGAATAATTAAGCATGGGAGAAATATATATATACACACACAAAAGTATTTGAGGAACAGAATCAAAAATATGATGCAATTACATTTTGAGTAATAATTTCAAATCAAAATATTGTTTTGGGCCTCCCCGATGGCGCAGTGGTAGCGTCGTTGCCTTGTAATCAAGGGGTCCCGGGTTCGATACCCGGTGGAGGCACAAGTGGTTCGGATCCCACTTTAAACTGTAGGTCCAGTCCCAATTAGCCTTACTGTGCATAAGGTGGACTTGAAACACCAAATCAACCAATCAAAATATTGTTTTGAATGTATAACATAATTTTGGTTCAATATGCCGCCTAAAAACAATCATCCTGCCAGAAAAAAATAATTTCTTATTATTTTTCTGCATAAGACAGACACACACACACACACACACACACACACACACACACACACATAATTTATGGCTGTATATAGCATATTATATCAAGTAAAAATGGTACAAACAAATTAAAAATCAATAATAATAATAATAATAATAAACAACAATAACATCATATGTCAAATAAACAATGTCTTCATAACATATGTATGTTCTACATTTATAACATAAATGTTCATTCTGAAGCATATCATGAACACTTCTCTGCAAGACCTACATACAGCTCATAAATAAAATATTTCGTTAATATATTTTATAAAAACTACATTCTTCAGAAAATGGTTCAAGAACACAAAAAATGAATGAAATAATTAACATTCACATTATATTAATTTTAAAATAGATTGCATTTTTATTGTTTTGTTTCTAATTATTTTATGCAACTTTTGAACCTGAAAAATTAATCGCTCTAATCACCCTGCCATGCAAACTAAAAATTTCTCAATTAACCCTTAACCACAGTCGTGAACATTTTGGGCACTAACACAGTCATGCAGTCCACAGGACCTCTATGAAAAAAAGGAATATAAATATATCAAGACATATTTTAAATGATGTGAATTTAATCATGTCTTATGCTTTGTTATTCACTGAACACAATTACGTAGTTTTGAGAGCGAAACATTATTTTTTAACTTCCCTCAAAAAAATATTTTGTTTATATTGTGAGTTCAAGCAAAACATATACACCAATCCAAAATATCTCTTAACTGAGTATTTACACACAGCTGATCAACGTGAATTTAGTCCTTAGTTATTGTTTAACATTCATTCTTCAAAACCACGGGTCCCTGTATTCAGTATATGCCACAAATAAAAAAATCTGCAATTCTCTTGTCTATTGATCGTAATAAATCATCAGTGATTTTAACCCTCAAACACAGTCGTGACGTCCGCGGGACCGCTGTATATAAATAGAACACCACAGAAGCAGATAATGCAACCTTTTCCTTCAGGCTTTCACAGCACACTGAAGTTGAGGAAGGTACTGGAAGAGAGGCAGCCTCAAGGTCAAAACTACTGGCGGGGTAACAAGCAAAAGGAACATTCTGGTCCGTGGGATGTCACAACTGTAGTTGAGGGTTAAAAATGGAATGAGTTGAAATGCAGTTCATTTGCAGAGAAACACTACAAAGAAAACATTGCAATGAATTAAGTACTTCCTTGAAATTACACAAAATAGAGCAGTTGCCTACATTAGAATAGAGAATTATGAAAATATATGCTTTAAATAGGATACGAACACAGGACCCCTAGCTTTGCATCACTCTACACTAACTACTTAATCACTCCAGCACCGGTGTTGGCAATTTATCAAATGGACTTTGGACAAAACTAGATCTCAAAGAATTTTTATTTAGATGTGTCATTTGGACACAGACATCACCTGGGTGAAATTATTAATATTTTCTAAAGCAATGTTGTAGTAAAATTTTAACTATGTACACTCCTGTTCACATAAAGTGGCACACTTTTAGGGTTTAATACAGAGGTTCCCAAACATTTTCGTTTCACTGTGCCCTTAGTGTTTCAAGATTTTTCCGCTGAGCCCAAGTCAGAATGTAGGCCTATCTATCTAACACTTACAATGCTCATTTAGTGTGGTTAGGCTGCTTGCCTTAAGTTTAAAAATAAAAACATATTTCAAATTCAGAAACATTTTATTTGTAAAAAATAATAAATAACCACATAATTGGTATAAGTGTTCTTTCAGTGAAAATATGTGAAGCTTTCACGGTGCCCCTGTAAGCCAGCCATGGCACCCCAGGGTGCTGCAGTGCATACTAAGTGAACCACTGGTTTAACAGTTGAAAAATGTCAAACTCTATCTGAACAGGAGTCTACTTTTAGAATCATCCACTTCAGAGAAGTGTTGAATCCAGTTACTATCAAATTTCATGGCTGGGGGTGGGTGGGGGGGGAATGCCACTGGCTTCAAATAATAACACAAATATAAATATTATTTTAAAAATTGCCCCATACCTCTGATATTAAATTAAATTAAATTAAGTGTACTTTTCGTTAAGACTGCACAAGCACGCCACCACCATTCCACAGCAAACTGTTGACTGACTAACCGTTAAAATAGCTGCAGGAAATTTCTACCGTTTTCAGTAGACAAATTCTACTGTTTTCAAATGTCTTCTACTGTGTACTGTGAAATGTACTGAAATCCTATTGTAGATGTACTCTACATTAGGACTACTGTACTGTGCAGTAAGGCTACTGTACTGAAAAAACAATGTAAATAATAATGCATAATACACTGCTACCATATATTATAAAATCATTTATTGACTCCAAGAATAGACAAATTAATTCTTGACACTATACTTTCAGTGATTTTGAAGTGTATTGGAAAAACAGCACATGAACTGAATTTCTACTGTTTTCCTAATAAATACTACTGAAGTCAGATATATCTTAATGAATAGGTTACTATAATTCTTTCTTAAGAAATAACTAAACAAACCTTAAAGGAGATAGCAGTTTGAATACATGATCGTATCAGTTGATTTTTTCAGCATGGAATTTTCATGGTTATTATTATATCTGTGTAAAGCAATTGCAGAAAGGATCCATTTTTTGATCAATGTAGTCAACAGTGTTTGCTTGTTTTGATTTTTCAAGCATTGAGGGTCAGGTCTTCATTTAAACTAATTTTTTGCTGTTTTCATGTGAATATAGGAATAACAATATGTCAACTTAGGTATAAAAGAGTATGTTTTTCAATTTTCTACAAGTATGTTAACCATAATGAAGCTACATACTTAAAAACGTGTTCACTTTATTTGATTTCTTTGTTGCGTGAAGGCATTCCTAAGTATCAAGTTTCACATGCTTTACCATTCATTTATTTTAGTTGTTTATGCAATTTTTCCATTGCATTTTAAGTTGTATAGATAAGAAAATGTTCATTACTGACAAGAGTACTGTTTTGAGACAGCAATATACTGAACACAATAAAATATGTTAGTTGTACAATTATATTACTGCAAACGTTAAGAGTACAGTTCAACTACTTAAGATAGAGGATACAGTTGGACTAC
The DNA here is from genome assembly GCF_977018435.1 of Lepisma saccharinum. Lineage (NCBI taxonomy): Eukaryota > Metazoa > Arthropoda > Insecta > Zygentoma > Lepismatidae > Lepisma > Lepisma saccharinum. The sequence goes on from NC_139229.1 coordinate 3,576,219, forward strand.
CAAAAACAGTAGAAAACATTAGCAGTACAGTTCATCTACTCAAAAAACAGTAGAAGACAGTAGCATTACAGTTGATCTACTGAAAACAGTAGATGTTTCAAAACACCCATTGATCTACTGAAATCAGTAGACAGAATTTTCAGTAGGGGTTGCACTACATCTGTCAAGTTTCAATGAAATGGAATTGTATTATATATAGCTGGTTAGCAGTTATCAAATCGGGCAATAATTTAAATTCATTCATTGTTTTGAATTTTAATTACAAAGATTGATTGATTGAATTTATTTTACTTCGCGTTTTGTGCCTCTTGGCTAATTTGCGAAGATGGGGATGGGTGATGAAAAGATGAAATTGATGAATGGACATTCACAAACAACCAAGCCCGAGCAGGATTCGAACCCGGGACCCTTGGTGTTGCAGCGGAATGTGCTAACCACTTGGCCACAGGGTCCGGCTTAATTACAAAGAAAACTGAATGTGTTTATTGTTACGAAAAAGCCAGAAAAAATACATTCTGCGTTAAAGTAAAGGAAGGAAAGGCAAAGTGAACATTGTTGTCAAATTTCTTAGTAGCTATTGTCTGAATGCTCTGCCAGGTTATTGAAATTTTTTGGGGGGGTCTATTTCTGGAGGGGATTTCTCACCCGGACCATCATCTAAATTCATCACTGCTTCACGTAAGCTTAGTTGAGTGCTTCCACCCTCTCTCACCCTCCCTCCCCCAATAAGCTTAGGTTTCTATTATGTCAGTTTAGATTGTTCTGGAATTCGATAGGTTAGTAATTATACCAACTTTTGTCATATCTTTTATTCAACACTGCACTTTCAATCATAACATTCAAGAGAATATTACTTGATATTACCTTGATGGATTTCAATGTAAACATCCCAGCATTGTAACAACACACAAGGTTACATTTTTCACTCATAGTTAAGCATCAGAGTGATCATGAGAAGAACACGACTTTACAGATTTTGTTTAACCAACCTTGCATACATTTTAAATTTCAGCAATTACAAGATTGGTCAATTTACATTAAAATTAGCAACATTGGCACCTCGACATCCAATTCCTCTTGATAACACTGTGCATCAGCAGAATCCAGACAAAATTCAAGTCGAAGTTTCCTTTAAATTTGACTTCAGCAGTAATTGGTTCTTGACGCTTCTAGAGACCAGATATGTGTGTGTGTGAAGTGTAAGATGTGCACAATGATAGAATGGCCAAGTTAGTGAGGCTGAGTGTGGAATACAACTGGAGAGCAGCAATTATGGCCAATGAAAACATAAGGTTCTTCAGATACCGGAGATTGACTGTATACAACGTCACACACAAGTATGTGGCTTCAGAGAAGTCTGAGGAGGGTTCGGCCCCTAAGAGAGAGAAGTTCATTCTAAGGGGAAGGTTGCAAGGACCCCGGCAGTTGTCCAAAGAGGCCAAGAGCTCATTTTGGAAAACCCAGGGATGTCACTTAGGAAATTGGCGATTACTATGGGCGAGCTGAGTGAGACCAGCATGCGTCAGATCACTGAAAAGAACCTGAGATATGCGAGCTATGTGAGCAACATTTGACAGATGTTGTCTGATGCTGTGAAGACCACGAGAGTTGCTCACTGCAACTTGCTTGTATGGTCTCCGAATGGTCCAGTTTTAAACCCTCTGGGCTATTATGGGTGGGGTGTTATTGAAACAGTTACTAACAAGTCCAGGCACCCCAACATAGCATCTCTCCAGGTCACTATTGTGGCAGTATTCTCGGATTTGGAGCAAGAGCATTTAAAGAGGGCATGCTTGCACTTCAGGCAGAGAATCGAAGCGAAAGGGGGTTACATTGAATAACAGGACTCATGAAAGATCCCTTCACTGACATGTGAAAGCTTGTTTGATAAATTTTTGTCAAATAAACACTTGCTATAATACACGGCTTGTTTTGGCAAGATTTTGTTGCCGCACCCTATAGTTAACAGAATGGCAGAAATTTATGACATTCAGTAACTCATGCTTGTATCAAAATCAATATACTGAAGAAGAATCACATCTACAGTGACTAAATTGTTGAAAAATTCACATTTTTTATCTTTATTGAAGATAATTCCAAAGCTTGAATTGAAGATAATCTTATGTAGAACAAATAAAATACATATACAGGGTGTACACAAATGAATATCAGAGTTTTAAACTTGTATATTTTCTATGTTATACACATTACAAATATGAATGATATATGAAATGAAAGAGTAACATACCAAGTTTTCATAATCTACATTACAAGTGTTCAATGTGGGCACCATTTGTGATACGGCATACATCCAGCAAGTAGTCCATTTCTTGCCACACTAAACTTAGCAAGTCTGGTGTAATTGACTCTACTGCTGCAACAATCCTGCGTCTCAACTAAGGTAAGCGGGCAGGTAGCGGTTGTACATAAACATGATATGTAGCCCCACAGAAAAAAGTCACAGGGGGTGAGGTCAGGGGAACTTGGAGGCCACTGGAGAAGATGCAAGTCGTCTGCACCATGATGACCGATCCAACAATGGGGGAAAACTTCATTTAACCATTCCCGCACTACATTATGAATGTTACCAAATGATGTGTTGTTTATCCTCCAGTTGCGGAAAGAGCAAATTTTGAAGCATGTGTAGATATGAAATTCCAGTAACAGTTTCTTCCATAAACTTGTTGTTTAGATACTGCACAAAATACATTAATTTCAGTTGAATCCTGTACATGCTGCAGAGTTTCCCGTGGGTTCTGCGACCCCCAGATATGAACATTATGTGTGTTCATTTTTCCACTTAGATGAAATGTGGATTCATCGCTGAAAATCATACAACTAAGAAAATCGTCATCTTCTTGATTAAGAATTTGTGTGCAGAAGTTTCTACGAGATAAATGATCTGCAGGCTTTAGGGCCTGTAACAGCTGCAGATGGTACGGTCTCATTTGGAGTCTTTTCCTTAACACTTTCCACACTCATTGTTGGCATTGCTAGTTCTTGACTCGCCTGCCCCACAGAATTTCTAGGACTGAGAGTGAAAGCCGTTTTGATGCTTTCCACCTTCTCATCTGATACATGCGGCCATCTGAAAATTTTACCTTTACACAAGCATCCTGTCATCTTAAACTGGTTATAAAACCCACGAATGGTGTTGTCAGACTTCCAAATCTTGGCCGATACCCCCGTTGAACTGTAAGAACTGAATTAGACCTCGAGAGTTCCAACACACAAAAAGACTTATGGTCGGGAGTCGCCATCTTTACAAATGGCTCCGCCAATCTGCAGAGTTAGGAAACAAATTTTTCACAAGCGTAGAATTGAAACTTGGTGAGTTACTCTTTCATTTCATATATGGTTCATATTTGTAATGTGTATAGCATACAAAATATAAAAGTTTAAAACTCCGATATTAATTTGTGAACACCCGGTATATTACTGCTTTATATGTCCTTTCCTTCAATTTATGATTAATATAAGCAAACAGTTTTTCATTCAGTTCACAATTATGAAATTTACCAATTTGAAAATGATCTGAGAATGTAGTATTTAAACACACTTAAAATCTCTTCCATCTATTTTATTTACCAATAGACTAATGCCTAATCAATATAAATTCAAAATATACAAAAGTATGACAATAAGCTGCTTTCAAGAACAGTGACAAGCTACCAAAGTGATGTTTAGCAATAAAAGCTTAGCATTTATTTTCCAATATTTGTAGATAATTCTAGGGCTGCTGGATAGTTGAGTATACAAAATGATATTTCATACTATTGTTATTACAGTACCGAAAATATCAAAATATTTACACACCAACCATCTATATGTTATTGGATATTAAGATATTTTGGTACTTTTTGACTCCAATATTCTGATTGAAATCATTTTATGAAGCAAGAACTAATTCCTAGTAGCTAAAATTCAATATCAAGCAGCTCTAGATCTTTTGCATAATCTACATACAGAGTTTTATACTTTCATTTAATGTGATACTTTATTTAGTTTATTACATACATTTACGTACAAAAAATGTTAAGTGATTCCTGTACTACATAGAATCAAATGCCAGCAGAACTACATTGTAGAGCACCATGCACATGCTAGCCAATGAAATTGAAGCTTCTAATAAGCTACTCATTATGCATTTTTACTAGAACAAATATGGATTTGTTTGAAAAGAAAATGCATAACAAGTGAATCAAAACATGACATTACTTCAGTGCGATTGCTTGTATGTACGGCAAGTGGAGCTAAGTAGTGCCACTTCTCTCTGAGACGTCATTATCTGTGAGTGTATAATTACAATGGCAAGAAAATAAGTTCCCTGAAGAGGACTAAATCTCAACTATTTTGTTTTTACCTCTGTCTGTATATGTGTTGCACATCAAACAATGTTTGATATCACTCCGATCTTGAGGTATCGATTCGGCTGGAACAGAATGTAATCACTCCGTTTAACCAAACCCGCCAAGTTAGAACGAACCCACAGCTGTGGCGGTAGAATCCAGTGAATGCTGTGGAGCCATAATTCTTGCAATGTTTTCATGCAATTTGTGGCAAATGGTTTTTCAATCATATATCTAACTACGCTACTCAATGGTTAAATTAGAGGAAAGGATGTGGTTATGTTGCATAACTAAGGTGGACGTTTATGGAACAGAGCGATATCTTCTCTAGTTTGTACTGCATTCTGGCTACAGCTGTCAAAACTAATGGATGATATTCAACTTGATGTCATCATGCAGTCCCGAGTAACCACAACCATTGGACCAACTGCAGTTTTTACGTGGGAAAGGTTGGGTTTACGTTGGTTGGCAAATTGAAGTTTGTTTTATGTTGGAAAAGGTTGTTGCCGCCAACGTTTGCCCAACCATGGAAAAGTGAGTCAAAATCAGTTTTAAAAACAACTTTCTCGTATTAAGACAACTTTCAAGAGTATGCTGTAATTTCGAGGGTGTAAAATAAGTGACATGTAAGTGTTTTTTTTTTCTTTTTCAAATATTTCAGTCACTGCACATACTGGACATATAATATTTTGTTAATGAAAGTAGAAGCTATTCTTAACTTATAGTCACTCACCAGTCCTTTGTCTGTTTAGCTGTAGCAGAACAAGAACATTCTTACAGGTATTATTGTGAAGGTGGTTAAACAATGTTATGTGCAGACTAAATTCCATGAAAGGTTGAAAACTAAGTAAACTCAAAAAGGTTTTTGTGCTACCACTTGAAGATATGGTGCCTTGAAAACAATGATACAATATGAATGAGAAAGTGCTGTGTATTTCCTTTATTTTACACAAACAATAGTTACTATAGTTTATATTTGGCCTCATAATATATATATATAATATCAGAATACAAACCTATCTATACTTTAGTTTTCAGTATGTTGGTCCAAGGTAAAAAAACAAGCCTTGGGCCAACGTTGGAACCAAGGCCAAAATTAAGGTTGCCCAATGACATGTTCTTACATTTGGCCAACCATTTTCAATACGGTTGGCCCAACCACTTGGTTACTTATGAGTGTACTCTGGGAAGAAATTGGGCAAACAAATTAACATGTGTTAAGGAAAGAGTAAGATAAGATAAAATTTGCATTTCACCACTCTATGCACTTTTTACGTTTTCTGTAAGACTTCAGAAAATGTAGAAAGTACATATTCCTCACATGACCGCAACAACCACACCTTGAATCGCTCAGGCAAAGATCATACGCACAATGCTTACCCGGCATGTTTTCAATGCAGGATCTGATCTGTTTGCTCGAAATACAGTGCAATGAATTGTGGGGGAAGTTGTTTGCTGAATATCATCCATTGCTTACAGTCTGTTGAGGTCTAAGAACATGGAACCCGATTGCTAGTATTTGCTGCAGGATTTGAATTACATAGGTACCAATTTTTTTTTCTAGTGTGCATATTGTGATGTCAACATTTTAAGACATTCGAGGGGTGTATGCTATGTAAGGTATGGGACCAGAAAGATTATGCAGGTAGTGAAAAGGGTCAATATGCTTGTTTTTCTACATGAGAATGCTTTATATAACTCCAGTTACAGAGGTACTCCATATCCACAACCGTATTCCATAAGTCCTACCTTTTTATTTAATATTCACTCCTTCAAAAGTTACAGTCACAACATATATTCAAAGAATTTGTACTGGATTGTAATAATTCCATTGAAAGCCACTGGGATTGTTGCAACCAATATAACACTATAAACACTATCTATAGTGTTATGAGCATTATGAAATTTCTATTTAACATAGAAAGAAAAGTTATTCCTGAATATATGCTTAGTTATTTCTATAAATCAAAATGGTATTTCACAACCACCTCCTTTAATCCATTAAGAACAACAAAGATATAACTTAAAAGTTTCTCCAAAAATCTACTGATAAACTAAGTTCACATTTCAAAATCTACATTATCATTTCTTAAATGAGGAAAACATTCATAACAAATATGCTAGAACTAATTTGTAAGGTACCAAATTAAATAGCAAATCCCAAAAAATATATGGTTTGCCGAGCAATTTTCACAAGCATATATCTCAAAATATCTGCTGACTCATATGTTAAGAATTTTATAGTAATAGTAATGCTGTTAATAGCAATGAAAAAATCAAGCCATCATTCATTGCAAATGTATAACATAGGAAAAAGTAAGAAATTACAATATTATACACTTATTGCAACTCAATTCACTATATGAATTTCTAGATTTCACCAAGTACCATAGATACCATGAAGACAAGTCATTTTAAAAAATAAAATATTAAATCACCTGAATTAGGTTAAAGAAATCTGAGAATATTTTATAACTTTAATGTCGAAAGGAAAGGATTTTTAAAATTTGACAAAATTACTCTATTTACATGATGAATTTATGACTCAATCTCTGATCTCTATTCTTTAATTCTGATTTCATATACGGGGATAAGAAAGAAATTGAGAAATAAATACTGAACTAATGTATAATTATTTTGTGGTTGTATAATTGTTGTGTCTGTACATGATAAAGAATTATAAGTTTTGCATATGATTTTGAAGACACATTATGATTTTATAAACAAAACTTTATTCACTTTATTATTTCTTATAAAAATTCTGATGTCACTACATTTTTACCAAAGTGAATTAGAGAATTCAATATATTATGTTTAACTTCTGTTAAATAATTTATTTCTTCCATTCAATATTGTTACTTGTTATGTTGAATATTCTTTGCTGCAAATTAGTTGAATTCATGAAGAAAATGCAATATTATGCATTCTGATATAATTTGCTGGTCTCACCTTGAAACATATTTGCATATTTCACATAAATTAAGAGATCTCACTACTAAATAACATACAGAGAAATCGTTTGCAATTGGCAACCAACTGCAAATAAGCTGTACACATTACAAAATAAACAATAAAAACTAACTATATAGTTATCATTGTGTAGGAATCCAAGAAATAATTATACATAAAACAAAATATCTCATCAAACTAGTGAAAATTGATACATCAAGAACTGTAATAATGATGAAATTATAAATTGATGTGAACTGCAGATTTGAAGGAATTGATTATAATTTGCAACAAATGAATTGCAAAAGAGTAACACAGACACATGTATTTTGAATATGACCATATATTTCTTCTTTGTGATATTTTGGACACACATACAAACAGCAAAAACTTTGTACATTTGCCCCACTTACAAAATTTCTACTATGTACATCTTTATGCAACATGTATTTTCTCTCTGAAAATTGCAAACCAGCGGACATATGAGGCACTTTACAAAGTAAGTAGCTTTTCGTGTTGGTCAGCTACTCTTTTGCCATTTATTATTATTATTATTTTAACTAATATCCCAGTGCTTTTTGAAATAACAGGCATTTCTATGTAATTTCAACATGTCATTACCCCAAAATTATACTTAACTTCACAAAACAGTGTGTTATTTTGGATTTTGAAAGATGCTTTACGAGACAAAATACTATACACATATACTATCAGAAGTGATATGAATAGGAGAAAGAATTATGTAACAAAAGTACCATCTTGGCAAGTTGTAAAATTCTTTATTGTATATTTCGCCAAGTTCACCTAGCTTGTACAGGGACATTGTAAATGAATTAAAATAATTGCCATGTGTCCAAACCACACAAATTATAACTATGAACACTTACATACTAGACTGCGGAGTTAAAAGTATAAAAGTTGGTATCCATATGAAGGTTGAAATTGTTGAGTACTACGTATAAAAGGCCATGGTTAAAACAATTTATGTGTAAATGATACCTTTTAGTTTTACATGTAGTGCTACAAGCATTTTAGTCTTCCTATGATACCTACTTTTATACTTTTACTGCTGTAGTCACCAGTAAGTAAGTGCTCCCGTTTCATAATTTATCCTTGAAGAAACCAAGTGAGCTTGGTGATATACGGGGTAATAAAACTTATGAAGTGCTAATGTATCTTTTTTTGTATTGAGATGTTAGCATGTGGCATGAGCCAAGCATTAAGGAAATAATTATGTTCTGCTAATAACATGTTTGTCTATTATTTCCGCCAATTTGACCTCAAATTTAAAAAAAAAAAAATAAAGTGATCATACCCTTTGAGGGTCACATTCTAGGCATGTATCCATGTACGACAAATATAAGAACCTGTGGCAAGGCTGGAAAATGTCGATCAGGTCCCGAACTTTGTGTGTGGTTTTTCTAGGTTCATTGGCACCCAACTTGGGGAAGGGGGAGACTTGCTGTACCCTCAACAAAGGAGATGTTACCCCAAGGTGACATTGAGACCAAGATGAATGAGACTACATCTTACATATTGCTGCAGCACTCAAGATTGTATAAAAGAAATTTGTTTATTCGTTTTCATCCGACATACTGCAACTGAACACTACTGCATAGTGTATATTAGAAACAGAATAAAATTATTTCAGCACGGTTCAATACTATTCCCACAATTAATTGACAATTATTATTGCTGGTACCCATGGCAGAGTGAAGACAGAAGTACCTGTTTTGAATCATTGATCACGGCCATCTTTATTCTGAGGGAGGCCAGAGTCTTCAAATTTAGCAACCCTGGTTAATGTCACATCAGCCAGTCGATGTTACTCGGAAGAAACAGGGAATGAAAGCATAGATGTAGAAAAGTAATAATTTTTCGTAATCTGTTCATCCTGTAATCATGTCATTCGCACAAATTGTATTCGCTAGAGGATTCAACATTATTTTTATTGAAGAAAATCAGTATGTTATTAAGTTGTTTAATATACATCAGATTTTCTGAGCCCCATACCAGAATTTCAGGGTGCTTTCCGTCCTTCTCACATGGTGAATCATCAAATTTAATAAAAGAAAATTGCATGTTGAGAAAAGTTGTGTGTATATGAGGCACCACATGCTAAGCTTTAAAGTCACTCATAAAACTTTTAAGAGCACAACAGGCCTAACCTAACAAAAACAGTAGAAAACAAATTACTCATTTCTTCACTATAACATATCTCCGCGAGAGAAAAACAACAGAAATGCAAAACCTTCTAAACCATGCAAAATTATCCAGTTTTTCGCAGCACCCAAAATGCCACTTGTTTAGGAGGATTTATTTCAAGATAATCAATTTTATGGAAGGAATTATTTTAGCCTGTACATATATATATGCACACAATACAAATATTTGCACACACGCACATCGTAATTACAATGTATTGTCTGTTGAACAAAATCTTGGTAAATTATGTCATAGATTGCTAAAATGAAGAAGCTGTACAGAAATATTATGTGCATAAGATGAATTTCACACTGACTGTAATACTCGCCCATGGTGGTTCATCGAATATAGCCTTATACCAGTGGCGTGCGGTGACATTTAGACTAGGGTACGCAACATGGGCCAACCGAAATGGATTATGGGGGCCAGAACCTCCCTCCCGTGTCATCATGTTATTCAGAAAATAACTTCCTTCTACAATTTTATAATGGGAAATTTCTCATCCTTGTATCAATATTCAAATGTAACGAGGTAAAATATATGTATGATATTTTATATTCGCAAATATATTCTGATAGTAGCTACGTAGAGGCCAACAATTCAACTTCTATTATTTCCTTCATGCAGTGCGATGAACATTGAACGGGAAGGAAATGGCTCAATCATTTTCCGTCGTTTCAAATTTCATGTAATAAATTTGATAAATCTCAGTATCCTCTACTATTTCACAACACCTTTCACAGAGGAAACCAACGAATAAGGCCAACAATAAAGTTTGACTGTTTTTCTACTCAGTCAACCACTCTGTAGAGATATTTTTTTCTTCTCAAAATGCCTAATATACTGCTTACCATCCTTCACAACTCCTGCCTGAAACAACTCTTGCAAATCAGGAACAGACCTTCCATTTCGGATTGTTTACATTTTTTTCGTAAATGCCGAAAATCTCTTCTCCAGAATGTCATCAATAACTCCCGGTCCCCTTATTTTAAAGTAAAGACGCCTAATATGAGGATGGTCCCTAATATGAGATAGAGGCCGATCTCGCATATGTGGAGCCACAGGCAATCGATGATGTATCAGATACATACGTAGCACCTGGCAAATCTGTTAGTCTCTGAGAAAATGTGCTGTGGTCGTTGAACAGTGTAGATGTGGGACGTGTTGGAAGCATTTTGTCAAGGCAGAATATTTTGCAGAGGTGGAAAACATTGTGGGTTTCAAAGGTAAGTTAATTGGGAGACATAAAATCATTGATGTACCGTTAATGGTAATGAACCAAGCAGTCTGCTGTCAGTTTTTGAAGATTCGCGATGGCAAATTTAAATAAAAACATGGTGGTTGTTTATTCGTGTACCAATGCTCCAAATATGAGACAGTGAGTGGTTCCCAATACGAGATATGTCTCATATTAGGGTAGCTTAGGTTAATCTACGATGCTCTGTTTATAATGTCTCAACACATCGAGATTAAGTGAATGTTCTGATTTAGGCAAAAGTATTTTTATGTTATTAACAATTATTTCTATTGTTGCAGATGGCACCGCGTCGAAGAAAAGCATGGTCCAGGGAGAATATGATAATGGCAGTGCATGCTGTTAGGAACAAGGAAATGGGTTACCTGAAGGCGTCCAAGCAATATGCTGTACCAAAGGGAACACTCGAACGATATGTAAAGGACCTGAGACTACCTGAACAACTATTATCATTCACCTTAGGCAGAAAACCAGTTCCTCCACCAGAAATTGAAGATGCATTGGAGTCATATGGCATAGAAATGGATAAAATATACTTTGGATTAAGAAGACATGATGTGAAGGAGATGGGCTTTCAGTTCGCTTTCAAAAACCAACTTCAGCATCCATTCAATCTACAGAAGAAAGCCGCGGGGAAGAAATGGCTTTGCAAGTTTATGAAGAGGCACCCGTCATTATCCTTCAGAACTCCACAAGCTATCTCCAGTGCTCGTGTACGGGGTTTCAATGAGGGAAATGTGGGAAAATTCTTTGATATCTTGGAACCTGAAATGGAGATGATCAAAGCTGCACCACAAAGAGTTTTCAATGTAGATGAAAGTGGACTGACTGTGGTTCAGCACAAGCACAGCCAGGTGATTAGTGCAAAAGGAAAGAAACAAGTAAATGCTCTAACATCGATGGAGAGAGGACGTTTGATCACAGTTTTTACTTGTATGAATGCCATTGTTTCGGCGGAAAAACATGAAGCAAGAGTTAAATAAAGCATCATTTAAATATTTAGTTTCTAAAGAGTTTCAAATATCATTCCGAAATGCTCTGTAAAAAAGGTAAAGTGCTCTCCTGTGCATAGCAGGCGTATAGGGGGTGTGGGAGTAACGCCCCACACTGTCTTGATCCGGTCGTGAGTGGGGGTGATGTGATCAGCATCATGCCCCTGACCGCCTTTACCCCCCCCCCCCCCCAGGGTTTCCCCCAGGTACCCATGATATTCGACGCTGGGTGGGCGCCAGGGCCGCTTCCAACGTTAGAAAAGTTCCCGGATTTTAACCGGCCGGGGATGGAACCCGGGACCTTTAGCATGGTAGTCAGACGCGTTACCGACTGAGCCACCGTGGCAACTGTTCCGTTCAAATTTCCAAACATGTCGTTCCTTTCAAATTTCCAAACATGTCGTTGTGGTATTAAAAGTAAGCAAGTCGCTAGTATTCTTTAGTTTCGTTAGCATATTATCATAGATGCCTACTAAAAGTTGATTAGTATTTGATTTGGTGTCTAAAACATTCATACATGCTTCATTTTTTTCTTTAGTTTCAAAATCACACTGCCTAAATTTCATTCCGCACCCCCTCAGCACCCCTATATGATTAATCCTGGCGCCGTCGCTGGCTGAGATCTATGTAATAACAAAAATTAATTATTACTATTATTGATAATGAGTACGTAATTGTAATTTATTATTACAATAATTTTTTGGATAATTGAAATTTTAAGTTATGCATCTAATTTCCGAGATGAGTTCAACATTGAACTAGGGAAAGTTTGAGATGATTCGTCGACAACACAGTGGAACATTTGTTTTATTTGTGACTTTCTACAGATTTCATTTCATTGCTATGAAATGTTCCTCGCGAGGTAAACTGGGGAGAATAATGAAAAGATGAAGAGAAGAGGGTGTGGTTGGGGAAGTATATCAATATTCTCATACTTGCAGACTGCTCTTTCTTCTATTTGTATCCATTCTCCTTCTTTATTTTTTTAGATTCTCGATTTCCTGTCGCTCCTAGGAGCTCCCACATAGCCTAATGGTTATCACTTTCATCTCTGGTGCTAGTGGTCCTGGGTTTGTTCCCCAGTGGGAGTCTCACAATCATGAGGGAATGTGGGTTATTTGAGAGCAACAATACTCGACTTCAGTCTCAAAAGATAGAAAACAGCGGCGATGGGACTCGATGTGCTGATCATGCACCACCAAATGAAGAGCTGCTTTCTTTTGTTTCTTCTATACTTTCCTTTGAGTTTCCTTTATTCCTCTTTTCTCTCTCTCTCCTCTATTTTCTCCCCCTCCCTCCCCACTCCATTTAAGCATTCAATTTCAGATATCCCATAAACACCATATCCCATATCAGGACGCAACTTGTTGATCTTCTCTAATCTTCGGACCTTCCCGATGGCGTAGTGGTAACGTCGTCGACTTGTAATCAAGGGGTCCTGGGTTTAATGCCCGATGGAGGCACATAGTGGTTCGAATCCCACTTTAAACTGTAGGTTCAGTCCCGATAAGCCTATCTGTGCATAGTTTTTTTTTTATTTTTGTTATTTAGCGTCGCTTTTCTAGAGCCTGACAAGTTAAGTCCCGATATACGCAGATCGCTGCGGAGCACTTCCTATTACGTCATCCTCCCCAGCACTCTTCTACGTACTGGTCTGGCCTTGAGACTACGAGTGGTGCCAACTCAGCAAAAGCAAGCTAAAACAAATATGACAAACGATTTTCACTGTGTAGATTGACAGTGCCGGCTCATATCAGTTTATCAGTGGTTCATTTGATTTAATCCGGTCTCTGAAAATGCGTGCGGTGCGCGGATTGTAAACTGTAGTATTACGCATGCGCGTTAACGTTTATAAGAATAGAAACTAGAGGGCGAATGACTTCATTTTCTGAATGTGACATCGAGCAGTGGCCTGTTTTTTTTTTTCAAAGCCGAGTGGGCAATCGCTAGGAGAAGGCAATCTGATAACATGCTTGCCTGTGTTCTTTTTTAAAGCATTGAAATGTTCTTGCTCGTTACTCTTGGCTGCATATTTTTGAAATGCAAAAATCAAATCATGCCGGGTCCAACGAAATCCACAATCTGCTCTGGAAAGCCCCTTAGAGGACAGGCCAGAGAAATTGTTTACAATGTTGCAACATATTTGCGAAATCAGAAGGAGTTACACAAACTTAAGTATAATGTTGTAGAGTCCACATGCGCCGCCACGAGAGTATCTACTCGTAAATGGATGGTTTCTCAAGTTTTAAAAGAATTGGATTAGATTGATTTGTTGTTTTAAGTCCACTTTATGCACAGTAAGGCTAATCGGAACTGGACCTACAATTTAAAGTGGGATCCGAACTACTATGTGCCTCCACCGGGATCCCTTGATTACAAGGCGACGACGCTACAACTGCGCCATCGGGGAGTTCAAGTTTTAAAGGAAGGAAAAGGAGTCGTTGGCGAAAGATGAGTTGAAGTTCTGTACTCCGACAGGTAGAAAACAGACCAGGAAAAAGGGAATACAAATTTCGTTGAAAATCCTCAGACCATTCCGCTCCCTCCAGGTTGCAACACTGCGAACCAACGTCGCTGTAGAGAATGGAGTGCGGAAATGTGGTGCGAGCTGCGCAACAGCTATTTGCAGCGTCTTGTTTTTAAACTTGTCAAGTTATACCACTTTTGACTAATCGCGGCGATGAGGATGAGTGATGATATTATGACACTGATGAAGGAGCACTCACAAGGAGCATCTATACCCAGGCCGGAATTAGAACGTGGGACTCTTATAGTGTCGTGCCGTGCTGAGCTAACCACTCCGGCCACTAGGCGATTAACGCAAGAGGTAGAAGACGATTTAAAAAGGCAGTTATGTCCCTATCAAATCCACTCCGTATATCATTTCCTGAGCATGCCTATAATTGTTATGATAATTTACATTTTTTATTTGAACTCCTCTAAAAACACGCTTTCAGCCCGCTGGATAAACTACCGCATTTGTGTTTCATCCCATTTGATATCTACCTTCGTCGGGATTTTAAATAACACGAAAAGGAAAGAAAATGACAGTATTATTTGGCAACACTGCAGAACTGAAGTTCATTGCAACAGACAGTCTGGTGCGTGCAATGCGGGTGGATGTAACATCGATTCTGCTGCAATGTTACGAATGAGACCGAGACACAAGAAAGGGGAGGGGGAAGGAGGGCGAAATATAACAGCGATAACGCGGGCTTCTGATAACGAGAGGGTTTTCGTTTCCGAAGAAAAGAGCAGGAGAAATGTATCGCAGGAAACGAGCGAAGGAGAGAAAAAACACCTTGCCCCAGAATCGTGCGAAACAGTTTCATGGAATGGAAGCCTCGATTCCGCCTATTCAGCTCATAGCGGCTGATGCAGAAGTGGAGATGCTGACATGCAACTTCTGGGAAAATCATACAATAACGAACGTTTGTCTTGATGGTGCTGCCATCTGTTGTCGAAAAGTTACTGCAAAATTGCATTTAATACCCCCTTAAGAATAATACTGAAATACATTTGAAAGCAGGAAAGGAGATAGGTTTGGAAGTTAGCACAGATACAACTAAAATGACGAAACCAAGTGTCAGATAATAAACAAAACCTAGTTATAGATAACATGAAATTTCAATCAATTTCTACATTCAAGTGGGGGAAGTGGAGGTACAGTAAGCGGCATTAAAAATGGGACACCTACATCCTGAAATACTCGCTTCCTTGAAAGGCATTATGTGTGTTGCCTAACTCTACGGTGGTGGTAGAAGTTGATATTATCCCCGTAAAGTTAGGCAACACACATAACGCCTTGCGGGAAAGTGAGCATTTCAGGATGTAGGTGTCCCATTTCATTGCCGGTGACTGTACATTCAGAATGTCGTCCATCTGCGCAAGTGATTCGATCAGCATCACGCTCAGTGACGGCGCCAGCCTGAAATAATTGGGGGGGGGCTAAAGATTTCGGAGTCAAATTCTCTGGGGCTAACATATACCAGCTAAAAGGTATTTATTAACACTTTCCTACGGTACATTTTTACCCGTGAGATATTTTTCAATTAGATCCAAAGATAAATCACTGCATTTTGTTGCATCACACACAAAAGCACTTTTAATCACGGATCTTTCATGTCAAGTAAAATGCAATAATTCTATTGTCGTGTCTTCCAAAATATTTTTTTAGTGGAATATCATCACAGACACAGGAGAAGGTCTAAATATGGGCGAAGGTTTAAATATGGGTTTTGGAGTTATCAGCGCTCCTGGGTGCTGCAGCCTGGCAGAGGCTATTGGAACTGGTTATCTGTCAAGGACAAAGGTCGCGGCGCCAATTCGCAAGAGAAAGTGGTGGTTAGTTTCGGAATTGAACGCTGTTATAGAATTGCGACCTGCGAAAACTTTTTGCAGGCATGTTTTAACTCTGCGTTTTCTGAATTCTCATCTGATTTGTATAGGTTATGATACTAGCGGTACATAAAACAAATGTGGGCTTTTATAATGCCATGATTTGTTTGTGAAATATGTACCACAGAGAGCGAAAATAAATTGAAGAAGAAAAATAGCGTAATGGTCTAAATATGGGCTATGACATGACGTCTAATGTTGAGATCACATTTTCAACAAATATTTGGATGTTTATCTTAATTTCGATTTTTCTCATTCCGCGTGATTTTCAAAACAACAGATTATTCATAAATATGAATTTCATAATGTTTTAGCGATAAATGATTGTTTTTTTAAATTTTAATTGCTTTTTGTGATATTGCCACTAGTAGCCCATATTTAGACCACAATTTTGAAATACATCATTTTACCATTTTTTGGAAATTGATTTTTTTTAGAAAAATGGAGGCCTTCTATACTTTAGCATGCTATTACATTTAAGTATATATTTCATAGATATGCATTTTAAAGGCAGGTGCTTGATATATTAATTTTTTCCTCCGAAAATGACAAGATAAAAAGGGGGGCCCATAGTTAGACCTTTTACTCCACTAATTACTATTCATATAAACAGTACAAAATACGTCATAAAAGCTACGGATAAACGTATATAAACATAACACTATTTCTATGTAAAGAGTTTGAGTACTTTTTTTTCTTTTTGCTAAAATGAGAAAATGAACCACATCAAGAAATACGATAAGATAGGCTACGTATATTTTCATGAGCAGTTACAACCTTGTTTAAATCCCAAGATTTTGCAAGCTCTTTCTCAAAGAGACAATAGATAGAGCACTAAACCTCTCGTTACCAATTCGATTACGAAGATAACACCTGATTTGCTGCAAACATCCGTTGATGAGGGGTATGCACATTTCAATAACACAAAGCTTGTAAAGTTCGTAAAAGGCAGTTTTTAATTTTCAACCATTGCAAGGAGGTGCTGAAAGGTCTTTATGTTTAGTTCCTTTCTACCTCATAGTGTGCCATAACTCTAAATTGTCCAAATCACAACAACAGGGAGCGGCAAAAGATTGTAGCTTTTCGTGCTTCATAAAAGTGGCACTAACTTAATACAGTAAAGTAAGCATGGAATAAACACCACCACCCTTGAATATAAAATGTGTTAATGATATTATTTACTCTGTTGTCATGATGAAATACCTTACGTTTTCTTGTTCAAGGACTGAAATTCAGAACTTAGACATGTCCTCCCCGATGAATCAAGGAGTCCCGGGTTCGATTCCCGGTGGAGGCACATAGTGGTTCGGATTCCACTTTAAACTGTAGGCCCAGTCCCGATTAGCCTTACAGTGCATAAAGTGGACTTAAAACAACAAATCAATACAGAACTTAGGGCTAAAAATGGGGAGGATACGAGAAATACCGTCAACATAGGAGGTGCCACTCTCAAGGAATAAACATATTTTCATTATAAATTCACCTCCATCAGGAGACAAATATATTGACATAAAAGCAAATAATAGAGTTGCAACCCTTGCATCGAGCATTTTGATTAGTGAAAATAACTGCTGAAGATTATAATTTTATTTCAAAATATATTATGCATAAATACTGATACGAATTGGATCAAAGATTGATTCTCCTGCACGGATACCATTATGACGGTACTGCAGAAATTACTTTCTAACCTCACAAATGATAATTAATTAAGATGTAGGACTAAGACTGCGAGCAATACAATTGCCCAAGCATGCTGATTTTCGCATCGTATTGCAATGATTAGTTGATTGGATTTGTATTAAGGTGCAGAATATGCACACAGACCTACAGTTTCTAGTGAAATCCCAACCGAACCACTTACTGAAATGTTATGCCTCGACCGGGGATGGAAGCCAGGACCCCTTGATATCAGGTTTGGGGCTAGACTATCGGGGGTGGGAGCCCAATTTTAATGTTAGCATTTAAGAATCAGGTAGTTTGTGTACTCTTTGATTCTTTACCATCGTATTTGTCCCTCTCGAATATTTACAGCGATAAGAATAGATATAACGACGAAACCAATGAGAGAACATCGCTATAACACTTGTGCAAATGTCTGGACTTCAATGAGGAACTAACAAACAGAAAAGATACATAACGCTTCTTTAGATTTTGAACGTCGTCCTACACATTCATTTTAAATTCATTTGTTACACCTGCTAGACCTATTTCGAAACTGTATATGCCAACAACCAAAGAACAATGTCACAGTCACTGAGTACATTCACCTACCAGACAGTCGTAGCAAGTTTGGCGACTCTATTGGCCAATTACTTAGTATCAAATAAATGATCAGTGGTCACCGTTATCCAGGCATATCTGCAGCTCTTCTCCCCTATTTAATTTTACAACACATCATAGATAAGGTAACCTTGCGATCTAACCGAACTAGAAAATGTATTTGGACATTGAACTTGTCCCAATGGAAGTTTTATAATGGAAAATGTAAACTTCTACTTTTTAAGTTTTCGATCGAAATGCATCTACCGTATTACAAAAATCTAGGGGGGCTGAGACAAGTTTTGGGGGGCTTCAGCCCACCTAGCCCCCTGTAGCGCCGTCCCTGATTACGCTCCGGCCGCCTTTGCTCCTAGGGTTACCTCGAAGTACTCATTTATTAGAGGCTGGGCAAATCCCAGAGCCGCTTCATGCAGGGACATTACTAGAAAGATCCCGACCTAAAATCATTCACCCTGAGAATCTAACCCAGGACTGCTGAAATGGGCTTCAGAAATTTATTGGTTCCATGTTTTCAGACTCTACAGGTTATGTCTATTTAATAAAAGTTATTTCAAACAAATTGGGTAAATACAGAAACAATAGCACCCAAGAAGCGCTATCTTAAGATATATATATTGACAACATGTTTACGTGTCGTTAAAACAAAAAAGAGAAATTGATTGATTGATTGATATGGGTTATTTTACTTCGCATTTCTGCCACTCTTGGCTAATCGCAAATATGAGGATGAGTGATGATATGACGAAATTGATGAATGGACACTCAAAAGGAACTCATATCCGGGGCGAGATTCGAACCCGGTATTCCTGTCGTCGTAGCGCTCTGTGCTAACCACCTTGCCACGAAGGTCGGTCCTTCTTTCTTTGTATCTCACTTCATTTATTCGTCTGGCTGTCTCTCACTCTCTATGGTTTCTTTAATGTCGTATTTTCTCTCTTTTCTTCGTCGGGCTCCGTGGCGGAGCACAGCGCGACACGACGCCAGGGGTCTCGGGTTCGAATCCGAGCCTGACTGTTCTTTGTGAGTGTCTCTTCATAAATTTCATCATATCATCACTCATGCTCATCTTCGCGATTAGCCAAAAGTGGCAGAAATGTGAAGTAAAATAACCCGAATCAATCAATCAATTTCTCTTTTTTTGTTTTGATGACACGTAAACATATTGTCAATATATCCCATTTACTGACAGTTTCTAATCATTTTATATGACTTTATAATAGCCACACTTCTAAAACTACTATAAGTAAATATTTACCGTCCCATTTTTTATACGTAGTTATACTGGATATATAATGTGAACAAATGACTGATAATATGACATAAACCTTAGTTTACTCTTATCTGCAGTAATGGAAAACAAGATCCCCGTCCCATATTCCTCACGATTCAATTCGATAACAGAAGAAAAGTAAAAGATCAGAATAAAGTCGAATACAAAACAGATATAAAAGAGGAATAAGGACAAAATTCATGGAATCAAAAGAAGAGAAGTAGAATGGACAAAAAAAAAAAGAAGGGTCGAATGCACCGATTTTGCTTAGAAACTCGTACGTTTCCAGCTGGGTGGCAGCACAAGGAGCTGCTGTGTTGCCAAACTTTTATGCCTTCGAGAAACACATACGTATGGGCGGTCATCCGAACTTCCCAGGCATAAATGCAGAACATTTGCAGTAGAAACATGGAGGAGAAAAAACTTTTAAAGCAAAACGTTCCGTTAACCGTTCCCCGAAAAAACATGCCATTTGCAAGACTCGCCAGTATTTTATCATCTTCGAGGAAAATATCATCGTGGCATTATTTTCCTTTTCCATTCGGGGGTCCACGGGCGAACCGCTTCCCTCTTCTTGCCAGAATTTGCATGCGTCGTCACAACAGTCGGGAGAGATAAAACTTGTCCTCAACGTCGTGTCCCATATGCGCCATAAAGCACGTCACAGAGGGCGTGTCCTTCGGGCGTAAAATGTAATAAAAGTTGACGAGCGGAACCTTGTAGTTAGTCCTGTCGATGTAATCCTGCTCCACGCGAGTTTATCTTTAGTTTTTGCTTCTTCTTCCTTCTTCCCGCTCTTTTTGTAGTCTGTTGGTCAGTGTGAAGCAAATTTCACTGTTGTCATGATGCAAATCGACACAGTTGAACACAAGCTGAAGCTACAGTTACGGGCAGTGTGCGAATTAACGGGGGGGATGCTGGGGATCCACCCCTCACAAAAATATAATTATTTCTATTTCTGCCAGTGATGTTTTTATTCCCTTCAAAGAAAATGAAACTGAAAGCATAAGCTTAACTATGTAACATACACAACTGAAAAACATCATTATCGAATATTTATTTACCGAAAAGGACACGATTCTGCAACTGACCAACCTCACCGAGCCAAGACAATAGAAGACTGTTCTCCACTAAGTTTCATGTCATAGTGCTGGTATTTTACATGTATCAAAGTAGACAGCAGGAGCGTATATTCGAGGCTAGCCAGGCTGTCTGAGAAGCCCAATGAATTTTAGATGAAGTTGCTAAAACAAGAAAGTTTTGCGAGCTCACATTTTAAGTTCACGTTCTTTGAAATTTGAATTTTTTTCTACTATCTTTCAACGCATAAACAAGTAAAATGAAACCATAATTTAAAATGTCAATTTGACTTGACAAAAAATGTAATCATTAAAACTATTATAACAACACAGCTGGTTCAAACCTAGTCCTAGTCTTTGTATTCGGTATTGTTTTGACAATGTTTAATGTTAACCTTATTTTTTCGTATTTCCTCGTTACTTACTCATTCTGTTAAACATATATTTCATTCCTTCGTTTGACCGAGGTTTCCACATTTATAGGCATGGGTCAATAATAATAACAGTTATAACTGTAATTATTACTGCTTTCATTTTTGAATCAAAAAACGTTAAAGAAGAAAGAACCTTCCCCCTTTCAGCACATTCTTTTTCCAATTCTAACACTCCAGTTTGGTGAGATAGCCCATATATTGAACTCAGCATACGCCATGGTACATAGGTTATGTAGACATTAAGTTTGAACTTGCTAATGACTGTTTCTAAATTACGTGTAAATGTTATCGTAAGATCTAATGGCCAAGGTTAGAACCAATGTTCTAAGCTACTTAGAACATCAAGGCAATAGTTTAGTTACTGACTGCTAACATATAATTTGCACACCCAAAAATAAATCACAAATACGCCACTGAGTGAGCATCCCCACCCCCAAGCAAAAAACGTAATTCGCACATTGGTAACGGATACCGGGTTTTCTAATCGTAATATAAGTTACTGCATGGAGCAACGTGTCAACAGGGAGGCCCAATCTCTGACACAGATTAAAAGGTTACGTCACATCCCGAGAAGATGATAGAATATAGCAGTACGACTCGAATGAAGAACCCGTAACACTCCCTGGACACGCCACTAGCTAAGAGAGGTTATAATTAAATGAGGAGCCTGCTTTTACTTTTCCCCAAAGAATTTATATTTAATAACAGTATATTCCCATTGAGGAAAGACATTTCTCTACCCTCTATCAGTGGTGATGGTGAAGCGTTATCATAAGAGGTCGATATTCTAACAAAATCGATATTTTAATGCAATACGTACGAAGGTCTACAGTGGCGCCCTCCAGGTTGTTGACGAATCGTATCCCGAATAAATATTTCACGTTATGGCTGTGTCTGAATTTATAAGCGTACCGTTACATTGTTCCCCGTTGCTTTCCTGTCCCGTCGAAGTCATCCGAATCGAAAGGCTCCCCAGCAGCACATTTGCCACTTTTCCCGCCAGGTGCCAGTTTGAACGTCAACCAACTCGTTCTGGGGGCGCAGGGGCAGAATACGCACGCCAACCAAACATCATAATGTGTTCCACATATTTACTACTTAAATTGAGAATGTGATTTCGCCTTTAACAATTAAATTAACAATTATCTTCAACCTAGGTAGATAAAGTGTATAATGTCATCCTATACAGTTCAGTTATCCACTTCATCACGTTTGACGAAGCTGTTTCATGTATTAAACTTACTTATTATTTTGACACTTCAGCAACGGTGAAAGTCTACCATGGTCGATTCTGCGTGAAGGTAGTAAAACTTTCGTTAAAGTCCTAAAATAAGCAGTTCTATGGATTACCCAGCTTCTTATCAATGGGTGCCTGGGGCTACCCTGAGGATAAACATGAACAGAGCGTGGTACTGATCACACCATCTCCAATACGGCCAAGTCCAGAATGTGTGATGCCTCCCAACGCGTCTTCATGATATTGGGCAATGCAAAGATAAGATAAGAGCTTTAGCTTTCTATTTTGATTCTTAATAATAACAATTCTCTGTTCATATTTCGCCTATTTTACGTCACTTTTGTACCCCTCGGGTTAATCGTGACGATGAGGATGATAATGTAAACTTGTGTGTTTTTTGATGGGACACCTGCCTTGTCTAGCGTTCGAACCTGGGACCTCTGGCTTTACAGCGCGTTACAGTAACCACTCCACCACCCATGTGGGCATAATAATAATAACAACAACAGGAAGAATGTCATGAACATTTTCTGAATACAGACGCAGCAATAGGGTGACTTTTGGCCGTGAAGCCCCTCCCACTCCAAAAAGGGGAGTGTTTACTAATCTTGAAACAGTTTCAGAAAACAATATTTTTCGCATGTCTTTGCATGTATGTAGCCTAACCGGTTTAAGCAAGTAGCCTATTTTGGAATTTGCCACACCCATACGTATTTTAGTACAGCGTCAGACTGTAAATCCACATTTCCATGTCATGTTGTTAACGCAGGTATACTTAACTTCTTGCTTTCATTAAACAAAAAAAATGCTTTCAAGCGATCACGCTGCCAATATTTTGCACCACGGAACAAAGTACTATATGGCACATATGCAGAATTGGGGGTATAGTGGTAAAAACAAAATCGGGGAACTTCCTCCCACATTAAATGATGCTAATGTCCTAAATAATCACTTTGTGAACGTATGCCGCGACTTGAAAATAAACCACGAGAAAGTTTCTCAGCTGTGTGACCGTTTTTACGCTGGCTGTTTCAGTGAGAGTGCGGCTGATTTCAGTTTTAGTGAAGTGGATGAATCCGTTGTCAGAAAATTCGTGTACAAAATCGGATCAAATGCGGCCGGAGTTGACGGCATATCTGTAAAAATGATAAAACTCTCACTTCCCCAAATCCTTCCGCCATTAACGCATATAATTAATTATTCCCTCATCACAGGCTGTTTCCCGCATTCTTGGAAGGAGGCAAAGGTCATTCCCATACCTAAGAAACAGAACCCGAGCTCTGTAAATGACATTCGCCCCATTAGTATTTTGCCGGTACTCTCAAAAATCATTGAGAAAAGAGTAAACGATCAAGTTCGTAAGTACATTGGCGACTATAACATTCTTCCTACGCAACAATCCGGTTTTCGTCCTCACTATAGAACGCAAACTGTTCTCCTGAAAGTGACCGACGATATTTTCCATGCAATGGACAAATCCCATGTAACAATGTTAGTTTTACTTGACATCAGCAAAGCTTTTGACACGCTACCACATAAACTACTTCTTGCAAAGCTACAATATTACAAATTCTCTCCAATAGCACTCAAATGGTTCGAGACGTATCTCCGTGGAAGGCAACAGCGTGTATTAACAGATAAACTGTCGTCGACTCTGCTAGTGGATGCTGGCGTCCCTCAGGGTTCAATCCTGGGTCCTTTGTTATTCACGTTAGCAGCTGCCGACTTGATTACGTCAGTGAAATATTGTAATGTGCACTGTTATGCCGATGACACGCAATTGTATATATCGACAGATACTTTTAATTTACAAAATGCGATTGCACTATTAAATCAGGACTTGAAAAATATAAGTAACTGGTGTGAATCAAATGGCTTAGTTCTAAATTTAAATAAATCTACATTTACTATTATCGGAAACAATAATCTCGTGAAACAAATAAATCTCAGCGAATGCAAAATATTAATTGAAACGCAGAACACAACATTCTGACAGACACTACGAAATTTGGGCTTGACCATGGATCAAAAATTAGACTGGTCTGAACATGTACTGAAACAGTGCGGTAAAGGATATTCAGTGCTAAAGAGCCTCTACACGCTTGTTGACTTTATTTCACCCAAAATTAAATTAAATTTGGTCCAATCTTTAATATATCCTCTTTTCGATTATTGCGATGTTGTTTACGGGCCAAGAATCACAAAAAGGCTCTCAGGCAAAATTCAGAAAGTCCAAAATGCATGCATGAGGTATGTCTACAGATTTAAAAATCACGAACACGTTCTCCCTGTGCTTAATCAGCACAAAATTCTCAACATGGCAAAACGGAGAGAACTGCACATGACCTGCATTACTTGCAATGTTATAAATAAAAACATCCCGGACTATCTGAGTGTAAAGCTTAAAGCCAGGAGTGAAACGCACTCTTACTCCACCAGAAGCGCCGCTAATCTCCATATACCTCGCTGCAGAACTTCTGTTTCGGATTCTTCATTCAGTTACGTGGCACCTAAAATCTGGAATGCACTCCCGAACGAAATAAAACAACTGAACTACAAACACTTTCGTAGGGCAGTATATGATTCACTGATTGATGATCAGAAGCAAAGTAAGACACATATGATTAAAAACTGTTTCCTGTGAATTATTGAAAAAACTGGACCGAAACTAAGTTAATACATGTATATTATTATCTTTTCATTTATTAGCACACACGCACTGTATATATTTTGTCATCTGTTTTCTTTTTGTGATTTTCTTTGTGTAGTAGTAGTTTTTCTTAGTTTCTTTTATGTTATTTTACTTAAGTAGTGTCTTATAATCTTCATCTATAATAATGTACCTAGGTACTTTGCTAAATTTTTCTTTGTCGGGTTAGGTGGTAGATCAGCATTTGCTGAACCTCGCCCAAGAATAAAGACCATTGAATTGAATTGAATTGAATATAGCACGTGCTGAAAAGAAGAACTCATGCCCTAAACGCAGATCCAACCTATTTTTGGTTTGTCTTTCGCATCTTATTCTCGCAAGTCGCGTCTGATGGATCCAGCCTACAAGGCAAAGGGAAATTCTGTTAGGGTCTCGGGTTTCCGCATTGGCGCTGCAGTAGGGCGCGTGTCACGCTTCCATTAGTTGAATTCCGCAATGTAATTTCCCTACTCCCCGCCAGAGGGCTGGGACAAAGAAGGTCGGAGCGTCCGCTGAGAGGGGCTAGGGTGAAGGGCGAATGACGTCACTGACAATGAGATTGGAAACGTTTTTTTTTTCAGAGTTAGATAGGAAGGTATAAACGCACGGAGGTAAATGAGTTAAGTTGCTAATCCTGATAGCAGAGAGAATTCAGTGAAGATATGCGTTGTGTAATATTTTAAGCTAATAAATAAGATTATAACTGATGATGTGTATGAACAGTGGCGATATGGGTATTTGGATAATAAGAGCTCCGAGTTTGTAATTAGGTCACTGATATGGGCAAGGTTGAAGAGAAAATCTCTACTGCAGCGCTCCTAGTGGACAATTTGAAAATACTGGTGTTGAAGTTTCTCCCATACACTTCCCCAACACGAAAAATAATTCGATTCCACTTACTATTATAACGGGTAAATAAGCATGGTTATTCAAATACATTTTAATTTAAACAACAAACAACCAATTGCACTCATACCGTGACCGAATAACTTCTATTTTCAATAGACTCATGGGCGGATCCAGATTTTTTTTGGGGGGGGGGGTTAAAGCACAGCATATTATAAGTGGGTATACAGGAAATTGATAGTGTGTACAATCTACTTCGGTGTATGTGAGTACACATTTACACAGAAAACCCATGAGTACTCACTACGACAATTACAAGTACGGAAAAATCTGTTCTCTTTACATCAACTGTTATGTATCCCACTTTTCCTATCCATAAGGTGTCTGCCAATGTTTAAGTCCAATTTATATCTGATGCAATATAATCTGGACTGGACCTTCAATTTAAAGTTAAATACGAACCAGTCTCCACTAAGTATCGAGGCACAGACTCCTAAATTACGAAGTGACAGCGTTAGCAATTTTTGTGTAGAAGTACAGGGTATCTGAAAAGTCATGCAACCGAGGCTTCGTACATACGCACGTAACATTTGTACAAAAAGCAATAGAGACATGCACTGGGTATTTCCTTTCTCTATGTGGATTTTTTTAAAATATTAAACAAGAAAATGATTAATAAGAGTAACCTAAGTAACTCTTTTGTACGATAAATTTCAAATCTGTTATATCATCCAGGCATTGATTGAATGACATAACCAGATGTCGGGCACCTCTGACACGACCAATGTTGCCAGCACACCTCGTAATTTTGAAATAAAAAAAATGTTTTATGAATGTCATAATTAACCCCATAAATGCACAAAATGCATAAAACTTTATCGTTCTTGCAACAATTAGATAAATACCCACAGAGACGATCGATACACATGGAAAAGTTTTGCAAGCGACACCACACCTGTATTCTATCCTTCTTTGTTTTTACTTCGTACAAAAACTTTTTCTTACACCTTAGTAACTTTTCTCCCATACTGAACGTTCATATAGAGAATCATGTTCTTGTTTATTATTTAAAAATCATCCACATAGACTGCACGGTTCATGTCTATCGCTTTTTGTACAAATGTTACGAACGTTCAAAGTCTTAGTTGCGTGACTTTCCGGACACCCTGCAGTTCTGTATTACCACTGATTTTTATTTTTTAAAAAAATTAATGAATGGGAATTCAGAATTAACTTCCTCAGTCGAAACTATGACAATCATCGGAAAGTTTAGTTTTGTCTCCATCAATGTAAATTTACGTACATTCGCACCAATAAGAGAAAACAGCAGCCAACTAGGAAACTACAGGGAAAAGTCTACCTTGCTGCTATTCTGTTTACTTCAAGTGGGCTTTGTGACAAAATCTTAGCTCACTTTATAGGTGAGTTTCATGTGACGTCAGGATGCGCACAGCCGCCATGTTTGCGGCCAATTTTATTTGTCGTTTGCAAAGAAATATCCACCACACCGTTCGTTACATCTGCACCAACTGAACGTTTGCTTTAAGTCACGAATATCTGTGTTGGTATCCCCCGCCCACCCGCTTGAATTTCTTATGCTTACAAGAACTGGCCTCAATCATGGCTGCTCGAAGCCACCATGCAACAGTTTGTGACGTAGGTGAAACGCACCTGTAGGAGGCAGAACCTCGCGACATCTATTGGCCTACATTTGCACTGCTCAAGAAGAATCCAAAGTACTTTATTCAGCTCATATTACAGTACAATGTGATGTAACTTGAGCTGAATTCTATACGCAAGGTGAACTATCTCTTGGTGGGAAAAAAGGAATGATGTTAGTTCGGCGAAAATGATTTTGCAGAAATTTTCATACAGTAAAACTTCAATTATGAGATCTTAGATCGCTTTTCATTTGAGGCCATTTACACTGGAAGAAACATGTCTTAACTAGAAAAGAAGAGAAGCATAACTCGCGCACTCACCTCGCCAGCTTGGCTTTTCACAGTTGGTAGTTTGATTCCGTATGAGGTATGCATTCAACGTAGACAAACTTGGTGATGTTTTCAAAGTTCCGTCTTTCGATTTCCAAACATACTCCATCACTGAACTCTCATAGGATACTGCAAAAGAGGAAGGAATAAAACGTACAGTATATATCAATATTATAATATTAAATCGACACGTATTATCCTACTGTTTATGAAACCTGTAATTCATTTCGAATCTAACATATACAAGAATATAATATTCAGCGGTAATTGTAAAGCTCACCGTGAAAGATGGTTTAAGATGCTCTCCTGTCACTGTCGGATTAAAAATTACAAACACTCTAGTTTGGACTCCAATTAAAAATTAACAAATAGACCTACATAAAAACGAATTACGTCAGAATTGTGCTTACTCAATTCTGCGTTAATTTATGGTAACCGTTTTTTTCTTGAGTGTACCATCTATTTTTTATCGTTGTGAGAACAAAAAAGGCACGTTTTTTTGGAGTTTTGAAAACGATCGCTCTCTTTGAAATTCTATAAATAAAAAAAAACGGGTGGGCCGATCGTGGTGAACTTTTAGTACTGTGCATGCAGATAGGTTTTAAACACAATTTTTAATTTTGAGATTTTTAAAATTTGTCAAAAAACAGTTCTTATCAATTTTGCAAAACAACATTTTCTTAGTATTGTGTAGTCCTACAAATACAATATTTATCTGGTTTTGAATCTCTTTGCAGTTGTTTATAAAAATCATAATCATTGTAAAATCTCATTGCGAAACAGATTTTATACAGATTTTTATTAAACGGAGTAAAGATGTACGTGAAACGTGGCAACACAGCACGCAGTTTGAACGACATGGTTGTGTGCGGTGTTGCCACGTTTCACGTACATCTTTACTCCGTTTAATAAAAATCTGTATAGAATCGGTTTCGCAATGTGAACTGACAATGATTATGATTTTTATACACAACTGCAAAGAGCGTCAAAACAAGACCAATGTGGTATTTGTAGGACTACACAATACTAAGATTTGGATTGGATTGATTTGTTGTTTTAAGTCCACTTTATGCACAGTAAGGCTAATCGGGACTGGACCTACAGTTTAAAGTGGGATCCGAACCACTATGTGCCTCCACCGGGAATCGAACCAGGGAACCCTTGATTACAAGGCGACGACGCTACCACTGCGCCATCGGGAAGGCCCCAATACTAAGAAAAAGTTGTTTCGCAAAATTGATAAGAACGTTTTTTTGTTTTTTTTTTGACATAACACATTTATCCTGGCCGGGACTTGAACCTGGGAAACAGCAGACACTGCATCAGATTTAACATTTCCTTTCACTTCGGAAAAACACATCTACAAGTTTTTGCGAAGTTCGGACCGACAAGATAAAAAGAAACAACTCCAAACATTAACTCACTGGCGGTTTTAATAATAAAACCAGGGCTGGGAAAACCCAAGCACTTATGGGTGACTAATTTTTAGTTTCCCCAAAAGTTCCCTCCCTCCAGAGCCCCTTCATTATTCGCATTGAATTTTTAACATCTCCCGTGATATATGCAACCCATGCGTACATGTAATAAGCTCGGGGCATTTCTCCAGCCTAATGACGTCAAGATTACGGCTGGCTGCTTGTAAACGCTTCTCATGTCTCTCTAAACTGCTCCGCGCTGCGACAAATTAATAAGGGCGCTACATGAAGCCATTATAACTTTCAACTTCCCCCCTCTCTGCCTTGCGTCACCCCCTCTCCTCTCTCCCACGCCGCTGATACTAATTTCCTAGCGCAACCCCCTCCCTTACAAATCACAGTGACCTTCCCGGTGGCAAGACCTATTAAAATGCACAATATTATATATATATACAGGGTGACTGGTAATTAGACGTAATCCCCGAAAGGGGTTAAGGTAGAGACAATTTGCAATAAATTTGAACATATGATACCCCGTCCGAAAATTAGTAGTTTTCGAGATAATCGAATTTCTATTGTTTTTTTTTTTAAATAATGACAATTTTCCACATAAAAAGATGAATTGAGAAAAAACTGCTCATTGTATGGAACTTATTTCAGCGTTTTCTGATAGCTAACAAATAAGTGGTTCGTTGAAAAAAAGTTTTTCCCAAATAACAATCACATGTAAGTAACGGGTGGGTCTAAACTTACAAGTGATGATAAAAAAATGCAACCTTAGTTTACTTGGCAACGTATTAATAACAAAAATGGTATGACACGAAGCGTACAAATTACGTAAATTACTTCCTTGTGACATCTGCTATCCAACAAGGTACAAATGTTGCTAACATTCACATTTGTGTACAGTGTCTCTCAAAAGTTTTAGGACAACGACATTTTAAACTAGGCAACCCAATTTACATAAGCCGTTGGTGGGTTGCGTGCAGAGTTAGGCTCAATTTCAGGGTTGCCACATGCACAATAGATATTTATAAAATATGCGAAAGAAATATAAACAAGTATTATTGTATAAAATTATTAAAAATATCACTATTATATCGCAAATGACAAAATTCTTTCTGAAAGAAAAAGAATAGGTTTTCTAGTATTTCATCGCTGATGAGTCTACAGTAAGGTAAAGAGGTGAGAGGAAACGAAAGGTTACAAAGGAGAGGAGAAAGAGAAAGCGAAAGGAGAAGAGGAAAACTAGAGGAGAGAAGAAAGAGAGGATAGGCGAGGAGAGGAGATGTAGTGAGGAGAATGGAAAAAGATTCGAGGAGAGATGAGGAAAAAGAACAAAGAAGAGAAAAGAGAAGGAAAACGAGACGAGAGGAGATGAGGAGACGAGAGAGGGAAGTGAAGAGTAGAGTAAAGGAGAGAAAGGAGAAGAACGAAAAAGAGAGAATAGTGCAGTGGAGTCGGAAATCTAAGACAGAAAGTAGATAAGAGGAGTGGAGAAGAGTGGGATGGAGATAAGATGCGAGAAAAGTAGGGAAGGCGATATGAGATAAAAGCATAACAGAAAGAGGGGAGAGAAGAAGGAGAAGGAACTGGAGAGAAGAGGTAGTTGCAGAAAATATCCTCTGAGCGTCAAGAATGGATGCATTGGTCAAATTATCGACATGAAACATTCAATAACATTTTGAAATGTATTGGAGAATATATTAGATCGGTGCGAAATGCCTTTTGGCTGAGTTCAGAGCAAGTTAAAATCTTTCATGTAAGATCTTTGATTTTACCTGCGATTACACCACTAAAAAAATGAACGTAATTTTTAATATTTATAATAATTATTCAATTTTTGTCCACTTCTCGGTTCGTTGAAATGGAGATTTTGTAATACAATATTTCCCCTCCCACCATCGTTAATTCCAAACGGAATCATTGCGTTTCACACGGCGTGGACAATGAACACAATGGGATATGTCTAAAACTTACGAAAATTTTCTGCCACCGGAAGGGTTTGAACCTACGACCATCAGATTGACAATCTTGAACGGGAGCCACTACCCTACAAGCTTTAGCTCCTTAAACCAGGTAGCAGAACCACTACACCACGCCTTTACCTTCGAATGAAACAACAATTGTTTTTACGTATTCTGTCCCTCCAATATTGTAAATGTCGTTTGGTATACGTGTAGTTGAACTTTTACTTTAATTTTCATTTGCTTTCTTGTAGTATAACCGATATCTTCGAGAAATAATTTTCGAAGTGATTAAAAACGAGAATATTGGTAGTTGTGAAAATGCAAGTTATTTCTTCTAACTTATTATTGTGATTAGACATTATTAATGGAAAATATCTAGAGGCTTGAACATTACAGGACGATGTTCTTTTCCTGTGATACTGCAACAGACAAGATGCTTGTTTACTGATGCAAGTCTTGTGTCCAGAACAGTCTTATGAAATGTATTTGCTGTTGCGTAAGGTAACACGAAATAATTACACCGTGTGCGAACTACCAAATCTGCGCAACGTTATACGTAAACAGGCGGAAAATTTTATTCATAAAATCATCTCACATTTGACAGTATGAGTCAAGGGAGACTCGTGGGACACTGTGTTAAGGTGCTGGACTAAATCCTTCTAATTTTTCTTCCTCGAAGAACAACAATTTCTAAGGAAAAGCAACAGTTATGCTCTTTCTTATTTCTTTTAAATGCTTACAGTTTCCTTTAATTGGGTTAAAAATAAATAAGATTATTGCTTGCATTTCTGTCATTGACGTAGACCAGGTCCGTACGCAGGATTTATTTGAGGGAGGGGCCAGACCCAATTATATATATATATATATATATATATATATATATATGTATATATATATATATGTATAGACAGAGAGAGAGAGACAGACAGACAGACAGACAGATATTACAAAATAGTTCAAATAGTGCGAGCCCCATTAAAAAGTCATGATAATTCTGTGTTTAGAAAATAATATATTTATAAATTAAATGTTGCGTACTTAGAATTATTCATAAAATAAAGATCATGTCTAATTGTGAGTTAACAAAAAAAACAATAATAAAGAGACATTTTCGCATCATATTGCAGTTCGAAAAAGTCGGGACAGGGATTGAAAGTAACTCACTGTCCTGACTAAATCGGTGAATCGGACGTCTGGTAGCCTTGGATCAATGATTATAAAACTAAAACCACCCAATATTGCAGCTTGAAGACTTTTGCGCAAGAAACCGTGAAACAAATGACTTGGTTTTCAAAGGCAGACAAGCTTGGTAGTCTAGCTTGCTCGCGATCAAAGTGACTCACTCACGCTATTCAAGGCCGCTTCTTATCGCAAAACACTGGCCTTCGATGCACAGTGTCTGCACCCAGCACGTTACAAGTGACCAGAGTCGAATTTTAAAGAGAATCTGAAGAATGGTAGATTTCATCAGAAGCGGGTAGGTAGGCACCAGCTCAACATGCAATAGTTTAAGTGATAATTCCAAAAAACCGTATTGAATAATTATTGGGATAGTAATACGTGTATCCGCTTCTTTTTAACAATGTAAGCTCGAAGACAATCTGTATTCCATTTATTTATATTGGCAACTTGGTCAACCGGAGGTTATTTTATCGCCTTCGATAATCGAATTGTCTGATCGATTATTTTTTGTTTACCCAGGAACATACCCCATAGGAGATTTCCGAGACCGGGTTACGCTACACACTCGTAGCTCCCCAATTTCTTCACAATGGTGGGTTGCTACCGGTCCCATACACAGGCCGAGAACCTAGAGAGTGAGCGTAGGTGGACTCGAATCCATGCCGTCCTGCAGTCGGAGTCCAAAGCACAGCTCCTTAGACCGCACGGTCACGGAGGAGGACTTTTCTTATTTTACCTTTGGCTAATCGTGACGATGAGGATGAATAATGAATAGAAAAATAAAGAAGGTCACGCACAAAGTAGAGGACGATCTTCAACCTCTTAGGTGACGAGTTCAAGCCCTAAATATGAGGATTTCAACCTTAGACGACCTCAATTTCAAAATTATAAACAAAATGCCTACTTACACTAAACTTCTCATCAAGGCCAAAATAGTTTGTAACTGTGAATACAAATTGACATTTTTTTTCCATGTGAGTAAGAATTAAATGTGTGGCATGCACAGATAGATGATACCTTTTGAGAAACAATTAACTGTATTCTGTCCCAGCATCTCTGGAGCAAAGCCGCGCATAGTGGAAGAGAAGTGGAGAGAGGGGATCGAGTGGACAGAGCGAATCAGTGCACGCTGCTGGGAAGGCTGGTAACTGAAGTGGGTTTCCTCCGTCCACGCAATCCCATTCCTCTCACGTGTTCATCGCTGCTTAGATACTTGTCTTCGTTCACCTGCTCCAGAGATAAGTGGGACAGAGTGTAGTTCGCATACATGTAGCAAGTAAAGAAACTTATCCCAGAATGAAAATTCCACATAGTTTTAAAACGTTTGTTTAAGCAATGAATGACTGGAAATGGATCACACATAATTCCCTTGCCAAAATCTAGTGGTCGAAAATTAATTTCAAGACATTTCATATCTATTCACCATATTCCAAGTTATAATGAACTATTTCGTAGATGTTCATGAAACCGTTATAAAATTACAAATAAAATATATTCACAAGCTTAGATACGAGTGTCTGTAACCCACTGATTACAAGTGAAGCTCTTCTCAATGCAGCTGTTGCATCGGAAACTCAGTATACTAATACCAAGAAAGAAATTCAGAGTTAAATTTCAAATGCATGTGAATAAAGTAATTCTAGAAGTACAGAGCTATATCTGAGTATTTAACTTCTTTTTTGCAGATGACGTTTACAATATTGAGGCGACAGAATAATTAGGAACTGTAGCTCCAAGAGAAACAAAGGGCGTAGTGTATTGGGTAGAGTTCTTGAAAGCATTGCGGTCCCACTTTCGATCCTCCATACTAGATGTTCCTTAAAAGAAAATCCCTTCCATTAAACAAGAGCATGGTAACATTATTTGTAACAGCAGTATATAGTGGCTACATTGTTCTGCATATGGAATTTATAAAAAAAATAAACAAATAAATGAATTGACACACGTTCAACGGGATATTTTTATATATAAGATCATGGATTATGATACTCTAACGATAATTGTGTACTGCTTCCAAGACATTGACAAATATTAATGAAATAACTATTTATATGTGTGGCAATTCAGGACATGCTAATTTTACCCCTTTTCCCACTCGGGTTCAATGCAAGGATACCTCCGCAAATATCGAATGAAAAGTTCTCACCATGTGCAATTCTCCATTAAATGTTTTCGCCGAGTCGTACTACTTTCGTTTTCTTTGTTACAAACAATACTTGTTTGCAAGTTACATGCAGGAGAGTTACATCTAGATTTCACATTGGTCAGCTCCTTCTACCTGGCTTAAGGAGCGAAAGCTTGTAGGGTAGTGGCTATCGTTCAGGATTGTCAATCTGATGGTCGTAGGTTCAAACCCTTCCGGTGGCAGAAAATTTTCGTAAGTTTTAGACATATCCCATTGTGTTCATTGTCCACGCCGTGTGAAGCGGAATGATTCAGTTTGGAATTAACGATGGGGGAGGCGAAATATTGAATTACAAAATCTCCATTTCAACAAACCGAGAAGTGGAGAAAAATTGAATAATTACACTGGGGAACAGTGAAATTGCGGCACAGTGTTTGAGAGCTAATTTAGGGCAATTTCATGCTGCTGAATAATGATATAATAATATTTTTCCTGAATTGGCTCTAATTTATGAAATAAATGCAACTAAACCAAAATGGCGGAAACATCAGACATACATATAAATGAACTTCCAACAACAATTTAATATTTCTTTTTGTGATTACAATCATTATTATAAAAATAAATTTATATAGGCCTATGATCATAATAATTAAGAAAATATGTACACAATGAAGTAACAAACTATGTGAAACATTTTCTATACAATTTCCTGCTGTATTGCTTTTTAGGACAATCCCTCTGTAAGCTCCAAAAGTAGTCGGCCATCATGTGTCGATCCCACCGTCCCTGGTACCTTTCTTCCATTATCCTTATATCCTGATGGAGCCTTTCTCCCTGTTCTTCACTAAAATCACAAAGGTTCTCAGGGAATCTGTCAATGTGGCTATGTAGAAAATGTATCTTCACACTCATATTAGCTCCCAATTTCTCAAAATTTTTCAACATAATTCCAACTATATCGCGGTAGTTTTCTGCTCTGTGATTCCCAAAAAGTTTTTGACGACGGACACAAAGCTCAGCCAGGCCTCAGATTCGATGTAAGACATGTAAGTTGTAAAATTGGCATCATTTATAAGTGTACAAATTTGTGGTGGTCCGTCAAAGATTCCTGCCTTCAATTTTTCAATACTTAGTCCTGGAAAAGTGTGGCATATATATTTGAAACAATCACCACTTGTATCTAAGGCGTTGACAAACTGTTTTATCAACCCAAGTTTAATATGCAGAGGCGGAAGGATGATTTTGTCCCTATCTATCAGCGGTTCATGAATGATATTAGTTTTTCCCACTAATATTTTCCCTTGGGGGCCAAACTTTTATCGTCCAATGCTTTTCTCTAACACGACTATTCCACAAACATAGGAAACAGGGATATTTTGCGTACCCACTTTGCTGTCCTAGTAAAAAATTCAACATCTTCAAATCCACACACACGAGCCACTTATGTTCAGCATATTCATTTCTTTTCTAAAACCATTTTTATGTTTTGGTATTCTTCCTTAAGCTTTGTTGAGTGTCCGATATATTGCCTAGCAATGCTTCATAAGTTGCCTAGCAACAATTTACAAATAAATAAATAAGTTTCTTAATAGAAATTTCAGTCCATTATCAAATTTTGATATTACCGAGAAAAGCATAGATTAATTTTACCTCCTACATTTTCCATGGTGTGTTTATTTTTATAACTGGAGTCAATTCAACTGAACCAATCATACAATTGGTAATCACAGCTGTTTTGTGTGTTGAAACTGTTATTAAACTTTATGCCACAAAATAAAATCTTTTTTTTGTTCCCCAGTGTTATTAAAAATTACGTTCATTTTTTTTAGTGGTGTAATCGCAGGTAAAATCAAAGATCTTACATGAAATATTTTAACTTGCTCTGAACTCAGCCAAAAGGCATTTCGCACCGATCTAATATATTCTCCAATACATTTCAAAATGTTATTGAATGTTTCATGTCGATAATTTGATCAAAGCATCCATTCTTGACGCTCAGAGGATATTTTCTGCAACTACCTCTTCTCTCCAGTTCCTTCTCTTTCTTCTCTCCCCTCTTTCTGTTATGCTTTTATCTCATATCGCCTTCCCTACTTTTCTCGCATCTTATCTCCATCCCACTCTTCTCCACTCCTCTTATCTACTTTCCTGTCTTAGATTTCCGACTCCACTGCACTATTCTCTCTTTTTCGTTCTTCTCCTTTCTCTCCTTTACTCTACTCTTCACTTCCCTCTCTCGTCTCCTCATCTCCTCTCGTCTCGTTTTCCTTCTCTTTTCTCTTCTTTGTTCTTTTTCCTCATCTCTCCTCGAATCTTTTTCCATTCTCCTCACTACATCTCCTCTCCTCGCCTATCCTCTCTTTCTTCTCTCCTCTAGTTTTCCTCTTCTCCTTTCGCTTTCTCTTTCTCCTCTCCTTTGTAACCTTTCGTTTCCTCTCACCTCTTTACCTTACTGTAGACTCATCAGCGATGAAATACTAGAAAACCTATTCTTTTTCTTTCAGAAAGAATTTTGTCATTTGCGATATAATAGTGATATTTTTAATAATTTTATACAATAATACTTGTTTATATTTCTTTCGCATATTTTATAAATATCTGTTGTGCATGTGGCAACCCTGAAATTGAGCCTAACTCTGCACGCAACCCACCAACGGCTTATGTAAATTGGGTTGCCTAGTTTAAAATGTCGTTGTCCTAAAACTTTTGAGAGACACTGTACAAGAAATAATACTTCATTCGTCTTCATGTGAAAGGAATCAATGAACAATACAATTAAAGAACATTACACGTCTTGCTCAAAGTGGGCACCTCCGTTACGAATGCAGGCACGCAGGTTTTTACGGACATTTGATCTCTTAACTCGTGATGTGATGGTGTCCTTGATGTGTTGACCAGCTGATAAGATCCTCTCCCTGAGCTCTCCTTGCGAGTTTACCAGTGTCTTGTCATATGGCTCCAAATGTATAAGTCTTAAGTAACAAATCTGGGGATCGAGTCGGCCAGGGAATCGGGCCGCCTCGGCCAATACATTTCTTTGGGTAATTTTCATCCAGACACTGTCGCACGGCCAGGCAGAAGTATGGATGGGCGTCATCAACAATCATTTGTTCGAGCCATTTTTCCTGCCCCAGATCTTAAATGGCATCACTCATGAACATTTTTTGAGGAACGGGATGGCAATGTTGTTGGAGGATGTGCCTTTAGCTACAAGACGTGACATGATTTATCAGCATGATGACTGCCCAGCTCGATCCCCCGATGGATTTGACGCCTTACCCACCCGTTACTTACATGTGATTGTTATTTGGGAAAAACTTTTTTTTTTGTTTACTAGCTATCAGAAAACGCTGAAATAAGTTCCTTACAATGAGCAATTTTTTTCTCAATTCATCTTTTTATGTGGAAAATTGTCATTTTTTTAAAAAACAAAAAACAATAGAAATTCGATTATCTCCAAAACTACTAATTTTCGGACGGGGTATCATATGTTCAAATTACAGCGCCTTGAATAACGTAGTGTGGAAAACGACCCAAGAAACTGGTTCCCCGAGACGATGACAAGTAGATGGCAGTGCGATCGACCCAGGTGCTAATTTTGTTATGAAAGTAATGCGGCTTAGTTAGTTTTTGGAATATATTGTGTAGATTTGTTTCTCTAGAAAGGCGGTAAGTGAATTGATGGAAACAGTTATATTTGTGGAGTGATTTGCAGTCACGAAATGGCATTAATTTGGAAAGAAAAGTAAAATAAAATTAATAAATAAATAGCATGCGTAACACAAGAAGAAACATCGCAATGTGATTCCGGACGTCAGGTCTTGGACTGTGTATTAGTTTATTTTTCTATGTTATTAGAATATAAATAGTATCCTGAGAGATATTTCATACCGAGGCGACAAAATACAAATGTCGCTTGAAAGCGAGCAGTCGGAAATCAATGCAGCCTTTCGAACCGTAGGGACAAAAGCTCTGACTGCACAGTTTCCTCAAGGAGATTTTACACCAAAGCGACACGCGACAAACGATACGAGGATTTCACACCAAAGCGACACGGGTCATTCGGTCCAAGGCAACTTTCATACCGAAGTGACACATGTTGCTTGGAAAGAAGCCAATCAAGAGCAACATTTCACATCGTAGCGGCATGACGGAAGCACAGGCCAGCGTTCGGTTGGTGAAATCCTCAAGCGATAAGTGTCGCGTGCCGCTTGTCGCTTTGGTGCGCAATCTCGCTAAAGCAAGACACTCATTGCATCGCGTATGCGCGAACTACAAACCACGGCAACATGTTGCAAGCTATTGAGGAAATGGCCCAGTTTGAGCGACGCAGAAGCGACAGAACGACACGTGTGGCTTATCGCGTCGCCTAGATCTGTTCTTGTAATGTGCGGTTTATCGTGTCGCCTATCTGTTGTTCGGAAGCAACGCTTGCTAATAGGCTGAAGGCACCATGTCGCTTGTCACTTAGTTGGGAACTCCCCCTGTAGCACGTCGCTTCGGTCTCAGCACCCTTCCTTTAAGGAGCTTTCCGACCGAAGTAACAAGTAGCACGCAAATACGACATATGAACGTGTCGTTTGCTGTTTGGACCCTCATGTGCAATGAATGCTATTTTACAGTCTGGAAGTGTGTGTCACTAGTGTGACAGTGTGAACATCCCGTGTCATTTGTCCCATTGGTTTGAAAGTTGCCTTACACTCATGTCGATGGCACTAAGAAAGTTTTGTGGGGTTCCCCTTGTCGTTTCATGCAATCATCATTATCATCATCGCCGCGATTAGTTTAAAGCGGAAGAAAAGAGACAGTAAATATCAAAAATACAAATGCTTCAGTGTGTATATCTTTAAATGAAATGATGTTGATGATAATAATAATGAACCTAATTCGTACACAAAAATTTAGTTGCCAAGAGCATTCCATGCGTATTTTTTCTCCCGTATTATTAACGAAAGTATGACGATAACAGGACGTGGTCGACTGTCTAGAATGTTCGTTAATATCTTCACGACCACTGTACCAAATATCATAGCAATTATCACATTCATAGAAATGCTTCATGTAAAAGAATCAGACGTTGCAGCGAAAACTACATTTACTTCTATTATAAGCAGTCGAACACCAAGCAGCGGGGTCAACACCAGCGCCTCTAACGGATCATTTTCGAGTGGAACCGGCCAGAGAGCGCAGAAGCATGCCGTTTTCCACCCTACGTTATTCTAGGCGCTGTAGTTCAAATTTATTGCAAATTGTCTCTACCTTAACCCCTTTCAGGGAATACATCTAATTACCAGTCACCCTGTATATATAATATACGAGGGTCATCCAGAAAAAAAGGAACGTTTTGGTGTATAACGCAAATGACGAATGATGTATGCAATAAATTATGATACTCGACATCTCTGCATATTCGCCATACCCATTCAAGCACTTATCATAGTGCAATACCAGTTTGTTATTACCGTCATTGTACTCGGTTGTCGCCAGTGTTTTCAACCATGTAGCGACATATATAAATATACAAAGTGGTCCAAAAAGGACTTTACAACTTTGTAAGTGCATGAAAATTTATTCGGAAACGTTACAGAACTGACTGTGGTGTCATTTTGCAAGTTTGACTAGCGTTGTGGAATAGTACCCAATTCCGCTAGTGCAAGCGCCACTGGCAGTTCCATTAAAAGTGACTGCTTTCACAGGTCAAGAGCGATATCGGTGTGTGTTCTGGCCGCGTCCACTCCCAACAACATGGCGCATCACCTTACTACGTCACCAAAGTCCGGGATATCCTCAGTAACAGATTTCCAGGCCTATGACTAAATCCCCAAAAGTGAAAATCGAGGTTGTCAGATCAGGTGAAGGAGGTGGCCATGTAATTGGTCCACGTCAACCTGGAAAGAGCTGGAATGAAGTGAAGTAGACGTCCATCAGAAGTACCAGACGAGATGATTTGTTGATAACTATATCTTTCATACGTTCCACAAGTGACAACAGGAACTAAGTCAAGTACGTCTTAACAAGGAATTAAACCTAAGGCCCTTTGCCTCGCAGCCTGATATGATGCTCTTGGTCTGTATCAAAGGGTCCCGGTTTCGGTTCCAAATGTAGAACTCATGAATATAGAACTGCTGGGCAATCGTATGCTATTAACATGTAATAATACTCTTAGTGTCTAGTCCTGACTCTCGTCGCTTTTCTGCCTATTTAGGCTATTCGCGACGATGAGGTTGCATGATGAAAGAGAAGAAGGGACACTGACAAAGGAACACTCGTGCGAGCGGTAGGAATCGAACCTGGGACCGTCGATGGCGAGCTCCTTAACCCAGTACTCAAGGTTCTGTGCCACCGATAGGCTATACGACTGGCTGTAGTGAAGTTGTTATAGGTCTTGTCTACTCTTACGGCGGACGATCCTCATGCTAGCAATGCAAGTGGGGAGCGGGGATTACGCCGGAGACCAACCAGACAACAGCGGTGGCGCCGAGAGTTACGACGCGGCGGGAGGAGGTGCTGCGCGCACATCGTTCTACAGGCTGCTGCGTTTCTTATCGTGCTGGATTGGTCGCTTCCCCGCTCACCACTTTGCGAGGATAGGCCCCTGTAAGAGTAGCCAAGACCTATAACAAAGATTTCATATTGCACGTAGTCAAAAGTTACATCCTAAAACGTTATGGAGACCCGCCTTACTGTAGTGTTATCTGGGTTGTCTACACACAAGGGTGAACCATAAGATGGATTGATTCTGTTTATTTCACTTCGTTTCTCTGCCACTTTTCGCTATAGTCCAGGGGCATTTGTCCATAGTCTGTGGATTTTTAATGAAGGGAAGAAATGGCTATCAGTGATACTTTGCTAATGTGGTAAAATCATGTACTAAATAATAATAATAAAGTTAGTCTTAATCGTAAGAAATGTAAAGTCATTCACGCGTGTCCCATACAATACTCACATAACATGTCTGGTGGTGGAAATTCTAATAGAGAATACCTTTACCGATCTCGGAGTCACTTTTGACCAAGGTGAATAAAAATCATGATTTTTTATTTAAAAACTCATTTTTAATGATGTTTTCAATTAAATCGATTGTTTTGATTAAAACAAAACACGCTTAAAATTGCTTGTGCGGTTTTGGGCACCATACATAAAGATATACCGTGCGTCCATTTCGATCTGCAGCCGAGAGATCGGGAGAAGCGTGGCGGGCGGAACTGACGGAGATGCCGACATTTGCGGCCTGAAATGCCCGCTTATTTTTATGGACATATGCAGACATTTATATAAATATTGCAAAACGAGCACTAACCTGTGTTATAAGAGTACGGTTTTAATTTTAGTAGCTTAGTGACTGTATGTGCCGATGATTTTGACACGCCCACCTCTTGTGAAACACGGCGTAGAGGTTTGTTTGGAGAACGTTCTAACGCTGCACCAATATCATCGAGTTTTGCTTCGGTTAGAATCCGTCGTTTTTGCTTAGGTGTTTTAAAATTTAACGATACAGTTTCTCGTAATTTAAGGACAAGATGTCTAACCGTATCTCTGTGTGGAGTTGAAACTCATGGGAATTTCTGTACAAATTACCTACACACGTCTCGACACGAGTTTGTTTTCACGTAGGTACGTGTCATACATAAAAAAAAATTGTTCTAACGTGAATCTTGCGGCTGGCATTCCAATCGTCTCACTGACACGTCACACATACACACTACAATAACACAAACAAGTAACTGCAAGTAACCAAGAATAACACTCTTGCGCACAGTACGAAATTAACACGCTCTTGGTTTACATTGCTCGCCACTATATTTACAACTCTGTCTTCATCTAGTCGCGAAGGAACAAAAAACTCGAGCTCGGAGATTTCGGATTGCAAGGAAGCTCACGAACACTATTGACTTTTAACGGTTTCTTCTACAGCGTAATCTTGATAGAGTGTTGCACATTCAAAACCTCCAAACGATCCCCATCGGCACAAAACTCTTTCAAGGATATAAACTTAAGCAGGTCAAAACTATGATTAAAATGTTTTATTATCTGTGACTCTTAACATCGTTTCTAAAGCGTATTTTTTTGTGTATATAAGAGCAGAACTTGGATGAATTACAGAAGAACTTTTGCGTGTTATAACACAGGTTAGTGATCGTTTTGCAATATTTATATAAATGTCTGCATATGTCTATAAAAATAAGCGGGCATTACAGGCCGCAAATGTCGGCATCTCCGTCAGCGCCACCCGCCACGCTTCTCCCGATCTCTCGGCTGCAGATCGAAATGAACGCACGGTATGTTTTTATATAGAAAGGATTTTTGTGGTAAACGGCCCTGTAAAATTGAACAGTTTCATTGAAGCAAGTAAAAAAAATATATGCAAATATACATTTTTCTGTTTCTGATACTGTGTAGATGAACCTACTAAAGAATGAATGTGTGTTAATGAAACTATAATAGAATCAGTAACCTTTCTTCCAGTGAAAATAAAACATTCCGGATGTACTATATAATTGTAACTTAAAATATAGTTTATTTACAGTTTAATGATAATGACACTATTTATGGTTTAACATGATTACCTACACAAAATGTTTGCTATTTTTGTCTATAAAAATTATTGAATTTTAAATCAAAAGAAATTTAAGTGTGTTTACACATTATAAAGGGTGTTTAAATTTCAATGTTACTTGTTTTTCTCTTTTTTGTAGGAGAAGCAGCAAGAAGTTTTGTGAGTTGGGAAGGAGGGACCTTGTGGTGAATGAAAATGCAACGCTACACCATTGAACAACGTGCCTTCATAGTGAAACAGTATCGCAAATGTGGGGAAACCTGTGCAGAAGTTGCTCGTAAATTCCGTACCAAATATGGAAGACAAAGTTGTCCGTCAGACATGGAAATCAAGAGAATCTGTGCCAAGTTTGAAGAAAGTGGTTCAGTGAGGGATGAAGTTAGTCCAGTACACCGTCGTCATGGTCGCTCCCAGGAAAATATCGCAGCCGTGAGTGCAAGTCTTCAAGAGAACCCAAACACATCAATTCGTCGCCGTTCGCAGCAAATAGACATAAAAAAACACCTTATTCAACATTTTACACAAAGATTTGCATTTAAAGGCATACAAAATACAGTTAACCCAAGAGTTGAAACCAAATGATCACACACTATGTCGTGAATTCGTGAATTGGGCCCTAGGGCAAGAAGAGGACAATAGCGAATTTTTCAACAAAATCATCTTCACTGACGAAACCCATTTCCACCTGGGTGGATATGTGAATAAACAAAACTGCCGGATATGGGGTACAGAAAATCCACGAGGAGTATTCAAGAAACCAATGCATCCACAAATGGTAACAGTGTGGTGTGGGTTGTGGGCAGAGGGTGTGATTGGTTCATATTTCTTTGAAGATGGTACTAATGTCATTGGAACTCGATATCGAGCGATGATTACACGTTTTCTGTGGAATGCATTGGAAGCCATAGATGTGGTTCCAACAAGACGCACTGCGTCCCCAACAATTGATCTTTTGCGTGAAAAGTTTGAGGGGGTGCATAATTTCACGCAGGGGAGACATCAACTAGCCGCCTACATCATGTGATCTGACACCCCTAGATTTTTTTCTGTGGGGTTATTTGAAAGAACAAGTATAAGCATGCCAACAACCCACAAACAATGCAGGACCTTAATGACAACATTATCGCTGCTACCGCATCAATAGACGTGTTTAAGTGCAAATATCATTGAACATTTTGATAAAAGACTGATTGCTTGCCGCAATTCCAGAGGGGGTCACTTGTCTGACATCATCTTCCATTGTTAACCGGAACATGTGTTATTTTCATTCCAATATTAAAGTTTTCACTTTTCCATTCTTTTTTGCGTTTCTTTAGCAAATCAAAGGTAACATTGAAATTTGAACACCCCTTATATTACATTTCAGCCTGCCCTCGTGGCGGAGTGGTTAGCACATCGCGCTATGACGGCAGGGACCCCGGGTTCGAATCCCGGTCTGAGCATGGATGTTTGTGAGTGTGCATTCATGAATTTTATCGTATCATCACTCATTTATGTACTTTCACGAAAAGTGAATCTGATATCAAAAAATCCTTATGTACAATATTCTGTAAATTATTTTTAAAGTGATTTAAATCAGTTATTTTTTTTAAAAAAATAGCCTGATTTAAATGAATCCATCTTGCTTTTGATCAGTCGTTAAGCTTTCAA
This sequence comes from Lepisma saccharinum, assembly GCF_977018435.1. NCBI lineage: Eukaryota > Metazoa > Arthropoda > Insecta > Zygentoma > Lepismatidae > Lepisma > Lepisma saccharinum. The sequence continues at coordinate 3,621,098 of NC_139229.1, forward strand.
TCACACATTGCGCGTATCCTCAGCAAAGTCCATAGACACTTAGGATTCCTATTGAGTATGGGCAGCCAATTCAGAAAGAGGGGGAAACTTTCTTCTGGCTGTAGTATGCGTTTGTTAGATCGAAACTTAAATATGCCTCGGTTGCTTGGGATCCTCTTGTCAAGAAAGAAATAGACAAAATGCAAAAACTTCAAAATAAATTTCTGAGGTATCTATTATTTAAACTTGAAGGTGAATATCCGAAGATCACCCCGGGTGACATGTTGCGTGAAGTGTAGGGTGTTCCGTCGCTCGAGAAAATAAGACAAATACATCAATTAACTTTGCTATCTAAACTTGTTAACGAAAAATAGATTCCCAGCTCTACTCTCACAACTAAACTTATATCTTCCAAACGATATGTCAAGACCCAGGAATAACCTCTTCAAAATCTCGCATGGAAGAACCAACATGGCAGAAGTGGCCCGTCTCGATTACAGTCGGGCAAAACACCCCCTTCACAGTCGCCATCCTGCTGGTACAATTTCACTCCAGCAGTTGCTTAAATGTAGCCCTTTTGGCCCTTATTGAAAAACATCGCCAGGTTTCAATTCACCTCTTATCCCCGTCGCCAATCTCAACCTACCGTCCTCTGAATCCGAGATTCCAGAAACACCCCACCCAACCCCTCCCCCACCCTCCTGTGCTCCAATTCAGGATGCTCGCATTAACAAGCAAATTTCATTAACGAAGTTGCCCGACCACACCGGAAATTTATGCGCAACCTCCTCCTCCCTTCATGGCTCTCACTTATCGCACGATCCTCAAACACCTTTTTTCAAGCCCCGCCCTATGTCTTCTGACGTCAGGCTAAATGCTATCGTTGTTAGGTTGGGTAGGTTAGGTCTCTTAGCATAAGTAATACAGGGTGTTCACATTAAACCACCGATTTCAAATTACAATTGTGAAGAAGCTATTTTACATGGAGCCTTGCGGTTTGCGGTATAATGTAAAGCAACCCCATTTTTTATGTGCTGAGTAATTAGCAACGATGACGACAATCGCCAATTTCAAACGGGCGTTTGAACGGGAGCCACCAGGTGTAAAAACAATTAAGAAAAACTAAATATGCTGACCAAGGCAGAAAATATGTGACGTAGAGTGAGATGAGGCTAAGGAGATAAGAAGGGAGAAGAGAGTACTAGTAAGAAACCACAGGGTGGGCTCTTGGGGGCTGACCCACCCCCCAATTTCACTTCCTTAGCATGATTAAACATCTTGGTAAGTATACTGAGAAATTCATCTTTATGACTTCTACCCCCCACTTTTTTGCCTCCCCCGTGGCGCAGTGGTAGCGTCGTCGCATTTTAATCAAGGGGTGTCGGGTTCGATACCCGGTGGAGACACATTTTGGTTCGGATCCCACTTTAAACTGTAGGACCAGTCCCGATTAGCCTTTGTGTGCACAAAATGGACTTAACACAACAACTCAATCAAGATAGCGGGTGCTGATTAGAAATGATCACCCCCCCCCAATAAAATTCTGACTACAGGCCTGGTTGCTTTCGTTATGAGAAGCGCCGATGAGAGGATGACGTCATGAAAGGCTCCTAAACCAATCTTTGGACTGGAAAAACAGGGTGCAACGATTATGCAGTGATTATGCTAACAGCCCTAAGCCTAACATGCTAATAGCCGAACCTTGTGGCCGAGTGGTTAGCACATCGCGCCGCGACGCCAAGGGTCCCGGGTTCGAATCCCGCTCGGGCTTGGTTGTTTGTGAATGTCCATTCATCAATTTCATCATTTCATCACTCATCCCCATCTTCACAAATTAGCCAGGAGTCACAAAATGCGAAGTAAAAGAAACTACATTAATTAATCAACCTAACATGCCTAATCTAACAACGAAAGCAATACGAACTTACGTCAGAAGGAAAGGGCGGGGCTTGACGAGTGGTCGAGAAGTGTGCGATAAGTGCCAGACTCCTATTTCATACCCGAAGGTCGTCGTGCGAATTGCTTTGCTCGCTTTCCGATTTCATTCGCTCGATTTCGGAGGAAAGAAAGAACACATAAGTATTATTATTTCTCGCTCAGCCGATTTTAAGCTGTGCTCTGGGAGGGGCAGTCTACTACGAAAATGTAGCCGAGATAACGAACTTTGAGAATTGAAATATGTGTGAAAATGAAAAGGTTTACTTAAGTGACAATAGCCAGATGTATTTATCAGCAAAAGTGTACTCTCATTATTTTCATCTTTATTTGAAAGTCATTCTCCTTCTCCACTTCTCTCTCATACACAATTGTTTTTTGCCTTTTCCCTGAATCATTGTCTGTTGATTTTTGAAATTCTTTCTACATTTGCCTCCCTTTTCTTCCTTCTGTTTCTCTCTCTCATTTCTGATACTTCCTCTTTCCATTTTCTTTCTTTCTCTTTCTGTCTTCCTCTATACTTTCACTCTTCTTTCTCTTTGTTTTTATTTATCAATTTATCCTATCTCACTCTTTTGCCAAGTTACAATGGTGGAATTTATTTGTCAGTAGCAATGTACTCTCATTACCTCTCATTATCTCTCAATCAGACTAATTATCTCAAGTCACAATCGCTACTTTGACGGTACAAATTCGATTATTACCTCTCTTTTTCGCTTTCCATCTCTCTTTCTCTTTCTGAACTTGTACTATAATTTTCTTCCTTTTCGTCTCTTTCTCACTTTTCTCTACAGTTATAGTTTCTTTTATTTTAAAATAATCAACTTTCTCTCTCTGTCTTTTATCTTTTCTCACAGTAAATTTCTTTCCATTTCTCTTCAAGAAAATCATTGTATCTCTTTCTTTTTCTTACTGTCTCTCTCTCTGTCTTTTATTCTCACAGCCATCCCCTTTCTTTTCTCTTCCATTTATTTTTCAAAAGCATTATCTCTCTCCTTTAACTTCCTATCTTTCTCTTTTTCTCAGTCATTTTCTTTAATTTTCTATTTGAAAAATCATTCTCTCTCTCTTCTTATCTCCTATCATTTTCTCTTTTCCTCTTACTCTCTTTTTCTCGAAGCCGTGTTGTTTATTTTTCAAATTTATTATCTCTCTTTTTATTATACCTGTCTCTTTCTCACTATCTCTCTCCTTTAATCTCACAATCATTCCTTCTTTTCTCTTTAAAAACAATTATCTCTCTCTATTTACTTCTGTTTCCTTCTTTGTCGTTCTCCGTCTTTTATTCTCAAAATCATTCTCTTTCTTTTATCTTCAAAATCATTACCTCTCACTTTTCCTTTATCTCCTATCTTACACAACCATTTTATTTTCTCTCTCAAAACCAAAATCTCTCTCTGTCCATGAATAATTGAAGGACCATATAGCGATATGTGCATTTTGTTCACCGATTCACTTGGAAAGGTGAGCCTAACCTTATCAGTGCAATGCCCGTTCTGAAAGACGACCAGGAAAATAACACTTCCGAAACGAAAAGCAAAAATGTATCGACGCAACCTTGAGGCAAAATGCGACAAGGGACGAAACGCGAAACTTCACTTTCGCGGCTATTCCGGCGCCTCGACCGAACAAAAGCGGAAATATATCTCGACGAGACAACGACCGAGAGGGGAAACTTGTCAAGAGAACCTCTGCAATGAAGCAGATGAATGCTCCTCTGAATCTCAAGGGACAGCCTAACTTTAGCCACATTGTGATGAACTCACGGGAGTGTACGTATTTAATGCAATCTCTGGTGCATTTTGATCCGGGCCTTTTGTGAAGTCGACGACGCATGCGCAGAACAAAGGGAAACTTGGTTCAAAAACCCGAAAAGTTCCGAGGGTTTACAATTCGTCTTCTTTAAGCCGACACGGTTCAAGAACCAACGACAAAAGATTTAACAAGAGTGCCATTAATCAGGGAAGAAGAGCAGAAGTTTTCAGAGGTCCCAGGTCGACAGGGAAAGAAAGAGGACGCCAACTTTTCATTCCCACATTCTCATCTTCGTTCAATATATAATGCATCACGTTCCGCTCAGCGGGACAAGCATTAGACAGGCGTAACGGTAACCGAAACTTGTAAAATCTTGATGAGCGATTGAAAACGATAGAGTTTCAAAGAATCTAACGTGGAACTTCGTGCTGCTGTTCTTTCAGTATGGGGCCTCCCTGATGGCTTAATGGTTAAGTCGTCGCCTTGTAATCAAGAGGTTCCGGGTTCGATATGCGATGAAAGCACTTCCACTTTAAAATGTAGGGCCACTCTCTATTAGCCTGTCCGTACACAAGGTTGATCTGAAACAAAATTCTTTGGAGAACTTTGATACATAAATTAGTTACCTTGATTTCGTCATTTGTCATTTCGTCAAATTAAATGCTCAGAGAAAAATATTTAGACATAAAAGTGTTAAATCAAGAAGACTTAGGTGGGCAGGCCACGTGGCGCGAATGGGAGTGGAAGGAGTTTAAAGGATTCTTGTTGGTAAGACGGTAAGAGACCTGTAGAGATGAAGGTTGAGATGGACCTAGAGGAAATCAGTAAGGATGGAAAAGATTGGATTGATCTTGAACAGGATGGGGACAGATGGATGGCTTGTGTTGCTGCATAAATCTTCGGGTTTAAGAAGGTTAGAGAGTTGAGTCGAGTTGATTTCGTCATTTCTTTAGTGGACATCAGCATATCATGACCACCCGCCGTAAAGTAAGCTCCAATTTGTTTAAATAGCAATACCTTATGGTGAACCCATGTTCCAGTGCCGTGGGTGGTGCTAATGGAGAGCTGGGTGGGAGGTGTAAAGGGTTTTAACCTTCCACGTAGTACACCCTGGACTTCATTTTGTAGACTAACGAGGCTCTGGCGTCTTGTCCTTTTTTTGTCCTTATATTGCTGAGTGACCCTTTACAGTCTCAGCTTTTAACTGAAGTCAGAATATTTTAGCCACCGACATTACAGTCGTGTTCTTAGTTATCCTCTAGATAAGGTAAGAGGCTGAATCCCGTATCATGTGACGGGTGCAAAATAGCCTAAGTGCTGACAATCAATCAAAACCAATTGTGAGCTATTTATAGCCTCTAATGCTAATGAATGCGTCACTCAGCTATCATATTTGCTCTTAAGCAAGGTCTATGTACGCATTGATATCATAAATCATTCCACGTGTTTTACCCCAATATGTATATCTCAGTAAGGTCAAGAACGAAAACAAAATAAGTTCTACATGAAAAAAAGAATGATACGGCAGAAAATTACCAGGGATTATGTTTCTGATAAAGGGCCTGGCCTCCGGATTTCCATGTGCGTGTTGGTTTGCATGAAACCCTACTCGTCCTTGCACTATGATGGACTTCGCTACATAAATCACTTCAGACACCGGAGTTAACAAGATTAGGAACTTCAAAGGCTACCGACGCAACAATGGCGAGGTGGGTTAGCACCTTCTCTGTTCCCGAGCTTGGGTTCGAGTCTTTCCGGTCTAGGGATCTTCAGAATAACATTAAGTACTCTATTGTTGCAAGTACTAAGGACATTAACTTCCTTAATGCAAATACAACTCAGCACTCGTAACTGAGGTAGAAGAGTGCGGAAGCAAGTCTGAAATCGATCGTCTTTTGTTGTAAAAGTAATGCGAAATTTTGCCTAACTAGAGTACTGCATGGGACCATTTTCCAGTAAGGCAGTGGTTCTCAAACATTTTCCCCTTTAGTCGTAACCTAAACGTCTAATATATCCCCACCATAGGTTTTCTCCGAATAGTGGGGTTTGGGGATTTTTTTTGGCTGCCTGATCGGTGGGGCGTTTTTGCCATGTCGGAGGCGTGTATCTGTAATACAGCAAAATGGCATTCGGTCTGTATGTGGAAAGATTTTAAACAAATAATCCTACGTTTGTTATTATTGGGTGTTCCTACGTTTATAATCTTTATGATTAGTTACAAATATAAAACTGTGAAACACATGTATGCTAAGAAGTGTATAAAAAACTTTAATTTCTATATATTTTTTCCAGAGTTGTTGAAAAACAACTGTAAACAAACTGTCAAGCACAATTTAGGAGTTTTTATTGTAAATCCTCAGTGTTTCTTGTGAGAAGGATGTGCCTGCATAGTCTTGATGTCTGGTTGTGCACTTGAAACTTTCAAGCAGAGATTCGGCTCTAAATTTAGTCTACTATAAATTTCGAACGAGTATTTTATTTCAAATCACATGAACGAAGAAAAGATTATGAGTGACAAAATCAGCCTTATTTTCCAGTTGAACGTTACAGCTATGAAGTCTGCCCTACGCACCTGCAGCAAAAAAGTTGTCGTGTGGGTATTCTCGACACTTCTTTTCCAAGCTGATCGCGTACCCCCTTCAAGTCATTCATGTACCCCTGTGGGTATGCGTACCACAGTTTGAGATCCACTGCAGTAAGGCATTAGGAACGTCTGAAGCTAAGAATATAAGTTGAGCAAGTAGGATTTTTATGGGTTATATATGTACAGGCGACTAATCGAAAAAAAAATTCGGTCACAATTTCTGAAGCCAAAAAGTAAAACCGTAACAATTTCTGAATGTAAAATGTACCCCATTCATCATAGATGCCTGTCATATATGTTGAATCCTAAAAGAGCCTAAATCACGATTTATGAATCAAGAAAGTAACTCTGCCAAAATTTATGAATCCCGCAAGTACTTTAGTCTCAATTTCCGGGTCTAAAAACTTAACACATCATAATTACGACATCTAGAAAGTAAGAGTAATCTAAAAGTTTATGAAGATGAAGAATAATTCATCTCTACTTAATGCTGGTAAATGCTAGAGAATTCTTTATTAAGTGGACCATTGTCGCTATTTTCCAACTGGAACTTCAAACTGATAAATCAACACCTCTGTTTTCCCCCCCCCCCCCCGAGATATCTTGAATTCATCTGAACAATTTAACTTATAGGTCCCGCTCATTTTATATTCCCCAGGAATATTCAGGCTGTGCGTGTGTGTGTGTGTTTATGCACTTAATAGATAAGCTACTTACTACTCTCCATAGAGAAGGAACATTCTGGATCATCAAACGGGAAGACACTGATCATGCCTTGACAGGACAGTATTAGATGCCTCCTGGAAAGGATAAAAGTAATAAACATTCATTCAACTACAAAAACCCATTATAAGAACATTGTAAACTTAAATGTGGAAACTATGACGGTCACAAATACATACTTAATGAATAAATCACATTCTACTGACCGATAAAACATTCCAAAGCTTTGCATTTGTATTTTTTTTCTTATTTTACACAATTTTTCTTCCTCCTTAGGATAATCGCAACGATGAGGATGAGTAATGAAACATATAAGACAGGGCTCTAACCCAAAACTTTCGGTAGAGAGGTCATTAGTCACTTAGTGAGGGAGATTATAATTTTTTGCCGGGGTGATAGATCGGGGACATAAAGTGGATGCTAAAGGTTGAAGAGTGAGAAGGAGCGTCGTCGTGGAGCAAAATGGAACCCGATGCGATAACCTGGCTGCATTTGTGGCAAAGGATACAACAATTTCAGTTTGTGAATGAGATGAAAGAGAAACATATGAGTTCTTTGAAACTTGAAATCTGTATAAATATGGCGTGTTGTGAGAGTTGGAAAACACTTTAAAAATGCAGTCATTAAGAAATTTCCTCATTTTCTGGATATATTGAGTTGGTGAGTTTGTCCGGAGAGAAACATAACGTAATATACCAACCCTACATTCACACGAAACAAGTTACAGCACATTAATCACAAAACTGTGAAATCGCCATTCTATTTCTTCTTTGTATCTACTATGTGTAAAGGTAAACCAAATTGGTAAAGTTTATTTGAAGCTCTTTTTATGCTAAGATACACTAATTTTGAATTGGATCTGCAGTTTAGAGAGTACCGGCGCAGCGGAAACACACAAGGAAATAGTCTAAGGGGATTAAAACTCAAATTAATTACAATTCTTTTACAATTCTTGTACACATGGATGTTGTGCCTTCATATAATTACTCTTTAATTTCAATTGGTCTAAACTGCTACTGTAAACACTAACTAACTAACTGTCTAGCCTCCTTAAACCCGAAAGTTTATGGCTGCAGCAACACAAGCCTTCCATCTGTCCCTATCCTGGGCAAGATCAATCCTATCTTTTCCATCCTTTAAGTTCATCTCAACATTATCCTTCCATCTTCGTCTTGGCCTTCCTACAGGCCTCCTATCATCAGCTTTCCCAACAAGAATCCTGCAAACTCTTCTTTCGTGCCACATGACCTGCCCATCTAAGTCTCCTTGATTCAATTATTCTAATAATATCTGGACACGAATACATATCCATGCAGTTCTAAAAAAATGCTAAGAAAAATAAGGAATTGCGTTTGTAATATTAGTACAAATCTTATTGGAACAACTGAATAGACGAAGGAATTCACAGGGAATGAAAATAAATTTGCACGGAAGAAAAACTGAGGGACAGCGTTACGAGCTTAAAAGCCACTGAAACGAGAAACCCGAACAAAGAACGAACATCTCCGAAGATAAATGGATCAACATCTAAGATGAAAGAAGATCCTGGAAAGAAATACTAAGAGTGATATCAATAACCCATCGCAAAGGCCCAGAGACATAATAAATCCGAAACGATTTCTTCCATTAGATTCGGAGAGATGGGCAAGCTATTTCAAAACAAGCGATGAACGATATGTTTTGGAAGCTGTGGCAAATAAAAGTGTGGGAAGGAGGAATTGGCGAGATATAAGAAATGCTTCTTCTGCGCTGGCTGCTACAATGCGTTCGAAAAGTCCCCGCATTAATACTTTCTTTTTTTTAAAAAAAGCTACTAAGGTAGGGCTACCATATTTTGAAATGCTAAAAAGAGGACATTTTCTTCGAAAGCCACAGACACACATGTACCGGGTTTACAAACCATACACTCGCCTTCAAAATCGTCTCTACCACATCTAAAACATGAATACTTTTCTTGTAACTCATTACTACACTTGCACTTCCTTAGGGTGACCAGACATACTCTTTTTAAGAGTATTATACTCTTTTAGAGGTTCATATACTCTATACTCTTTTCAATTTGCAAAAATCCCCAAATATACTCTTTTTCCTTACTATTTAATTTCATTCATTATTTTACGCGTAAAAATGCCTTGAAAATCCACAGAACGGAAAACGTCAAGATGTCAACAAACTGAAGTATTTACTCCTTGACTCAAGAATTTCCTATGAACAATTTCAAGTGTCATTTTCATATTCCATCAACAAGCAAAACATATTTCAAATTCATTGGAATTTAATGATAATGATTAGGGCTGAGCCGATACCACTTTGAACCGATACCGATACTTGAAAATTGCAATAATTAAAATTTGTTCAAAATATTGATCAATATTGGTGTGTAAATATTCTCCTCCAATTATATGCATCAACATACCAAGAAATTTGCTTTAGAATATTCAAGAATTGCATCAGAATATTAAAATAGATATTATGTAGTCACAAAATATAGTTTATTGTGCAAAATTAGTGTAAAATAAAAAGGAAGTTTTAATTTTGCATAATTTCCAGGATAATTAGACTGTCAAGAAGTCGCGCGGGATTTTTGCGGACCCCGTGAAAGAGCAAAATGCATGCGCACCTTCAACCTATCGACTATACTCTTTTTGGTCAACAAATATCTGGTCATCCTAACTTCCTTTTAGGCATATTAGTAGCTTACACCGTGTTCGCAAACTCTAACTTCCACTTCGAAACACGAACAAACGAATGACGCGGAAATCACATCGACCGGAACTTGAAACTGTAACAAAAAACGACTAACGCTTAGCGCATCGTCCAGTACTGCCAACATCAGACGTTTAATGATTCGAAAAGTTGTAACTTCGTGATCTCTGACCTATGATGATTGGATAAAAGTAAAAACCCGGACATTTTAACAGAAAGTAAAAACCCGCCCGGACGCAAATTTCAGGGTCCGAAAAGAGGACATGACCGGGAAAACCAGGACGTACGGTAGCCCTAACTAAGGCATCTGCATGAGTTGGCAACCCTGTCAGTAGGAATGAGCATGACCTTGAAGAACGAGTTTAGAGCAGTACCACTGTTAGTCCTCGGTGTGAGACGTACGATCACAGATTGTCAACAATGCCCTTTGCGCGCGAACACCGAATCGCTTTGTTGGAAGCATGCTTTGAGTTTATATCATATGATAGATATGTGGAGAAACGGAAAAGTTTATTTCCCGAAGATCCTGCACCAGGTAAAAGAGCAGTCTATGTTTACTCAAATTTAGTTTCAAAATTATTTCTGTGTATTTCAACGCGCGGAAAGTGGTTTGCCGTCTTGTCAGTGTGTTATCGATCTGAGAGATTGCAGTATTACTCACATTTAGTTTACAAATATTTTTTTTTTGTGTATTTCAAGAAATCAGTCCGAATGTATGTACTATTCATTACGTTGGCAAATTCAATAAACCATAAAATTCTCAAACTTTGAATGCGGGGTTTTTCGAACGTTCTGTATTACAAGCATAATAATAGCAACATAGGGGAGACCGGCGCATAGCGATCCCCTGGCTCGAAAAAAAAAACGCATTTTACGGCGCTGCTTCCAAGCGGGAAACATGTCAACTGCAGAACAGCCATCTTGAGTGTGTTGTAGCCGATGGGTGTTGCGGAACGTGGGTTGTGAACAACAGGTGGCGATAAAAAAATTGGTTTTTGGCACGTCTGAACTAAAGTAAGCAGTTTATAATATCGTGTATACCTAACCTGTTTCATATTTTCTTCTCTGAATGAAACCTGTTTGCTTCAACTTGTTTGTGAGTTACTTACTTTTAATACATTCACTTTTTATTAATAATATTAATTAATTCTATACTTAAAATCGTATTTGATAATAACAATTTGAAAAGGGATCACTTTGCCCCGAACCCTTTTGCATTACCTTCATTTTGACCAAATTACTTCTTAAATACTCAATGAAATAACTTCAAACATACATTAATGTAAAAACAAATGCTGTGGTATCAGCTGTGTAAAGTTTCATATTCGTCGTCATACAGTGTTCTGTAGGAAGGGTCAAAGCTTAGGGGGATCTCCTACATTACTATATCTGTCAAGATAAAATGGTGACTTATTTACCTAGCAAATAATAAGCTGAGTAAACTATTCCGTTCGATCCATCCGCGTTAATGTGAAAGTGAAAATCGATTTGAATCAATCCGGTTACTTGGAAACGAAAGTATAGGAATAAAAGCAACGTTTAATATCTTTGCATTGGTCACATTTTCTCTTCATTTACGTGGAGGTTAAGCTTACTAGTAAAGAGCGTTACTACAAAATTAGACATGTATGCGATATCTATAGCTATATATGCATATACAGGGTGTGTTAGAAATATGGCTACACGTTCGAAGTAAATGTGTTACTGTACAATGTCGAGGGGAATGGTGAATGGTATATCAAATTTGAAACTCCATTTCTTCATTTCAGATAAGATAAGTATCACGCCCCCGAGCTTACGTCATTAGCCAAGATGGCGCTGAACATGCGGCAGAAATGTTACAGTTGCAGCGGGAGCAATTGCATACCAGAATGATCGTGAGACTGGCAAAACGTGATTTTAAGGTAACATTGTTGCCATCGACTGTGGGAAAGTGGAGAAAACGACTGGTTACTTCAAATTTTGTTTAAGTCCTTTGGTCTAGAGCTAGACACACCAATTTTACTTGAAACGTGTAACCACACTTCTGACTCACCCTGTATATATGTCCTATTACAATACATATTGCGTTATAAGTAGACCTCGGATTCTAGGTTTTTAACCTATTTTTTCCTTTACAGGTATGTAAGGAATAATAAGTTATGTCAGCGTTTTGTTAAAAAACTCAACAACTGATGAAGTTTTTTAGTGCCTAAAAAAACTATTTTGCTTGTTAGAACCTATTAGGTTTATGCGCCTAAATCAAGCCTTTTTTAAGGTTTTTATATATTTCTAAAGGTTTTACAGAATTTGTATGTCATACAAAGGCATTTGCTTTGTTTGGTCACGAAAAACTTCAATGACGAACGTGTTTGAAACGTCCTCTCTGTCGATTTCCCTTCCTCCGAGTCCATGGTGATTTCTCAAAGCTACAAAAAAAGCAAAATACCCGGTGCTTCTGTTACTGTACAAACCAAAGTGGTCTGATCTGTGTGGTCTTTCTCACTTTCGCGCCACTTCCGTGCTTTGTGGCATTCACGCCTTGCAAACTAACATTTCAGCATTGAAGTTTGCACCACTCACTATATTTTTGTTGAAATATTTTTAGAATATAAGATGATCCTCACAGACAAAATTACGGAGTTTGACTGTGGATAACATGAAAAACGATTGTTGCCTAACTATATGGCGAAGAGTGGATTTTAATAGCAAATTTCCAATGGTAAGTTCTGCCATCGCCGTAGGGTTAGGCAACACACATAACGTTATGCAAGATTTGTGCAGGATATAGGTGTCCCATACCTATCAGTATTTTTCAGGAATTTTGAAATATTTTAAGTTTTTTGAACTTACTTCAGGATTTTTCGAACCTAAGGTAACATTTTTAGGTCCTATTTTAGGGTTTTTAGAGCCTATTTTAGGAACCTAAAAGAACACTTTTTAGAACCTAAAAATGCGAGGTGTATTTATAAGCTTAGCATTGTCTTTGAAATTTGAATACAAGGTACGCTTTCCTGTAAGTGGAGAATTGTTTGAGAACCACGGGAGTAGAGAGAAACATCAGAACCCTGTACAGTCACGGACACTGCCGGCTTGTAATGAATACATTGACTTTCAATGGAATCGTTACAAGCCGGCAGTGTCCGTGACTGTACATAAGAAGTGTTTGTTTGAGTTTTTAAGTCAACTTTATGCACAAATAGGCTAATCGGGACTGAAATCCGAACCACTATGTGCCTCCACCGAGTATCGAACCCGGGACCTCTTGGACATAAGAAGATGAAGACAAAATTCGCAAAACAGAAAGAAATAGACCGACATTGTTGAGAAGGCTCTACAAAGAAAGAGGAACGTGATAAAGTGAAAACATTTCATTCGAGCACTGATGGACTGTAAGTATTCAGCCTTTCCTAGAAGAGAAATTCTAAATTTAACCACAAATTAAACAGTGTCAAGGTTTGAACCTGAGGCCATCCGAGTATCACCCCACGCACCTAACCGGCTATGTAGGTCACTCACTGTTGGGAACTTTTGAGGTGAATAATATATTAGCTTTTAGTAGGATAGAAAATGAGAGGAGATTTCCGCATCGCAGACTTCTTGCTTTTCGCAACCCCCCGCCCTTTCCAACCTACACAACGCCCTTCACCGCGCGCAGTGCTACTCTTGGGGAGACAGTGTGAAATATTCACGTCATCATGAATGATTCAGGAAGAAGTTCGTCCTCAATTCGCGCTGGAAATCGATCAGTTGGCAACGCTGATTTCCATCTCTGTGTAGTATAGGGTAGCAGGCCTATTAGAGAGGGAGGTTTGCATTTCGATGAGGTTGGACAGAAGGAGGGGGGAAGGTCTTTGTTGTGCAATTAACGGAAGCCAACGTTAGTTGTCTAATGGTTAGCGTGGGTTGCTTCGTCTGCACGAAACGTGTGATGGTTGGCAAAGTTCACTTTATGCACAAAGAACTAATCTGGACTTTGGAATGTTTGAGCTGCGGTAGGAATTAATTTTGGTACGCTGCGCGCAGAAAGGTTTTAAACATAATTCTTAATCTTCAGATTTTTAAAATGTCAAAAAAGCGCGTTCTTATCAATTTTGCGAGACAACTTTTTCTTAGTATTAGGCAGTCCTACAAATACAATATTGGTCTTGTTCTGCAGCTCTTTGCATCTGTTTTTAAAATCCATTGTCATTGTCAATTCACATTGCGAGACCGATTTTATACAGATTTTTTATTCAAAGGGGTAAAGTTGTACGTGGAAAGTTGCACACACCGCCCGCCCGCACTTTCCACGGTGCGACGGACTCGACGAGTCACAACGCGACACGATACGAAACGGGAAGGCAACTCCATTTCTTGCCTGAAATCGGACAGCAGATTTCCTCCATGCACGCAGTAGGTCTCGGTCTGTCCTTTTATAATTTGGGAACCGGGTAACGATACATCAGAAGTACAACAGTGATGTTAGATGTACCAGTTTAAATGTTGTGAATTCAATATCGGGTGTACACGATGAACCTCCAGGGTTTCGACGCAATGTTAAAAATCAGAACATAAAGTTACGTCAATCCAATCTTTTGTACATTAGGCGCCCTCTAGTTCGGCCACCTCGGGACCGAACCGTACGCCGAACTAAAAAATGACCGAACGAACCGAAGCGATGCAAAAAAGACCAATTAATCCTATAAACGGTACGGCCATCCATTAAAATTAGTTATATGCTAGTTTAAATCATGTTTAATTGCATTTTACTGTACAAAAAACAAACTACATCTGGCCTACTTAGTACTTACCGACAACGTGATGTTTTTCTCGTTGTCAGGTGTCGTCTATTTTCTTTACCTTCACCCATAAATGCAACTGTTGATAGCTGGTTCATTAAGTATGAAAATGAAACGAAAAATACAAAACACAACGGTATAAACACTGTCACTAATTTATATGAGACTATACAAATATGGGGCGGACCGAACCAATCGAAGCCGAACTAGAGGGCGCCATATACGCTCAAGTTTGTGTTTTGTTTTCTATTTTAGTTCCCGCGCGTCATGCTTGACAGCGCTGTCGTCGCTTTTGCGAAACAGGCGTCTTCTCAAGAGAAAGCACACACTGTGGTATGGTTTGCGGAGTCAAAATCAATTGTTACGGTGCAGAGTTAAGTTTCGGCGTGTCTTTCACAAAACGCCGCCAACGGACAAGAGCATCAGGGCATGGCACAGACACAGAGGTTTTCTGGAAACGGGGAGGGTGTTGAAGAAGGGGAGGAACGCCACGCGTCCCCGACGAGACAGTTGAGCAAGTTGGTGATGTTTTCGTCCCCACTCCTCTGGACTTCTTCCTCGGGTGTATGTTAAGGACGCAGTTTAATCAACGAAGGTGCCACACGTAAATGCTCTGCGTGACCGAATTGTTTCTGCCATTGATACCATCCTTGACGACGTGCTGCTGCGCGAAGTGGAATACCGGCTAGATATTCTTCATGTCACTAAAGGTGCTAACATATAGCTGTGAAATTTTTTTGTAAGAAACTTTTTGAGTTGCTCTTTGCAATAAAATTTCCAAAAAAATGTTCAGGTGCGTTCGTTTTAATTTCCCATCACTTCAAAATACCGGAGGTTCATCGTGTACACCCTGTATTTCTAGCAAATAATTGGTTAGAAGATACGATATTAACCATTTAATATAAGATTCAATGAGTGCATTGAATTGCAGGCTTCAAGTTGCCCCCGTTTCCGGTCTATGATTAGACGTCTGTGCTTGAATGGATTGGCGCATGCGCAAATCGTTTAACCCCAAGCTGCTCCACGCGAGACCAAATTCCACGGACCTTCGTTGCTTTGTCGGAAGGTGACTCGAGTCAAATGTTTCGTCCGGTGTGCGGCCTCCCTAACTAAACGTGCAGTTATATGCATACATAATATGCAGGTAAAAATGTATACTGCATGCGAGGATTAGATTAAAGGAAACCTGTGTCCTAATTTCTTTTCTTGAAACATCTCTCTCCGAGCAAAATCTGTTTTGAGTTAAAAACTAACGTTCAGATATCACACTTGAACCAGACTTACAGAGGGATCTAAACCATTTAAACTCCCCTTCCCCAGCAGGAATCGAATTTGGGCCCCCTTAATTACACGTCATCACGTTCTCGGAGAGGCCCTTTCCGAAAAACCAAGAAATGCTGAAACCCGGTACACAAAGGTGAAACCAGGGATGTTATAAATATCTCCTCCTTATTATTAACTTTGAGACCAACATCCGCAAAAGCCGTTACGTAACGATCCCGGCTTTGCAATATGCACAAAGGAGATTATGAAGGCAGTGTGGCGCCTCGAGAAACACAAACGGACGATTCGGCGAATCAGTGTTTCCATATGCAATTTCATAATTTCCTTTTAAGATTAAACTATATTTCACTTCCCAATAGGAATTTTAATCTTCATCGTTAACTACTTGCTATTTAGTTAAAGCAGCCCGGGAATAAAGTGAATTAGCATGTAAAGTTAATTGAGCCACTGTCTAGTGCTTTTAAAGTATATTTATTCTAACACTCCGTTCTCTCGCCTTCAGGTAAATAAAAATCTTCTTGCCTGTGGTGGCAATCAAACCTACGGCAGACATTTTAACCCTATCTTACCCGTGCCGTATTTACTTACCTAAGGGGGGGCTCACAGGCCCCCACTTTTTTATCATTAATATTCAAGAAACAATTTTTTTTATTGAATCACTGCTTCCTTCATTGAATTTGATTTTAAAATTGTGGGAACGTCAGCACTTAGGCTATTTTGCTCCCGTCACATTATACGGGGGCCAGCCCCTTATCATTATAAAGAACAACTCTAACGTTGCATAATTAAAAATCTTAAAATGCTCTGACTTCTGTTAAAAGCTGAGGCTGTAAGCGGGCACTCAGCACACATAAGGACAACAGGACAACACAAACAAAATTATACTGGCCATGGGGTCAGTCGCCAGAGCCTCGTTAGTCTTCAGTCCAGGGTGTACTAACGTGGAAGTGAGGTTGACATTTGGGTGTACTACGTGGAAGGTCACCCCTTACACCCCACTTCCTTCATTGATTATAAATGTGCAGTTATTTATTAATTATAATAATATCAAAAATTACCATTATTAATTAAAAAAAATAACCAAATATTAGACGAGTGTAATACACGTATTTTACCATTCGTCAACCCTCACAAAAAGATTTTAATTAATGTTTCTTTTTATAGAGGGGCAGTTGTTTATTAATTATAACAATTACAAATATTTCCATCATTACCACCGATTGTACACAGTCACTGGCATTAGTGTCTCGAATAACACACATTCAAGGATGGCGTTTGATAGGCTAACCAAGTGCATATTGCCTTTTATTTACATTACTTTTATGCTTTTATGAACGAAAGTAATGTGGAAATATTGAGAACACCTTTGGAAACAATTTAATTTATTTCCAATTTTAAAAAATCACAGTTGAAAAATCGAAAATATATAGGTGGTGGGCCTGACAGCCCCCCACCCCCTCGGATAAGCTAGGGTTAATACAAATCCGGTTCTGATACCAACTACTTCACTCCTACTTCTCTTTCCCTCTTTCGCTCTCTCCTCTTTTCTCTCTGTCCCTCTCTTTCTCTCTCCTTCTCTATCTTTCTCTCTCTCTCTCTCCCCTTTCTCTTTCATTCACTTTCTTTAGGTATATGCCAAAAAAGAAATTACAATTATAAAAGGTGAAAAGAATCAAAACGAATAAGCAAGATACAATAAAATATTTTAAAATACGTAAAGTTTATAATTGGCAGATATTTTTGTACCTTCTAATTGTATTAAAACTTGTTACAACAAAATGTTTCCTTCATAGTTGAAATGTATTTTATGAGAAAAATGAGGAAACAAGTTTAATATCCATTGGCAATTTATCCTGTTAGCATAGTCAGGAACATAAAAATAAGGTGAACTTAAGTTTCAAATGTTTTTGTTCTATTTAATATAGAATGCTGATTTCTGTACAAAACTATAAGGAATTGTGATGGGTCAGCCCTCTACTGGCCTGATCAATATTGCCCTTTTCAATAAAACTTCCTCTTTCCGTCAGGAAAATATTATATTTGAATTTCACTGCTTCTAGGGTAAAAAAGTTGTAAATGGCAACACTGCGATGGAAATGAATAAGATAAAATAAAACCGAGCTGGAAACTGGAAACGAATGTCCATCTACAACTTCGTGTGCCGCTGGGAATAAGGGAGATCAAGGCTGCGGCCCCCCAGCCCCCCCCCCCCCCCGACAACCTTCTTGGTAATCCAGCAGCAGTCGTAGCAGCAACAAAGCGAATGCTTTTAATTAGGAACTAAAAACGTAACTGGTTGGAATGGATTGTGTCTCTCTTCTTGTTCTCCATTTTCACGGATGACCAGCTTCGTATGAGAACCAGAAATAACGAGGTATGGTGTTGATTAAGATTAAGAGGCAGTGGATTCGGTGGAGGGTGAAATCATTTCTGGTGGGATCTGTTTTGTTCTCTCTCTCTCTCTCTCTCTCTCTCTCTCTCTCTCTCTCTCTCTCTCCATTTTTATATTTTGCTTTCACTCTCCCCCTCTCTTCAACTTTCTGTTTCTTTACTTACCATTGTGTCTATTTTTTTATCTTTCATTGCCTCCTTCTTTTTCCCCTCTTTTCTTTATATTTTCTTCCTCTCTCTTACTTTTTCTTCTGCTTCATTATCCTTTTTCTATCTCTCTCTCTCTCTCTCTCTCTCTCTCTACGTACTTTTCCTCATATCTCTTTCATTCCTTCCCTCTCTTCGTTGGAATTTCTTCTTGTTTTTCTTACTCTTTCTTCCATTCTGTTATCTTCCTTTCTTCCTTTGATTCATTGTCTTCTTTCTCTCGCCCTACACATTTCTCCTTATATTTCTCTCTCTTTCTTATCCTTCCTATTTTTCTTCCTTCTTGTATTTCTATCTTTATTTCTCTTTTTTTGTTTTCTGCCATTTTCTCTCCATTTCTTTATCCGATTCATTATATACCCCTGTCCCTCTTTACCTACCTTCTCTAATTAACTCTCTAACCTTCAATACACGTTTACACGTTGGTTATCCGAGAGCGTATTTACAAACCCTATAGTACTGCAGAACCTCTTGCGATATTTGGCTACTGATTGGCTGCCATTCCGGAAGTTGATGCAGCGTTCCTTCAAGTTAACGCAAGATGGCAGGGTTCAAATTAACAGTGTAGATTTCAGATATCCATCCCAACAAATAAGAAACCCATTTACATTAAGGTTCATTTTTTAGCAAAATTATTTAAATTAATGTTTTAGAAGACAGAAATCAGAACTCTTCTTGAAGGGAATGATTTTTCTATTTAAAGTGACACCAGTGCAAGCATTGTAACTACCAATGACTATTGAGAAAATTATGTATATCCACCGTATAGCATTTTAAACATTTATTTTATTATATAAACGTATATTTCTTAACGTAATTCCGACAATCTGTTTACAAACTTTATTACAATATAATCAAAAGTCTTATTTTTCCATACTTTTGCTGTAAGTGAAGAAGCAAGGAACAATGGACACGGAACATAAAGATTTCCGGTGCACACAGCCAATAAGAAAGTGTTATATACCTCTGGTTCTGCAACACTATAGGGTTTGTAAATACGCTACCCGAGAACACTTATTCGAATCACGTCGCCAGGAAAGCAAAATTTCTATTTATGTCGTATAAAGATGCGAATGAGAAAATTGTGCCACAAACAACCATATCACAACTATATTGTCTCCAGTAATAGGGAAGACAGTGAGAAAGCTGAATTCTCTGGAAAACAAGTCTCTGCCCAAGTGGTGACCCGAGAGCGCTCGACCAACGAACGCGTGAGAGGGGAAGTGAGTGAATGGAGGAGAAAACGCGGCTGCAGCTACCAGCACGCACTGCTTTGCTTCCCTCACTCGCTTTCTCCCCTTCTCTGCCGTTACGCGCGGCCATGCTCCACACATTCCCGAGGAAAACGTTCCTCACCAAAATCGATGGCAAATGAGCGTTCCTCGTTGGCACCTTACCTCATGACGTAGACGACCGTTCCGTTCCTGAAGATCCTCAGAGCGAAGTGAACAGGGATGAGGGGATCCTTGAAGTCCCCGTGCATGATGAAGTACGTGTCCGGCAGCCACACGTCCTCGTAGTGGTGGATGGCGTTCAAGTAGCTGAAGTTGGTGTCGGCGCCATACTTGTGCTCCAGGCGAGGGTCGCCCCACGTCTGCTCCAGTAGAAACTCCACTTCGTATTTCTGGAAATCAGAAACATACGCATTCAGCATTGATTTAAATTAATTCAAAGAATTAATTTATAGAATAATGTACACAAGGATTTTTGGAGATACCAGTCACTTTTTGGTGAAAGTACATTAACCTCGTAATCATTTAATAGTTTTTATCAGGCTCTAAGAAAGGAAAATAAAGGATACAAAATATATGTACTAATTTGCTGAAGCTCATTCGAAAGGAAATGTAATATGTTAACTTAAATTTATCTTGATTTAAAATTCGATAATGCTCGGCCCTCGTTGTGGAGTGGTTAGCACATCGCGCTGCGACGTCAGGGGTCTCGGGTTCGAATCCCGACCTGGGCATGGAGAGTCTCCTTTCATCAATTTCATCCTGTCATCATTCATCCCCATCTTCGCAAATTAACCAAAAGTGGCACAAAAAGCAAATTAAATAAAGCAAATCAATCAATAAAATTCGATAATGTTTATAAACAAAAATAGCAAACATTTTTTGTAGAAAAATATACAAAATACTAATCGTGTTAAACAATAAACAGTGTCATTATCATTAAACTTTAAATAACTATGGCAGCTGATATTTTGCAAACTATAATTTTAAAAAATTACCAAATTTTAGCTACAAAGATTATATAAAAATATTTTAAGTTACAATTATATAGTACATCCAGAATGTTTCACTTTCACTGGAACATAAGTTACTGAAATTATTACAGTTGCATTAACACACTCAACAAACATTTTCATAGTAGGTTCATCTTGTACCTACACAGTATCAGAAACGCAAAAATTATATTTACATAATATTTTTTTTTGCTTTAATCAAACTGTTCACATATTTTACAGGCCCATTTACCATGAAAAGCCTTTCAAGCGATTTTAAGTGTGTGTTTTTTAAACAAAAAAAGCATTTTTAAAAAAATCCGATTTAAATCAAAAACATCATCAAAGCTATTTCTTCTAATATATAAAAATGGATGTATGTGTGTGTGTGTGTGTGTTTGTTGCGGCATAACTCTCGAACGCCTGGAGCAATTTCAACCAAACTTGGTCCACATATCACTTGCAATATGAAAAGAAATAATGTGGGGTTAAGACGTCCCTGGCACCCCTAGGGATGGGAGCGGGAAGTGGGTGACATGTAAAAATAATCGAAAACGACTGATATTAGTGTGGAATCCATAGTTTGCGGGGTCGCTAAGATGAATAGTGACACTCCCAATGCCGTTCATTTTACACTATAATAATTAGAAATCATTATTTTCCCCTCTAATACAATATTGGGATAAATAAATACCGAGGCAACGCCGGACAATCAGCTAGTTTTAAATAAAATCATGGTTTTTATCCATCCTGACATTCAATATACCAAGGACAGACTTCTTCTATCTTCCCGACTCCTTACAGGGTAGGAGCCTTCGTTCAAAAAGACATATTTATTGAGCTGATCGGTACAACTGACTAATAGTCTTCAAAATAGGCACCTCCTGCATCAATGAACTTCTGTAGGCGGCTTTTCCATGACTCAAAGGCGTCCCCGAAGTCCTGTTCTGGGATGGCTGCAAGGGCTGCCTTGACATTTGCTTTGATGTCCTCGATGGAGTCGAAACGTTTTCCTTTCAGCACTGATTTTAAGCGTGGAAACAAGAAGAAGTCAGGAGGCGACAAGTCCGGACTGTAGCGAGGCTGGGGGACCACAGGAACGTTGACTCGGACCAGGTAGTCCTTGACGATGAAGGCGGTGTGGCTGGGGGCGTTATCGTGGTGAAGCTCCCAGTTGTCCTTGATGTCCCTTCGCTTGCGCGCGACGCTTCTTTTCAGCCTTTTCAGGACTTCCTGGGAGTAAGCAGCGTTCACGGTCTGTCCGGGCGGGACAAACTCGTAGTGGACGATCCCTGTCACTCCGAAAAAGGCGATGAGCATGGTCTTCGTTTTCGATTTGCTCATCCGCGCTTTCTTGGGACGGGGTGAGTTTGAGGTGTGCCACTCAGCGCTTTGTCGTTTTGTTTCTGGATCGTACTGAAAAGTCCACGTTTCGTCACCGCTTATCACTGTCTCGAGAATGGCAGGATCGTCTTCGCACAATTGCAGCAGTTCTTCGCATCGGAGCACTCGGTTCTGTTTCTGTTCTGCAGTCAAAACTCGCGGCACAAGTTTCGCGCAGACTTTCCGCATGTGCAAGTCCTTGGTAACAATGCGTTGCACCGTTGTCTCCGATAAGTTCAGGGCTTCTGCTACTTGGTAGAGACTCAAACGCCGGTCCGTGTTCAAAAAACCACGCACTCTCTGCACATTCACGTCAGTTCGGACCGACGACGGGCGTCCAGACTGGGATTCGTCAGTCACCTCTTCCCGGCCCTCACGAAAAGCCTTGTGCCACTTTTTGACTTGAGAAGAGGGCAGACACTCAGTCCCAAACGCCTGTTGAAGCATTGTGACCGTTTCGGAAGGAGACTTGCCCAACCGGACGCAAAATTTGATCGCGTAGCGTTGCTCTAACGAACTTTCCATATCACCGTGTCACGCACCACCGTATAGGGGCTACTGTTAAGGCCGATGCTACCGCTCCGAAAGCTGGGAGCCAACTGACACGCGTTGCGCTGCGAAGCAGCGTTGCCAACCCCTCAACTACGAAAAGTGCTGTTCGAACTGTGAAATTATGCTAGAATGCCACCCAATTGTGCTAGGCAGTATTATTATTATTATTATTATTATTATTATTATTATTATTATTAAAAATATATTTTATTACTATTTTAAAATGTTATATTTTATCCCACACGCTCAAAAATACACTGAAAGATGCACGCACGAAGAATTAAAATCATGCACAGGAACAACGCTTTTTTTTTGCCGCGGAGGAGACGGCTTCCGAAATGGTAAGATGTCGAGTTGACTGAACCGAACCGAATACAAGCTGAAGATAAAGATGGTAAAAATTTGCCGACAAAGGAGGGCGCCACATGAGCTTCATTTGTCAATGAAATTTTCTACTAAACATTCCTTGCGAAAATACAGGCACCGCTAATGGCTGAACCCTTGTGTCGGTGCTAGGAAAGGACAAACTTTTGATGGTAGCCCGCCCCAACCCTCCTCTTCGATTTTATGGCAGGAAGATGCGGAAGAGATGAAAGGCGTTGGTGAGGGACGGGATCCCTGGGCCGGTTTACTCTCTTTTGTTGGAAACATGTACACTCCTGAATTAGAGATGTGGTTACTTTTATTTTTACTTCTTCAGAGCACTTTCCTTTGAGTTCAATATCTACCGACGGTTGCAGATTATGCTAGATTTGGGTGTTATGCCAAACACAGGGTGCTAGGTGCCAAAGACTGTTAAATTATGCTAGGTTTAGCACCATTATGCTAGGGTTGGCATCGCTGCTGCGAAGCCAACACCCACCACCACCGTTCATGTCAAGCAGAGTGCGCTGCAGGGTGCGCACGCGTCAGTATAAAGTGAGGCTCATTACTTATGAATCCTACCCTGTATTATCCATGTTGGGAGATAATGATAGTGTATTATTATAGAGAGGATTCACACCGAAGCTTGGGAACTAACCAATCAGCAACAACGTTTCACACCGTAGCGGTATGACAGATCAAACAAGCCTGCGTTAGATTGGTGAAATCCTCAAGCGGCACGTGTCGCCTGTCCCTTCGGTGTGAAATCTCCCTACGTTACGTTTTTAGCTTTCTGAGAAGCACAGGCTATTTACACTGTCTCTGAGAACATTTTTAACGTCTGCAGACCTTCTTAATCTTTATTTCATTTACGGATTTGGTTTGTTTTACTTCGCTTTTCTGCCACTTTTGGATGAGGATGAGTGATGAAATTGATTAAGGTACACTCACAAAGAACGCTCAGGCCAGGATTTGAATCCTCAACCCCTAGGAGTATGCTATAAGTTTTAGTTTTAGCTTTTGGTGCGGGTGTAAGGAGTGACCCTTCCCGAAGATTCCCAATGTCAACCTTCCTTCCACGATAGTACACTCACCCTGGACTGTATTTTGCAGACTAGAGAGTCTCTGGCGTCTGGACTCACAGCCAGTATAATCCCCTGTGCGACTCGTGTTGTGTCACCAATATATGTCTGTGACTGTCCCTTCATCCATTTCATCTTATCACCACTCATTTCCATCGTCGCGATTAGTCAAAAGCGGCAGAAATTCCACGTTAAATCTAACAGAATAAAATAATAGACATTTGAAATGCGCTAAAAATATAAACATCATTGTCTAAACGTTGTAACTGTAATTGTGCATATATAGGGGGCCTGATGGTGTTGTTAGCACCGGGCTCCCAGTATATAAATCCGGATCTGGACTTAAGAAAACCTTAACGGTTAACGATTCTTCCAAAGATAGTAACTAATCTGTACTACTTTACCAACGAAGTAACTGTAACTCTTACTTCTAAATATAAAGGAAGTTTCCCAAGATAGCGTCAGTTAATGGTTTTGATGGATATGTTGTTTTAAGTCCACTTTATGCACAGTAAGGCTAATCGGGACTGGACCTACAGTTTAAAGTGGGATCCGAACCACTTGTGCCTCCACCGGGTATCGAACCCGGGACCCCTTGATTACAAGGCGACGACGCTACCACTGCGCCATCGGGGAGGCCCAGTTAATGGTTTTATGCATGGTTGTTAAGGGTCCAGGAATTTAAAATAAATTCAATTCCGGTCCAGGAGAGAAAATCAGCGAGCGTTAATGGGTTCTGGACTGTAAGGAACCTTTTTATCTGTAGAGGATTTCAATTTGATCCAGGAACGATTCTTTCGGGTCAATTTAAATACGGTCCAGGAAACCTTTTTCCGGATCAATTTACATTGAGTCCAGGAACATTTATTCCGGATCAGTTTAAATAGGGTCACAGTTCCTTATTGAAATGAAACATTACCCAACTTGGAACGAATTTAAATTGTAAAAAGGTTCCGGTCCTGTTGCGGAACCCAATAGAACCCATTAGAATGTAGCGGTTCCTGCATCTTTAACAATCCCAGGGTTGTTAAAGGTCTCGGAAATTGTAAATAGGTAAATTCAATTCCCGTCCGGGAGAGATCAGCAAATGTAAATGGGTCTTGGACCGCAAGGAACCTTTTTATGTTTAAAATATTTCAATTCGGTCCAGGAACCTTTTATCCAGATGAATTTAAATACGGTCCAGGAAAGTTGTGCGAGACAGAATTAAATTGTCCTGTTTGCGGAACCCAATAGAACGCATTAGAATTTATGAGTTCCCGAACCTATAACAACCCTGGTTTTATGTGATAACGCAGCTGCACATCTACAGAGCATTACAAGTGCTCACCTCTAAAACTCCTTCCGAGGCGAGAACTTCGAGAAAAAGATGATCAGTGGCCAGGTGCGGGAATCTCGCGAAGATCAACTTGTCCTCGGCATTACTGGAACCCTCGCCCCCACCCCACCCCATTCCCAAGCAGAAAAGTTTGCAAAAACCTCGCCCTGCGGCGCCACTGACGCCTTCTAATCCCCGCGAACAGTTGGCGAGAGAATTTGCAATTTGATACCTCGTGATGAGAGGCCCGTTTCTTTAAGCCTCGAATACAACTCGCTTCTCTTCTGATGCAACGGTTCGTTACACCCGCTCATGTTTTCCTCAACTTGAGAAGTTCAATCTCCTTCCTTCAACACCCTTCGCTTCCTGTAAACTATCACGTAACTTTCTTATTCTCTTAAGAAAGTTAATTGTCTGTAGTTATTTACAGGGAACAGTACCGTAATTTCAATTACCGTTACTTCAAAACAAGGTGCATTAATTTAAATCAGGTGATTTTTTTTAAAAAAAAATCATTGATTTAAATCACTTCAAAGAAATAATTTGTATAGAATAATGTACATAAGGATTTTGTAGATAACAGAATCACTTTTGGTGAAACTATGTTAATCTCGTAACCAATGAATGGTCTTTATTAGGCTCTAAGAAAGGAAACAAAATACCGTGCGTCCATTTCCTTGCGAGGCCGAGAGATCAGGAGAAGTGTGGCGGGCGGCGCTGGCGGAGATGCCGACATTCTCGACCAGTAACGTCCCGCTTAAGTTTACCCTCGAAAGCATTTTGCTTCGCTCGGCATCGTTTGGAGGTTTCGCATGTGCAACACTGTATCCAGATTACGTTGCAGACTAAACCGTTAATAGTCAATGGTTTTAGTGAGCATTGTTTGCAATCTGAAAGCTCCGAGCTTGAGTTGTTCTTTCCTTCGCGACTATAGGTGCCCTGGACAGAGATGCGAATGGAGTGAGGAACAGGCCTTGAACCGAATGCGTGTTAATTTCGTACTGTGTGAAATAGAGTTTACCGAAATAACCGTCATAGCATCGACGAACTAAAATACAATATATGGGCATAACTTGGAAGAATTACGGAAGAACTTTTGTGTGTGAATCAAAAGTTCATCAAACGATGCCAGGAATGTGTGAATGTAGATGGACATCACTTTGAACAACTCTGATAACACAGGTTAGTGCTCGTTTTGCAATAATAATACAAATATCTGCATGCTAAAGATATGTGCATAAAAATAAGCGGGAAGTTAATGGTCGAAAATGTCGGCATCTCGGCTAGCGTCGCCCGCCACACTTCTCCCGATCTCTCGGCCTCGCAAGGAAATGGACGCACTGTAATGTACTGACAGGGTTTAGCTCACTTGAATGGAAATGTAAACTGCAAACAAATTAGATTTCTCTTGATTTAAAATTCAATAATTTCTATAGGCAAAAGTAGCAAAAAATTTGTGTAGAATAATATGCAAAAAGCTAATCATATTAAACCGTAAATAGTAATTGAAACAGATCACTAAAATAGATAATTAAACTGTAAATAAACATGGCAAGTATCTTAAAAATGACGAAAATTCAGCTGCAAAGAATATAAAAAATATTTTAAGTTACAAGTATATAGAACATCCAGAATGTCTTATTTTGACTGAAAGGAAAGTTACTGAAATTATTATTAGTTTCATTAACACATTCAACGATATTTACATAGTTCGCAGAAACAGAAAAATATATATTTAGGTACATTTTTTATTTGCTTTAATCAAACCTTTCAAATGTTTTACAGGATCGTTTATTAGAGAAATCCTTCCTATAGAAAAAACATATCTATATGTATGGTGAAAAAAACCATACAAGCAATTTTAAGCGTGTTTTTTAAAAAAAATCAAAAGGTTGATTTAAATTTAAATAAAATCTTATTTAAATTTTAAAAAAAATATAAAAAAATATGATTTTTATCCAGCCTGCTTCAAATGTAACGCCAATTACTTGTTATCAAGAAGAGAAAAACCTCTAAACGCACGGCCATGAAATTAGGCGTGTGACAGAAGTTGTCGCTGTTGCCACGTTGGAGCACAACCCCTCGTGTTCGGAGGTTTAAGAGAATGAACGATATCGTTGTAGAGTTCGTCTACGTAATCCACGTGATACAAACTGACAATATTTGCTCGAAAGGTCAGGGATGACACAAAAGTAACTTAAGAGAGATCTCTTCCATGGGACGCTCGACAGATCTCTTTTAAGCCATCCTGAGGACCGTTACAGGAAGATGAGATTTGCAGAAAATGTCTCTCATGATATGTTGAATGGCCCAAACTGTTCGACAACATTTTGTGGTCAGATAAGGCAGTATTCCCCGTTGAGGGTTTTATTAGTATCAATATTGCATTGGTGAGAATCTTCACATTTGTGTTGAGAGGGCACAGGGACGCGCAAAGATAACAGTATGTCGCAGTACAGGAACAATAGTTGTTCAAGCTGCTCGGTTATGAAAATATGTCAAGAATGTTGGGGTTTATTTGGAGTTTTGAATTATGAAAAACACAACTTTACGGAGTGGACTGCATAGCAACACCAGTTGAAACAGAATTGGTTAGCAAATAATTGATTTGATTGATTTGTTGTTTTAAGTCAACTTTATGCACACTAAGGCTAATCGGGACTGGACCTACAGTTTAAAGTTGGATCCGAACCACTATGTGCCTTCACCGGGAATCGAACCCGGGACCCCTTGATTACAAGGCGACGACCACTGCGCCATCGGGGAGGCCGGTTAGCAAATAAATGAGTCAATCATTTAAAAACAACGAATTTTTATGTACTAGTCTTACGTCATTACGAATTAATTTTAGAGAAATTAGAAGGCGGTTTGAGACAGTGTTCGAAAACTTGTGAACAAATTCAGAGAAGCAGGTTCTGTTGTGGATAATGAAATAAATGGTGTGCGATTACAGAGGAGAAAGTAGACGACGTTGGAGCACAATTAGACGTTTCCATGACGTCTGCGTGGCGAGTTAGCAAGCTTTTAAACCTGAAGCCATGCATTAGAAGAATTGAAAGAAAATATCAGGGGAGAAATTGAAGGAATTTCGAAAGAGGAACTCATACGTGTTAGTGAAAATTTCCTTAAAAAATGCCGTAAATGTGTGGAAGCAAGACATCATTTCCAACACCTCTTGTAACAAGGTACGTGCGCATTTACATTGTAAATGTCAATGTAATTGTACGAGCTTATTTCATTAGACAAAAAAAGTGCGCGTCAAATCTCCTGCATATGGCCTTGAACGGCTGAACAGCAGCAGCGACGAATCACAGACGTGCGGCGTTGCCTAGTTCCGTGCTCTCCGTGACAAGGCGTTTAGCTCAAACACGCTCTCTTCTTTCCGTGTGAGACATGGCACCGCTGCAGTGCGCTGCTATTGGCTATCGCCATATGCAGGAGATTTGGCGCGCACTCTACGTAGCTAGTTGTTCCACTTACGCGGATGTTGCTTCCAGTTTGGCGGCAGACGCGCTCGCGTTGAGCGTTGAGCTAGCCGTCGCTTTGCGGGCACCGAGGCTAAGACATGCACTGTATAATTACACTAATTGCAACAGAATCCGTTAGCAAAGGAAGTAGCTATAATCATTTAAATATATTGAGTGACTTATCAGACATCATGTATTCCTAAAGTTTATTTAATTCTATTTTATATGTATATCTGAAAATTATTGTTGACGACACCAAAAGTGTCACGACACCAAAAGTGTCCCCTTTAAATCAGATCAGTTCTATCCCTTGGTTCTCGTCATCATGTACTGTCAACAAATTTGTTTAGGCGTCAATTGCTCTCTTAGGGACTGCATTTGTCGAATCAAGGCGCGATATGTTGAGCCATCCCCTCATTTTTCATTCTATTTGTTGTTCATCCCACTACTCCTGAGAAATGGTGAAGAGTCTAAGTGACAGATAAGTCACTTAGGGATCTATTACGTCGATTCTGGACAAAATGGCCACCAAAACTGTCCGAAAGTGATTGACAAGGGTAGACAAGTAGCTTATAAGGGTTAAGGTTTGGAACTTTTACCGTCCGACTTTTCCAGAGTTCGGAAAGTCTGATATTTGTTCACTTGCAACAACCGAGTTTAAGTGAAACTTACTTAGTGGATAGCAACTGTCTTGAATACGTAATTACAATAATTATTAATTTCTTTGAAATCATAAATCTTGATATATTTTTTTTGTTTCTCTTTGTGCACAGAATGGTTAATCGGGACTGGACTTGTAGTTTAAAGTGGAATCCGAACTACTATGTGCCTCCACCGGGTGCGTATTCACAAACCCTATAGTGCTACAGAATCTCCAGCGATATGTGGCTTCTGATTGGCTCTCATTCCGGAAGTTAATACAGTGTTTCTTCAAGGTGGCAGGGTTCAAATTGACAATGTTGATTTAAGATATCCATCCCAACAAGATAAGGAAGCCCTTCAAATAGGTTAATTTTGAGCACATTTTTTAAATTAAGGTTTTGAAAGAAAATAAGAACACTTATTGAAGTTAGTGGTTTTCTTATTTAAAGTCACATCAGTGCAAACATTGTAACTACTTATGCACAGTCTCATTTATTGTATATTTTCTATGTCACGTCCATGGTTGATTATACAGAAATGGATTTAATTAGTATATTCTAAGATATAAAATGTCTCCTATATGCTACAAGCGCTTTCAGAGATATCAACAATTTTATTCACGATGGCTTCTATTGTTTTTTATCGCCTGAAAACGATTCAAAAACATTTTTCACATTTTTTGCCATACAAATACATAATTTCGACAATTTGATTATAAATTTTATTTCTAATTAATCACGAGTCTGATCTTTCCATACTTATGCCGTAAAAAGACAAACAACGAACGACGTACAAGTCAATAAGAGAGCATTATGTGCCTCTGGTTCTGCAGCACTCGAGGGTTTGTAAATACGCCCACCGGGTATCGAACCCCCAGGATTCCTTGGTTTTCAAGCCGATGACGTTACCACTACTCCATCGGGAAAGGCATGAAATTATTATGTAGAATCTTCATTGTTAAAGGTAGAGATGGAGCTCTCCTTTCGCATCGTAGCGTGTCGTGTGGAGGAGTGATATTCTCAAGTTAAGGGAATGTACTGAGCCTCACGCCTTTGAGCCACGGATACTCATTGCTTGCAAGCTTCTTGAGCGTCAGAGCCGCTCGATTGTCAGAAGAAGAACCACCTGACATCACTTAGAAAGGAATTAGAACCAGGCTCACCAGCGTTGTACTGTTCCTCACTCATTCTACTTTATTTGTAATTCATTTCCTTTTTGTGGTTTAGTAGTTATATTTCTAGTTCATCTCTGTTAAATAATTTTCATTTATTCATCACAAACTTATTTTTGGTATTTTGGTGTCAATTATTGAAATGTTCTAGAAAGCAACTCATTTTGATTTGTTGGTCTTACTTCGGTTTTCTGACAGTTTGGGCTAATCGAGAAGATGAAGGTTTTGATTGAGTTGGTGTTTAAGTCCACTTTATGCACAGTAAGGCTAATCAGGACTAGACCTACAGTTTAAACTGGGATCCGAACCACTATATGCCTCCACCTGGAATCGAACCCGGGACCCCTTGATTACAAGGCGACGACGCTACCACTGCGCCATAGGGGAGGTCTTGAGAAGATGAAGGTGAGTAATGATATGATGAAATTGATTCAGTCAAAAGTGCCAGAAACGCGGCGTAAATTAACCAAAGCAATAAGATCTTGTTTCTAGATGTTACTTTTAGCTCACATTAGCTGTTTTCTCCTCCCATTCCTTTTTCTTAAAGAAATTAAAATATTTAATTACCCCTTCACAGTGAGGTACGCAGGAGCGGAGGCTGATAGGAGTACAGCCCCTGACTTTTTTTTTTTAAAAAAATCACATGCTCAAATAAAAAGAGTAAAAGTCTCGACCAAAAAGTGATAAATGCAACTCCACTTTAAATGACCCCGAATAACAATTTTTTGTCTTTGAACAATTTTTAAAACAAAGGTTAAAAGTACAATTTTATCGTGTTATCTCCCTTAGCAACAGCCACATTTACAGCTCCAGCCCCCCTCGGAAAAAATCCTGCGTACGGGAGTGCTGTTCCATGATTAACATTAAGACAAATAGATTTTATACATCTTCAAGGGACATAATGGGTCCGATTTCTAGTGCTACGATTCTATGAAACCCACCAACGTAGAAAAAGCATAACATCTACGTTTCGAATCAGTATTTTCGCATTATTATTGTTTTCCCCTTTTCTTCCTGGAAAAATTGCTGGGTCGTTATGCAATCTGCATAGTTCCGTTGAGCAAAAATCCTGCGGTAGGATCAAATATTCCCTGTGCGCGTTATCGTCGGACGAATATCCGGGGATCTGGCTGCAAAACGTCCCGTTGTATCGGTTTTTCATAAGCCGTGTAATCCTGGGTGTAATTATCTTGTAACACCTAGCGCCGCGTTCTGCTGTTTTGCGCAATATTGTGTTTCGCGGAGGGCGAGGCGAGGGATGGCACGATCGACGCTCTCTGCGTCATTTGGCGGTCGTCGCCTGTGATCCACTGCATGGTCACGTGATCCTCGGACATTGCTGGGCAGGAAGCTCCAATTAAGGTGGAGCTGCGTTAACGACCCTTGGTTCGCAATAGCGATTCGAGATGTCCCCGTCAGGGGCGGATTCAGTTTTTCTTTTCTGAGGCTGGGCACAGCATTTGCTATAAGTATATATATGTATATACATGTATACACCCCACACACACATAAATATATACATACATAAATGTGAGCATTCCATGTGAAAGTGCCACTGAACCTCAATTTTTAAAATTAAATGCAATAACTATAATAAATGATGTAACTTTATCATATCTTGTAAGTGAATGATATAAAATTGACTGTTGGATAAAAATTCAAGAATTATACATAATTAAGTTAGAAAGTAGAAGGTATTTTACATATTACTGCATTCGTTTATTTTAACTTTTTGATTTACTTGTGTTTCGTACTGTGTCCCACCCGTGACACCAAAAACAATTAATTTCTCCTTTAACTGTTAGATTTCCCCTCAAATCCACTAGAATATTCAAAGATCAATTACCTTCTTTCTTCGTCTTAAATAATATATTTTTCATCATTTGACAATTCACAGAAATTAAAACAATTTTCTTTTTAAGTAAACAGTCTGTTCCACCCGTGACACAAAATCTACAAATCTGGAAAGGTGTCTTAAGGGTAGTTATGTTTAATCAAAAGTGTTAAGTTTTATAATTCAATGCAAAGAAACTATAAGAAAAATGTTAAACATGTTGCTTAATTATTAGTAGAATAGTTACTTTAATTAAAAAATGTAATCAATGCCTCATATACATACATACATACATACATACATATGTATATATATATATATATATATATATATATATATATATATATATATATATATATATATATATATGGGGCATTGATTACATTTTTAATTAATATTATTAATTTATATTTATATATTAATATATATCTAGGGTGTTCATAAAGTCCCAGTACCTTTACCAAAAAACATAGCTCGGAAACTACATGCAATAGAACAATTCTGTTGATTGCAAAATGAGCTACAACTCTCCACATTTATACGCCATACACCTCAATGAGCGCCCCTCTAGTTGCTCTCAGAACATCAAGGCGGTAATCCACTTCTGCCCATACACGCCCCAGCATATCACCAGTAAGAGTTAGGATACTCTCCGTTATTCTTCTTCGAAGAGTAGCGACATCCGGAACAGGAGTGCGTTAAGCACAATCTTTGACATACCACCAGAAGAAGAAATCCAAGGGTGTGATATCAGGAGAGCGCGGTGGCCAGGGAATAGGTCCATCACGGCCTATCCATCTGCCTATCCAGAAGACCTCGAACATCCTTGGATCAATGATGGGGTGCCCCATCTTGTTGAAAAATTATGGTTGGCTGGAATTCCTCCAACTGAGGTACTGTTCAAGCATGTCGTAGTAAATGTTTTTTTGTAATGGTACCGGGACTTTATGAGCACCCTGTATTAGGGATTAGCTAATACCGATATCGATGTGTCGCAATTGGTATCGGTTGGATTTTATTTACCGATATCGGCCGATACTTTTGCGATGTTTATCTTTCCAAGGGTCCGTAAAAATATCGGGCGACACTTTCGCAGCGTAATTATCCTGGAGGTTATGCAGAGTGCAAAGTTTCCTTCTATTTTGCACCAAGTTTGTGTGAGAATTGCGTTTTGTGATTACACAACACGCATTTTAATATTCTGGCGTAATTATTGAACTCCGAGCGACAAGTTCAAGTTTCGTGCCACTTTCGTACATAAGGTTACATTTATTTCCGAAGGTTAATTTGCAAGTGATACGTGTCCCTTGCCATCTGTCGCGTGTCGTTTTGTTATGAAAGCTCCCTAGCGCGCTCGCATATGGTGAGTAAAACTTCTGTTGTGTTTGTAATTAAGTCAGAATGTCACAGTGTGTACATAGGAGAAACAAAGAAGAGGTTGAAAGAACACAGGGATGGTGTACGACTTAAGAGAGAGAGAAATACGATATTTAAGCACACGAGAGAAACAGGACATGACATAGAGTGGGATGAGGCTAAGCAGATAGGAAGGGAGAAGAGAATGCTAGTGAGAAAATGGAAAGAGGTCAAGGAAATAGAGAAGAAAGGGGGGAGAAGACAATGAACTGGAATGGGGGACTCAAGATAAACAAAGAATGGAAGAAGGTGTTAAAAAGAGTTAAAGGGACAAGACCGAAGGAGGAGAAAAGAAGGAAGAGGAATGAAGAAAGAAATGATAAGGACAAATAGCGTGAGATAAGGAGTCCAACCACTTTACAGATGAAAGGAAATGTTTATCTAAATCGCCTGTCAGGTGAAACAACAGTTGACAGGAGAAGGCCACCTGCTGGAACACCTGGAAAGGAATGTTCCAGATAAACAACTTTCTAATAATCTTGTGTCTGCAGGGGAGTGATTTGTGTGTGTGTGTGTGTGTGTGTGTGTGTGTGTATATATATATATCTTCCTGTTTTGTACCTTATTTCATTTGTATTTGGTACAGAGTGTGAAGAAGACCTTGCTAGAAGGTTGAAACGTAACGTTTAGTTTATGTTTTTAAAAGATATAATATATGTCGGCCTTGGTCAGCATATTGAGTTTTTGGTAATTAAGTGTAACAAATGTGTGCTCTTGTCTTCCTTAACATAAACCTATGAATTTGACTAACGTTCAGAAGTAATAATAAAACAGTTAATAGTGATATGTAATGGGATAGTTTCATTTATCTTTTTATGTTTCATTTTTGGGATTTCATTATAAGCTGTAAAATATATACATTTTTTCTTAGTTTATTTCTTTTCCACAATCGAATTTTATAGGATACAGCATACAGATTTTCATGTATTAGGAACATTCTTGCACCACATATATATACCTTTGTATTTGAGATAATATTGCGTCAGAATCCCTAGGATTTTCAAAATAATTGTAAAATTCTCTCAAAATGAGTATTCAGTTAATACATTTATTTGACGAAAACTCCTGAAAAAGATTATAAATTATTTTCAATATTAAATTTTACAAAATTCCCTCACAATGATAATACAACTTTTAAAAGAAAACCAGCACGTACTAAAAGGTAATATTAAAATTATTTTCCAGATATAAATTTATCATCAAAAAGTAAAATAAAGTGCTCCTCTGTGCGCTGCACCACGCCATCAAGTCGTATAGGGGTGTGGGGTTAGGGCCCCACACTTTCTTGATCTCGACTGGAGCTGAGGGTGATGTGATCAGCACCACGCCCCTGGCCGCCTTTACCCCCCAGGGTTTCCTAGAGGTACCCACTTTATACGACGCTGGGTTGGCGCCAGAGCTGCTTGAACAGGTTGAAAAAGTCCCGGTTCTCCCACACCGGGGATCGAACCCGGGTCTCTCGCATGGCAGACAGACTTTTTTTATCATCAAAAAGTGCTTTTGTTATTTGGAGGAGTTGCATGATTGTGCATCGTACACCTAACGGCGAAAGAAACAGTAGGCGAATTGTCCACCACCATTTTCATTCCGTCTGTAATACACATTGTGATGTAAATGAATTGAAATAAAGACGTCAATAAGCAGAGAACAACGCCTGCTTCGAACCAACATAGTTTCATTCCTTAAAACAACACAGGATGTAGAACAAGAAAGTAATGAAAATAGCAGTGGACAATTTGCTTACCATTATCTTTGCCGTTGACTGTACCTAAGCATATCATTTTTGAAATTCATGTAACTTTAACTCCAGAAAAGTAATTTCAAAATCCAAAATTCGTATGGGTATGGCACATCATTCGAAATAGACCTAGACTGAGTTTAATTCGTTCCCCTTTTACACGCCATTTTTCAAATGACGCATACTTAAGGAGGAAGCTTTTCATCTCCAACGAAAGAAGACATCCTGCCACACACTACAGAGCCAACGAGCGGCCTCAAGCAGCCCACCTAATGAAGTGTTCCATCCCCAAAAACAAAGCCTTCGAAGACCCGGAGCTGGCGACAGAATTGATAGACCGCCTCCGACACACATCTCCATAAAGATCAAGACCTTTCTCCCCCCCCCCCCCCCCCGCGGAGGGGTGAAAGAAGATCAAAGAAGACGACGAAGCCGCATTCCGGAAACACCGGAAAATCCTACCGAGGAGCGGCCCCTCCTTAATTACCGGAGTTTTCCCGGAGTCGAAGAATGCAGAAGTTTCAAGTTCTCCGGAGATGGTTGCTACGGATTTCGAAGGCGCGGTGGGGGGACGCACTAGCAAGCGGCGAAATTAGTTCTAGTACTTTAACTAAGAAACTTTGTCTTTTAGAATACCATCGGGGTTCGAGATTCTCTATTCTTGGCGAAGAATCTTCCTTTCATTTCATGGGGGCAAAATTTCCGTGCCTTCCCCCTCATGGAAAAACAAGAGGTGTTCATAAAGTTCCCGGAATGTTCAATATTGCCGAAACAGGACCTAGCCTTTGATTTAATCAATTAATAACACGTTGGTCTGTAAGTTTTTTTATGCTTTACGCCTCTTTTGTAAATGCAAAACAATTTGGAATCCCCAAAATATCCTTAAGACAAAAGTACAGTCCATTTGACTTGCATGTAAAAGGTAAAAAGGTAAAGTGCTCCCCTGTGCTTAGCACCACGCCATGAAGGCGTATAGGGGGTACGCGGTAAAGCCCCACACTTTCTTGATCCGTTCGTGAGTGGGGGTGATGTGATCAGCATCACGCCCCTGATCGCCTTTACCCCCCAGGGTTTCCCCCAGGTACCCATGTCATTCGACGCTGGGTGGGCGCCGGGCCCGCTTCCAACGTTAGAAAAATTCCAGGATTTGAACCGGCCGGGGATCGAACCGGTTCAAATCCGGGAACTTTTCTAACTTATGTACGGTTTTGAAAATGATGGGATATTCATAAAGTTCGCGGAATCTTTAATGCATGACCGAAATTGATACGCTAAATGCCTTCGTTGTTAGGTTTAGTTTTCTTAACATAAATAATAAGTTTCCAGTGCATTTGTGCTAAGAGAACAACCTAACCTAACAAGGAAGCCATTCCTTGCTGACGTCAGAACACGAATGTTGCTAGAGTCTTGTGCGATGAGTGAGAACATCACTGGTTGCACAGTGTAATCGGGACTGGAATCCGAACCGCTGTAAATTGTACCTGCACCAAGACACAAACCCAGGACCTCTTTGATTATACAGTGATAGTAGTATAAGTAGTTTTTTGTGAAACAGAAGTAGTCGTACGTTTTTATTATTAACATTGATTACAAAAAGGCTTATGCTTGGGAATTCATTTCCTCAGGCTAAACTGTCACCAACATGGGAAAATATTTGACCTAGAATGCTATGCCTTTGTGTTCATTAGCTAATGTTATTGGCTCGTAATCAGCAAGTCCCGGATTCGATTTCTGGT
The DNA here is from genome assembly GCF_977018435.1 of Lepisma saccharinum. NCBI lineage: Eukaryota > Metazoa > Arthropoda > Insecta > Zygentoma > Lepismatidae > Lepisma > Lepisma saccharinum. The sequence continues at coordinate 3,658,348 of NC_139229.1, forward strand.
ATCGATTTATTTAAGTGTCTATAAATCTAGCAGAGGTTTGCGGGACATTAATGTTTTAGACGGGACGGGAAAAATTCGGAACTTCTTTACTAAGTCGGGAAATTTTCGATACGCTTGAGTGATTATTTTTGTATTTCTGGTATAAAAACTAACTTTTTCCGAGATGATCCAGACACTTACAATGCGGAAGACATCGAGAATTAACGACTTTTAGAAATTACCATTTCCAATTTCCCGATTGTTCGGGATCGGGAAGTCATTCCTCGAAGTCGGGATCGGGACGGGTAAGTTGTTTTTCTCCCGATCCCGGTTACGATTTGATTTGATTTGATGTTAAAATTTTGGGTGCGTCAGCACTTAGGCTATTTTGCACCCGTCACATTATACGGGGTGCAGCCCCTTATCTTTACAAATAACAACTCTAACGTTGCATAAGTAAAATCTTAAAAGCTTAAAATGTTCTGACTTCCGTTAAAAGCTGAGGCTGTAAAGAGGCACTCAGCACACACAAGGACAAAAAACAGGACAACACACACAAAATTATACTGGTCAGAGTGCCAGTCGCCAGAGCCTCGTTAGTCTTCAGTCCAGGGTGTACTACGTGGAAGTGAGGTTGACATTTGGGTGTACTACGTGGAAAATCACCCTTTACACCCCCCGGTTACGACTATTCTGGATAAAGCACATCCATAAAATCTAGTCCCGATTAATTATTTGACGATCTGAAATAGAACTGCTAGAGAATTTGTTGTTCGTTCCAGTATAATGCTACTAATATTTTTATATTATTTAGTCATCCATTTTGGGAGGGGTACGTGCACCCCGTGCCCTTCCCGCTAAATCCGCTATTGCACGTATTCAATTAATGAAAAAGAGAAGGATTATATTTCCAAGTATGGAGCATGTTATATGGCACGTCGAGAGGCTTTGAAGCGTAAACAGAAGTCCAAAATCTCTATAGACAGCTCCGTGAAAAGTGTCAAGATTAGAAAAGCAACAGTTATGCAGATTTTATTCTCAATTTTTCTTCCTGCGAGCGAGGAAAATCGTAGCTGCTTATTAATATTCCTCTCGAACCGCTGAGCATACGCTACCCATCAGGAATATCTAATTACCCGACAGCTTCTGGCGAGGGATTTTCTCGAAAAGGATTAGTCTCGAGCTCCCCGGTGCCGAGTTAGCGGGCGTTTTATCTCTTCCGCGCCCACCTGAAAACCCTATTCACCCTAGCACCGGACTCATCTGTATCGCTTCCCACAGCTGCGGGCGGTAAAAAGGAGTTTTCTAATGGCACGGTTAATGAACACTGGCCAGAGAAAAAAAGTTTGAAATGGCAGGAACGGTTTTGCATATTTCGCGCTCTGTAAGGTGAATGGACCTTATAGAAAAAGTTGGACCAGCACGCTGCCAGAAAGAATGAAATATTGAAGGATGAATTTTTGTTGGCGTCAAAGAGACTCGCCTGTCAAGAGACTTTTAATTGCTAGAAAATTGGAGTTGGCTGTGAAGTTAATCTATTTCAATTGGTTTGTCCTACTTTCGAGGGAAAAGCAGCTTATCCAACTTTAATTTTGAGTAGAATTGGTATGAGACCACTTTATGTACAGAAAGAAAAGCGTGACAATAAATTTACTACAAATACTAATATTCTATGGAGTTCTGCTCTTTCACTTTGACAAATACTATACAGGGTAATTCAAAAAGAATGGTGCAACTTTACACAGTTATTATGACGTTACCATTTATGATAAGCTGTGGACGTTTTACTAACATGACTCACATTACAAAGATTCAACATGGGAACCACGTATAATGTGGTAAACATCCAAAGAATAATCAAGTGCATGCTATGCACGAGACAGCAAGTCATTCTCCATGGTTTCGAAGACACTAACAATTCACAATTGTAACTTTGGTAAATCTTTCGGAAGGGTGAAACACGTGCATTACTACCAAAACGCATGTGGAAATGCTTTTCCACCATTGTGAGTGAATCAGTTCTTGACAGCCCCAACACACAATACACCTTCTACTGGTCACTAGCCATTTTGCAACACTGGCGATCCTGGTGGAACAGCGGCAAAGCAGCATAAGCCCACTTAGGGAGAAGAAAAAGTCCAGAGTTTATATTGATATTGATGCCTTGTCTGATTTTCTATCGTAAATAGTAACGTCATAATAATTGTGTAAAGTTGCACTATTCATTTTGAATTACCCTGAACTATTTGATGCAGGGTTAAATACCGTTTTGATTACGCTGTATGTAAAACTTCGGAATTAACGCACATGTCTGTATTCAAATCAATATGATGTAGACTTACTGGGGGATGATATAAACACAATTAAGAATAATGCTAAAATATTTTTCAAAACTGCTAAAGAGATAGGTTTGGAAGTTAACAAAGAGAAAACTAAATATATGCTTACAGGCCGAAACCAAGTGTTAGGTAATAATGAAAATCTAATTATTGATAACAAATCGTTTGAACCAGTTTCCAAATTCAAATACTTAGGAGTAATATTAACAAATAAAAATGATATTAAAGAGGAAATAAAAAGTAGGCTTAATTCAGGAAATGCATGTTACTTCTCTCTTTATAAATTTTTATCTTCCGTTTAATATCTAGGAAACTAAAAGTTAAAATATACAAAACAGTAATTTTGCCTGTAGTACGTATTATATGGATGTGAAACTTGGTTCCTTACATTGAAAGAGGAACATAAATTGAGAGTATTTGAAAATAAGATGCTTAGTAAAATCTTTGGACCTAAAAGGGATGAGGAGACAGGTGAGTGGAGAAGGTTACATAATTTAGAACTACATAATTTGTATTCATGTCCAGATATTATTAGAATAATTAAATCAAGAAGACTTAGGTGGGCAGGCCATGTGGCACGAATGGGAGAGGAAAGAGGAGTTTACAGGATTCTTGTTGAGAAACCTGATGGTAAGAGACCTGTAGGAAGGCCAAGACGAAGATGGAGGGATTTCTACTCGTACTATAGGCCGAGAACTTTATTTTGATACAGTTCTCGTGAGGTCTTCCATTCATTGACAGGAGGGGAAGGCAACAGACAGCAGGTATTTCCGATGGCGTGTGGAATATAATCTGCCTTCGAAGGGCTTGGACAATTTATTCATTTTATTTGCTTGTATTTTTCCAGGACTTGTGTAACAGCATGTTTGCACCATTTGGCAACAACAGTTCGCAGACGGCAGACCAGTTAAAGCGGGGACCCTACGAAGCTAAACCTTTTGGCCTATAAATGATCGTATAACCTCAGATCTTGCTCTGATCAGGGGCGTGATCATCTGTTGAACGAGTGTGCGTTCTACTTCTGCACTACTTGCGAAAAATTTCAGAATCATTTGTAGCAGTAGATGGGTTGAAAGGGAGATAGAGAAAGAAGGGAAAAGGGGAGAAAGAAAGTTATAAAGAATGGGAGAGAAAGAAATTTTAAAAAGAAAAAAGTTAAAAAGATATAGAGGAGGAAAGAGAGAAACAGAGGAAGAAAGAAACCAAGTGAGAAACAGAACAAGAAAGAGATACAAAGTGATTAGAGAGAAAGAAAGTAAAAGACAGAGGAAGAAAGAAAGAAAAGTGAGAAACAGAGGAAGAAGGAGTAAATGAAAATTATGAGAGAGAAAGTGAGAAACGGAAGAAGAAAGTGGGATAGAAAAGAAAAACAGATAAATAAAAATTTCATTGGATTTTTGTTATTTAGTGTCGCTTTTCTTCCGCTTTTGACTAATCACGACGATGATGATGAGTGATGATTGATTTGGTTTTTTGTACTTCTCTTTTCTGCCACTCTTGGATAATCGTAAAGATGAGTGATGGTATGGTGAAATTGATGAAGATATATCGTCTAAATCTAAAGATTTGGGAAATCGTAGATGGCTAATCCAGCCTCGAGCACTTGATAAGCGAGAGGGACGGTTATACCAGTAAGAGGGGGTACGCCCCTGTGAAATGAGAACACACGCGCATTCAATTTAAACATTTCACTTGACTGAACAGGCAGGACGAGGAAAGACGATTCCCTGCTCGTAGCGAACACTGGATGCAAAGGATTTGCAGGTACGTGCTGTTAGCGAGCACACAAACTTGACCTGTCTTGTTTGTCCTTGAAAGTGGTCAACATGCAAGTGTTGCCAGTGATACTTTATAATCATTTTAGTTTGAAATTAGCTAAGTGAAGGGTCCTCAACAATTTAGGTTAACTACATGAAAGTTTTTGTTAAAATATTGATATACAAAGGGCGTTCAATAAGTTTTGCACAGATGGTTATAATATTTTTACTAGTTGCAATATGATGATTAAATTTTAGGTGAGCATACTTTGATTGTTTGGCTAGAAGTCCATGTCACTCAATGTAGCCTCCATCTGCTGTGACGCATCTCGTCCAACGTTCTTTCCATGCCTTGAATGCACTTTGGTAAAATTCAGGTGGCTGACTTTTACACCATTGTTTCACACAAGAAATGAGGTCCTTGTCACTGTCGAATATTTTTCCTCGCAGGTGTGACTTCAGACGACCAAACAGGAAGAAATCCAAAGGAGCAAAGTCAGGAGTATAGGGAGGCTGAGGGACGACTTCCCATCCCATTTTCATGATTTTTTGCTGTGTCATCATGGCTGTGTGATGCTTGGCATTGTCATGATGGAGTTACGACGTGCTCTTCAAACCAAGAGACCGGATCTGCAAGGTAAGGTCATCAAACTCCATCATGACAATGCCAAGCCTCACACAGCCATGATGACACAGCAAAAAATCATGAAAATGGGATGGGAAGTCGTCCCTCAGCCTCCCTATACTCCTGACTTTGCTCCTTTGGATTTCTTCCTGTTTGGTCGTCTGAAGCACACCTGCGAGGAAAAATATTCGACAGTGACAAGGACCTCATTTCTTGTGTGAAACAATGGTGTAAAAGTCAGCCACCTGAATTTTACCAAAGTGCATTCAAGGCATGGAAAGAACGTTGGACGAGATGCGTCACAGCAGATGGAGGCTACATTGAGTGACATGGACTTCTAGCCAAACAATCAAAGTATGCTCACCTAAAATTTAATCATCATATTCCAACTAGTAAAAATATTATAACCATCTGTGCAAAACTTTTTGAACGCCCTTTGTATTCCATCTTCCTTAAAATCAAATTTTACATAGGAAATGTAAATGTTAACCAACCTAGGTTACGTTTTGAACAAAGGGTAACTTCCTAAGCCATTTGTAGGTGTTAATATCAATTTTAGGTTAGGCTAGCTATGTTTAGTTCCCTTAGCCTAAATAATATTTTTTCATTGTATTTATGCTAATGGAACCTAACCTAACATGCCTAACATAACCTTGTAGACATTTCTCGTCTGACGTCGGAACACAAGGTTGGAAAACTGTTCTGCGACAAGGAAGACCTGATTAAAGAATGATCAGGGGTGAGTCAGGTCAGGTCAACAGGCACCAGTCTCCACGCAAGTTGGCTTATCACTGGCAACACTTGCATGATGACCAGTTTCAAGGACAAATAAGACAGGACAAGTTTAGGTGTTCGCTAAGAGCACGCACCTGCAAATCCTTCCGTAACTGTGTTCACTGAGAGCACGTGTTCGATACGAGCACGTTCGCTAACAGCACGGCACCGGAAAAACATAGGAGATGTTCGTTACCTGTAGCCCTGTTGGAAGATCTTGTCATTGGTGGTCCTCGCTTCGACGGGCTCCTAATCTGTAATAAAACGCAACTAAGGGGCGTACTCCGTTATCCCCAACACTACCCTACGTAGTCCCGATCACTTTCTACTCGTAACTCTCCTCTTTTCCTTTTGCTTCGACTAATTGGGAGCTCTGTCGCAATTACTACTTCTGATATCAAATTGAAGGCACCTAACAGCTCACCCGGACTATTTAACTGGAATTTGAACTTTGGATCGCTAAAACCGCCGTTGACTAGATCGCGTCCCTTGTCAACGGCGTTTTACAACTCCACTGAAGGTCGCTGGCGTGATTTGCTTTTAAGGAGCTCTTTTCCAATGCTTCAGCGGGACCCTTTTTTATAACATGATTAGATTATTTATTTACGACGCCCGGGGTTCTAGGTTCGAATCATGCCTGCGGAGTGATACGATATTCACAAAGAGTAAGCATCCTCCAGACCGGATCCCTGGTGTCGTGGCATGCTGTGCTAACCACTCGTCCACGGAAATGAACAGAGAAAACTATTAAGAGAAATGGAAGAAGACGTGGAGTTGAAGAAAATGAAACAAGGAATGAAAAATGAAAAGAAGGAAAAGAAAGAGAATCTTAGTAGCCATCATCTAGGGCCATCCACTCTTGAGGACACAACGAACGAAATTCTGTGTCGTCGTCACCAGCTTTCATGCTGTTGCTCAACCAATGTCCAAAAGCGAATTATACGCTCCGTACTAAGAAGACACACCACTTCCTCAACATCGTAGAAGGCGTTGCTAAAAATCAATGAAAGTTTTGCCAGCGATACAACCTACCTTCCTGACATAATTCAAAGTTACATAAGCCGCCCCGAAGAAACTGAAGCGTTCGATTCTTGATGGCCGCGCCGTCATGGTGCAATGCGGTAGCGGTGCCCGAGGGGTCCCTAACGTCACACGCTCCATGATAAATGATTTGCTCCTCTCAACCTTGGAATAAACTTGTTGGTCCCTCGTTGTATCCGAAAGGGCTTCCGCCAGATAAACACAGGCCGGCGCGGACGATGAAAGATTTCTTCCTGACGCTCATGTGATCACGACGACAACCGAGATGCGACTCATCCATCTATCAGAGCGTCGAGATAGCGTCTTCTCTTCGTTTGGTCCATGCAGCTTCCTCCTCTCCCACCCCGTCCTTTGCTTTCTACCAATGTTTTTAAGAAGACCGTTTATTGATAGTTGCGGGAGCGAACTTTGACGGCAAAGCCTTTGCTCTTCCCAGTGGTAGAATTGCAGAATTGTTGCCACAGATGCATCTTCACGTAGTTATTTTTGCGTGACTGCAAGTTACTTTCGAAATTAATTGAAAATACACGCTGGTTCTGGTTTTCGTCGATCCCAAAAAAATTAACAATATCATTCCGATGATAAAAATAATATTTGATTTCCTTAGTCTCAAAAACCTATAATTCGATACCAAACAGAATACAGTTGCCTCATGGCAACGATGAGGATGGGAGGTAAAAGGTAAAGTGCTGCCCTGTGCTTTGCACGACGCCGTGAAGGCGTATAGGGGATGTGGAGTTAGAGGCCCACACTTTCTTGATCACGGCCAAGGTTGGAGGTGTGATCAGCACCACGCCCCTGACCGTGTTTACCCCCGGAGTTTCCTCCAGGTATTCACTCTATACGACGCTGGGTGGGCGCGATACCCTTGTGGAGGGACGTTCTGGCTCACGTCCCACTATAAACTGTAGTGACACTCCCGATTAGCTTGTATGTGCCCACGGCGGGACTCGAAGCTGGGAACTTCGATGGCGAAATCAGAAGTTGACCATTTAACGCGCTCATTCACCGGTTATGGAATTTTAGGGAGCTTCGAGACCCAAGCGACTAGCGACGCGTCTCGCTAGGACCGTTTTCTAGATGTCGTGCATCGTGTCGCCTCGGTCTGTTGTTCGCGAATGCGAGGTGAATGTTTTGCTTTAGACTGAAGGAGCCCGTGTCGCTAACTGCTTTGTTGTGAAATTCCTGCGTCGCTTGTCGTATGTCGCATATCACTTGTCGCGTGTCGCCTACCACATGTCGCTTTCTTATTCTGTCTTTTTAATCATTACGCAACAATGACATTGGATCGGATATTTCAAAATGATATTCTTATCTTGTTATCTATCTTCTATGTATACAAAAATGGATGTATGTGTGTATAATGTTTGTTCTGGCATAACTATCGAACAGTGTTCGGAAAGTTACTTTTAAAAAGGTAACTATTTAAAGTTACAGTTACTCATTTTAAAAAGTAACTCAGTTACAGTTACCTGTACTTCAAAAGTAACTATAAGTTGCTTTTACAGTTACTTTCTGCTGAAAATTTTCTTGCAACCAAATTATACAAATCGATCATTAATTGTAATAAAATATTTTGTAAAGAGTAACATGTATTTTATTTTAGTTACTGGTACATAGTATAAATCTTCGTATATTTATATTTATTACAAAATAAAGTGCTCTCCTGTGCTTTATGCCACGCCATGAAGGCGTATGGAGGTGTAGAGTTAGAAAACCACACTTCCTTGATCATGGACGAAGGTGGGGGTGATGTGATCAGCACCACGTCCCTGGCATCCTTTATCCTCCAGAGTTTCCTCCAGACACGCACTTTATTCGACGCTGGGTGGGCGCTGGAGCCGCTTCAACAGGTGGAAAAAATCTCGGTTCTCCCCCACCGAGGATCGATCCTGGGTCTCTCGCGTGGTAGTCAGGCACCCAAATGACTTTTCTTTTTTTAAGGAATAGCGATATGCGGTAGTGTCCCCCGTTATTCACATCTTCTCAATTTTCACGTATGTCAATTTTCTGTATTCTTATTGGAACAAACACAAACATCCATGTCCGAAACAAACTAGAATCCAGAACCCCTGACATATAGTGCGTCGTGCTAACCACTCCGCCACGGAGGTTGACCTGAGCTACTGCGACTTAAACAGTTGTATTTATTATCATTGTTCTTCTTAAGGAATGTTCATTGGAGTGAGGGGGGATTCTAGAAACTGTATAGAAAGAGAGAGAGATATCACTCACGTAGAATATTTTCTAAGAAGGGAGGTCTGTTTCGCATAAAGGGCGCGTCAGAGAAAAATAAATTTGTTGTACAATTTCAAGCAGTGACGTATCAAGGGGTGGGCTAAGTGGGCGATCGCCCGGGGATTCGCGCCTGAAGGGGCCTCGCTTCGCGTCCCATGGGGCTTATACGAAAAATGTAATAAATAGAAATTAGAAAATAAGATGGAAAAGGCAATAATGAAATTGGGCGCAATAAAATATCTGGCTTTAAATTCTAGTTAAACGTTAAATTTGAATCAATACGTCAAAACGGGCAGGCAGGCAGGAGGACTCAAAACCTAAGAGTAGGGGGGGGGGCGAAATAAGTAAAAATTATTGTCGTATTTCTTATGTGAAACATTTACTAAAAACTCACGATACCTTGTGTGGATATTTACCCATTTATTACTTATTTTAATAAATGGCACTTATCTCGCCCAGGGCCTCACGATATATTGCTACGCCACTGGAAGCAAGTGTTGGGTATTTAAATGCTTGCGTTGCTTTCAGCTTCCGGAGAACAGAGAAATACATTTTGAAAGTGAGTAAAATTATTAAATAACGTTTTCGTCAGTAATTTAGTATTATTTAAATATGATCATTTGCTGATGTATCCCTGGAGATTTTGTACAGATTCACATTGATATTAAAGAATGGATGGGAGCCTCGCGATATATTGTTACGTCATTGATTTCTAGTGTTTATGAACCAGAAAATAATAAAAAATATAATGTGGTAGCCTATAATTGTGAGTTATCGATGAAGGTAACGAAGTGAAAATGGCATTTTAAACTTACCCCTTCAGTTCTCTCTGAGAGGATCACATAAACAAGCTAGGGTCTTCCTGATTCGTTAGTTTGCCACTTGAGTGTTGTAATTCACTGTTGTATCAATAATAATGGTGAGATCTGTTGTCTCTGTTATTTCAGGAAAATGGGTTCTCATTTAAATCTTAAACGAATAGCACTTACCAAAATATATTACTTTTTCAAAATGTCCAGAAATGCTGAATAACCATAAATAAGTGAATTCTAACCAGAAATATTTTTACTTCCATTTTTAAATTATCAGGAACTGGGTTGAATGAAATCACGTGGAAACAATTACTTTGTTTTCCATTCATAGGCGCATTTGCTAGCTCCCGTCTTCTTCAGTTTCGTTCATACTACCAGTATCGTTGAAATCTTTCGTTAAAACACTGAAATATTGCAGTTTCAGTTTTATCCAATATTATAGCAAAGGGAAAAAACTATCGGATGCTGCTTGCAAAGGGGGAAGTTATAAGGTCACAGAGGAACAAACTACAGAAACAAGAGGCATTTCACAGCACACAACTGACAATGGCAAACTGTCAGCAATAGGAAGGAATTCTCCTCCTAGAAGCTTATCTTCTCGCTTCTGGGAAATCCACCCTTCTTCTGAGGTGTGCATATCGCTTTGGAATTCAGGTCTACCAAACGAAAGATGAAACATATGATAAACCTTGAAATTCCTGGCACCTGGCTGGAGTCTACCGACTGAACACCTCCAGGAGACAAATTTAGTACAACCGCTTTCTCTTTTCCTCTTCATCTATTGTTTGTGAGAATTAATGTATCGAAGGATGGGCTTTTACTAGGGACGTTCAATATATAAGTTTCCCTGTACTATAAAATATTATATAAAGCAATGCCATTAAAAAGAAGCACATGGTTGACAAGCGCCATCCTTCGTCTACAAGGAACAACAATCGATTCGTTATCAGACGTGAAGGCGCATGCGCTCAAGGGCGAAAAGTAAATGCTTGTTCGGAAAACGCGGGCTCGCGTCATAAGGAGTTCAGAAGCATGTATGCTAAGGGCGTTCTGCTTATGGACTTTTTGCATCGAGGAAGAACAATTAATGCTGACCGTTATTGTCAAGCATTGGATAAACTGAAAAACGCAATTCGACATAAGCGACCAGGTCTCCTGTCAGCTGGTGTCATTCATCTTGACGATAACGCTCGCCCCCACTCAGCAGTGCAAACACGACACAAAATTGAAGAATTGGGGTGCCCCACCCTCCATACAGCCCCGATGTAGAGCCGAGTGATTTCCATCTTTTTTCGGTGTTAAAGTCTGAATAACAAGGTTACCGTTTCGAAACAGATGAAGAAGTGAAGCGGAATGTGAGAATAGTGCTCAATAGCCAGAGCCCTGATTTTCTTGTAAAGGGTATGGGCAAATTGGTGCAACGGTGGGACAAATGCCTGAATCTCTATGGGGATTATGTGGAGAAGTGAGGAAGGATCCTCCTACACATGTATGTATAGTTTTCTAATGTATCTTAAAAATAACATTTTTTACAGCATACGGAAACTTATATATTGAACGACCCTCGTATATCACAGCAGAAACTAAATTCCGGCTCACTTTGAGTCCTAAATCACCAATAATTTATGACACTTACATAGCAATTTAAGTGTCGTAAAGTAACTGTAAAAGTTACTGTAGAAGTAACTATCAAAACGTTACTTCTATCGTAAAAAGTAACTCAGTTACAGTTACTTACTTTTAAAAGTAACTAGTTACAGTTATATTTTCTCAAAAAAAGTAACTGTTACTTGCAACTGAGTTACTTGTAACTAGTTACATCCAAACACTGCTATCGAACGCCTGAAGCAATTTCAACCAAACTTGGTACACGTATGACTTACAATCTGGAAAGAAATACTGTGGGGGTAAGACACCCCTGGCACTCCTAGGGGTGGGGGAGGGAATGGGTGACATGAAAAAATAATGGAAAACGACCGATATTAGTGTGGAATCCATAGCTTTCGGGCTCGCTAAGATGAATAGTAGCACTCCCAATGCCGTTCAATTTATTTATTCTTGCTCCTGGAGGTGAAACTAAAAAAATTGTTTATAATCAAGTTTTGAGTTAATTTAATATTATAGTGAATTTGTAAAATATTTTAGTTTATAATTTATATACTGTACTTATACTTTTAAATACCTGTAAAGAGAATGTTATATTTTACACTATAGTTAGAATTCATTATTTTCCTGTCTAATAGAAGATTGGGATAAATAAATACCCTGGCAACGCCGGGCAATCAGCTAGTCTTTCTTACAGAATTTAAATCAGTCTTTGTGTTTTCGGTTTGGTGTGCCACTGACGTGGAATTAAGCAACACACACAATGAGATGCAGGGAAGAGAGTGTTTCAGGATGTAGGTGTCCTATTTGTTTTGCCGGTGACTGTACGAACTAGTCTTGCTTGTCTGAGACGAAAAGCAAGATTAATTCCTAAAATTACGTACACAACAGAGGAAGTCATGTTTTCTGTAGACTGTGCGCCAACATATTCTGTTTACTGTCGCAACGATACCAATTCTTGTTCTCTGCCTCTAGTCTAATTGTCTTTCCCCCATACACCCTTCTCGCGATTTCAATTTTCCTTAACTACGGGAAAGCAAGATAAGTGCTTTGCTGCCTTGGTTCCTTCACAAGGAAGGGCTTCATTTCCCGGAAACAAGGGAGGGAGGGGGGGGGGCAGAAGGGGCAGGAGCGTTCCGATTTTTCCACGGTGTTTATTTCTTTTTTCGCTTTTCCTCCCGTTTCTTCTTCACGCTTTACTTTTTCCCATTTTTACCGCCATTCCCCCGAGCGCCATTTCATAACTAATAACACAATCCTGTCTCATAGGATGTGTCATCAAACGCGTGGAAAGGCTATATCGCTGGACGAGGTCGAAGAAATGATTGAACGCCGCGATATAACGGTTTCTTGTTGCGAGGAGGAGGAGACGCAAATTGAACTCGAAATGCTGGATCTTGTCTTCCTCTACTCTGCGACGGTTGATTTTTCCACGTCACTGCTTACGTCACACCCATTCACAGTGAAAAGTTGAGGAAGATTCCTCCTTAGCGGAATGAAATTCGTCTCCACTTGATTGCACAGTAAGGTAACGTTATTCCTAGCGCTTGCGACATGAGAATACACCAGAAGATCAGAGATAAGGCTCAGCATGTTCTCGATCTCGACAGCAGGTATTGTTTATGTTTGTGTTTCGTTTATTTTACGTCTCTTTTCTGCCTCTTTGGCAAATCGAGACGACGAGGACGAGTGATGATTAGATGAAGTTGGTGAGGCTTCCGAGCCGGTTTGTGAATGGATATAAAGACCACTAATTATATTAAAATAGCTATCATATCATTCTTTTGCTTCACACATTTCTACATATTTCAATCGACACTACATATTTTGTGGCAATTTTACTCAATATACCGGGTGATCCGTTTGAGATGTCAGAAAAGTAAACCTTGATACACAAGAGGTTAATGTACGTATCTCCGAGCAGCTTGTTGTAATATAAGCAGAAAGGATGTAAGTTTCGAACGAGTAGAGGTTTACAGACTTCAGCCACATGGCTGCGCTACTGTGCATGGTAACGAAGGTGGTGATCACGTCACAACAGCGCACACAGTATGTCGTCTGGTATGCGACATTTCCGAGTATTACATGCATGGTACTGCCGCCATGCAGCTGAAGTCAGTAAAGCTCCACTCATTCGAAACTTACATCCTTTCTGCTTATATTACAACAAGCTGCTCGGAGATACGTACATTAACCTCTTGTGTATCAAGGTTTACTTTTCTGACATCTCAAACGGATCACCCGGTACATATGTTGAAAGTTTCAAATGACCTCAAATCTGTTCACGAGTATGAGTATCGTGGAATATGTGATTTAAAAACTAAATAGGTCAAAAACAATATGTATTTTTAAGATACGCTAAAACTACAAAACTACTGGCTATAAATGGGTGTGTGAATGGAATGTAACTGTGTTACAACCAACTAGTAACTTCCAAAAACTGTTCAACACAACTTCGATTTCAGTCACAACGTTATTGACCTGTCCAATGCGGTGTTTCTCTACTATATTGACCATCGTGTGTGGCGAGCTGTATAATCATCCCTTACACCTTGACAAGATTTTGAAAGACTGATCACAGTAAAAAGAACATGAGAGAGAGAGAGAGAGAGAGAGAGAGAGAGAGAGAGAGAGAGAGAGAGAGAGAGAGAGAGAGAGAGACTTTAAAACTACTTACCAAACTTGACTCGTCCGGTGACGCTAGGCTTAACAATAGGACGCTAATGACAACAGTCATCTTGGCTGGAAGACAAGGGAGAGACATGTTAATGAACTGTAACAGCAAAGTGATTTAGTAAGCATTGTTTATTTTCTAACATAATACTAAAATACTAAATCAATTAGTTCGCCAATTCCTAAACCTGCACGAAGATTACCTCAAAAGTTTGATAATTTGTTGCAATTTCGGTATTTAATATTGACGAATGAGCGATCAGACCACAAGTGGTGTAATTCTACTTTTTATTGGAAGGGAGTTTCATGTATAACTTATAAGTGCGTAGTATTAACATTTCAGTGCTAGAAGTAAGTATCTCCTAAGTTTCAAATTCTTGCTCTTAGAGGCGCCACTATGTTTGTGCTCCAACAGTTAGACATAATACTCAGTTATCTAAATGTTCCTTTTCCTCAAAACTATCTTATATGGAGTTAGTTACTTGTGTTCTGAACCCATCAGTATTTTATCACATTAACAACTACCAAATCTATTTATAGAGGGTTAGTCAAGATCTGTACACCCTTAATATTTGAGTGCAGCCACATAAATATTTCAGAATTTGTGCGGGTTAGGTATATGGTTCAATTGATCAAATACATTTATTTATGTATATGTGTATAAGTCGTGCGTGCACTTGTGAGTGATCGAGTGCATCGGTATTTCATAAAAAAATATGGTGATATCATTCAAGATTAATTTTTCTCATACATATTCTGTATCAAAGTTGATATTTATTTATTATTTATTTTAGATACTTTGTTAGTGATGCACTGATTTGAAATCCAAGAAATCTAAGGAAACTCTGATATAAGATTGGTCTCGTTTTGGTTTTATACTCCCGGATTTCCATAAGCAAGAAACAGTTTTTAATGAAGAACTCAAGATATGAAACGAAAATCTATTGAATCCGCATAAAAGTATGCAGTAGCCAAATACAATATTACCTGAATTTGGTAAATATTTTTAAACAGGGATTTCCATTTGCACACCCTCATTATCTTTGTGTTTTTCATACACAGTGAAGGTGGTATTTCGAGAAGAAAGATTTTTTTTCGCAATTCATATATTCTCGCTAGTCAAAGATATTTCTGTTTAGTTACCAGTGAGTCATTAGATAGATTGGACAGCTCTAAATGATTTAAAACGTCCCTCACATTATAATATATAATGGCATAATTATAAAAATGCAAAAAAAATTGAATCACCTAATAGCGTGAAAAAGAAATAAGTAAATAATTCTACTATTTCTGTATTCAGTGAACTTTCTAGCTAATAAATATTTCAATTTTTTAAAGTTTTGTGACTGAGCCAAATATATTCATTTATTTAATTTATTATGTATTGCTTAGTTTCGTGTTTAATATGCATGATGATATATTTGTGTTGTTATCAATTTCTATTTTGTTATATTTCGCGAAAATGTTATGTTGATTTAATATGATGTAAAATGTGGCGCAAAAGTAATCATCCTGTTTCAACTGACCTTTATTTTGACATCTTGTTTTTTATATCAGTAGTGTTTTGTCAGTTAAATAGAAGATACTCACGAAATTTATTGTGTGCGAAAATGAATAAGTATACCACACAAGGAAATGTGATAATATTTTTAAGGAATAATCTATCTGTAATCTTGCCACAACGAGGATTTAGACGACATTTTTCCAATCGTCCAGCGCCTTCGCCGCAAGCCATTCGACGTGTTGCTTCCTTTGGGGATATTTGAAGTCATTGGTTTATGTGAATAAGCCAGAGACGTTGCAGCAACTTAAGGACAATATTCAGCATGAAACTGAAAACATTTACCCGCAGATTCTTTCCTACATCATGGAAAACGCAATAAAAAGAGCCAAAATTTGCATCAATTCGAATGGTGGTCATTTATTGGATGTTATCTTTAAAAATTGAGGACATAAAACTTACAAATATCAATAAAAGTTTAACACAAAAAGACCTCCTTTGTTTAATTTAAAACCCAAGCTATAGGCTAAGAAAATCAGGTGATGACTTTTGCGCCACCTTGTATAACTAATTATGATCACATTGTTGATAATGTAAAATTACGATGTATAAATTTCTATATACATTTTGAGCATAGCAACGGAAAAGAAACAAAGGAATATATATTGATCGATATAAATGGGAATTTTAAGTAGTAACGTCCGAGTTTTCATTGAATTTATCAAACTGCAAGCAGATTTGGATAAAGGGAAATACTAGGATGTTTCGTTGAAGCAGAAGGCTTGCTTCAGTTTCCAAACAAACTATTTTCTTGGCATTCTAAGTACCACACGGGGTCAGAAATCTGGTGAAGTAGAACTTGCGTCACTATCCCGCAAAGAGTTAAGCTGGAACAAGTTCTTGTAATGTAATGGAGATGTCGTTTCTTCATTCCAATTAATTTTTAACCTAATCTTTCTGCCAGTTTCATTGGGTATGAAGGGAATACGTCCTTAATACTTGCTATTTCGCCTCGTGACATTCGCTTGCCACTAAATCTTAACTTGAATGGAATAAATAAAACTTAAATGACAGAAGAGAAGCTACCACCTCGCTGAAAAGCTGAATGCTCAGTGGGTCAGAGGACATTAAGAGCGTGGAGAAAAACGAGTGCATAAACTTCCAACGGCCAGATTAATGAGCGCTTAGCGATTGGGCTATTATTTAGCAATTCTGAATAGTGTAAAGGTTAATGTCCCGCTGGAAACCCCCTCGTGGGGGCTGAGTAATGGCCCCCTTTATTGGCACAGAGTTGGCATTCTAGCTGGTGAACCCAATTACACCCTGTTGTCATTCCAGAGCGACCAATCACTCCCCTGTCATTGTTGAAGGATTGTGAAATAGCCAATGTGTGTAATGGAGTCGTCAATGGGGCATTATAGCCTGTCGTCATCATGGCAGAGTGTGACGTTTGGAGCTTTGCGAATTAAACAATTTGAAATGTATCGTGAACGTAAACTTCCCCTTTACAGTATAGTTAGTACCATGGAACTGAGAAGGGGAAGGAGCAAGCATCGCGCGATTTTTCTGAAGCCGGGTCACGTGACAGAACCGGAGAAGCCGGACCAAAACATTCGAAGACGCCGTAAGAAAGCATGGGATTTTGTGTACTTTTGAATTAGATTTAGGAAGCAATGGTGCCTGCTCAGCACACGGCTGTACTAACAGAAGCGACAGGAAACCTGAAGGAATAATATTCCATAAGCAAATAACGCTAGTTATAGTCTGTTTTGTAGGATTTAAATGTAAAGTAAACCTCGAGTTTGCCTTTGTAGTTCGAGCCTACTTCCATGCTCCTTCCAGCCGCGTGCGCTTGCAGCAGCCGATGCGATGTTCTTCTGTCTGTTGAAGTCATTGGTTGAAGTAGATGCGGCCATCTTACGCAGACCATAAGCTCCGCCCACTGGCTTCAAAACAAAAGCAAGGAGTGATACGAGACTGCAGGCATCTGGTTAGTACGGTCATGAACGCTTTTCGGTTCTAACCATCCCAGAGGAGTTGTCCGTCGCAACCCAGAAGTGTCCGTGACTGTACAAGTCAATGTTCGGCATTATATTGCACCAGAAGTAGCACACACGTAGGGTTTCATGAAAGAGGTGGAGGGATCGAAATGAGGCCAATATCGTGACTACTATATCTGCAGCAAATGTAGACATTTATACAGAAATTCACATGTTAAAATATACTGATCGCAGGCCCGATTGGCGGCTGACCTACATAGCTCCATCTGTCCACCAATCGTCTTCGGAGGTGTGTGTCTCGATGAGTATCAACAACCTCGGTTGCGAAGTAAAAGCTGTAGGGGTAACATCGCTCTCCCGTTACAACGTTGCCAAACGTACGTCTGCTTTTGTCAGTTGCTTTTACAGAGGTTGTTTCCGATCTATGGTGACGATTTCAAACGGCACCTACCTTACGAGAAACCATGTCGCCACCATCGGGAGTGCTCTATTTGATGTCCCTGCATCTTTGCCATTGCCCGACAGCGAAGTTTCCGCTGTAGGAGACTGGCACGAAGTGTAGTCATGCCCAGCCTCAACCACTCCTCCTGACAGGCTTTCCATAGCCTTTCAATGGTGCGGGATCTCCTGTGGGACAAGGCTCGTAGGCCGAAGACGCAAAGGTCCATCGGTGAAGCATCATGTGACCTCACTGGCACGAATTCCAGTTTATTCTGCCATTTCTTGGAGGAAGAGGCGAGTTGAGCGAGATGTGTGACTTGACACCTTGTCTTGATGCACCCACAGACGACTTTGGTCCCTCCCGTAGAGGTGGGGAATGACATGGCGATAATAATTGGAATTAACCTTCGTATTTTTGGCAACACGATGTATGGTCAGCTTCCCATTATACGAGTATCCAGCAATGATCATGAAACCTGTATTTGCTTCTTTGTACAGTGTTTGGGTGTTTTGTGTACTAATTTTCCGTTCTTTGTGTACCGTTGTACACCTTTTCATCCAGTAACGGCTTCTCCGTTTTACAGTGCGTTTGGCAACATGCTGTGTATCCGACGCTCATTTGTTTTCTACGGCCAGGCTCTTTGGGTGCCTTGTGACTCGAAAATGCCCGATGTCAGTCGAAGAGAATTCAACTGATCGCTGATTCGTTGTTTCCCAGCCGCCAGATGGAAATGTGAGCGGTATAGACACCTCTTGTGACGGATCTGTTTAAACCGTTTGAAGAAATAAGACTAATAAGGGATTGATCCCATTTTACAGGTATTCCAATTTCTGATGATATTTTTTGGATCTCTATTCAGATTACATTTGCAAAGGGTTAGAAACTAAACTGACGACAATTTCAGAGTATTATATTAGATAAAAATGTTCTTAACAAACTTTTAACATAAAATGCGTAGTTTAGGAAGGGAGTTGAGCACATTTAGACCCCGAGAAATGTGTAAATATTTAGTTTTTGCCACAAAATAATTCTGGGCAATTGCTAATGTGTTGAATTTGGTAAGAATCGGTCCATATTTTTGAAGATGGATACGAAAACTATCCAATTTCTGCTCCCTCTTGTCTAGGTAGAATAATGTTTAGTTAATTCATTATTGGAAAATAATCATCCTTGGGATTGTTTTTGGTGTCAACTATTTTTTTATGTTTAGTATACAAGCAGCAACATCGCTTCTTCACCTAACTCCATCTTATCTAAGTAATGTTTGAACTAATTTCTTGTTCACACAGAAAAAATCAGAACAGAGAGATTTCATTTAGTGTTTCAATTATAACTTTATTTCATTATTATTATCAAGACCAATATTTAATACTCAACCGGAACTTGTGTCATAAAATCTATCATCGAAACTTAAAAGTTCACTTACGTATTTAGTTTAGTGCCTGCACAAGGCATTACCTTATATTCAGTACATAGTTAGCAATACTTGGCTACATAATAAGAGTTTTGCCGATGGCGTAGTGTAGTCGCCTTGTAATCAAGGGAACCCGGGTTCGATACCCGGTAGAGGCACATAGTGGTTCGGATCCCACTTTAAACTGTACGTCCAGTCCCGATTAGCCTTACTGTGCAATGGACTTAAAACACCAAATCAATCAATCAATCAATATGTAGGACGTAATATCTTGCGTAGTGAAGAGGTAATGATTGTTCTAAGTCAATTACGCGCATCATTCAACTTCGAGTAACCTTTCGTTCGAGGTTCACCAGTGATAAGAGAAAGTCATTTCTCGCCGGTGCTCAAAGCCGCATTTGAATACATCCCTTTTGAAAAGATAAGGATATTTTCTCTGCTTGTTTTAGTGCATCTACTATACACGCCTAACGCCTGTATTGCATCGTTAATCTAAGCTTCCTTCTCAGGGGAACAGCATGATGTCAACTTCAGTTTAGTGCGTCCACTATACACATTCGAAGTGCAGAAACTCGGGGTACATGGTGGTGCTACGCTCGGATGAATGCCCGACCCGCAGCTTGCATTACCCTCAGCTCTAACCATTCCACTCATTAGGCTTCTGCTAATTGCCTTGGATATCGAAATTTAACACCGGAACACCGTGTTGCGACCAACTCCCACCCCTCCCCGACTGTACGAAGGGCCTTCATTTCCCAGCTCTGTTCCACTTAATTTCCTTTCAAAGCATAAAAAAAATGTCTTTTTCGGTATGTATTTTTCGTCCATTCGCTTGTATCTTCTCTGATCTGAGCATTGGTCATCGTTGGAAGTATCCATATATTGTAATTTTCTCTATTTTGCACAATTTGCTTGGTCTCGTTATCAAAATTTCGATTTAGATAGAAATAACATCCAATAGCAATCCTTTCTCCGATATCCGTATTCCGCTTTTATAATTTTACTTACTGGACTCCACTCCCTACACAGTCCTTTCTTTGCTTCGTACTTAATTTTGTCGATTTAGATACACTACACAGGGTGTCCGGGCTAGAGGTGTACTAATATTACTATTTATAATGCGAAAACTACGCCTTATATTGTCTCGTAGTGAAGTTCAGTCCATAGACCATCGATCCCGGATTCCAGTAGTCAACTTGTACGATCAATAGCTGTTGAGAAACTTTGTGGCCTCCGAGATCCCCAGATTTGAACCATTAGATTTTTTTAATGGGGCTTCATTAAAGAGGTTGTGCACAAGAGGGAAGTTCACGATTTGGGTGATTTGAGACATCGTATCGTTGCGCTAATAACGCCTCAAATGCTGCTCAACACTTGGCTTCAGCTTGAGAATCGTTTGGATATCTGTCGAGCTATGGCGCTGGTAGTTTCAGAACATAATCATCTATTTATTTTCATATATTGCTATGTATTGGTAGGATAGACTAAATTACATTTTAACATGTTAACATGTTCACTTCAGTTTCAATTTCACTGCATCTTTCACCTCACGATCCATATTTGAGGGCGTACTACCACAGACAAATGACGGTGATACGTGTACTACTGAGTTTCGAGCGTATAACGATCGTTTGAATGTTCGAGCGTTATTCGCTCGAGCGTCATCCGTGCGAACTATTAGACGATCGAGCAAGAAGGCCTCGATGGAGCACTCTAGTGGCAACATTGAGGTGTACCAGCGTACATAAAAAACTTTCTGAGTTACGTTGTACAAAACTGGGACAAGAAAGTTAATAAACTTTACAATTGCTACAAGATATACGTGTATTTTTGTATACCTCTGGCCCGGACACCCTGTATTACTGTTCTGTTCATTTCAATCAACCTTTATCTGTACCATTCCTTCCCCTACATATCCTGCTCCTTTATTTTCCATTAACTAATGCATTTAGTGTATTTGCAAATATTCCCCGTGTATTTTTATTTCTGAAATTCTATTTGACATCCTTCCTTTTCTTCGCAGTCTGAAAATTTATTATAAATTGAGTTTGGTAATTTCCTGCATTACTGTCTATATCTGTTTGACTTTCTTTGGTATATTTTTCACATTACAATATCTGTACTAATTTTGATTTGTCTGTTTTTCTCCTTATTTTACGTCTCCCATTATTTGGTAGCTTCTCAGCATTTTTCTCAATCGCCTCGCTTGCATTATATATTGATAGTATTTTATCTGTTATAATTGTTTAGGTGTGTTCATTTTTGTATACTGTAATTGTCTAATTTATGTACCCTTTCTCCACTTTGATCTACAAACACCTCCATAAAACAGATAGTATGTCTGTAATATATGTGTAGTGAACAGTGCCTTCAGACAGAAGGAACTGGCACCACTGTTAACGGAAACATGACCGACAGTAAACGATCCTTGTAACAAACATCTTTGCTTGTAACTTCTTGAGTTCTTGTTATACTTCGTGTTGTACAATAAAGTACGTTGTTAAGTTAACGTTAGTCTTTAGTAAGACGACGAGGCAATGTCTATTTTCAATATTCAGCCACCACATGCTTGTCACGAACTAGCAGACTTTTCTATAGGGTTCCTGCTTATATAATAACCTCTCTGCAAATATTGACATTTTCTTGTCAGAACGCAGTTTTCGAGAATCGTTAAGAATGTTCGTGTAACTTAATTTTTTCTGTGCCATCTTAATGCCTTGTTTTGTTGTTTTCTTGATGCTACAGTTTCAGTATAAAATGGTCTTTCAGTACTGTATATGAAACTTTAAGTAAATAAATAAGGAAGTAAGTTACTCTAAAATAATATAAAGCTAATGACATTTGAAGTTAGTCAATATTTTCATAAGGCGAATTTAATTATATTGCTCCTACACCGAGCACGTATTATATGCACTTAAATTGACTTTATATTGAAATTCCAATTTCCTTTATTTTCATGGCTTCATGTTCTATTTTCCATCTCTTTCTAGTGGAGATGATGTGATCAGCACGACGCTCCTATCTCCTTTACCCCTACCCCAAGATACTTAACGATATGAGGCTGGGTGAGCTACAGAGCAGCTTACCCGGGGACGTAGTCAGAAGAGATCAGCGAGATCACTCACCCGGAAATGAAACCAGGGTCTCCTGCGTGGTAGTCAGACACCTAGCTGATGAACGGCAGTTCTGAAAAATAGTATTTTTCCTACGCTAAATTCCACGATAGTTCACGACTCTCTTCCAGAAATTGGTAAAATAATGTTTCACTGTTACGTGAAGGCTGAACCTTCGCTGTTTATTGCAACAAGCCATGAAGGCTCAAAGAAAGGCACATTTAGGATATCGGCCATTGCAGAGGTGATTTGATCAGCACCACGCTTCGGACTCCTTTATTCCCATGTACCTCATTTTATCAGAGGTTGGGTGAACCCCAGAACGGCCTTACGATGGTGTGAAGAATTCCCATTTGAGATCATGTGCCCCGGGTAGCAGACAGATTCCCTAACGACTTGATCATCATGGCCCCTGCCGAACCGCAATAAAAATTTGCAATGATCATTTTCGTAAGAAAGTGCAAAAATCTAATATGGCAAATTTACTTCATAATGTAGAACGACATGAGTTTGTGACGATCGCACTTTTTTGTTGTCAAGTAACCCATATCTCGTAATACAAAGATGGCAGCCGATCACGTGACCAGTCATGTCATACATTCTCTCATTTCACTCTCTCTCTTCTTTGCAAGGGCTGGACCCTCCGATGTGTCGCGTTTGTAATGTTTCTTAAAGTGTTCGGCATATTCTTGTTGAATGTGCTGACTTTGCTTTCCTCAGACAAACTTTTAATCTTCCCAGCTGTTGGTCATCCCTGTTGGGCGATGACTTCAGTGATTTCTCAAATGTTTTTTAGATTTTGCCTCTTCCGCTGTCTGTGAGGAAGCTTTTAGTACATTCTGACTTTCTAATGTGTTGTTAGTCTTGCGCAGATCTTTACAACCTTGCACTTTTTACACCCTTCGATTGAACTTCTTTTAAGATAGAATTTTTGGTAAGGGGATATTTCCCCGAATATATTGAAGGGTGCCTTATTGGCCTGAAGTGTCGACGCTTCCAACAATTTTAATTCATTCATTCTCTTTTTAACCTACTCTTGTGATGCCAAGATAGTGGTGGTTATCCTTCTCATAGATGGCGGGCGAGTGATAATACAAGGATGAACATGAAGAATTTTCGGGAGAAGCATAATTATTGTGAATATCCTACCAAAAACGTTAATAATATAAAAAACATTTTAATAACTTCGAGTATAACATCTCAATTCAATACGAGAGAAAAGTGCATTCTAGAAACTCGATGAAAGACTTTGCAAAGAGATAGAGACATAAACAATAATTTCTAATGTCCCTGGCGGTATTCAATAACATGCTAGTTCAAAGAAGGGCAAGGCGATTCTAAGTTATTATTGTAATTTCGCATACTTTCGTAACATTTTTATTTTTTTAGACTGGTGAACACAATTTTTAAAGGTCAACCATTACAAAAATCATCCTTGTGATATCGGGGCTTGAACTCGGAACCTTCGGTAGCGAGACAGAAGTTAATGGACAAGATTTGTAACAATCTAATGACTAGGGCTTGAATTTTGAAAATTATTTTCTTTTTCCTAGTGTCCGAAGACGAGGCCCAACATAATATAGCTATGTTCATTTGGGTCATTGTAGGACAGAAAAAGGTGGGTTTTATTTGTCGTTTTTTTGCCTTTTTCGGCGTTTTTTTGGCTTATTGGTCCTTTTTTAGCCTATTTTCAGGTGTTAACGGCTTGTTTTTGCAACTTCACCTTCTTTCGACTACGTTTTTACTGCCCATTTTCAATTCGAATCATCATCAGTTCATCACCTTTTAAACATCCTTTCTGTGGTAAAGAAATAAAAAAGGGAGAAATAAATATATTTGAACCGATCCCTGAAACGAGAGAAAAACATTTTTGGACGACTGAAGCAGGTACGGTACAAGGTCCTTCAACTATAACTTGTCTGGAAGGTCGCGCTGTAAGTAGCAACTTTCTCTTGTTTTGAAGCTTTCAGCACGGTGTATACGACCAGACAGCACATGCCTGCAAAGATCTCAAGGTGCCGCGCAGAGGGAGGGGATGGGGAGGTTAAAACTGAAGTTATTAATTAATTTGGATCAAATTTATACGCCCTTTCTTTCCGTTTTTAGGTACTTTTTTGATATTTTTAGGTCTTTTTATATGTCTTTTTTGGCAATTTATAGGTCTTCAACTTCCGAACCTTACTAATGACGCCCTTGCCTAAAGTAAAAGAAACATTTACAGAGCTAAAGACAATGAATCACGTGAAGACGGGCGAAGTGTTCTACCTCTATAGACATTTCTTTGTAGAGAAATAAAGATAATTGGCAACCAACAGTATGATCATTAACGCAGAGTTTTAATATAGCTTAAATAACATTATGATTAACTAGTCTGATGACTGGGCAGGAAATACAAATACGCAATATCTAAGACGTATTATTGTTGATTTGGAAGTTCACCAAAATTGAATATGAGTATTAGGGTCCAAACAGTGCTAACTCTATTTATTTTCCAATTATTTCCATATCGTGTGGAGATTTGAGGAACAAGAGTTGCCTAAATTCTTTACCAGACCAATCTGTTGTGAAGACCAATAAAAAATACTCATCCTAGATCTAGTTACAAACATTAATATTTCGAAGATATCCCAAATCGCAGGATTGCTTTCGAAGAACAAATTGACCCGTTGAAAAAGTGTCTGCCCTAGGGCTGTCAAGTAGCTACATCATTAAAGAATATGTTAGAAATATTATCACAACAAAAATTTATGAAAGAAACTTCTTTTTAAAATGTGCAATTTGCTCAGGTGCAGAAGAAAAATGAAATGTGTGTAGTTGTTCGTTTGAAAATAAATAAAATAAATTGATGTGCACATATTATCATAGCAAAGTGTTTAGTAGACTTTGTACATTAGAAACCATTCCTTACCGGTTTATGGGAAGTCAACATGGATGTTTTATCTACTTCTTTTAAAGGGAGATTTTAAAATTCTATTTAGAAATCTTATCAAGCGGGTGATTTCTGGAAACATTTCTAGGCTTTCACGAGCTAACGCCATTCTCATATCTTCGCAGTGACATAAGCCTAAATTCGATTTATATATCCGAAAGCACGGACTGCCGAGAGGACGGATCACCCGACTGACCTGCTACCTACACCTTGATCCGACGCACATGCCTTGAAGGTGATACTAACTTTCTTCTTTGAAAGTTAGAAAACTTTTACACATTTCCCTTGATTGATAATCCGAAATAATATTTTACTTAAGATGATATGATATTTCTGAATATCATCGATAACCATGCTAGTACTTTTATCTACAATGTTTACTGATATCTATAATTCTACCTTTACTTGTGTAGCTCAGAAATTTTAATATTTATATTTAACAAGCAGTTTTTATCTTTCTATTTTTCCATATAATTATTAAAATCATTGATTTATTCAAATGAAGACATATTAATTTAGGCCGATTTTTTTCTGATATCGACACTAGTGTTATTAGTATATATTTGTTATTGTTGCAAAAGAGACAACCACTATTTCGAAAAATTCATTTTTTAAACTCTTCGTTTCAAAAAAACAGTCATGAGCAAATGACAAGTCAGCACCACACTTATATTTTACTATTTTGAAATTCACGAGGAAGATATATTAGTGACAAATTCCTCTAAAATTCTCTAATTTCTTAACAAGATCGATTAAATATTAGTTTAAAACGTTGGAAAAATCAATGAATAAGAACGATTTAATAGTCTATTTGAACCGCTTTTAGAACACAGCTGTTCCTAAAGAAGTTTGATTTCCAAATATTTGTTCTCAAGAGGAGTAGATCTAAATTGATATTTGCAAAGACTACAGTATATAGTAATCTGCTAAGAGACTATCAACGTTTCTATTTAATTATTATGAGTTATATATTAAAAAAAAGTTACTTAAATTATTTGATGTCAAGGGCAAAGCTACGAGTATCACTTATTATGCTGTTAATTTGTGTTCTTTTATGATTTATATTATTCTAAAAAAATATATTAGCTGCGGTATAGCAGTTGATTACATATTTCTGGATTTGTGAAATCTGTACAGATACTACTAAAACTCTAAAAGTGCACAAACTAGAGTCTACTCCACTACTTTACGTGGTAGAAATAGTGTACTATAACATGCTTGTGATTTTGTGATAATTTAGAAATTCATTAATTTATCCAGTTTATTGTTGTTTTCTTACTGCACGCATTAAGAGGAAGTTTATGAAATATGAACAAGGGATTCATACTTATAACTGAACAATGTGTTGTTCTTTACATGTTAGGTTTATAACTTAAACTTCCAATCCAGGAACAAAAGTTTAAAAACAATTACAAATTTAATTAGTGGAAAAGCTTAGTATGAATTATTATTATTATATTATTATTATTATCATCAATTAAATTGCTGTTAAGTATGGAGTTAAAGGGATTATCAACGTTTGCATGCATCTTATTTGTCTAAAGTGTTTATCTTTGTTTATTATTACAAAATATAATAAACGAAATTGTTTATTGTGTTGTGCATATGATATATGTACTTTATATGTCTTGCAAATATTGCTACTAGAATTAGAAATACACAATATTTAAACATTTTAAATTTAACAAAAGAGAAATAGAAATAATAACTTAAAATTCAGATCGCTATGTAATATTTACATCTGCAATAGATGGCAAAGATGATGAATGCAGAGATGAATAGTAATGAATATTCTACCATACATTCATATGAGACATGAGAGAGACATAGAAATTTAATCATAGGGAAATAGGGGTGTATCAAGAATATTTGGAGAGCAAATACAAATTCCTATGAACAACAGGAAATTGATTCTGTATGTTCAGGATTGGTACACATTGAAGGATTGGTTTCAAGTGATACTGAACTAACAAAGATATACATGGTTTGATAAATGTGATCTGAAATTAGACTTGTGACCTTGATCAAGGTACAGTTTCGCAATTCCCTTCATTTGCTTAAGCGTTATAAACACACACGGCACTCAGTATGGTTCAAACATGATTCGGTATTAAGTGACGTCATAAGTTCGCAAGATGGAAGTCAAGTATTCGAGTCGATTAGCCAATAGACAGCAACGGTGCTGTGTACTTTAAGTTTCAAGGAATTTAAGATAATTTTCCGTTGATCTTTATAAATAAAATTTAATCGTATAAATTTGATAGTTCTTATCAATATAACGCAATATAAACTATTCTGAATAGTTTCTTGTCGTTTAATATATTTCACGGAATTCACCACTTTGAAATATTATTTTGATGAAACTGTAACTCTCCTAATAAGTAAATCAAATAATTGACACTATCCGTCTATAATTTTGTCTAGCATAAAAGTATATTGCCAATAAACTGTTCTCACCGTTCCAAATAAAACAAAATTTTTGTGCAATATAACAAGAATTTTAATTTAATTTATCGAAGCTCACCATCTAGTGAGTTTTTTGTAAAGCACGTTAGTTTTCCGCTATGAGAAATATATTGTCAGTATTGATATTATGACGTCACACATTTGTTGTCTGCTGAGGAAACTACGCTAGCTTTTCACAAAATCTAACCTGCCTAACCTATTCACATTTAATTTTTACTATTAGATGCATAAGTGAATAGATTAGGCAGGTCAGATATCGTGTGTTCCAAGTTGCTATAGACGTCGCTAGCAGCTCGTGTTTTTCCGTATTGGAATGATAAGTTCCCTCCCTAAGTTCAGTAACATGTTGACTTCAACATATGACGTCACGGAATGAATGGCTCTCCCTTAACGAAACAACCATGTACAAAGTCCTTGATCGTGTGTAGCAGGGCGAAAGAATGCAAGTGGAAAGCACAGAAGAAAGCGAAGTGATTGAACTGAGAAACAGCATACCGTTGGACTCACACTTCTCAGTCTTGGATGTGGATGTACCATTTTCTGGTTTGCAAGTTACGTCTGAAAAATTTAGAAAAAAAAAAGAAGAAAAGTCATATGTCATAGAAGTAAGAATTTTTTTTATCACATGATTAATGTCGTGTGAACATATCTGGAATGGGTCGAAAAACAATGCAATTCTTCATGTTATAAAGGTGAAATATTCTATGAGTGCATTAAACTTTAATATTCATTACAACATCAGTTCGTAGTGTTGCTTATATGTTCATTGCAATAAAAATAGAATAAAAGCTATGCAGTTTTTTTACAAATATTTTTGTAAAGCAATAAAATGTATCAAAAAATAAATATTTCAAAAATATTTAAATTGTGCATGCATCTTGTAATAAATTAGACAATCTTATTACAGCTTTAAAATTAATATTTAGAGAAAATTATGTTTAAAAATTTGAAAAACGAAAAAGATAAGAAAATGTAGTCACAGACCACTTGTTTAAATATGGCCTTAAATTTAGTTGAAAGCTATAAAATACCATTCATTCTATGATAGCGATGAAGTAAATGTTTAGTTATAAACGTGTATAAAATAATGGCGGGATAGAAAATCTCATAACAAGAAAGATGCAAGAATTCCAAAAGTGTTGGATAACGTTTCGAAGGAAAGAAAATTGTCAGCCTCAAAGCTCGAGGAGAGGAGGTACAGCTCGCATTCCGAGTAAGAAGTAACAATAGAAACGATGGAGTGGAGATGTGGATTTAACCCCAACCTCCTAGTCAATCGCTAATTACCAAGGAAGCAAAACTAGATAAATACACACTTATTTAGTACAAAGATGAAACGGTACACATTCAATGTGTTTGTCACCCAGACCGCCACACAAATCCGGACATGAGAAATTTTCAAACGAACGCCTTGAGAGGCATCTCAATACGGCGAATATTTGCTTGTAGACAAGTCAGACCCCAAGACAGACAGAAAAGGGGAGAAATCGAATGAAAATGAGAGACAGGAAGAGAATAAATGGAGAAGGATGAGAGATAAAGAGGGGATTGGGAGAGTTGGAGACATTACAAGATACAAGAGGGAAAAAATGAGAGATGGAAGGATAAAAGGGGGTTGAAAAATGCAGAGTTTTTCATAAAGAAAGACAGAAATGGGGATGAATTGAAATAGAATGAGAGAAGGAAAAGAACAAACGGAAAAGAATGAGAGATAATGAAGGAGAGAAAAATGAAGAGATGATAAAGTACAGAAGATGTAAAGATTGAGAGAAAGAGGGAAAACAAAGAGAAAGGAAGAGGGGAAACAATGAGAAATAAATAGGAAAAATAGAGAGAAAGAAGAAACAAAAAGAAAAAGTAAAAACAGAGAAATAAAGAGTAGAAACAAAGAGAGAGAGAAAGAGAAGAGAAACAGAAAGAGGAAAAACAAAGCTAAACAAAGCGAAAGAAAGAGGGGATACAAATAGGAAGAAAAAGAAGAGAAACAGAAACAGAAAGAGGGGAAACAAAGAGAAGGAAAGAAACAAAGAGAAAGAAAGAGGATAAACAAGGGAAATAAATAGGCAAAACAAGAGAAAAGAGACAAAAATAAATAAAATGGGGAAGAAATAAAAATGAAGAACAAATAGAAAGATAATAAACAAAGAATGAAGAGAAACAAAGAAAAACAAATAGAAAGAGGGGGAAATAAGGATAAACAAGAAATAAAGAGAAGAATCGATGGAAAACAAAGAGAAAGAAAAGGAAGAAGTAGAAGATATATAGTGATTATGATAAAGATGGAAAGAAATTGATATAAATTGATAGCCAATGAAAGAGGGAAGAAAATGAATTGAAAATAATGAGGAAAGCAGAAAGATGTCGAGGTAGAGAAATAGAAATTAAAAGATAAGAAGATGACAAATAAGGGAAGACTGAGAGAAAAGAGATTGAGAATGAAGATAGAGAGGGGAAAATAAAGGAAAGAGAGAAGAAAAATACAGAGATTAGAATAAAAAAGAAAGAAGGGAGAGAAAATGAATGAGAGGTAGGAAGAGGAGAAATTGAAGAGATAATGGGACACAGAAAATAAAATGGAGAGATAATACTATAGAATAGCGGGAATGAATGAGAGAAAAGGGTACAAGAAGAATGATAAAAGAAGTTGAAAACATAGAGATTATAACAAAGAAAGAAAGATAGAGATGGGAACAGATAAAAGGGAGCGAAAGACAATAGCTCTTAAGAGTCCACGAGTCCCGAAACGGAGCCCATTTGAAAACAATTCGGCCACCGTTGACCTCACAGGAAAGAAATTCTCTCGCGACATCACTGGGCGCCTACAAAATATTTTTTTATCTTACGCCGTTACCAAGTATTGATCGAGACAGTTGAAATAATATATAGATTCCAACGTTTATTTGGGTATTTTCTGATTATTGTGTGAGCCTCGTGATCATCTAACTGAAACTAAATCTTTGTCATCCGTAAACCCGAAGGTTATTTTCCGCAGCAACATAAATCTATTATGTATTTCTCTCTCTTGGGCAAGATCAATCCACTCTTGATCATCCTTACCAGTCTCTTCAGATCCACACTAATATTGTTTTAAATCTTCGTATTGGCCTATCAACAGCTTTCTTACCAGTGGCGTGCTCATCATTTTCAAAATGGGGGGTTATGTATACTTTTTAGTAGTGAGCTCTCATTTGGCAATCTTTTCCTAACTTTGATATTATATATTTTCTTAGAAATAGTGGTTAATAGTGGGTTATGACACCTAAACCCCAATTGGACACGCCACTGTGCCTTACCATCAGGTTTCCCAGCAAGAGTGGTGTGAACGTTTGCTCGTTGCCATCAGAAATAATCTTTCAATTATATCATAAAATTTACTTCAAGCCGGACCCTGTGGCCGAGTGGTTAGCACATCGCGCTGCGACGCCCAGGGTCCCGGGTTCGAATCCCGCTCAGGCTTGGTTGTTTGTGAATGTCCATTCATCAATTTCATCATTTCATCTCTTATCCCCATCTTCGCAAATTAGCCAAGAGGCACAAAACGCGAAGTAAAATAAACTAAATCAATCAAATCAAATCAATTTACTTCAATACTATAGAACTTGAATAAACCAAGTTTTCGGACGAATAAACAGAATCTATTATAGGTTCATGGTATTATAAAGTGTGTCTGCAGGCCACAAGAGTAACATGGATATGTCTGTTTTTCTTGCATCTAGTATTGCGAGACGATACCACGACGAGATCGATATTATATTCGATACTTAAAACAGAAGGAGACTGGAGCTTAGACATCGAGATGACACCAAAGAACGAGACAGGACGGTATCATTTCACATAGTGTTACATGTTTAGTGCATCGTGAAGTTTACCGAGACTGTGAAGATTTCCACATACACGCGAGTATTCTCAGGTAGTCTTCAATGGGAGATCATAAGAGAGAAAAGTATAAGATCTTATGAAGCTTAGAAAGGAATTAATATAAAAATATCCATGTACACTACGCCCCAGGACTCTCTGGAGGAAATTAACGAAAACAATTGCTTTGCGCAAATAGAACCGCGACTGCAGCTACCAGCCGTTTCTAGCAGCGCGCACTCCTTTGCTCCGCCTACCCGTTATCTATGTTCTCTACTGTTATGCGCGGCCTTGTTCCACAGTCCCTAGGCATACACTTCCTCTCTCAAGCGTCGAGCCGTCTACAGTCCCTACTTGCCCAGAGACATGTTTTTGTTAGCTTGCTCCAGAGATTCCTGGGACAGTGTGCAGCTTTGCCTAGTGAGTTTACATGAAATAAATGAAGCCTCCATTCTCGGTTAACATTTTTCGAATTATGCGCGAACTTTTTACCATTTAAATATCCCGAAGCAAATTAAATTAAGGAACGGTTTCTAGTTTTAATAATAATTGATCACCAGTATTCTAATTAAAGTATTATTATTATTAATCCTCCATTTCACTACGTTTGTATTGTTGAACCCCGATATTTATCATTATTTCTTAGTTTTATTGTTATTGCTTTTCTTAAACAAGAAAAGTATTTGTATTAAACTGAAATTATATGTAGGATTTTATTTAAATTATTAATGAAAATACAATTTCTAATTTCGGTAACGGACAGTTTTATATTATTATTATTATTATTATTATTATTATTATTATTACTATGTACGTGAGGGAAATTTCTAAATGGCAAACAACATCCTGAACTAGGGTATAGTGAAGTTTATGTAGATCCATAAGCACAATCATTTGTATTAAGAGTCTTGTGCTCGAACCAAACCTCTTTTTAATATTACTTATAATCATTATTTATGTATTTACTGACATTTATATTTACTAGTATTTATATGTATTTAACTAAATACAGAATATTTCATCTGTTTTCAGCGCTTTTATGTTACTTCGACAAAGATTAGAAATGCATCTTACATGAGTTAATATAATATTATAAACTAATATAAATTAGAATTAAGGAAAGATAAAGTACGTAAAGTGAAAAATGACAGTTTCATATAATCATAAGTAATAATTAGATGGAAATCACGTATTTCTATGATATTTTATGTGTTTCCGGAGTAATGTGCTACACAATGTAGTCGGTATAAAATTTCTGATGTATATAATGCGTAGCGTAATTCCAATTTAGAAAGGGAGAGATGAAATGTAAGCTGATCAAATAATTAAAAGAAACAAACAAATAATACCAATTTTGCATAATTGAATCACAACTGAACAAATAAAAGCATGTAAAATATGACGTCCACTAGAGAAGAGCTGGTTGCTTCGCCTGCTGAAATGTGGGATACACACAGCACCATCTATTGAGCGTTAATAAGTAACTTTTGTTAATAAGTATTTTAATGTTACTATTTTAACCCTTAGGTGGAAAGCCTTTCTTAGGAGCCGCTTGCGTCACAAGAGGAAGACGTACCCGAACTTTCAAGTCTTTACAGTCTGTTCCAGGAGTCTGCGAAGCAACACCGGAAAACACTGTCTGGGGAATCTCTGGAGCGAGCGAACGAAAACAAGTCCTCTGCGCAAATAGTAACTGGAAAGGGAGAGGGATTGCATAGAGGGGGAAAAGCGACGGCAGCTAACAGTCCTTTGCACCAACGTCCACTCTCCTTCTCCCCTTTGTTACCGTTATGCGCGGGCTTGCTCAACAGATTCCACAGAGGGCCGGTTTCGAATACGGGCATTGGTGTTCTTTGTGTCATCATATCATCATTCATCGTCGCGATTAGTCAAATGTGGCAGAAATGCGACGTTAAGTAAAAAAGAATCAAATCAAATCGGAAAAGACTTCCTTTCCTGTAAGCTCTTATACTTCCACTGTCATCTTCTTTCACTCTGAAGTACGTTGCTTCTGCACTTCTTTCACGCTCTACAAAGTTTGTCACGTGACACTCAGGTCCGAAGGTTACTTTCTGTATGGAGATATGCCAGCTTCATCGGTCGTGGAAAAGGTAATCTATTAGAAGACATTTTGAGCCCCATTAACTTGCAACTGAAACGCAATAGATTGCTCGTTCAGGCATTAAAAATAACTTCAAAATTTGCCAGAAGATGGCAGCTGCTCTTTCATACCGAGAACTGGTAAAGAATGCGTTTCTTGTCTTTTGTTGTTTAATGAGTAAGGATCCATTATTTCCAGCGTTAAACTTTACAAAGGAAATAAATAATTATAATCATGTACAAGAAATATTAATAGAATATAAATAACCTAGTTTGAAATTCTTGCATAAAATAATTTTGAAAATTAATTCAATAAATATAATTTTAGAAACGATTGGAGAAAAATAGGTATTGATTACAATTTCTTTCGAGTGTACATGGACATCTATATCCTGAAATACTCACTTCCCCGCAATGCGTTATGTGTGTTACCTAAATCTAAGGCGTTAAGTGGATTTTAATAGCAAATTTTCAATGCAACTTCTACTACCGCCATAGAGTTAGGCAACACGCATAACGCCTTGCACGGAAGCGAGTATTTCAGGATCTAGGTTTATCATTTTTAATGCCTGTGAATGTACACATAAATGGAACGTTTGCTGCAATGTTGATTGGTTTTCAAAAAGAGTTTCCATTTTTGCGACTAGTTCTTCTTCTTCCATGTCATGAGCAGTGTTGCCTCAAACTGAAGGTACAATTTCCCTTTCCGAGGGGCAAAATTCCCTTTACTATGGGCAAAACTTCCCTTTTTTGCATTCAATTTTTCCCTTCACTAAAAATCGCATACAATTATAATAAGTAGTACATAATCTGTACTAATATTGAGTTTGGTGTCTTAAAATTTCCATTGAATTTTGATGTTTTTCATTCCATTTCTTTTAAAATTTGATCCGAAATTTCCTTCATTTGGCAACACTGGTCATGAGGGCAGAGAACATGACTATTCCATAAGCTACCTACACTCTGTCCGGGAATCTCTGGAGCAAGCGAATGAAAAGTAGTGGCTAGAAAGGGCTCGACCAATGAATGCGTGAAAGGGGAAGTGAGTGCATGGAGGGGAAAACGTTGCTGCAGCTACCAACCGTTTATAGTAGCGCACACTACTTTGCTCCGCCCGCCCACTCGCTTTCTCCCTTTCTCTACCGTTATGCGCGGCCTAGCTCTACATATTCCCGAGACAAGAGTATAGCGTGTGTATACCCGGCCTTTGCTTTGCTATGGAACATATTATATAGAAACACACAGACACACACACATATTCAGTGTTGCAAAGGGGTTTCATATGATATATTTCTTTGCCACATCAAGATTTGGCATGTGTTGTTTCGAACAATTTATCTCGATCGTATAGAAGCCGTAGCCTATCGCGTGGATAGCCTCTCCAGCCAAGACTTTTCAAGCGCGCGCTTTTCAAACTTGTCGCGATATACCAAAAAAAAAATAATCGAGAACTAATTGTTGTACAGAGATTTAGTGGTTTTTGTTTTCGAAATGGCAGGCGGTTTAAGAGGAGGTGAAATTCATGCATTACACCTCTCAATAATGAAAATTAGAGGAAGAAGAAGGAAATAAAAATAATATATCCGGCACATATAGGGCAAAAATGACGTTCTTCGAGAGTCCTAAAAGAAAGAAAAGAGATTCAAAATAGAAAGAGAAAAACAGACAATGAAAGGAAGAAGGAGTAAAAGTGAGAAGTTCGACAAATTAGTAGAAAGAGAGAGATAGAGAAAAAGATAAAGAAAGAATATTGATAGAAAAACATGAAAAGAGAGAAATAAGGACGGAATGAAAGATGAAGAGAGAAAAATAGAGTAAAATTGATAAATATGAAAGGGAAAAGATAGAGTTAAATAAAAAAGAAAAACGAACTGAGAAATAGAGATGGGAAAATAAATAAGGAAAAAGATAGAGATTAAAATAGAAAATAGATGGAAAGCGAAAAAGACCAGGAATGAAAAATTTAGAGAAAGGAAAACAGAAAGTAGGAAAATAAATCTTAGAAACTGAGAAAATAAGGAAAGGAAGATAGAGGGCAATGATACCAAAATAAGGAGAGAAAGAAATGGACAAGTAAAGAAAGGGTATGTGATAGAAAAAAGAAGGAGACGGGGAAATTGAGGAGGAAAGAATGATAAGAAGTGAAAAGAAATGAAAGAGTGAAATAAAGAAAGAAAGGAAGTCCTCAGCAAAGTTATGAAAGATTTCTGTTGTCGTACGGAGACACCAAGTATAAGACTGAATGTACACCAGTTCCTTTGCTGAACTTCAACCAATAGAAAATTGGACATCAATATCCTAAAATACTCGCTTCCCTGCCTTGCGTCGTGTGTGTTGCCTAACTCTACGGCGATGAACGAACTTCAATGGAAAGTCTTCGCTCATCATCATAGAGTTATGCAACACACATGACGTCATGAAGGGAAGAGAGTATTTCTGGATATTTATTGCGGGTGACTGTACAATCAATGTAAACCTGCACTACAGGTGGTTTATTAGATGTGTAAGTATACCCTACAAGCTGCATTTATGTGTGTGTGTGTACACAATATTTGGAAAGCTCTACATATACAAAAGTTAAAGAAATGAAACTTATAGATGTAATGTTCATAATATAAACTAATGTTTTTCAACAATGAAATACCAAAAGCATGCGAGTTATAATACTGCAACAGATAACAGATGTACAAACTTTAATTTAATGTACTTAATTAATAGTTCAATTAATTAATTAATATCTCTGTACGCTGATTGGGAAAAAAATTGAGTTGCTTTATTTTACTTCGCTTTTTTGCCACATTTGACTAATCGCGAAGATCAGTGATATGATATAATGAAGGGACATTAAGAATGAAAACCCATGCCGGGATTCGAACAGAAGTAATTCTTTATAATGAATGTTTACTTCTGTAGGGACCTGGAAATTGTGAAGTGTCTCATCACACAACATACTAATATATAGATTTAGCATAAGCATCAAGGAAGTATCGAAACTGGAATTTGTTCTAATTTTCACAATTATCTAGTGTCATAATGATCAAATTATGTGTCATATCTAATGTCAAATTATTACTTAATATTGAATTTATCTACAAAGTAAGAAATTTGTCATCATAGAGACTTCTGATTTTATCCCAAATATTCAGTGCAAAATCATGTTATTAAGGTAGAAATTTAATAAATTTTAAGGCGAGAATAGACTTTTTGCAGAGTGTTAATAAGTCTACTCGCATTTTCTTTTTAGACTTACGTATTAAATAAGTAATTTAGGGTCTATTGTTATAGTTCACTAAAGTGGTACTAGATGCAGTGGTAGCATCATTACTATTAACAAATTCTTAACAAATTTCTTTCACATAATGACAGAAAAATTCATAAATTTAATGAACTATTATAATATGTATTAAACATGTTACAACTGATAATAGCTTTGTACACTTGTACAAAATCTAGTTGATCGTTCTAAGAACTCCAATGGTTGTTAAATAATAACTATATTACAGCTTACTAGCAATATTAAAAAACATGTTTCTGTTGCAATTGGCTATTTTTAAATATTACTCTACTAAAGCTCAAGTGTATAATTTAATACAAGCGCTGAGCATTCTTGTTGCATACAAATATAAATTTAACAGCTAATGTGTATAATACAGTGAAATTTCATTATGATTATCATTAACAATAATTGTAATTGTAAATATTACATCTCTACAAGAGAAAGATGAAAATAATCCTTACGTGATGGGGCTATCCTCTTGTCGTATCTATCCTTGCATAGCAACGTATCCAGGATTGCTTTGTCTGACCTTTCTTCATGCGAACTGAAAAAAAACACATTAATATCAGTATTACACCCTTTGAAATGTAACTTAATCATATACAGGGCGTCTAAAGAGTTCCGCACCATAAGCCAAATTACAGTATTCGTTCAATATGTACTCAGTAGAGTTCCACACAGGTCTATGAGCGGATCCACAAAGGAAAAGAAAATTCTTGGGCTGACATGGCATTCGCCCCCGATCGCGGTGAACAGGTAGGCCAGATAGCGCTGAACACTCGTGATTTCAAAATATAAAGTCTAACGGATTGAAATCAGGCGAGCGTGAAGCCCATTCAACGGGTCCTTTGCGACCAATCCATTGTTCCTGAAACGTGGCATCCAGCAACAAACACGCATTTGACCTACGGTGCGGGACTTTTCAGGCATCCTGTAGAAATGCGATCATCAGATCCACATTGTAATTGAATACAACAACGGAATTCATTGAACATTTTGATCAGAGGTCACACTATCTTGTTATTAAATATATGGATACTATTATAAATAATTATTAAATATATGCAGAGTATGCAGGGCACAGAGGGAGGGAGAAATCCTAGGCGCCCACATACAAGACAGGAGGACAGATCTCCTTCGAAATCGCGGAGGGGGAGGGGGGACGGGCTCAGATATTTAAACTGTGCGAAATACCCCTTATTCCATTTTTGTGTTCATTCCAGAAGAGAGTTCTGCTAAGCAAGGAAATCGAATTTTAAAATTACCTGCATGTAATTTCGTTTCAATAACAATACATTGGGCCAATTATTATGGAGGATTGATAATTACTGCTACGGGTCCGTTACAGAACGACAGAGCTACAAATCCAAGCAGTGTTTGGACAAAGTGCCTCAATTATCCATAAATGTACTTTGTTTTCTATTCACTTGAAAAATCTTTCGAACGGCTCTGA
The DNA here is from genome assembly GCF_977018435.1 of Lepisma saccharinum. Taxonomy (NCBI): domain Eukaryota; kingdom Metazoa; phylum Arthropoda; class Insecta; order Zygentoma; family Lepismatidae; genus Lepisma; species Lepisma saccharinum. The sequence goes on from NC_139229.1 coordinate 3,696,741, forward strand.
TTGATTTGGTTTATTTATTTTCGCATTTCTGACACATTTTGGCTAATCGCGAAGATCAGGATGAGTGATTTTTTATGAATTGATGAAGGCGCAATCACAAGGAACACCTATGCCAAGGCCGGGATTCGAACCTTGGACCTCTGGAGTAGTAGCGCGCTGTGATAACCAGCCGAACGGCTTTGAGTGTTCATAATGGTTTATCTACCATGCGAGAGATCCTGATTCGATCCCCGGCGTGGGAGAACCGGGATTTTTATCTACCTGTTCGAGCGGCCACCCAGCGTCGTATAAAGTGGGTACCTGGAGGAAACTCTGGGGGGGGGGGGTAAAGGCGGCCAGGGGCGTGGTGCTGATCACATCACCCCCACCTTCGGCCGTGATCAAGAAAGTGTGCGGCCCTAACCCCACACCCCCTATACGCCTTCATGACGTGGTGCATATCACAGGGGAGCACTTTACTTTTTTCTTTTCCTTTACTATTAACAAGTAAATTAGTATTGGTAGATACTAATTATCAAAGCAATAAATTATTTTTTAAACGTAGTATTAGCAAGAAATGGAACTACTATTTTAGTTATTGAATTTGTAAATGAACAACCTCAGCAGGATGTGCTCCTTACTATTACTTTAATGTCAGAACTAACACAGCTTTACAGCTAGCTGTTTATTTGCATCATTTTTGGTGAGCAGGAGTGGTTCTCAATTATGGGTCAATCCATATGAAATAATACCAGCTGGTTGCTTGACCATTTTTAAAAAAGTTTATTTTTTGAGTGGTGTGAGCCTCATATATTGACAGTTCAGAACCACTCTTATTTTATTTTTACTATCACCGATTTGAAGATTGAGGGCATTTTTTTTATCATGGCGCGCGTCATTTTCTCCATTCGTAAGCATCAGCGGCAACTTTTGTTTCTCAGTTCTAGTAAGTCCTACGACAATGAGACAAAATCTGCGATGTTAAGCACATTATAGGCTACAGTTATATTTCTGTGTAATTTTCTAAATATTATTCCTTCATAATAAATTTTAAGGTCAAAATTGTGTATTTTAATCGCTCAAAATGACATTTTCGGACATTTTTTTGAGGGGGAAGGCAGTTTACTTGACACTTGAATTTTTTTGCGCAAGTACCTGTGTACCAATCGAGTATGTCAAAATTATTTGAAGCTTGAGACTTTAATATTTGTTTTTCTACAGGGTCATAAACATGTACTTTTTGTTAAAAAAGTTCAAGTTCAGGGTTAAATATCTCTAGTGGGCAGTTGTTTAAAAATCTGAAATTTGTACACAGTGCAGTACTTTAGGATAAGTAACTTCAGTAAAAATTTTGAGTTTGAGATTTAATTGGTTTAGGAGATACAAAACTCGTGAAAAATTCAACATTTTGCATTAAATATGGCATGCCTAATTTCATTTCTTATTAACATTTTGTGTTGAAATTCTGCAAACTGTAATTTGGAATGTCAATGAACAACATTACAATCCTGAAATGGATCTACAATAAAGTATATATACGAGGGCGTGCTGAAAAGTAACGCTTCCTATGTTTTTATTTTCTTTGTTACCTTGTAAACGCATTTTGGATTTTGAGCAACCATACATTGCACTTATAAGACTTTCCCGCTTCTCAATTGAAGGTTTCAAACTTCTATCGCCAGGGGGTGCTGAACTATTGTGAGGAAAATGGCAGCATGTAACCATGCAATGTCGGTGAAGTACCTGAAGTAGCGTGCAGTGATAAGAGTTTCTAAACGCAGAAAATGTGCTAGAAATTGACATTCATCAGAGACCGAGGGCACTTTATGGGGATGAATGTGTAGACATCAGTACTGTGCAATCGTGGGCTGTTCATGCTCGTAAAGATAACCCCAGCTGAAGAAATCTCAGCTATGTGAGAGAATGTAATGAAAGGCCGCGAAATGCAACTGATGGAGGTTATCGGAATCGTGTTCAGCTGGGGTTATCTTTACGTGATAAAAAAATGCCCGCCATCTTCAAATCGGTGATAGTAAAAATAAAATAAGAGGGTTCTGAACTGTCAATATATGAGGCTCACACCACTCAAAAAATAAACTTTTTAAAAAATGGTCAAGCAACCAGCTGGTATGATTTCATATGGATTGACCCTTATGTGAAACGAAACCAGTTACAGTATTTTGGAGTGTATATATTTTTAAGCTCACCTTATGCACATATAGGCTAATCGGAACTAGGCCTACAGTTTAAAGTGGGATCCGAACCACTATGTGCCTCCACCGGATATCGAACCCGGAACCCCTTGGTTACAAGGCGACGACGCTGCCACAACATTATCGGCGAGGCCCTCCTTAATGTTTAATTTTTAACATTAAGAAATACTAGACCAGGAGAATGGACGCACCCATGTCTCAATACAGGTCTCCCTTATCGAACAACGCGATGCCAACTTCTTGTTCTGACGCCATACGCGGAATGCCTACGTTGCTAGGTTTGGTTCTACGCGTATTAGCATAAATACACAGAAAATGCATTGGCGGTGTCTCGTCGGAAGTAACGTCACCTAGTGCAGTTCGGAAGCGCCAATTAAACAAGCAATACCACAGCTCGGAGCACGCGTCGTTGCAGGCTTGAGTACTTGGCTAGTGCACTCGTTGTTCGTTTGTTTGAAATCACGGAGGTAGAAAGCCAGCAAGGTGTTGGTTAAAGTTCTTCTGATGTGTGGAAATGTATGTGTTAAAACGTTTTTAAATGCAATGCGATTTCGACAAGGGAGACCCGTTTCAAAACAGTCAGTCGTAGCCGGGAAATATTGAAACAGCAAAACTACATGGTCTCACAACTACGAAGGCACTTCTTTGTTTTCCCCATGTATTTCGACGGAAGAAACAAACCTTGGCTAATTAAAAGCAAGAATATGTATCTCGTGGAAGTAGAGCAATTAAAAATTAAGACCATTGTTTATGATTTCCCCCATTTGCGCAGAGAACGATAAAACTTTTAAAGATGGAGAGAAAAAAAGAGTTCCCTTGCAGCCATGTTCCTTCTAGCATCAACGTCCACATTCTTCATTTCTTATGCAACTGTGGGAATATTTGTAAAGAAAAGGACACAAAATTCTTCTCTTTCTAGGTTTCATTATTTTTTTCTTTTCTTTTCCTTCTTAATATTCAAGCACCGAAAGGGTTATAAAAATGTTTCTTCTTAATTATGTATTCCATGCTAAAAATTTCTATAGCCTTCTTGTACTCGTATTGTGTTCTTTTATCGCAGTTTTAACCTACTCAGATTTTAAAAGGGAAAAGATTCCTTCCATTTACATTATAAACAAGTTAGTGTAATGATTTTGGATTCAAAGCAGAACCTTTATAAAACCTAGAAATGCGGAGCGTTGATCTGTTAAGCCATTATACAGGGTGTCAATATTGAAACTGAACAGTTTTAAAGCAGCATTTAGTGTAACGCGTATTAATGAGAGCATTGGGATATTCACAATTTGCTCGTTGTAAAATTGACAGACAAAAAATTAATACGCACAGTGTTGGTATTTCACTCCACAAACATTATAACTGCCGTAACTGTAAAAATTACTATCGCACAGCCTTCACTGGACCCTATAGGAGAAGTGTATTTTAATGGAAACGTTGTATGAGTTTCTAATAATAGATATAATAACAAATATAGTGATGTATAACAACTTTCCAAATTGATTGTCAACTTTTTCCATCTCTTGAGGCAATGGAGAACAACTGAATTAAGCAGTTTAATTTATTAATTAGGAATCTACCCAAAGTTATGAGACACCTATATTTATATATCTTATTAATCGTTCGTTTTCAGAACAAATAAAGTATGCTGGGCGTAAACAGCCACATGCAAAGCTGTAAGTCCAATAACATTTTGTTGAGTTTAGTTAAGTTGAGAACAAATAAACATCTATTGTATATGGACGACAGGCACTTCTAATTACAGACTGGAAATGATGCGCTTTTGTTTGAAGCATTGAATCATCGCTTGAGCATAGCCCGGAGAGGGAGGGGTAGAAATATGCTGGAGATTGCATTCTGATTTGAGTCTGCGGAATGAACAATTGAGGGTTTCCACATATTAAACGTGTTTCTTATTAGCTATATTGCTATAACTTTGTTGTTTTTGCATTCACTGCTCATTACTAGGACCCGGAAGTTGAAAACCTAAAAAATCCCAAAAAATGACCCATAGAATAATCTCAAAATTATTGAAAAATAACCTGTAAATATTTTTTCTCTTAAAATGAAAGCTAGATTTTTCATTAATTAGAAGAGAGTAGTTGAATAATTCGATAAAACACGTTGTTTGGTGACTTAACGAAAAAATCAATTATGTGCTAATATAGTTTTCTATATTATTGCCTTAAGGTTTCATGAAATACACAGTAAGGTTTATCTGTATAAGCCACCCACCTTCTTTCAAAGTGGACCTTGCACTATACAGTAGCCAGCATTTGAAAATACAGTTGCGTTTCGCGTGCATTAGATTATAAATTTATGTTGTGACAAATTTTATTTAATACCACAGATTAAAGCGATAATAGTGGCCAGCACGGGAACCTCAGAGTAGGCTTCACACAAAGTATTTTAAGTTTGCCGGAGGAAAAATAAATAATACATTGCCAAAGATTTCGGTTAAATATAACATTGTGCTCTTGCATTGACATATTTACGCACTTGCTAAAAATACCATGTTAGGGAATTTAAATATGAAAGTTATGCAAGCAAATGCATTTAAAATTCCGTGGGCAGTAAAAATAAACTAAAAAGCGTTTCAAAAATAAAACAAAAACAGCAAAAAATTACTGAAAAATGGTCTAAAGGCCAAAACATTCCGGTAAATGCAAAATAAGAATATGTTATGGTTCTAACTGAAGTAAAACGAGCAGTATGTATGACCGATTTGCGGCTATCTTGCCAATTTACTATGTTTTCAATCACAACGTAACAGCCTAAAACCACAGTCTCTCCACACCTTGACCTTCAAAACAGACATTTGGAACCTCAAGGGTTTTCAAAATAGGTATTTGGGATCATAGACACAGTTGATAAAGGCTTGATTTGGTGTCAAGATGTGGAAAAACGGTGGCTTTAGGCTGATACATTCTGATTGTAAACATAGTAATTTGGCAAGATGGCCGCAAATCGGTCATACCTCTACTAAAACGGACTACAATCATGTTTAGTATAGTCTATAAGGCCAAGAACCCTATCCATTACAGTCGAATCAGATCTTCAGGGGATATGTACAAGATGTAAAAAAAATACAACTCAGATCTGTTGACAGTGTCCCAAAAGGTGCTTTACAAGTTCGAAGTCTTATAGCACAACTTGTAATTGACATAGGATAATATACTTTGTTGTAGGTGATGCCTTTGTCAGGTATTGAATATTGTGCAGCACCACACCGGGCCTTAGAAGTGAGAGATGTCCTGGACAGATTTCCAGCACGTTGGATTGGAAGAGATGGTCCAATTGCCTGACATTACACCCCTGGACTTCTTTTGGTGGGGCTATTCAAAGACACGGTGTACGGAAGTCCTGTCGTTGATCTTGATGATTTGAAGGCCAGAATAAGACCTGCCATAGCCACAGTTCATAGGAATATGCTACAGAGCGACCACAAATAAAGAAAAAAACTTCGGCTAAAATCGTTTGAGCACCTTCCCCTCGATCCGTTCAGCTCGGGCCATAAGGAAGCGTGGGTCACACTGCCCCTTTCCGCCTCGCGCGAGTACGGCGCGGTGCACAAGAGTTATGGGTCTGCGCAGGTTTTTTTGCCTGTGGTTCCACTATAGAGAGGGTGCAGACAGAGATGCACGTGTCAGCAGAGCTGCTCATGTTGACTAATACACAACAAAACTTCATGCGTTGGTAATTAAAATGAAGTAAGGTATGTTTCCTTATGTCAATTGCAAGTTGAGCTGTATGACATCAAAGTGGTAAAGTACCTTTAGAGACACCCTGTATAATGAAAATTCAGTTTCGCCTGTGTGATAATTTTTACAATGCGCAAAGTTGCAACTTGTAAATGATTCACTACAAAAAAAAACCTCACCGAGATTTATTACTGCTACTATTGGCCATCGCCTACCTACGTAATCGGCACGGGTGGATTGTTTAGCCCGAATTATCCTCAGATAGAAAACGGGTAGCAGTTTCATAATGGCTGATTGAATGCGTCACACTGGTTCTCTGTAGAAAAGCAGTCGGTCGCTGGCAGAGAAAGTCTAGGTTGACAAAGTCACTTCCTAATTGCAGGTCCGAATAGCGCCACCTCATTCATATTCATGCGCCGCCCCTTCGGGCTTTGTCGGCGAGCGAGAAGGCGGAAGGAACAAAAACAAATGTAAATTGGAGCTGTTTGCTCGTGGAAGACCAGCAGCTCGCGGTTTCCGGCGACTGTAGTGATTGCAACGCCAGGCGGAGTGATGTTCTGCCGACTGACCCACGGTGAAAGGAATAGGTCGGGCTGGGAACAAGTTCTATTCACGCTGCAGTTTCAATACAACGAAGAGAACCTTCATTTCTTGAAGGTAAAGCCAAAGTTTCATCAGTGAAGGGGTATTTTCCCGAGACCCCGCAGCAGACAAAACTGATAGAATATTCCGTACTTTCAACTTTCAAATTTCAGAATTTCAAAAACTTGACTAATCGAAAGGCAATTTAAATTTAATATTTCGTTGGTTGTTCAATAAATAATGATCATTATTTGTTTTATTCAAATAGATTCTCGCTATAAAATTCAATATGTGTTATATTGCTAGCTTAATGTGTAATGTACACGCGCTACTAGTTACATTGTTTTGACTTCAGTTGAGAAATGTTCAGCTCCGCCTACGGCAATAATGTTCGCTCGACGAACAATACGCTGCGTTGAAATTTTGATTTCGTCTGAACAAATCTTCAGCCGAGGTCTATGCAATGCTACGGGAGGCCTATGCAGCGACTGTTCTGCCCTATAGCACATCAAGAAGGTGGTCTAAAATGTTTAAAGAGGGGTGACATTCAATTTCAAAGGAAGGTTGACCTGGAGCTCCGATCATCGCCTTTACGGAAGAAAACATCAAACCTCTGCCGTCATTCGGAGAGAAGATTGTCGAATTACTTTAAGAGTACTACAGTGTTAGTAATACTGAAATTTCATTGGGTGCCACCCACACGTTGGTAAGAGAAAAATTACGCATGAGACGTGTGTGTGTGTGAGTGCTGTGGGTTCCAAAACTGCTCATACCCGTATAACAGGACGTGCAGGTTTGCTCTCAGTTTGAAGATGATGTTATAGGAACACGAGGAGTTTCTTTCAAAGAGAATCACTGCAGATGAAACTTGGCTACATCATTTAGATCCGGAGAGCAAACATCAAAGCCTTAGCGGAAAGCATTGTCCACCATCAGAAGCAATAGCGAAGGCTGCGGAGGCGATTTTGAAGCACCTATCAAGAAACGACTTCCAGCATGGCTTTGAAGACTGGAAAAAACACTTGGACAAGTGCATCGCATCTAATGGGTACTACTTTGAGTACTACCATCAAAATTATGAAGGTATGTTGTAAAAAAAGAGATCATTCTATATTGAACAGCCCTCGTATATAGCATCCTCATTTCTCTTTCAACACTTTCAGGAACATTTAATTATTATATCTTACACAATTCCTAATACGAGTATTACTGAAACTACAGGGTTCACCAAAAGCATTAACTACTTATGTACATGGGCGCCGTAGAAAATTATGAAGGAAATTGTCCTGAAGTGACATAAACAGAGTGAGAAAGGGAGAAGATAGAAAAAAAGAAATGATAGGAAGAGACAGAGACAAAGTGAGTGTGTGAGTTAGGGAGATAAAGGAATATAAAGAAAAAAGGAGAAAAAAGAAGCTTGAGGGAGAAAGAGAATAAATGTCAAGGAGACAGAAAATAGGAGAGGAAAGGTAGTAATAAACAGGAAAGAGAGTAAGTAAGGAAAATAGATTATATGAGTGAGAAAAAGGAGAAAAGATATACTGCATATTCAAGAAACAGAGAAAGTAAAAATTAAAATTAAAATTAAAGAAAGAAGTAATGAAGTTTTCTTTGTTCCAGAGGGCGCCCATGGCCACATCGCTAGTCAACAAAAAACTCACAAGCAATGTCCAACCAGTTGATTCAATACGGCGGACGTATTACATTAAACATTAAAGAATAGTTACGGACCTGACGCACCAATTAGGGCCTCCGGTTAGCCAGGGCTTGCTCTTCATTGGCTTATTCGTTTGACGTCAACCAAGTGGAATAAAGCATGAACGACACATCGCAAGTTGTATTAAGAAGCGAGTATTGCAACTTTGACCTCAGTTGTGACATTACCTTGAGACTTATTTGCTGCGAGTTAAACTTAGATGCTAAGTACCAGAGCCTATGTATAACATCAGCCTGCATGGGTTTGGCTGACTCGCAGATGACTGTTGTCTCTGAATAATTTCAGCATGCTGATTCCAAAAAAAAAATCCATCTTTACCCATCACGTCTAGTTTTTTTTCAGAAAACAACAATATATTAACTGCCTTAATTTCACAATAAAATGTGTAGTTCCATCATTTTCTCAATAGATGGCTCTGTTTACATGGTGGCAAAGTATTGGTTTTCTAGAATACAAATCCTCCAATTTTCAACTAGAAATCACATATAATAGTAAGCATTTAATCCGCCTTCTATCCTCACAAGACACATTGACATAAAAATTGTAAACTTTGATTACATAAGTTCCATTTTCGAAATCCCTCATAAAAGTTTCCTTCACAAAATGTCGAAAACTCATTGTTATAATATGGTTGGTTGATTGAACTTAATGACGTGGAAAAATCCTGATCTAAAAGAAATCCTGACATTATGTGTTTTTTTTTTCTTTCTTTTTGTTTTTATTCATTTATTGTATCTTTGACAACGGTTGGTTGTAAGAACGGCCCATGAGGCCGAAACACGCCTGCTTAAATAAAGACCATTCTATTCTATTCTATTCTATTGTAATAAATGTGTCATATCCGTCATCAGCATTCAAAACACTTCCAGAATCACCTATTGGCTTGTAAATAACCGAAATTTCCTTGTTGAAATTTATTTTATTGCGTTCTGTAATAGGCGTAATGGAATGGCAAATATGAGAATTTTGATTGTGAAATTGTGAAAGATCCTGACGTGATGGAGGAAAATGTATGTCATTTCCGTGATCAGCATTCAAAATACTTACAGAATCACCTATTGATTTGAAATCATCCGAATTTTTTTTCCCAAAAATTCAGGGCTGTGTAATCCTTTTCGTTATCGATACCCAATTTCATTTTGGTGTTTGAAATATGATTTCTGTACCGTTCTCTGTGTTAAGCAGATATCCTGGGAAAGTAAATGTTTAATTTAAATTAGATTCGGTTCATTGTCTCGTTTGCCTGTATTAGTATTGGCGTCACTAACAACATAAATTGATATGTAGACTTCTATAATTTCTCTGTTACTCTTTCATCCTATTTACACCATATTTCTTTTCCCCCCTCTCTCACACTTTCATAATATGTTTATATAGAGTAAAACCTCGTTAATCCGGACAGGAAATAAGCAAAAAGAAAGCAGAATGCAAGGTTTTAAATGTGGCTAGAAGTCAACAAGAGAACTTCCCAAAGAAAAGGCAGACAACCACTGATGAAATTCTGTTTCCCGCAGACTGTGTACTGTACTGTATAGTGTATTTAGGCCTATACCCTTTAAATACACCATAATAAACATGTTTTGTTGCTATAAACAGAGTTTTAATGCACTTTCTACTGTTCCTTTATGTTATTTAAGTTAATCCGGACTTTCGTTAAACCGGTCAACTTATCCCCCCATTAGTCCAGATTAACGAGGTTTTACTGTACTTATGTATTTCCTCCTTATCTCTCTCTTCCTTCCCATGTTTTCTCTCTCTCTCTCTCTCATCCTATGGTTCTATTTCCTCTTTCAATACGTTTTCTTTCTTGCTCTCTCTTAATCTTTTAGCCTGTTCCTCTTCTAACCCTCTCTCTCTCTCTCTCTCTCTCACACACACACACACACACACACACACACACACACACACACACACACACTATTGTATCCTACGTTTCTCTCTCTCTATCTTTAATCCTAAATTCTTTCTCTTTCCTCTTTCACTCTTTTATATAGTATTTCTTTTTCCCCCTCTCGACTCTTTCTTACTGTTTCTATCTTTCCCCTCTATCATCCTGTTTCTCCTTTTTTCCTCTCTCTCTCACATTTTCATCCTATGTTTATATCTTTTCCTCTCTCTCATCTCTTATCCGACGTTTCTCTATTTTCATCTTTTTCTCCTTCTATCTCTTCCGCTCCATCTTTATCTTTCCCCCATCTCTTCCTCTGCGATTCTATCGATCTCTCTTTGCATCTTTTATTCTTTATCCATTCCTCTGTGTTTGTCCTTTACCACAAATGATTTTGATTTTTCTTTAATCTAGACCATCGTTTCTCAACGTATGGGGCGCGACCCACTACTGGGTCCCGAAGGGGCGTTTGTTAGCTCACGAAGTGGGGCTCGAAAATTTATTTACTGTGTCTTAAGAACCTATTACATTACGAAGATATATTGCTTTAATTATTTAAATTCAACCCGTGTTATACGTAGTGTAAACTGTTATTATCGCTCTACCATTGCTTTGTACCGGCATCTCTCTGATGTTTAACTCAAAGGAATCCGATATCTGTCGTTTTTGTTTCGGTCGCACCAAAGGGTTATTAATTTTCTGTGTGTCACATGCTTGTCGACTGAAGGTGTCGCTTGATATTTCGTTCTTCACCTCACATTGTGCGAAAAGGGATTTTCATCCCTGATTCAAGTTCAGAGTACAGAAATGGGCTCAGATTTACGACTTGAGTTAACCACCATTGAACATATCCCAGCATGTTTTCAATTTCAGCACATGCGTTTATATGTTAGACTATAGTAAATTAGTCTTTTAAATTACATATTTACTTTTCTAGAATGTGCAATTTGTCTAAGCAAGCGTAAAAGAAGTTTTCTTAAAGTACTCGATATTAGCAAAAATATGATTATAAACTCGGTGCACACCCCTACAAGTAACCAAAGACTTAATATGCTGACCAAGGCAGAAATTTATTATATTTTAAAGACATAAACTAAACGTTACGTTTCAACCTTCTAGCAAGGTCGTCTTCACACTCTGTGCCAAATACAAATGAAATAAGGTACAAAAGTGGAAGATATATATATATATATATAAACAAAGAATGGAAGAAGGTGTTAGAAAGAGTGGAAAGGACAAGAGCGGAAGAGAAAAGAGGGAAGAGGAATGAAGAAAGAAAGGATAAGGAAATATAGAGTTAGATAAGGAGTCCAGCCACTTTTCAGATGAAAGGAAATGTTTATCTAAATCGCCTGTCAGGTGAAACAACAGTTGACAGGAGAAGTCCACCTGCTGGAACACCTGGAAAGGAATGTTCCAGATAAACAACTTTCTAATAATCTTGTGTCTGGAGGGGAGTGATTTTTGTGTGTGTGTGTGTATATATATATATCGTCCTCTTTTGTACCTTATTTCATTTATATTTGGTACAGAGTCTGAAGAAGACCTTGCTAGAAGGTTGAAACGTAACATTTAGTTTATGTCTTTAAAATATAATACATTTCTGCCTTTGTCAGCATATTGAGTTTTTGGTTATCATGGAAACAAGGCTTAATGGTGTTGTCACCCTACAAGTACTTCTGCCGGCGCCCATGCTTTTGGGTCCCATGAAGTGTAATATCCTTCAAGGCGGGTCCCGGACTGGAAAGGGTTGAGAACCACTGCTGTAGACTGTTTGAATGGGGAGGTGAGGATCCGCTGAGATTATTTTACGATGACGACGTCCCTGAATTACAGGTAATCGAGTACAGGAAAATACTGAAAAGTATTTTAATACTTTTTTTATAGTGTGAAAGTTACATATTTAAAAAAAAAACTTGCATAATAGTAATTTTGTTCCGATTCATTTTCAAGATCATATCTTGTAGCAGGGCATTGATGGAGAAATTATTTAAATATAAAACAGTACCGTAACCACGATACATCTAAATTCATGCTTCTGATTGGCTGTTTAGACCTTTCCGAGCTCTGGATTGGCAGAGGTACTTGCAACTAAGTGTATTATCCGATAATCCACAGTTAAGGCCAATAGTCGAGTGGTTAGACACACATTGCCGCTAAAGAAGTGTTAGGTCACATAATCCCTTAACTCACCGCTCCAGCATTTGCCTGCAACCCTCCACCGGATCAGAGGCTTTTCGTGAAAAGCAAGGGTAGCTGAAAGAATACAGAAATTAAACGTTGGGTGCATGAGGGGCTGGTCCCACGATAGACCCCATAATAACGACAAAGCATTACGAAATTATGATACACTTGAGGAGGTCCTATTTCGTTGCATCGAGAACTGTCATTCTTTTGAATGAAGTGAACAATAAGGTATGAACGATAAAAAATATTTGAATGTACAACTTCTGAGATAAAGAACATGTAAATAGCCACCTCTACAGTATGAATTGGACTAGATTGCAACATATGACAAAATTCAAAATTACGTCACTAGTTTTTGTTTGTTCAAGTTTGGTTAGTTGTTGAATTAGACTTAGAAATATGATCTAAACTAAACTAACCACCGTAGTATTTAGCCAACAGGGGCATTACTAGACGTAAAATAGGCAAATAAAAACTCGAAAAAAATGCATTAGCGAATTGATTTTTAATGTTTTTATTCCTTATACACATATTTATTTTTTGTGATGAATTTTATCTCAGACATTTGTAACTTTAATAAACTGAGTAACGTGTAAAGAAATTTACAGATCTTTTTTTTAGTATAACTATGCATTTAAAGCCAGTGGCAAACTGATTACTATTTCCACATGTAGATCGCACTTCATTATGTGTGATATAAAAAACCGTGTACTTATTGCCCATGTAGTAAAATTACCGAAACAAATTAAGATTTTAATATTCTATTATATTGACAGGATTATTTTTTTAAAAAATCCATTAGCTCTCTAATGCAATTATTATTATCACTATCATTACATTCCTGTTAGAAATCTTGCTTATTAATACATGCGAAAACGTTGCTTGTTACTCAAATGCATTACAGTTCTTGACTAATTAAATGTCTCAATTATGATATTAGATTAAATTCCAGAAAGACATACTACTTAGTTATGTACTACATGACATACATATGTACAAGAACACAAAGGTGTCTAATAAAGTGTCTATCGTAAAGATCCCTAGATGGCAGACTTTATAATATTTTATGAAACGATAAATTAATTAATTAAATACAGTTCACTTTAACTGGCCTATTAAATTTTGAACGCATATATTTCATACTTAAATGAATTATGGTTTATAACTGTAATAATTACTCTTATTTAATTTATGCACTGATTTGGCTTATTACATTTGAATGTAAATGTACAAGGCTCAAACGACTGTTTTCGATGAAAAGGGATCGATGCCTGGCTCTCATAGTAACAAAACTGTCTAATAGAAAGCCTAGATCCTGTAAAGCTCGCTTTCTACGTGGTCTTATGTGCATGGCATGACTACTACAACGATGAACAAACGTCATTTGCGTAGCACGCTACAACGTCAGAATTTGTATGTTCGAATCTAACCGCTATAGCGATGTCAGTTGCTGTGAAAACTGCGAGAGGTGTTTGCCAATCGCAACACACGTCATTACTCCGTTGAATAAAAATTCTGTATAAAATCGGTTTCGCAATGTGAATTGACAACGATAATGTTTTTCATAAACAACTGCAAAGAGCTTAAATAAGATCGTATTTGTAGGACTACCCAATACGAAGAAAAATTTGTTTCAGAAAATTTATGAGAACCTTTTTCTTTTGGTCTGTTTAAAAAAATCTGAAATTAAGACTTGTCTTTAAAACCTTTCTACCTGCTCTGTAATTAAATGTCATCATGATCGGACAAGTTTGTTTTTATTTATAGAATTTCAAACAGAACGGTCTTTTGTAAAACGTAAAAAGCAAGCACTTTTTGTTCTTACGACGAAAATAAAATCAAAGGCATACTCGAAAATTTGTTACTAGCTTAACGCAGAACTGAATAACCTAAATTTTGGTGTAGCTGGTTTTTACGTAGGTCTAATTGTTAATTGTTAATTTAAGTCCAAACTCTAGTATCCATAATTTTTAATCCGATAGTAGGTTAACTATTATATAATTATTATTATAATCTAATATAGACATTAATAATTATGAATATATTGTGAAGCATTTTAACTTTTTCAGAATTCCAATCAACTGACACTTTTGAAACACTAATTACCCAAGATCCACCTGCTACTTCAGGGATACAGCTAACTTCCTTGAAGAAAAACAATAGCTTACCCTTGTGTTGTCTCAGGTGTGTGTGGTTTGCAATTAGCTGCTAAATATTGTGACATCATCTTAAGGTTCTTTTTTGTTTTCTTTTTTTACTTTCTTGTACAGCTGGCACAATATCCTTTTTACACTCATAAGCACTTCCTTCTAAGTTGCTAACAAACATTATTTAAACAAGAATAAAGATGGGACATCGTAAAAAGCAGATCATATTTGCCATGCAACATGCTCACAGATTTATTAAACTCATCTTTTGGAACCGTTCTTCATCTCCAGCTGAGTTCATGGATGTTTCCAATCTTTCATGAGTCTCAGAAATTAGGAAAGTTTCAAATACTACCTCTAAGGTGACTAGAAATATGATTGATGTAAATTTCATTTCCAATGCATTTACAACATGAAATTAGAGAATTAATAATGGCCATTAAGACAATTGTTCATAAGTTACTTTGAAGATTTTTCTAGAGAACCTACTTCCCTTATTCTTCATAACATAACTCTACATTTTCAATAAAGTTTGAGTCTACTTTTGTTATTAGCTTCCTATAAATTTTATTTACGATAAGTTAGTTTGGTGGTTGTCAATGTAATGTGCCCACATAGAGTATTGGTAAGTTAAACTATCCAGCCTAGCTCTTGCCTATTTTGGTTGGGAGCAGTATGATAGGATTAAGTGTTATCTCTATTTCCTCATTCTCACCAAATGGGTCACCAGCCTAGCTCTTGCCTATTTCTGGTTGAGTATTTAAGGATTAATTTTTCCCTCTTGCTCCATTCTCACAAAAAAGTCACCACACTTGCAATTGGCTATGCCCGGGGCAGTACGACAGGATTAGGTATTGCGTCATTGCAACCCAACAGGCCACCACCCTATCTTTGAGGAATTAGAAAAGGATTAAGTTAACACTATTGTTTTATTCTCACTTATCAGGACACCAGCCTAACTCTTGCCTACTTTGGGGGAATAAGGGTTATCATTCTTGCGCCATTCTCATCCAATAGTCACCAAGTTCCTAGACTTGCCTAGTGTGGATTGGTGGCTTTGAGGAGAATGGGTATTGCTCGAAAAATATTGTAATTTACAATGGGTTGTCTTGTTATTGAGTACTGCAAGACAGAAATATATGACTGCATTGGAATTCTTATAAAATTGTTAGTTTAGCAGTAAGCTACACCTATTTTCTAAAAAATCTTCAAACTGATCACAAATAACGACCTCACAAACTAGTCGTGGAGTTTGTGCTACAAGTATCGTCTTCTAATGGAGAAGTTCCTGGTTTGTTTCCCCCACAGAGCGAGCATTAGCCTCGTCGCACAAAGAGGAAGAAAAGAGAAACAGACAAGCAGAAGCAATGCAGGCAGCAGCCAGCAGTAAGGCTACGGAAGAGATTCTAACTTAGTGGATCAAAAGGGAAAAAAAAACAGCACTAAACGAAAGCCACACACAGTCACGGCTATGCAGCGCGTGTTCGCAGCAGATATTGGCAAACACACGCTCATTCACGTGAACTCACCCGTGGGAAATATATTCGCAGTTCTGCACTGATGATGAATATTTCGGCGAATAGCAGGGGTGACTGAAAGAAACAGCAAAATCAGATTTTATGGACTCACTATAATGACATTGACAATGATGGAAAGACATGACACAGAGATTAAGAATGAGTAAACGGGTTATGTATGTTAAGAAAGGATATGAAGAGATGAAAATTAATGAAAGGGAAGCATAAGAGTGGCGGGAATTGAAAACAAAAACCGAAATGGAAGTTGACAAAAGGAAACTGGTGTAAGTAGTAGGAGATAGGACTGGTGGTAGCTTAAAGCAAGGAAAGGTGTGATAATGAAGGTTTCCAGTAGAAAACAGACGGACTAAACATAATATAGCAGAGTTACAGCTCTAAGTTAGACTAGAACAGTGCTACCTGTACAATCAGCACTGCTCTATAGGTCAGATAGATCAGAGGTATAAAACTCGCGGAGTAAATGTGGGAAGATTTCGATGCAACTGGCTGGCTACAGATCAGAGTATTAAGTTAAATGAAATGTTGCAGTATTTGATGAGAGAGCACGATAAACAGAAGTTGGAAATGTATGAGTAGAGAGAGAAAAAAGTAATGACAATATGTAATAAACAAGAAAATAAAGATGAAGTAAGAATATAATAAAACGAACGGATACAACTGTGTGGATACAAGAAGTAGTTTTGAGAAGCAGGACAAGGAAAGATTGGAAAATGAAACGTTGCAGTATTCAAAGAGAGGGTAGGATAAACACAAGTTAGGAATAAATGAATAGAGAGGAAAGGTAATGACAAGAATAAAAAAGAAAATAAGATATGAAATAAGAATGTAATGAAGTAAGTGAATGCAACGAATGGGAGAGGAAATAAGAGTTTGCAGGATTCTTGTTGGGAAACCTGATGGAAGATGGAGGGATAACGTTGAGATGCACCTAAAGAAAACCGGTAAGGATGGAAAAGATTGGATTGATCTTGCCCAGGAGAGGGACAGATAGAAAGAACGCTTGTGTTGCTTCAGCCGTAAACCCTCGGAAGATTAGTTGAGTGAATGCAACCGTATGGATAAAAGAAGTGGGGTCTGGATAAATTGGACAAGGAAAGGTTGGATGTAATGTCGAGAAAGATTGATTATAAAGATTGAAAGTTAAGGAACACCAGTGTGTGGAAGACTGTCATGACAAAACTAGATTGCACTAAGAATAGGTAAATGCAGATGAAATTCCGCAAAGAAGATGTTCGAAGTTCGTTGAAGAGAACAAAGAAAATTGATGAAAGAAGATACAAAGCACAGGACGATTTCAAGAGTCAACATTTTGAAAGTTTAAAGAATGTCATAGTATACGGAAACAATTGCAAGAAGCAGCAGAGAGACCTACTTGGATGCAGAGTAACGATGAAGATATTTATAGAAGCACTGTGCTGTAGTTAACACGAGCTGAGCATGAAATCGTAATACGTGGAAATGGGTTACTGGTGACGTTGTGCAGGGAATTCCCAGGGGGAGTATGACGAAAACTGCCATTATTATGGTGACAATGGAAGAGGAAAGTAATTTAGTGGAGGATGTAATAACAGGTCTTATGAGAACGGCTGAGGCTGGAGCGTCATGTGAGGGAGGAGGGGATTAGTTAAAGGGAGAAGTGGATGTTCTCGAATAATTGGAATTTGGTTCTAAGCTGTGTAAAAATGGATTAATCATTAAACAAACAATACAATATGAAACAAGTTGGTTACAGAAGCGCTATGGACAATTCTCAAATTTGTTTTTGGGATAATCAGGAATACAATTTCAGGATTCAAAGATCTGCTTTCGATTTGAGAAACATGTCATCGCACATTGTAAATATTTCCTATAGGGATGAGAATTATATAACACAGTTGGAAAATTTTAAAATAGAGCACAGGAATACTAAGCCATGGGCATATCACTGCGTACGTGTCCATCATCTATTTCATGAATTCATAGTAGGCATAAAAAAAGCGAAGTAAAATAATAGAAACAGAGAAATAGCATTGTATTTCTCATACTTTACGTCGTTTGTCTTTCATTTCTGGCTAATCGCAACAGTCAATATGATTGAGTGGCTTTTCAGTCACTTTTGGATAATCACGACGATGAAGATGAATGATGATTTCATGGGTGTGATGCAAAGAACATCCATCTACCGAACTCCGTGGAGGAGTGGTGAGCACAGCGCGCTACGACTCCAGATGTACCGAGTTCAAATCCCGGCCTGTGCATGGGTGTTCTTATCAAGTAGCCCCTCATCAATTTCATCATATCATCACTCATCCTCTTCGCCATTAGCCAAAAGTGGTAGAAGAGCGAAGTAAAATGAACAAAGTCATTCAATCAAGCCCAGGTCGGGACTCGAACCGAGGATTTTCTAAAGCGAGATCGGAAGTCGACCACTCAAGAAGCCCGACCACCGACCCCGGCGATTGCATGATCAAGGAAGATGTAGAAAACAGCACGAGCTGACGGCAAGGAACTGGAAGAGAACATTCGCTGACCAGATGGTGAGTCGACCCACCACCCGACGTTCTACGGCATCGAAGCGGCTTAGAGGAATAAAGTTTAAGGGTTTGACACAAACAGAGAAATACAATAAATAATTTCTTTTCTATATACAGGGTGTCCCAAAATTCCCGCATCAATGGAAAGTTCTGTGTAGGTGCGTCATTGGATGGATTTGTCACAAGGATCAGCGAAGTGGACTCCTCATCACCTGACGTAAACCCATTGGAATTTGCAGTATGTGAAATCCAAACTGAACACTCTGAAGACCAAGGACTGCAGAAGAGTGCCATACCACCATACCATTCTGCGGAACATGCACGTTATGTTTTGGCATTGTCGTTGTAATAACAATATTGTAATTTACCCATGGATGCGAGACTTTTGGACCACCCTGTAGATACTCCAATATCTACAGAGATGGCAATACGGGATGTAATTTTCTTGCCATTAAAAACGTGTGAGCACTAAACAGGAAAAACCGACGGTTGAAGTAACTGTTAATTTTATAAGTAACGTTACTGTAAAAATAGTTATTGCAATAAGGTTGAAATATTTGCTTTAAGAACAGTAAAAATGAGATTTTGATGCATCTTTCTGGATGATGCATCTATTTGTTTCATCTGATGAATCTACTTTCCTGTGTGTTGGAAATATATTGAACCCTAGCGCATGGTAAGAGAAGGCTCGTTGTCTTTTATTTAAAAATCGGATAAGCGTATAAATTCGATTAGAACGAGTTTTAGTGTATACCATTACTTCAAAGACTGGAAAACAGGAACAACGATTGGTAGAAAGTCGCACGATTCAACAGATAAAAGGAGCAACATTGCAAAACTACACCGAAACAAGGGTTGTAAAGCACGTGATTGTGGCGGTTTGAGCAGCCATTTTGACAAAGCAGAATTAGGTTATAAAACAGAACGTTGGACGATTCGCACACGTTTCAGCCTTTAAAACGCACCCGTGCAGGACATAAAGCTACGGAGCTGGGCAAAGTTTAACTTCGCTGGACCAACCGAAAGTTTTCTCGTCCGGCAACAACGAAAGCCTTTTTATTTTGTGAGGAGAAACGTTGGACTCAACCGGCGAACACTCTTGGCGTTGCGAGTCTAACTCCAAACTAAGTGAAGCATTTTTCTTTATCCCACTAATATATACTCAGTCCCAGGAGTCTGCAGAGCAACGAAGTGTATAATGGTAGAGAAGGGGAGAAAGCCAGTGCGCGCTGCTGCAACCGGCTTATAGCTGCAGTCGCGTTGCCTCCTCCATGCAATCCCTTTCACGCTCGCTCACGCGTTCATTGGTCGAGCCCTCTCGAGTCGCTACTTGCGTGGAGGACTTGCTAACGTTCGCTTGCTCCACAGATTCTCGGGACAGAGTATAATAACTTGCTTTAGGGCGAAGACTCAAGTATTACGTAAGCAATGCTAGTGTGGACTCTCAAAATATGACGTCATCAAGATGACCGTCAGACAGTTTCGCTACGATGCATTTAACTACACTCTGTCTCGGTAATCTGTGGAGCAAGGCTGAGCATAACGGTAGAGAAGTGGGGAAAGCGAGTGGGGGAGAAAAGCAGCGCGCTACTTCAAACGGCTGGTAGCGGAAGTCGTGTTGCCCCATCCATGCACTCACGTCCCCTCTCACGCGTTCATTGGTCGAGCCTTCTTGAGTCACTATTCCGCAGACACTTATTTTCGTTCACTTGCTCCAGAGATTCCCGAAAGAGAGTGTAGTGATAACTTGTCACATGAGACATACAAGGGGTTGTTTTTATGTTCCCAAAAGAACAAGACGAACTTATAGTTAAAACTAGTTGTTGTCATAGTAAGCGTCTTGTTAACAATGTTGCCAGATGCTGGACTGAAACAGTTTTGAGTTTCTGCAACAGCTAACGTACAAGGTGTAGGAACAAGTTGCTTCTAAGTGCTTTCACACTTAAGTAGGAGAGCTAAGTAGCCAATCTGTTTGCAGACGTTCTTTGCACACAATTCTCTAGGTCTTCAGTCCTTCGACAGATTGGCTTTCTTTGTAATCTGAAAGAATTACACATGTTCAAAGGTAAACTTGGAGACCCAAATAACAGAAGGCTACCTAAGCATATTATCCTGTTTTAAATTTGTATTTATGGACTTCTGAATCAAATCTGAATATTATCAGTTGGAAATATGTCTGTTAATATTCTGTAATCTGTACGTACGTATAACAGAGTTAGGTTCATTATATAAAGTAGATATCTTACGAGCAGGCACGTAGCCAGGGGGAGGGCTGAAGCTTTCCCTGAAATCCTACAAATATATAATTTAAATAGTGTATAGTGGTAATTAATTTTACTTCCTTATCATCCTTAAACATCATAAAATAAGTTGTATTATACGGAGAAATTTATCTTCCGGGATTCTCCTCCACACTTTTTTTGTCTTTTGATTACGGTTGCTGATTAGGGATGAGTCCCACCCCTCCCCAAAATAAAATTATGGTTACGGGCCCGGTTACGGAATATTACAACGTGCACTTTTGCTGCTAAATTTTATTATTTATGTACACTATTGGAGGCACTCCTTTACAGCGAGCTTATATCATAATGACAAAAAACAATATAATGAAACATTTGCATGTTATTGCTTTTTTTGCTGAGGCTGCAATGTGTATCAATCGAGTGGGCGATTCCAAACGTAAAAGGGGAGGCAGGTAAAAATATGCACGAAACGTTGTGTTGTTTATTTCAGTATTTCGTTTACGTAGGTTCGGTTGTTTACTAGATCTCATATTCTTTACTACTCTTGAAATTCCATTGTTATAACATCAGCAATTTTCACGACCCAGTTTGCGTTCCACTTGAAGCCTCCACCCCTATTTTGCTCCTGGACTCGTCCAATCAGCGCATGCGCTCTTGCTTCGATGATCGCTACAAACGCTGACAGTTTCTTTATACATGCTGGAAGTAGTAGTGCCTGCATACTGACATAGAACAGTTGCCTGCAATAACAACTCTGCTTTCAGCATGACTTTGTACCAAGCATCCTAGGTTTGCAGTTTTGTTCGTTAGGTGTGTCTGTGTGAAATGATCAAAATGTTCAACGATCGATATAAACTTACCGTGCCACGTTGAAAACGAAGAACATAGAAATGAAGACTTTAACACAATCTAACACAGAATTGAAGAAAGGAATTAGTGCACCAGATTAACAAATCTTGTTAAAAAAGCAGTTGTAAGTGCTTAATGAGGTTAGTGTGGAAGAGAAGGGGTAGACCTGAACACGACTTCAACTTATTAGAAAATTAATAATTACAAAAAGGTGAGACTAGGTGAAGAAAGGTGAGAACAAAGCACACGGCACACGATAAAACAAAACTCACCACCAATTCGTAAGGCAATCTTGGATGCTAATGTTTCTTGGTTCACTGCAAATAGAAGAAAAGAAATGAAACTTCCAACAATGGGCTCTTCAACAATGAAATCCTAAAGCATGATTCATGTTGTTTGTAGAATGGATTAGTAATTGATATGCTTAATTGTGGTGACGTTTTGGAGTGTAAATCTGTCTCCATCCTGGGGGATCCATGACGAACAGCTAGTTTGTTTTTCTTCTTTTTGATCGCACCTCGTATATTGAAAAAACATACATTTTCCTAATAACGCATGGTCAGAAATGCATGTTTACAGTTATGGCCGTGTGATGGTGTTGATTACAATAAACACGTGAAATACTATAAACTGGTGCACGCCCAAAACTCAATGCGGGGACCTATATTTTGAAATTTTTGGTAGTGCAGAGCAATTTTACATACCTGGAAAGCAAGTGATCTTTCAAGTTTGATAATTTGGAATTGGGTCAATGCAATTCACGAAATGATGGTTAAATTAAGGTGTGAATTTTTCATCTCCAACTAGAGTTGATGAGCTATATCTTTGCTGGTGATTGTGGATACTCCTCGCACAGATACATTCCTGTAGTTTGCTTTTTTTTGCTTCGTTGTCAGGTTTTTCTTTATGAGCGTCAGAGTTTATTTTGCTTAAATCTCATTACACATGATTTTCTGATGAGTGCATTACATGCTTTGTTGGAATCCCTCCCGCAACTGTCGCAGGGAGAAAAAATCTAATTTGTTCCCAGACGACACAAAACAAACACGTACATATAACATTAAATCCGGTCAGAGAGCCGACAGCAGCTCTTGGAGAAGTTGCAATCTGGCCTCTGGATCTTGAGTACGGCGGAGGGCTTGAAGTCCATCCACCATTCTGCGTAGAGTCTGGAGAAATGTTGGTTCCAAAACAGAAGTAGTAGCCAACGCAGGTCCTCCATATGGTCGGTGATCGGAAGTGAAGGTCTCCACGTGGAGACAGATCCGTATCGGAGGGCTCGGAGCTTCGGACGGCGGTGTTGAAGTTGACTTGGAGTTTGATGCGGCTTGGAGGCGAGGTGTTTCCTTCTCCTTATTTTTTTCTGCTTCACCGTCGTATTTTTCTTCGAGCTGGGATTGCGAGAGGTCTGAAGTAAATGTTGGTACATAGGGCAACCCCTGTAATTTGCCGTGTGTATGCCCTCACAGTTGGAGCATTTGGCAGGCTGTTCTGGAGAGAGCAGAAAGAAATCGAATGTTCTCCAGAGCATTTGACACATCTGGGTTTCATCTTGCAGTAGCGCAGCGATGGCACTGCAACAGTTGTTGCGATCGGAGATTTCCTACGTCAACCCTGAAGTGGGCCTGGTATTCCACGTTGTAGATTTCCGAAGAAGATAAATCGTCTTCGGAGTCGAGTTCAGTTCGTCGTAGGGTGACGACGACCAGTGGAAAAGTCGCCGGGTCGGGATCCCGGGGTGTAGCGCCGAGACGAACTTGCTTTTGCCGGAAACATCTTCCGTTGTTTCAAGTGGCGAATAGAGTCAACGTTGAATTCTTTATCATGCAGAGTATGATATATATCTTCCTCAGAAAGATCTGGGAGTAGATGCCGAATGACCACCTTGCGGAAGCCTTTTGTAGCAGGTCCTGCAGCCACCTCAACTCGCCCCGACTTTTGAGTGAAAAGGTATTGCCAGGACGTGTCATCCGCATAGACACAACTCGTCAAGTCTAATTGTTATTTAAAATATGAAATATGTAAAATAAATTTAAAAAAAATATTAAAATCACTTTATATTTCATCTCTTGATAAGGTGACCATTGCGTTGAAGAACGCACCTTACAGTATAAGAAAGCATGGATTCGGTAAACTAGTAAAAAGCATAGCTATTTTGTAACTTTTAGCAATATTTGTAGGGTCATATTCGTGGACGTCCGGAAGAGGGTAATGAGAGTGAAGCCCCTTACCTTCACTGTAAAATGAATGTCAGCCTAAAATTATACAGAAGGTTGATCCGTCTATATGTGTCCGAATTTAAACCTTCACCCTTGCTCACAGAATGGACCGATCTGAATGATTCAAACAGCAGAACAAAGCCAAAGGCCTCTAGTATCGCGCCAAGTTCGTGTGTGTGTGGTGTGTGCATCATGGCTCCCAAAGTGAACCGATTTTGGGAAGGCTACGTCGTAGCACTTTTCCACCCTAAGTTTTCCGTGACACAGATTCAAAAACAGTGCGGGGAAAATGTATGTGCATTGGCGTTAACGACCATCAAGAACATAATTAATCGACATAAACACCACGACGTTCCAGCACTTCGTTCACCCACAAAGCGACCGTGTACTGCGGTGACTCCACCTGTAGCTCGGAAGATGCGCCGAATGGCCCTACAGGAAAACCCTCCTGCGCAACGTGTGATGGAAAGATGAGTGCACGTGGCACAGTTCACTGTGAACCGCAATCTACGTGACAAATTAAAGCTTGAGATGGTGTTTAAAAGTCGCGGACACTTCCTCACTGCGGCCCATCGGAGGGGGAGAGAGAGAGTCACTGCAGGCACCTCTACGAACGCCATCTATCCTGGGAAAAGTGGAAGTTTGTTGCCACACTCGATGAAGCATGGACTTATCTATCCGATTGTGGCAAAATTCGAGCCGTAACGTACACCCCACGTGGCGCAAAAACCCGTCCTGACTTCATCCGTCGGTGCAAAGCAAGTTTCGCGAAGGGATTTCTGGTTGTCGCGGGATACTGCTATGACGGCAAGTTAACGATCCGGCTGGTGCCTAAAAACTGTAAAATCAACTCCGTATTTTATCAGCAACATATCCTCACACCAATTTATACACACGATCTGCCCCGTTTGTATGGAAATGCAATAAATCAAGTCAGTGTGCATATGGATAAGGCCTCATCAGATACATCTCGTTCTACACAGAGATTTCTGCAACAAATGGCGGCAGACACCGGCATCCAGGCAATTCCCTTCCAGGACATACCAGTGAAGTCACCTGATGCCAGTCCCACGGATTTTTACGGGTTTGGCCTATTAAAAAGAGCACTTGCATCTCGTTGTGTCACCACTGTCCGTGGCCTCTGGAAATCCTGCCAAGAGGAGTGGCTCAAGATCCGGTTCCTGTACTTCAACGGAGCCTCCTACAATGGAAGTTACGGTGCAGGGCTATTGCCAGGACCAATGGTGCTCACATCGAGGGCAACCGCTGGTGGTCCCTGGTTTTTCCTAAAGTAGGTGAGACGTCAAAATCGGACACATATAGACGGATCAACCTTCTGTATATTTCACACGTATAGTTCCATTTCAGTCACAGTTTTAGAAGGTCGCAGAAGCATGCCCTCAAACAGAGAAGTGTTTTCTTTGAGAGGACAGCTCCTTTATGGGGAAAAGATGTCTTGTTTACCCCCTAAAAATATACCTTGCCTGGCCCTCCCTGGCGGACGTCTACGGTCTTGTTTTGGTAGTTTTAGAAAAAAATGCATGAAAAACAACTCTAGTTTTACCTATCTGCTATCACCTCGTATTTCAGAAACAATGTATATTCATCTCAACTGGTAAATTATTGTCATTTTTTATTATCTACACTGCATTGAGATTGTGTAAAATTAAAAAAAAATACGTAAGCAAATCAACTGGAAGCATCCATAGGACCAAAAATACAGTTCTGCCGATGTTCTAGGACATCTGCTGTATAAGTGTCAATTGTCAGCTTGATTGATACGTGTAAGTGTCCGATGAGTGAAAGACATGTCAGATTATACATAAAACTGGAGGAATTTGTGTACGTGAATCAAAAGGGCAATTGCCACTAGGCTATCCTAGGCTATAGCCTATGTGCAGCAAGTCCATGGCACAAAAGTGAGACGCTGAAGGAGGCAGGAGTGACAAAGACCATCGACTATTAGAATGCCTTACTACTGTGATAATATGGCAAGAAAACAACATGTCAAGCCCTTTTACTTTCTTATTTCATGAAAGAAGGTAGCAGGAAGTAGTTTTCAAAGTCAACATTTGCAAATAAATGCAGTGAAGAACTCGGGAACAACTACAGTGTTAAATGCAGAATGCACTACCAAATCTTACCAAAAATCAAAATTTCAGACGTTTTAGCGATATGTTCCGTGAATCACTTATCAACGACCAGAAGCAGGGTAAATCAACATATGAATAATGAAAAATACTGAGTTGCCAGAATTTATTTTTTCTTACTATTCAACTTTCTCGACTTCAATTACTTTATTATATAATTCACTGCTAATATTGTTCCATTGTATATGATTTTATCTCTATTGTATTTTATTGCACTTAAAAAAAAAGGTAAAGTGCTCCCCTGTGCATAGCACCACGCCATGAAGGCGTATAGGGGGTGTGGGGGTAACGCCCCACACTTTCTTGATCCGGTCGTGAGCGGGGGTGATGTGATCAGCATCACGCCCCTGACCGCCTTTACCCCTCAGGGTTTCCCCCAGGTACCCATGTTATTCGACGCTGGGTGGGCGCCGGGGCCGCTTCCAACCTTAGAAAAGTTCCCGGATTTGAACCGGCCGGGGATCGAACCCGGGACCTTGAGCATGGTAGTCAGACGCGTTACCAACTGAGCCACCGCGGCCACATTTTATTGCACTTTCTTGTTTAATTTCCTTAATTTTTTTGTTTTAATTTTTATTTGAATCTGTTCTATTATATGGGATGTTATTCAATTTTTTTTATTCTTTTGTACTTTCTTGTTCAATTTCTTTGTAATCTTGAATTTAATTTAATTTTTATTTTAATCTGTTCTATTGTATGGGATTTCATTCCATTTGCATTTTATTGTACTTTCTTATTCAATTTCTTTGTAATCTTAAATTTTATTTTAATTTTTATTTTAATCTGTTCTATTGTATGTGATTTTATTCCATTTACATTCTATTGTACTTTCTTGTTCAATCTCTTTGTAATCTTAAATTTTATTTTATTTGTTTTAATCTGTTCTATTGTATGGGATTTCATTCCATTTGTATTTTATGGTACTTTCTTGTTCAATTTCTTTGTAATCTTGAATGTTATTTTAATTTCTATTTTAATCTGTTCTATTCTATGGGATTTCAGTCCATTTGTATTTTATTGTACTTTCTTGTTCAATTTCTTTGTAATCTTAAATTTTATTTTAATTTTTATTTTAATCTGTTCTATTGTATGTGATTTCATTCCATTTGTATTTTATTGTACTTTCTTGTTCAATTTCTTTGTAATCTTAATTTTTTTTAAATCTGTTCTATTGTATGTGATTTCATTCCATTTGTATTATATTGTACTTTCTTGTTCAATTCCTTTGTAATCTTGCATTTTATTTCATTTTTATTTTAATCTGTACTTTTTGGGGTTAGGTGGTAGACAAGCAACGGCTGAACCTCGCCCAGCAATAAAGTCAATTCAATTCAATTCAAATGTAACCCCCCCCCCCCATTAAAATGACCCCGATTTCCATTTTTGAGAGTGAAAATTAAAAAAAAAAATATTTTTGTGTATGGAGCCTCCCTAGAAAGCTATCATCTTTAAAATTCCAGCCGCTCCCGAAAACAATTCCTGCGAACTTCAGTGGTTTGGCTGGTCATTTTCGTCTTCAAAGATTCTTTGAATTCTTTGCCTAGGATCTGTCATCTCTTCATATGGACTGAACTAAAAAAAAAAAATTAGCATCCCTACCCACACAAAGAGTGGGAATGACACAACTTTCAATGTATTTATAATTAAACATATAAATAAATGAATATTTACACGCAACATGAACACCAAATCGTACTATATACAAAAACAATAAATAAAAAAATTGAAATCCAAGCAAAGTAAGTACTGTACAACAAAAATAACTGCACTCTAGATACATTCCAAATTTCAAATTTCATTAAGAGATGACAGCACTTACTTAATTGTAATTAGCGAATCCGCTAAAGCTCCTGTATTCAAAAATAAAAGTTAGTAATTTCTTAGATCTATCTTGTAACTTCGACTTCAAAATAATGCTATTCCAATACCTAGAAATGAAAACAGCTCTACTAAGGAGAGAAATTTTGAAGACAAACTCTCGAAACAAAGTAGACAGGCATTTGTTTTCTTCCTTCGCTTTGCTTTCGTGTTATCATAGACATTGGGCTTCAGCCGCATTTTCACTTGAAGTGTCAAGCGCAGTATAGTACTGGCGTACGCAGAATTCTTTTGGGGAGTTGGATATTACATAGTAGCTACATAGATATTTCATATATTTAGAACTTTTCACTCTCAAAAATGGGATCATTTTAAGCCGAACTTGCATTTACAACTGTTTAATCCAGAGTTCTTCAATGCTTTGATATGAAATTGTTTCTTTTCTCAAAATGTTGGAGAGGACTGTGGCCCATCAGCCCCTCTCCTCTGCATATGCCAGTGCTGGTGACCGAAGGTGTACTCAAGCCCGCCGTGAAATATTCCTATCTCATCCAAAAGCTTACAAGATTAATTTTCATAATGCTTTACAATTGAGTCAACACCACACACCCATACACACAGGAATGGAAAGGATGAGAGACAGAAATTAAGACGTAGGAAAACAGAATAATAAAGAAAAGAATTAAAAATATAGAGATAGAGAAATTGGAAGAAAAAATGATTAAACAAAGAAGGGAAAATATAGGAGAAAGAAAGGAGAAACAAAGAAGGAAGGAGCAAAGAGAAAAACAGAGGACAGAAATAGAGAAAATAGAAAGAAAAAACGTTGCAGAAATAGAGCAACTAGGAATGAGGAAGGAAAGACAGGGACAAACAGACAAAGGAAGAAAGAGAGATAAACAGAGGGAGAAAGAAAAGGTTGGATAAACAGAACAACGGGAAGTATAAGAAGTAGAAAATAGAGAAAAGAGAAAATTGCTGAAGAAACAGAGCAAATAGGGGGTGATAGATTGAAAGAAAAAGAGACAGATAGAGAGAGAGAGAAACAGCGAAAGAGGAAGGGGGAAGATAGAAAAAATAAGAAAGGAAAGATAAACGAAGGATAGAGAGAGAGAGAGAGAGAGAGAGAGAAGGAAATAGGGGAACAGTGAAAGGGAGAGAAAGAGAGTGGTAGAAAGCTAGAGGAAAGAAGGCATACGAGAGAAAAGAGGGAAAAATAGTAAAATAGAGAGAAACAGTGGAACGAATAAATTTGAATTTCTTGAATTGATGTTTTTAAGTCCACTTTATGGGATTATCGGGAATGGACCTACAGTTTAAAATGGAATCCGAACGACTGCGCAATGTGCCTCCACAAGGTAGTGAAACGAATAAAGATGGGGAAAAAAATAGGTTAAAGTACAGAATTTTTCGAAGCTATCACCACCTGAAAATATTTCATCCCTCCCCCTTGAGTCCTCGTACTGACTACTCACTCTTGCAACGCCACCGCACACCCCTCCTCTCGGAACGCCAGTGGCAGTAACAGTCTTTGAACATCGCTCCGATGGCAATTTTTATTTAGTAGAAAATCCCATGCATCTCGAGTTACAACCTCCTTTCCCGTCGGCCCACATAAAAGGAGCCGGCACGCATTTTTCGCACAACGTATCGAAATCTCTTTCCCCGGAGACATATTGCATTCAGAACACATGCCATGCCAGTCTCCAGCGTGCCATAAATCCCGGATGAATTAGTGTACGGCGTGAGGCACGTGTAATTTGCGTCCGCTGCTCGTACGAAAATGATACGCGACGGCGATCAGAACAGAAATTCGTTTGCAGCCCTCTGAGGTCTTCTCTATGTGAATAATTACAGCGAAACAAGCTGCAGCGTCGCAAGGGCTTTGAAAACATATTTTTTTGTGGCAGTAAAGGTAGTTTTTGTACTCTTACATGTTGACATTCAAAATGGCATCCTCCGCGTTGGGCGGTAGTTCAAATATTTACGTATAGGTGGCAGGCAAATCGTAGTATTTACTTTTCTGAATCAAAGTTTCCTTTCTGCTTTCTTTTTAAAGACTTTGAAATTTCCATTAAATCGAGAACTTTCTGCTTAACAAAATACTGTCTATAAAGTATATCTTCCTGTTATTTTTGGTTCACACACACTGCTTTCTACGTTATATCTCTAGTTATCTTCATGACACGTGATCTTATTTATTGTGGCAACAAATTTGAAGCCAGATCATCATACTACGCCACTACCACAACTTTAAAACAGATGGGAGTCAAGGAAACGGTACTTCTACAAGAAAACTTCAAGAAAATGCAACGTTGCAACGTTCGAATTGATGTAAAGGTTCAATAAAGTACAAATCATCAGAAAAGAAACCTCAAAGCTGTTATGAACAATAAAATAATATTAAGAAATCAGTAGCCTAAATTTTCAGACCTTGTTATCATTTGAATGCAATTCAACTGAACATAAAGGCCATAAGGAGCGAGTGAACTTTTCAGAAGGTATTCGAGTGACAATACCACTTCCACCTAGTATTCTCTGGACTGAATTGTTTCCGTCTAACGAAGTTCTGGCGTCAAGACTCAGAACCAGCATGCTCATCCTTGGAACGGGTCGCGTTCTGTTCAGGTGTGTTTATGATTCCCTTTCATAAATTTCATCTAATCACACTTATCCTAATCGTTGCAATCAGCCAAAAAGTGGCCGAAAAGCAACGTAAAAATAACCAATCGGTCAAATCAATTGAACACAACTCCAAAGTTGTTTGTCTACGGGGTGTCCCAAAAGCAACCGAGACTTAGAACGTTTGTGCAAAAAGCGATAAGAGACATGAACCTTCCACTGGATATTAACTTACAAGTTACAATCGTACAAGATATGTAGGGTAGATTTGTGCATGATAAATTTCAACTCTTTTATTTCATCTTGGCATTAATTGAATGACATATCCAGATGTACGAGAACACGTGGCACTGACCTCCGACACGACCAATGTTGCCAGTACACCATGTAATTATGAATGTCATAATTAACCTTAAAAATCGTCTGGAATCCATAAAAATGCGTAAAAATTTATCGTTCCTTTTGCATATCGATAGAGACCCACAATGACCATCGATACATATAGAAATTTATTGCAAGCGACTGCATGGCTATCTTTCATTCATGTTTTTTTTTTCTTCTTTCAATAACTATATCTTAGTAACTTTTCTTCCATAATGAACGTTCGCGTAAAGGATCATTTCCTTGTTTAATGTTTGAAAAACATCCACATAAACACAGTTAATACACAGTGCAAGTTCATGTCTTTATCGTTTTTTGTACAAAAGTTATGTACGTTCAAAGTTTCACTTGCGTGCCTTTTTTGGACACCCTCTTCCTGCTAAAATAAATTTTAGTCTTAGATAAGAATGCACACATATAAAGCTAGCGACAACACCAAATACATCAAAACTGAAAGCAAGAATTGCATAGGTATTCATACGAAGAAATATGACTTTCCAAATTTCCCGATGAACTGTACAAATCAATATGCGAGATAAAAAGAAGTGATAATAATTGGAAAATATATACAAAAGATTCGTGAGTAATATAAAGTAGGCCGTGTGCGAAGGAAAAGACTCCAGAGAAGAATTAGGAAAGTTTATTCCAGAAGGAAAACTTCGCAGAAGTTTTGAACATGAAGATGAGCGTGTGGTAAATGATGTGACTCACTCACCAACTTGGATCGTCCACATAGTCTGTGACCGTTGGCGCTGTTGTCTGACTATGATCCGTTGGGCTGCAAGAAACACACACTGTCAATACAATCTTGCTCATGGTAATGATTGGGTGTGCAATAAGCCAGCAAAATCTGGCGAAAGTCTTGAAGAGAGATCGCACCAGGGTAGATGTTAGGCAGAAGCCAGGAAGAGAGGGACTGAGCCCGCTTGCACTAGTCAAGCCCCGTCATCGCATTTGTTCAAATCTTTCAAAGCTGAGCCCATATTAAAAAAATCTTCTGTACTTGAATCCACGCACACTTAAGTTGAAATTCTAAGAACAATAGCGTGGAATGTTATTGTGTGTCGTTTAAACGGAGGAGAAACCATATGCAAGGTGCTTCACTCGCTATCGGCTCCTCTTTGAAATTAATGGACGCAATTCAAGCAAATTTGACACGGATATAGTACTTTGGTATGAGAAGCATGGTTACGGCATGTTCATATCAAATTTCACTGAATTACGTTCATTCGTTTGAAAGTTATATGGGAACATCAGGGGCCGAGAGCGAGTGAAACACTCTGTATATACGTAGTTCTCATAAAGTTAATAATTCAAATGCAGTTTCTATAATCATAAATTCCGTACATAAGCATCGTGCCATGAAGGCACATTTAGGCGATGTGGGGGGGGGGGGGGTAGGGCCCCACATATTCTCATTCTCGGCCATCTTGGACGTGTGATCAGCACCACGCTTCGGCCGCCTTTACCCCCCAAGGGTTGGCTCCAGGTACCCATAGATTTGAGGCTGGCTGAGCCCCAGAGCCGCTTTATGTGGGGACAAAGCTGGGAAATTTCCAAACTCAGACCACTGCGGCTATAATCATAATTTAAATAGTGAAATTTCATTATGTTAAATATGCATTATGGTTGTTTTCATCGATGCCTTACTCAGGCAAATTATGCCTAAGACAACATCGAATGTAACAAGTAGCAGAACGAATATTCACAATAATTAGGGATAGAATCAATAATTGTTTGGTTTTCAATCGTGCGTGACGCTTGTTATTCGTTATCCTAAACGTTAGTGTGTTAAGTATTCTCTACTGGGTGAGGAAATATGTACTTCCGAAACGTTGACTTAACAACCGACGAGAAACTCACCTTTTGGAAATATTTGAGAAATCCATTCCTTCCGTTGCATTCGCTAGCAAACACTCAGGTGGACTGAAAATAAGTGAACTTAAATAAGTAAAGGAAACGAAAATCATAAGAACAAAATAAAAATGTACAAAACAAACATACAGCAATTTAACATTAATTGAAAATGAAACGTACTAATGAGAAATACACAAAATAAAATTTAAGTCATACAAAATAATACATAAGAAACTAAATATGTTTAAAGTAACGAATACATGAGTGAATGAAGTAAAAAATAAATATTAAAATATAACAATAATAAAATATGTGAGTTTGTTAGGATTGAACATAACAGGACCAGAATATCTTATGTTCAAGTTATTTTTTTTTTAAATTGAGGGTATACTACAGCTACGTGGAAATAACCTCAAGAACTGCTAGGAAATATTATGAAATACATTCTATCAGGGATATAAACAATAATAAATTACAAAAGGATTGAATTGAAAAAAAGAAGCGTGAACAAGGGGAAAGGGCAAACTTTTAACCCTATTGTAATAATGATATGCAAATATTTCTTGATTTCGTGTCCAACCGTGAAATTGTATTAATACAAGATGAAAATATGCCTAAATAAACTCGATAATGTAACCACTCTTATCAGTATTTATTATCTACTGGATATTTGTCATGTTGCTATTTTAAATTTAAACATTGTTGGATCGTTTTAATTTGTTTGTGCGATACTTGAGAATGTAAAGAAAATAAAAGTGCATATTATGTTACTGATTCTAGTATGTTAGTAGACAAATATACAGAGATGATAAATTTTTGCAACTTTTAGATTTGCAACAAGAGTGAAACTATATAGCCGCAATCTATTGTTAAACACGAATTACATTAAGCCACGATAACACTGGTCGACATGGCCTTGGTTGTCTCGCAGATGACTGTTGTCTCTGAATAATTTCAACATGCTGATTCCAAAAATGAAAATCATTTTTACCCATCACATCAAACTATTTCAGGAAACAATGTATTAACTGCCTTAATTTCACAGTGAAATGTATAGTTCTATCATTTTCCTTACAGATGGCTCTGTTTAGATGGTGGAAAAATATTGAGTTTCTACAATACAAATCCCCCAATTTTGAACTATAAATGAATATAGAATTGTAAACATTTAATCCATCTTCTACCTTCACGTGACACATTTGCATAAAAATTGTATGAACTTTGGTTACGTAAGTTTTAATTTTGAAATCTCTCAAAAAAATTTCATTCACAAAATGTCCAAAACTCAATTTTGTAAAATCGTGGGTTGATTAAACTTGGTGACGTTTGGAAAAGACCTGACGTGATTGGAAGAAATGGATGTCCGTGATCAGCATTCAAAATACTTCTAACAATCACCTATTGGTTTGAAAACATCCGAAGTTTTTTCTTCTTCAAAATGTCAACCATTGTAATTGATAAAAAGTATACTTCAATAAAGGGTAATAACTAAAGTTAAGTTGTTGTGAGGAGATTAGATTCGTTACTTTGGTTCCATTGGTTAGTGCAAAGTCAGAGGGTAATGAGGAAAACTCACCACTCTATACTCTCCCCACTTCCGATTTCTGACGAAGAATTACCCCAAGCACAACCTGGTGGGCTGTAAAAGCAAGTCTTCCTTATCAAAAGTGCAAGTAAATAATAATATAAAACAGCCGAAACAATATATATAGTTCCCAACTAAAAGTTCACATTAAAAAGGTAAAAATAAGAGTATATATCAAGCAGAGAACAAAATACCAAATTAATGAAGGAAATGACCTACGCTATTATTAACCTTTATAAATTTTGTGTGTTTAGTTACCCAAATAAATAACGTTTTTAAGTTTCATTAACATTTTCTACTATAATATTCTACATGGTAAATATGTTTCTTTCTTAAAGATTTTCTCTACATAAGTATTCTGCTATGATGTTATGTGAACTGTTTTCTAGTTTAGTTTAAAAAAACAGTAATGCTTCCCTGCTCAGTGTTTCCTGGCGACGTTACTGATAAAACTATTTTCTCCTCATAAAAATATTACAAAACAGCGAGTGATAACAGAATAGTAACAAAAAATTGACGAATTACTTTGAAAACCAAAATGAGTATACTAACGAACGATGTAATTTAACTTACATGAAAATATTCTACGCAATGTGAATCCTAAATAACCCAAATCCATTCTTTCAATCCACTTAAGTCGCCAAAGTTTGTATAATGAACTCAACCATGCGGGCATAGTGTTATATAGTGCAGGGTTAAAGGCACTGCAAAGAATAAAAAAATAAAACAAAATAAGGAAACACACAAATTTAAGGAAAAACCAAAAACTTAAAAGGCAACAGTTGTAATTTGTATTGAAAGGCACAGGCACAAGGATTATAGGGTAGAAAATGCGAAAACTCGAATAAAGAAAATGAACACACTACACTATAAATAAAATAAAAACAACACATGCTGCACAAATTGGATTTCTTTGACATTGAAGTTTGTTTATAGCTTTGCCACATTTGTAACCCAAGTTTAATGCTCACAATTTTCAATCATGAAGGCAAAAATAAAGTGTAAAATTTTGTAAAGATCAAAACACTAATATTTTTTTCAAAAGGATTCATAAATATTTATTAAAACAACATAAAACCTTACATGGATTAATAAAAAATTGACGTTTTCAATAAGAGAAGGATAATGGTTATGATAATTCAAATGAAAGCACAAGTTGTGAAATATGGAAATTCTTAAAAATACAATACGAAGAATTTATATTCTTTAAGAATTTCCATATTTTGCAACTTGTGCTTTCATTTGAATTTTCTTAACCATTGTATTGATGGATATAAGAATGTGTGTATTGATGAAAGTAGTTACTTAATTTTCTCAACAAGAAAGGAATTAAATTGAACAAAATGATAGAAAATGTAACTCAAATAACAAACATCAGAATTAAAGCATAACAAACCAAATAATTTTAAAAGGAAAATCGTGTAGACATCAATAACTGAAAAACTGCCTACATTCACTTGTTTTATTTTCGTAATTGGAATTTTTAGATCTTAGTTATCGTTAATCGAGACAGTTAGTGATTTGATAATTATGGGAAAAGCAGAGGTTCACAAATTGATGCAATTTAGTTTACTTGGAAACCTCTAGAGTTCGTTAGTAGCTGCGAACTCACCACTCTAAACTTGCGTTTACAGATGGCATTGCGAGCTCCTCACTTCCGGGTGGACTGTAAACAAAAATACATGTAACTATCTAAAAGTGTAATAACAACGCAATAAATTGACCTGAGATGGGAGAATTAAATGACGAAGTGGTGTTTCTCAGTGAAGGAAAGTATTACCAAATTATCTAAAGGCTCTTTCAGTATGCAAATGGAGACCAGTTGTTTTTCACTCATATCCTCCACCAGCAAATTTAATTAACTCCCAAGTAAAGACTACTCGAACACAGATAATAATTGTTTCTAGAAAAGTGACTTATATTGACATTTCGTGGTAAAATTTGTAATTGATAATAATGGTGTTCTCTATATTTCATGAGAAAGATTCCAAATAATGTATAATAAATAAATAGTAAGTTAGAAAACAATGTGTTTTGCTTGTCGGCTCTTGAGAGTATTGGTGTTTTGTATTTTTTAATATTCCTCCCTATGAAGTTGGTCATAACATAATTAGAACAACACTGTCAGGGATCATTCCTACGGAGAGTAGTAGCCCATTAAAATTTAATAAACTAATATAACTTTTACATTAATTCGAATGCTTATGTTCGTAATCTAAGTTCACAAAAATCAATTTGTAATAAACAAAGTAATGTTAAATAGAAATTTAAATATGTTTAACTGTTTTGAACAGCATACTTCTCGAGAGAACCTTTTTGGTGAAGAGGATTCTTTCAGAAACTGGTCACACGAAGAACCCACGCCAACAGAGATTCGGCCCTTGTAAGGACAACATATTCTGCCCTTCTAAGGATCATGAACATGAGTAAACGTCAAGCGACAGGCACAGAAGTTCTTTCAACCAGAATGTATCGGGTTACCACAATTAAAATTGTTCTATTCAGAGTCGTCTCGAGCCCGTTTGAAGCATCGGATTACGGTGAAACTTGGTAGAGAGGCTTTGGAGACAACAGAGAAGCGAATGCCGACGATAAAAGAACAGTTCAAATATTCACCACCAGGTGGCACTGAGGCGCTGCAGTAATTTGAGTTTATATTGGTATAGCAGCGTTCAGTATGCAACGTGAATGAAGCTTTGGAAGCGTAAGACAGCGTCATCAATGGTCTCACGAAGCGTTTCAATGTTTTTCCCTGTGCACTGATTTCAGCGCCAGATTTCAACCGGGTGGTGAAAATTTGAACTAATTTTATTTTCGTCAGCATTCGCTTCCACATGGTCTCCATTGTCTCTCTATCAAGTTTCACCACGATCCGTTACTTCAAAAGGACTCCAGAAGGTTCTGGGAAGGGCAATTTTAATTGTGGACACCCTGTATGCATGACGCCAACACAGCATCAACTCGCATCGAAGTCAAGGAAACGGAACTTTACACAACACCAGTCAAATTGAGCATCTGTCTGGTAAAACCCTGAAGAGGACATTCGTTCTCCACAGTATAAACTTCAAGATGTATTTCTGATCATTTAGAACAATCTGAACGACAAAACAAATGTTTCATGTCGAATGCATCGAAATTTCTTTGTTCTTCCGGTAATCCCAGAAATTTCTGCAGTTCTTCAATTTCCTCCACCTAGGCGCAAATACCGCAACATTTATATTTTGCTATTTGAAGCAGCTTCCTACGACTTTGAACATGAATGATGATCATGTGAAATAGATGAAAGTACAAACACAGTTATCCCTGGTCTTTTTAGATTGGAAGTTATGTTACGTCGCTTCTCTTCCATTTTTCACTAATCGCGACGATGAGGATGAATGATGACATGATGAAATTGATGAAGGGACACTCACGATGAACACCCATGACCAGTCCAGGATTCGAACTCTGGACCCCTGGCGTCGTAGCGTGCTCTGATAACTACTCCACCACTGTGGTCGGCTGATACCTGATCTGGACCAGCGATTACACCTGATGAGGTCAAAGGGCAACAATCTTCATGAAGGACATATATAGATTGCTTCATTACTTTTTAAGTACTACAAACACTATTAATTTCTCGTAAGAATGAACCCTTTCCTTCTTTGAAAAGAATCTCAGTTCTGCATCCCACTGTGCAAGATACACTGTATAAAGATAAGTAAGGCATCAATAGCAAGACATATTCGAATAATATATTTTCGTTATGTAATTATTTCCATGAAAACAAAAGGTGAATGCCAAATTCAGACATTTGCTAGCATGCAAAAAAAAAAAAAAAAAAAAAAAAAAAAAATGATGGATGGTCATCATCTTATTACTTACATCTTTGATGACACTTCCGCATTGCAAAGGTACAATGAAACGGCGATGAAGCCGAACCATGCCCAGCGCAAGAATGTCCGCACCATCTTAGGGCATCTGCAATAAGAGAAAGGTGTGTGATTGAGTATAAACACCTACATTTGTGCACATCGTGATATAAACGACATATGAGTAATACTAACAAATGAAAATGATATTAAAGAGGAAATAAAAAGCAGACTTAATTTAGGAAATACGCCTTACATTTCTCTTCATAATATCTAAGAAACTAAAAGTTAAAATATACAAAACAGTAATTTTGACTGTGGTCCCTTACGTTGAATGAGGAAAATATTTGAATCTTAAAGGGATGAGGAGACAGGTGAGTGGAGAAGGTTACATAATTTAGAACTACATAATTTTTATTCATCTCCAGCTATTATTAGAATGATTAAATCAAGAAGACTTAGGTGGGCAGGCCATGTGGCACGAATGGGAGAGGAAAGAGGAGTTTACAGGATTCTCCTTGGGAAACCTGATGGTAAGAGATCTGTAGGAAGGCCAGGACGAAAATGGAGGGACAACGTTGAGATGGACCTAAGGGAAATCGGTAAGGATGGAAAAGATTGGATTGATCTTGTCCAGGATAGGGACAGATGGAAGGCCTGTGTTGCTGCAGCCATAAACCTCCGGGTTTAAGAAGGCTAGAGAGTTAGTTAGTTTTCTTGACAATAAATTCGCGCCTAACGTGGATGCTCTTAGAACAACTTCAATCTGAAATACAAGATAAGCACAGCATTTGTAAAGAACACTAGGATAGTACATGGAAAGAATTAAAATAATTGATCTATAAAAATCTTGCCTGAAATGCTTATTAACTGAGTTTGCGGCCTGATATATCTGTTATTCTTTTGGCACTTATCGGTGGAAGCATTTCATCGGCTGTAACCTCTTAAATATGCAACACGACATATATATTCACAAAACTATTTTGGTTATGGTTTCAAGTGATGAAAAGTTCATTTATGGTGTACCTCGCATAGTCCGTGTTATAATTCCATTGCAAATGGGTATGGGTTATTTACAACGATAAAATACAAAGAATTAATGAAAAAATAACATTTTTGTGTGAAGGATTTAAGGTTATTGCCCACTGAGACGACGGAAGAGCACCACCCAGAACCTCCGAGTGGAAAATTCCATGCAACTTTCCAAGGTTATCCGGGTCGGGTCTTTGAAACTAGTCTTGCAACCTGATGTATATTTGTCAGGTGTTGTATCGGAAAGTTTCTAATTAAAGAAATGGTCAACAATGTCGATGTGAAACAATGAGCCCGAAGTATTTCATGTCAAACGTAGACCGACAATGTAGTGTTACCATTGTTGACATTTACAGTTTTGCACATTGTAGTTGCAAACAAACGTTTGCCGCTTTCAAACCAAAAGTATAACATCTAACATTATATTTATAATTGCCGATCTCCTGTCCGAGTGGTTGGTACAGCGTGCTACGACACCAGGTTGGATCCCGGCATGGGAATGGATGTTCATTGTGATGTTCCTTCATCAATTTAATCATATTACCACTCATCCTCATTCTCATACTCACGATTAGTCAAAACTGTCATAAAAACGAAGTAAAGCAACCAAGTCAATGAATCCCCGCTTTCGCAATTCTTCTTCGTCTTTGTGTCATTTTCTTCTAATCAACGCCAGTGCTGCAACAGCCAAGTCCGTCGTTCAAAATCTCTTAAACATTGTAGTTAGCACAATTGGCTGGCTTTTTATACAAAAAATCTGAGTACTCTGTGAAGAAACCAACACCAGACTCGCGTTGATCGTACCTTGACCGGGGCGAAGCTTGTTATAGTGTGGATACCTTCTGACCCTGACCGTGAGCGGAGCGTTAGGGGATGAGAGTAACCTGAGTTTTGCTTGAGCGTAGATGTGAATCAAGCTCACTCAGATGCGGCAATAGAACTTTTGTCTTTTGCTTTTATTGACATCAAATGGTGTAGCTCGCGAATGTCACACACTGTCGGCTACTGCAGTATGTGACATCAATCTATTGAACAGCCCTGCCCTATGACGCACGCTCTACAACGTCTTATTGTTGCGCTACTAGAAATATTCTTCTTGTTTGAGCTGAGCCTGCATATTGCCTGGATGTGGAATTGCTTCATTTAGGCAATAGGAACCTTAACTCCCGTGTAGCCACATAAATATGTATAAGGTTAACAAATGCTTCGTTGGCGATTTGCTTCAATCCCTAAACCTGCATTACGTGAAATAAACAGAATATACATGGTGATTCAGAAATTGTTCTGTATTATTTTGCTTTCGACTGTACAATCACCTAATGTTTGTAGGTTTGCATGTTTATTGAGCAGGACGTATTAAACTTTTGTACATATCCAGTTCCTTTAAAGTCAAAGCCTTGCCTTATTATTGTAGGATATAATCTTGTCCCACATAAACTGTATTGTAAATATTGTATAGATGTGGATACTTAAAATGTCGGTTAGTCATAAAATTTTTATAAAACTGAAGTGCATCTTGTTGCAATAGTCGAAGTAACAATCTTGGTGTGCGCTTAATCAAAATCTGACACTAGTGTCGCCATCTGCAAGGTGACCTGAAACTGGCACGGAATTTTCCTCGGATAGGAAACACGACGCTTTCGTGTGTATAGAACTGCATTGCGTGCCCCTTTCCTGCAAAAGACAGATTCGCAGCCATGTCGATAACCTCTTAATCGCGTCTGCCATCTTTGGTCTTTGCGTGATCAGTCGTCACGTGACCTACAACACTTGCCTCCCCTTGCAGTTGTGCACAACTTGGACGCGTTCCGAAGGAAGGCGTAGGTGCCAGAGTGTTGACTGCAGCCAATAAAGAAGCAATGGAGATTGGCTGC
This sequence comes from Lepisma saccharinum, assembly GCF_977018435.1. Classification (NCBI taxonomy): domain Eukaryota; kingdom Metazoa; phylum Arthropoda; class Insecta; order Zygentoma; family Lepismatidae; genus Lepisma; species Lepisma saccharinum. Next base: position 3,737,681 of record NC_139229.1, read on the forward strand.
GTACTCAATTCATTAACAGATACAGTCAAATCTCACTATAAACTCATCCTCATTATTAGGGAACGGATTTTAAGGTGCGGCACCTTTCCAAAAATATAGCTGTTTTCGTACTGATCGTTTGAGATATGTATTTTAGGACATGAAATCAAGTAAAATGAACGCACTTTGTTGCACCTTTTCGTGAGATTAGCACCATTTTGATGCTTCAGCACCCTTTTCCTTCCTTTTCTTTCATGTTTTGTTAAAATATTGGACAGAAAAATAAATAATTTTCACTCTTCTTTGCAGCTACATAAAATCCTATAGTCTTATTTTGTAGAGCAGAACGAAAGCTATGAAATGGTATAATATAATCATTGTAGCCTCAATAGTTCCGAAGATAATGTAGAAAAACCCGCGAGAGAAAACACAAACTTCAACAAAACCTATTCGGCAGAAGCTCAGCTCTCTCTGCGGTCCGCGCGCATTATATACAGAAGGTGCAGAAAAAGAGAGCATTGAATTAAGGCATTTTATCAGCATCTTTTTGATAACATTTTCAGAACCTTCTTTTCCCTTTTCCAACCATAATTTTGCACCAATGTGCAAATCGCATTAACATACCGTAGAGAGAATACAAAATAAATTCTTGATGTATTTGTATTATGTAAAATATAATAGGCCATTACTACAAAATGTAAACTTTAAACGGTATATTAGACAATAGTTATTTCCTCAGCCAACTGCAATTAAATACTATGAAAATAATTTACGTGGGCGAAACTTATTAAATCTCAAAATACATAAATCTCAGAACTATAAGACTGGTCTATTAAGTAGAATGTGTGATTTGTACAATACACTTTCAATTAATAACCAGGCCTTAGATTTCTCATTGCCTTTCAAAATTTATACAAATGGACTGAATCAGAATTATAACAAATAACATCGTTTACTTTTTATTTTCCAGTATATTCTACAATTATATTTGACATGTATTCAATATATGTAAGTACGTAATTGATTACTTGTATTATCTGTTTATGCATGTTAGTTTTTCTATATAAACCAATACATGTGAATGTTTATCTACCGTCTATAATTGGAGGTTTTTACCTCTGTTGAGGACAATAAATAAATAAATAAATAAAATATACTCGCCCTCTGGAATGTGTAGAGCAAGGCCGCGCATAACGGAAGGGAAGGGGAGAAAGCCAGTGGGTGGAGCAGTATTTAGCAGTGCGCGCTTCTGCAAGTGGCTGGTAGCTGCAGTCAGATACCCTCTCACGAGTCCGTCTCGAGTCACCACTTGCGCAAATACTTGTTTTCGTTAGAGCATCGTATTATTTTCTGTCTCATATGGTAAATCCCTTCCTTGACAGTGTTGCCAGCCTCCCACGCGGAGGAATTCTGAGAACTTGTCTCGAGTTGAGTTAATGTCCCTGCATTAGCGCTTTGCAGGAAAAGGTCGCGTTAGGTAATTCACTTAGACCCTCTGCAAAGTGCCATTATCCTTGTTAGTCCTTACTTTCCGCCCACCACTGGGCACCTTATTGCATTCCAAACGCCAAGTGATCTATCTCGTAGAAATTTCCCGACACAGTGACGTTCTGGCGAGGAGTGCGCAGGGGCTCTTGAACACCCCAGATTCTCTCTGATGGCTTATTATTTCACATTACCCTCCTGAATTTGAAAGCTAATGTTCTTCCACGTGATAATGGGTGATGATTCCAGTTCTTATTACGTTTTACTACATTGCTAATTTTGTGACTTACAGTTCTCTATTGTTAAAGGAGTGTTGCGCTATGTACGTAAGTTCCTCTGTGCACAGGAATTATAATTTTCAAACTGTTTATATGTATACAGATATATATTTGTGCGTGTGTGTGTCACTATTTTTATTTTCCAGAAGGTCTTAATTTGTCGCTGTTTTTATAAATAACTCATTGGAGCTAGGCTTGAACACGCTTGATTTGTTGTTTTGTGTCCACTTTATGCACAGACAGGCTAATCGGGACTGGACCTACAGTTTAATGAAAATAGTAATGATACTAGAAGCTCAGTCGAACAAAACACGCTCATGTTGCAAGTGTCCCCCTCCGTTCGTCTGGGTAGTGAGCGGAGGTGTTCATTTTAAATCAACCTCTCTCTCCCTCACGACTCGTCTTCACCCTCCCGTTTTGCTCTCACAAGCCGACCGTGGTGGAGTGGTTAGCCCAACGCGCTAAGGGTCCCGCGAATCCCCGACTGGGCATAGTTGTTCATTGTGAGTATCCATTCATCAATTTCATCATATTACCACTCAACCTCATCTTCGTAATTCATTGATTGATTTGCTATATGTTACTTCGAATTCTGTGCCACTTTTGGCTAATTTGCGAAGATGGGGATGAGTGATGATGTGATGAAATTGATGAATGGACACTCACAAACATCTATGCCCAGGCTGGGATTCGAACCCGGGACCCCTTAGCGTCCTAGCGCGATGTGCCACTGGGACCGACGGTTCGTAATTAGCCAAAAAGTTAAACAAACAGTAATTAAACAAAGTTAAATAAACAATTAAGCAAAACTCAAACTAGATATTTCCATGGTTTCCTCTTCTCTACAGAAGCGAGGAAGCAATGAGTAATAACAGCACACACCTTGCATTCAATATTCATCGGTATTTGATTTAAATGTGATACAGTTGCTTCTTTTCTCAGCGTCGACATATTACAAACTGAGCGTTATTGTTTCTTCCCATGTGTGAGCCGAGAGAGGCTTCAGTATGCAAGAAGCAAGCGTCTACATGTGTGAGGTTAAGAGCAGACTCTGTCCAGGGAATATCTGGAGCAAGCGAACGAAAACAAGTCTCTGCGCAAGTAGTGACTCGAGAAGGCGTGAGTGCAGCCACCAACAGAGTGTTGCTCTGCCTCGCCCGCTCGCTCTCTCCCCTTCTGTACCGTTACGTTCGACTTTGCTCCACAGTTTCCCGAGACAGAGTGTAGACGCAACACGCACACACCTGAACGTGGCTTTACATCTTCATTCAATACACGCAAGTTACCAACGCTCACGAAAAGTTGAACAGGTGCAAGCGATACTAGAAATTCTGATTAACTTTCTGCATATTCAAATTTTGATGCATTTTCACTTTTTCAGCTTTTGTGCACTCCCTTTAGCTAATTAACCTGGATTGCGTTGAGAGTTTCACACACGAATTGATTTCCATTGTTAGGCCCCCGCCCCTTCTCCCCTTCGCCCTCCGCCGCCTCCGGGTTGGAAACATCTAATCAATTAAAGAAGTGGTCGGTTTCAATTGGCGCTCGAACGTTTACTATGGCTGGAGCGGTTCCAGATGGAATCCAAGAGAAATTTTCGCGGAACAGAAACGGAATGATGAGTAGCGGAAACTATATTGCTAGACCTGCGGTAGCGAAGTTAATACGAAATGAAATGATGGATTTAATGAATTCATAATGTAATCAGTGTTTCTGAAGAAATTGTCGGCGCAGTGGTACCGTGGTCGCCTTGCAATGAAGTGGAGCCACATAGTGGTTCGGATTCCACTTTAAACTGTAGGTCTAGTCCCTATTAGCCTGTGAATAAAGTGTACTTAAAACACCAAATCAATCAATCGAAGAAGGAAAAGTGGTTATTTGAACAATTTCCTGTGCCCCTTGCTAGTTTTTTTATTATTATTCAAGTCCACTTTATGCACAGGTGGGCTCACCGGGACTGGATCTACCGTTTAAAGTGGTATCCGAACGCCTATGTGCCTCCAACGGGTTTATGCATAGAAACGCTAACAGGGACAGAGCCTACAGATAAAAGTAGGATTTGAACCAATGCCTCTACCTGGTATCGAACTCGGAACCTCGCCTGTTGAGTAACTCAATCAATATTCCCGGTTCGAATCCAAGCAAAAGGCTTTATATTTCCTGCGGGAGCATTCGCATGGAACATACCCCTAAATATCCTACAAAATACAGAGTAGCCGACCTCAGTGTGGAGTGGTTAGCACGACGTCAGGGTAACCGGATTCGAATTCCGGAATAGGCATAAATTTTCTTTGAGAGTGTCCCTTTACCAATTTCATCATATCGTCGCTCATCCTCATGTTCGCCATAAGACAAAAGTGGTAGAAGAACGATGTAAAAATAACTAAATCAACAATACAGGCGAATTCAAAATGATCCACACGATTTCAACTGGTCACATGTTAGGAATTTGCAACGTTACAGTGACTGAGTGATACAACAATGTCAATGAAAAAGGAAAACTCATATATATCATATCTTGTAAATTCAACTTGACTTCCCTCAATAACACAAACAACATCGAGATGGTAGACTAGATCCCACATGCACGGTCCAGATGGGCAACGTTGACCTGTGTGCGGCACGGAAATACAATTAGGTGATCTGTTAGGCTAATGAACTCCACAGAAAGCCTTTTCCCTTACCAACCCTTTACACTGGTTTCTCGAAGAACTACATTGTCAGACGTGACATCTAGCGGACTGACATGAACTTCATGAAGATTTCCGTTTTGTAGATGCACTTACCACTTTGGCGTAGTAAATACAAAATATATGGCCATTTTAAATTGGATGAACAATTATGACTTATCTTGTATACCTATTTGGAATATAAGGGTTTTATTTTTCTAGTTTTACATACTCATTGACGGGCGGAAGGGGTGAGGTAGTCGACCTGATAGGGTGTCGACGCCTTTGCTGCCCTGTGGCGTCATCGCAACCCTTGTCATTTACACTCTGTCTCGGGAATATGTGGAGGGAGGTCGCACATAACAGTAGAGTAGGGGAGATAGCGAGCGGGAGGAGCAAAGCAGTGCGTTCTGCTGGAATCGGCTGGTAGCTGCAGTCATTTCTCCTCTCACGCGTTCATTGGTCGAGGCCTCTGGAGTCACTGCTTGCGCAGATCCTTGTTTCTGTTCGCTTGCTCCAGAGATTCCCGGGACAGAGTAAAGATTACCATGATTCATAGTACCGTACAAATCAATGGGTCTCCCCGATTGCGTAGTGTTAACATCGTCCTCTTGTTAATCAAGGGATACCGGGTTCGATACCCGCTGGAAGCACAGTGATTTGGATCACCGCGGTATTATAGTTGATAGGGCGTCTGACTGCCACGCGGGAGTCCCGGGTTCGATTCGATTCACGGGGTGGGTGATCTAAGGTCGGAATTTCTCCTGCCTTTTCCCTGCATAAAGCAGCTCTGAGGCTCACCAAGAATCAAATCAATGGGTATCTGGAGACAACCCCTTGGGGTAAAGGCGGTCGGAGCGTGGTGCTGACACCTCCAAAGTAGCCGAGATCGAGAATCTGTGAGGCCGTACCCTCACATCCCCTAAATGTGCCTTCATGGCTCGATGCTATTGATATGATCCATATTATTATGTGACGTCACCGGTAGAAAATATGTCACTAATATATTTATTTTTGTGAAAGAAAGCGTAATTTCCTTGTTATTATATGTAATATTGCACCTTGTTTGTAATGTATATCTTTGTTTAATATTTATTGTATTTTATGCTCTATTATGAGTAGTTTAATGTATCCTCATGTTTACGAGAGTGCACTATACGAATTTGTATTTCTAAACATGTATAGATGTCAGTTTTGTTGGTAGCATCTATTTGTAAATAGTGAGTGATTCATCTGTAGGCTACTTGAATCTGTGTTCTTGAAATAGTATAATCTAATAGCGAGGATATCGCGTAAGAAATATCACACTTTCGCCACGTATCGACGAAGCTTTTAAACCTAAAAGGAACTCCTCGGTGTTGTGCATACATCTTGGTGTGGTAGTTCGGGGCGCAAGGTAGGTCTATGTGATCATAGGCATGCCGATAGTCACGCATTGAGTTTATGCGTTTTTAGTTGAGTCAATTCATCGACAAAGGGAAATCCTCGCCTTCGTCTCTTGTATATTCGCATTATAATTGCCATAAATAAAGAATAAAACCTTTTAGTTTATCTACTGCAGCAATGTGGTTTTATTTCTCTGTGCTGTGAATATTGTGTTTGCCTAACACTATCCCTGTACCTGAGAGGAGTCTGTGTACTTCACCGAGTCTCATCGTTCACCGCTGAAGTATTATTAAGTCATTATTAATAATTATAATAGCTGCTTAATAGTATAATACAGGCTTAAACATTTCACTATATGCATGGAGAACTTTACCTTTACCTATCGCATTATTGGTCCGGTCCCGATTAATCTGCCTGTGCATAAAGTGGACTTAGAACAAATCCGTCGATGCATTTTACTTAGTTTGAAGTTATGTACGAAAGAGGAAACGTACGAGCTAATATCAGCATACACTGAAGTACACGTACATCCCTCCCCCCTTCCCTTTAGAGAGTTAGCAATGCGGAGAAAAGCCTTTGTGCATAACAGAATGAAACAAAGACATGAAGCTTGAGAACAAATGAGACACAGGGGTGGGCGGGAAAGTGGGTGAAGCTATTCGTGGCCATCTTGCCTCCACGCTGGTAACAGCCTAATTCTCCGGCCTCATCCGTTGAATTGCACCTCACCTCCTTCGTCTCACGAGCGGTAATACCTTCAAATTATCTCCCGCGTTCTGGATGCGCCAGTTTCCAGCATCCCAGATAATGCAGCAACATCTTTTGCGGACATATTAGATGCGTCTCGGAAAACGGGACGTTCCCGGAATTTATTAAAGGAAGGAACTGGGATGGAGAGGAGCAACAGGAAAACTGGAATGCATGTTGCATCGTGGAACGGACAAGGTACAGGAATGTAAACAGCTTACGATCAGTTACCTTATCTGTTCATTTACGATTACGACTGGTGGTAGGTTCAAAATTTAAAAAAAAATATTAATATCCATTGGCGCTAAGTTTTGAAAAAAACATTGAGTGGGCTGAATTCTGGAATTTAGTTTATACTTTTATGCAATAATATATGTCCTTAGGCTGAGGAAATGGCGTAAAGCACCTTTTTGTTCTTTGTTCAGAAAATGTAGACTTTTACGTTTAAATATCCATTCATTCCGTAGAGGCTGTTTTTGCCCCGTGCATAAAGAACCGTGCCACGAAGGCATATTTAGGGGATGTGAGGCTGGGGCACCACATATTCTCGATCTCGGCCATTTCAGGAGTGATGGGATCAGGACCTCGCTCCGCGCACGCGGCTCTGGCGTCTGGAGTCCCAGATAGTATAATCTTCTGTGGCGCTAGTGTTGGGTTGTCCCTTCCTTCATCTCATCATCATTGACCATTACCCAAAAGTGGCTGTCACGCTCCGGGGGTACTTTACATCGATAACAAAACAATTGAGGCGATCAGAATAATAACGGCAGATCCCAACCGACCTCGAATTTTGAGATATAAGTATGACGGTATATTGCTGCCACCTACGTTTCATATGCTGAAGTATCAAAAGAATTGGGATATGCCAAAACTCTCATATTCCACCTTTAAAATTCGGCCGTAAGGAAAATGAAAATATTTTCAGTGGAAAAATGACATATCCCAACTGTGTGTGCTTTTGGTTATGTCCGCTACGAGTTCGGCGGCGTTGTAGACAATATGGCAACGTCCGTGACTGAGTGTGTTGTTATGACAGAATCTCCGCAAAAAGGTCAAAAACGAATGAAAACTCAACTGAATGGGTAAAAAACAAACGGAAGTTATGCAGAAAGAGTGGCAAGTTATATGTAACAAAAACTTAAACTGTGGTTCCAGAAGAAAGACGTCAACCATTAGAGAAGTGCTGTAACTTTCCTGATTCAACTGGCGTGTTTCAACGTTTGTCTGACGATGTGAAGGACACTTCGTTTATAGAGTTTTATGGCCTTGGTGATTATAATAAGCAGAACATCCATTTGTTTAATTTAATCGAGAAAAATGAACCTCGAAAGGCATACAAAAAGGACAGAATAATCAGAGGCGAAAGTAGACGCAAGTTTACCTATAAGTAGGCCTATCATGTTACGGTAAAGAATGAAGCTATTGAGAAGAAGGGAAGGGAGATGCAGTGTTTGCATTGCCGCAACCAATGGTGTGATGTCATTGAAGCAGCAAGAGTAAAAAACTCTTTCACTATTAATAAAATGAACAGGGAAGGTTACTTGCATTATTGTGGAACATGATAATCCTGATATTGTAAAATATAGTTTATCTTATTCTGACATTGACGTGCATCAAACAGTTAATTTTAGTAAACGAGATAAAACTTTAGATGTTTCATTGTTTAAGTTTCAGCAGAACTACAGTGAACAGAGGAAAAGTTAAGAAAGCTAAATACACTGACCTGATGCAACTATTGAAATATATACTACCCGTCTATCATGATTTTTATAAAAAATCTTCTTCATGATGGTGTTAATGTTGAAGAAGAATGTGAAAATTTTGGAATGGAGCTGGATTAATACAACATGTTAAATAAATGTAATCTCAGTAAATAAGTTTTACCCCATTTTTTCACTTGTGTATATTTTCTCCTAGTAAACAGCACAAGATCTGTGAAACTATTAACAACAACGGTTCAAGAATTTGCAGATAAACTTTAAAAAACATATTTAAAACAAACTAAAAATATTACGTTCTAATGTTAAAAATTCCCCTGAGTTTTGAAATTAAACAGATAATGTTATTTTTTTCAAAATGAACTTTGGTTGGGATCTGACGTTACTATTCTCAGCGCCGCAATTATGTTTATTGACATCTTCGCCAAGGTAGGTGCGTCACGGTCGGAGCCTAAAAGGGTAGACTTCATGCGAGTCAATCTCACGAATCCATGAAAGATTCACAAAAGAAAGGACTGTCAGCAAAGGATTGTGGCCGCAGCGTTCACCGGACTTAACCACTTGTGACTTTTATCTGTGGGGCAGTCTGAAGGGAAAAGTGTACACAAATAATCCAAGGACATTAGAAGACTTGGAGGACAATATTTGTAATGAAATTTCGAGAATTGATGCCGCAGAGTTGTCCAGAGTGTATGATAACATGTTAAGGCGTGTACAACGGTGCATTGAAGCACAAGGCGGTCATTTTCAGCACCTACTGTAAAAGACAAGATCGTTTCAGTACGATTATTTCTTTTAAAAAGTTCAGACCTTTGCATTTCTTATTTGTTTTATTTATTTTATTTCTTGTTTGTATCTGCTCGTGGCAGGGTTCGGTTTTTCGTGCGCCACCCGATACAATCACATTTCAATTAAGGTGCGGCTTTTCCTTTATAACAGTGTGTTTTACAAAATTAACATCTCACGCAACTCAACGGAATAAATAAAAGATTGGACAGTTCTACAAGTGTTTATAAACCGGAAATGACTTCCGCTTCCGATGCCACTTTTAATTACACATAAGTCCAGAAACTATAAATTTGATAACACAAACCACAATATTACAGACAATAAATAAATCAAACAGGGTTCTGTGAAGTTAACAGAAAACAAATAAAATATTACATATGGCCAAAATTAACAAAGCGTATCAAGGTTGCGAAAGGGATGAGACGTCACTCCCATCACGCATCACAGTAAACAGCGAACGGGTTTACAGAAGAGAGAATACGACTTTCTTACGAACAGAGAAAACATACATTTATGCAAAACATCTCTCCTCTAGTAACTTCATAAATATTAATTTGCTGCCAAATACGTATAGGGTTGTTTGTTTGACCAATACGTGTATTCCCTTGCATGAAAGTACTAGCACTTCTTATTTACATCATGAATGTGCAACAGTGTTTACCACATCCGTCCTATCGACAATAAGTACAGGGTGTGTCAGAAAGGTGGCTACAAGTATGATTTACCTTTTAAAGAAGACGGAATATCGTCAATGGTGTCATCATCCAAGTTGGCGCTCAGCGTAGAGCAGCAAGTTACAAGTGTCCAGCATATTTATGTCCCGTAATATCTGTATAAATTATATTGTTGGTTCCATACTTTCGAATCGCCCTGTATTTCAATCCTCTCATTTTACATGTCCAACTACATTTGTGGGCAAGAAGCTAGAAATCTTATGTTGCCTGCTATTTTGATAGATGGCCGATTTCGAGAGTCGATAATGACAGAATCTCTTAGGGTATATTACAGCACAAGTTACCTTTTCTGCCCCCCTTTTCCCTTTAGCAATTTTCTGCCTACACTAATATTTCTGCCTAACGATGTGCCTCGGTAGACCATTGTGTGTACGGAACTAAATCTCAGTGGATGAAGGTTAAAATACCCTTCGTTAATTTTCAAAAACAAAACTTCAATTAAAATTAAGTAATCCTCAAACAAATTATGACATACATATTTACAAATGCAGATGTAACAAGTATGAACATGACTCATCATGACCTTACAAGATTAGTTCCGAAAAAATACGACGCTTTTGGACAGGATCCGGTTCCGAACTCGCGCACCATTTCAAGTTTTCCGCTGTGTTTAATTAGAATAGAAGGGTTCAGCGTGGTGATCCCGTGGTGGAAGGGTGTAATAGAGGAATATGTAACTGCCGGTGGGGCTGTTAACTGTAATTACATAGAGGCAACAATTCTTGCGCATGCGCGGTTACATTCCCCCTTCATTACACTGCCAGTTCCCTTCCCGCTAACGCAACGGTAACGATTGTCATTTATTTCGTACGTTACGTGGTTGCCACCGACCCAAACTAACGACACTGGCTCTACAGGATGCCCACAAAAAGTGCACTTTTTTACATCTGAATTACACATTGTATGTATTCCTAACGTACTGCGTGGGGAGACATACATGACCTGGTATATATTTGTATGAAGTGATTTTAGATATTTAGCGTCGCTTTTCTGACACTTTTGGCTAATCGCGACGATGAGGATGAGACATGATTAGATGAGAACGATGAATGGACGAAGAGGCCAGGACTAGAACCCAGGACCTTTGGTTTGAGTTTGTTTCTGAACTCTACTTTATGCACAGAAAAGATTGCAACACTATGTGCCTCCACGGTAGCTACCATGTTACCACTACGGAATGGGGAGGCTAAACAGAGCCTTTGAGACTAAACCTCGAGATGAATGTCGAATAATAAAATACTATTTATCCTCTCGAAAGTAAAATGATGTTTCGTCACCTGAAATTGGCACAAATCATCAGTGTGATTTATGTGATTTCTGCACGTAAATTAAATTTGTCTTCCGAGGTACAATACATGCGTGGATGAATCAAAAAGTAAGTTACACCCCCTGTAAAAAACAAACAAGACACATTAGAAAGAAAAACTATTGGACGAAAACGCATGAACATTTTACTTTTTTCAACATAGTCACCAAGGTGTTCCAATTACTTATCGTATCGTGAAACCAGTTTTTCGATTCCTTGTGTGTAAAAATTCCGTCCAATTTCTTTGAACCACTTTGAAACTGCTTCCTGCACTTCCTCATCTGACGCGAAACGCTGTCCATCTAGGTCTTGTTTGAGAGGACCGAAAAGGTTGTAGTCACAGGGTGCCAAATCGGGGCTATATGGAGGGTGAGCCCACACTTCCCATTTGAATTTCTGCAGTAAATTCTGTGAGACAGGATTTACTGCAGAAATTACTTAATGGTGGGTAGCGTGGTCGTGAAGAAGTACAACCCCATCACTCAATCTTCCGGGCATTCGATCGTTAATGGCTTTTCTCAGCTTCTTTAAAGTCTCACAGTATGTTGCGGCATTGATTGTTGTTCCTCGGAGCACAAACTAACTGTAAAGAACGCCTTCGGAATCGAAGAAGATTGTCAGCATGACCTTTCGGACCGTTGGCCAGGTTTTACCTTTTCTTGGTGGTGGAGAATCCTTGTGTCTCCATTCCATGGATGCCCTCTTTGTCTCGGAAGTGTATTGGTGCACTCAGGAATCATCTCCTGTAACGAATTTCTCAGAAACTGCGAACCATCCGTGGAATAACGCCGAAGAAATGACAGCGCAGCATCAAAACGTTGATTTTTGTTCCCTTCGGTTAACAAGCGCGGCACCCAGCGAGAGCACAGTTTACGATAACCCATCTGATCACGAATCAGCATAGACACACTACCATAGGATATGTTCAGTTCACTTGCAATCTCTTTAATTTTCACGCAGCGGTTAGCAACAATGAATGCATTCACACGCTCCGCGTTGTCGATAGTGTACACAGTTGCAGGCCGCCCGACACGCGGTTCGTCGTTCACGTTCGATCTTGCCTCTTCGAACATCTGGCACCATTTTGCAATCATGGGGCGTGACATCGCATTCTCACCATGTACTTCGACAAGTTGGCGATGGATTTCACTCCGATTATGCCTTTGTGCCCACAAAAATCGGACGACAGAGCGCACCTCAATGTTGGACGCCACTTCAATATGACGCTCCATACTCACACTGTGACTACTCGCATGCTAAACCAGCTGAAGCACGGCTGCTTCTGGTGTCTGAAGAAAACATTCCAGACAGTGTTGCCACCAAGCGTGATTATTTTATCTCTCTTAGTACAGGAACACGGGTTGGGTGTAACTTACTTTTTGATTCACCCTAGTAGATACATACACAATATTTAATGAGTTTCTTTTTATTAACGCACATAAACTGCTGACTTCATACTCTAGTTTTACTCGAGTTTCATGACGTGATATATACTATGAACTTACTCTGCCATCTGAAGTTCATTAATAATTATCAAGTTATAAAAACTTGAGTCTGAAAAAGAACATTCTTCGGACAAATCCAGTTGTGACAGTGATGTATCGGCACGACGTGGCAACACCGCAATCTCAACCACTAGCCTAGTTTACTGTCTCCGAGTATAGAACGGAACCTGGATTCAGGAGAAACTGGATTCACGGGTGTTGATTGGTATTAATTTAACTTTAGAATAAATTACAGTTAAAGTCTGTCCAGCAGTGTGATAAGTAGAAAACGGATTTTGAGGTGCATCACCGTGTTACGTTCCTTCTAACAGTTATTACCCTATGCTCTTTCTGTTGGGGCTTTAGGACTCTTCAGACCTACACTGAAGCCATCTCTGCATCATGGAAACACTTGACACCATTGTATGGGTTTGACTGTTTATTGGCAAAAATTTATTACAGTTAATTTTTTTGGTGAGAATGGGGAGTAAACTTCAATTTTTGGTATGAAGTTTAGGAAATACTAAAATTTGATGTTATAGAATTTAGAAAGTCTATCTAATTCCTGTTCCACACAGGCGTTTCCTTCCTATTAAACACAGGAAGTACTGTCTCTATAGCCTGTTCCACACAGATAGTAAGCCTCCTTCCTATTACACACAGGAAGTGCTAGAATATTATCCAAATTTGAGGCTTTTATACCTAAGGGTTTACTCTCCAACCCCCGGAGATTACATAATTTTCATATCATAATACAGTTTCATTCTTTTAAGTTTTTTATACATATGTTCATTGATCATTATACAATTTTAAAAGTTGAGTTATAATACATTTCTTTCTTTTATCTTGCTTCACAAAAAGAAAAATTGTAATTTACAAGTTACAGTTATCAGTTGATGCATCTGGTTATATACAGGTTAAACGCTTCTTTCATCTAAGCACTGATTGGCGGAACAATAAATGAGTAATACAACAGCGTTACATTTCTCAACATTTTGCATAAGAATAAAGCCGTAACAACCGTTCCACAAATATAGCTGTTTTCACACCGATTATTTGAGATATGTAGTTTAGGATATGAAATCAAGTAAAATACACACATTTTGTTGCACCTTTTCGTGAGATTAGAACATTTATCCCATTTTTACCCCCTCTTTGATGCTTCAGCACCTTTTCCTTCATGTTTTGTTACAAAATTGGACAGACAAATAAATGATTTTCACTCTTCTTGAGCAGCAACATAAAATCCTATAGTCTCACCTTGTAGAGCAGAACCAGAGCTATAAAATGGTATAATATAATCATTCCAGCATCAATAGTTCCGAGGATAATGTAGCAAAACCCGGGAGAGAAAACACAACTTCAACAAAACCTATTCGTCAGAACCACAGTTCTCAATGCGGTCCGCGCTCATTATATACAGAAGGCACAGAAAAAGAGAGGCATTTTATCAGCATTTTTTTGAAAACATTTTCAGAACCTTTTTATTTTTTTTCATTTCCCAACCATAATGTTGCACCTTAATATCCTTTTTGCTAGTGATCAGTCAAAAGTTTGATACAGACGAATGACAGGCGGCTCTCGTTATTTACACACCCCCGTATCGATTAAAGCGAGACACGGACAACTAACGAGCCAGGTTATGAATACCTTTTCCCTCCCCAACAGCGACAAATTAAAATCCAGGAAACTTGACAATCATTCTCTCCGTTGATTTTCCAATCAGGACATCGAGACAGGAAAAATATTCAGTAACTCTTCACGGGCTAATTGGTTTCCATTGTGGACCGTGATTAGCTTTTGTCTGTCCCGATCATCACCGATGGTCGCCTGCCTCTGACGTCTTCACAATGTCGTTCTCTGACCGCGCCACGAGATCTCAGGAGGTAAAAATAGCTATTTCTCTTTCATTGCAGCTAATTTCTATTCGTTTCCAGCAAGCTCCATTATTGCTGATCTCATCCATGCAATGTGGTCCCTCGCACGGGAAGGTCAGCCTCCACGGTCCACTACCGTGGCTGACGATGTGGTTGGTAGACAGAGGATGCAAGGGAGGAAGGAACTGGAGACCTATTTCAATTGTGTTTAGTGCAACTGGCTGTTTTTTCGGTCTGGTTTTGAATTATAAAGCGTCTGTCTTCTTCTCGTGTAAAGAAATCATCAAGACTTTATTTTGGAGCATTGAAGGGGCACAAAAGATTCTGTCTCGTTGATGTGTTTTGCGGGAGCAGGACTACGGAAGAACGACACACAGACACGAAAAACATATGTATTTTGGAGGAAAATATTCTTTCTCCAAGGCACATCAAGACTGAGAAGTGTTCGATTAGAACAAATTACCACTGGAAACAAGAATGAGTAATTTATTTTATTGCTGAAAGAACGGTTCCTGATATTATAATATTGGCGTCTAAATATTTTTGATTCCATAAAAAATATTAATGTTAATATAAAGGGTGTCTCAGAAACATTTTCGTTTTTGAATCCGCTCTATGGGACAATTTGCACATTACGGAGAAATGAGATAGATCGCAAACGCTTGGCAACATTGTTAATATTTAGTTCCCATGAAGCGCTTTACGGGGCAGCCATATGCTTTTGGTGTTTGTGCGTTTTATAAAAATAATAATTCTTATGTTGTTGTGCGTCGTTTGTCATTATAACCTGGCAGGAATGAGAGACGTCCCAAGCTCAAATTTAATTAAATATTGGGTGAGAAAGCTTGAAAACAGTTACTGAAAGAGTAAGGTATACACCCGAATGCCACAAAATTTGAGAGAATTGAAGCAAAGCATTACAGATGAAATTAATGCTATTCCTAGTGCCATGCTTCGGCGAGTGATCGAAAAATTTAGTTGAAGAATAATTGAATGTGAAAACATGAACGATCACAATTTATCCAATACTCTTTTCCACAAATAAAACTTTAATGTTTAAGCTTTCTTTTGGTAATAAATATATCTTTATACCAAAAGATTTTAAGTATTTATTTTAATAGTTTTAAAAACGAAAATATTTCTGAGACACCCTTTATATAACATTATTATTATACATACATACACACACACACATATATTCGCATACAGGTATAACACTCATACACGTACTAATGCCTCCACGATGGCGTAACGCTGTCTCCTCGTAATCAAAGGAATCCGGGTTCGATCTTAGTTTGAACTGTAGGTCCAGTTCTTAGTAACCTCTCTGTGCATACAGCAGACACAAAACGAGGTTTATCGTACGCGCGCGTGTGCAAATATGCCTCAAAGTGGCCTCAGAAAATTAGCTGGGAATGCTCCATGAAGTTACTGAAAACATACGCTTATACAATTATCTGGCAGCACGATGGAGTACCCCCGCACTATGGTCTTATTATACGGGAATTTCTAAATGAGTACTTCAAGGAGTGGATAGGGAGAAGAGGTACCATGTAGTGGCCTGCATGATATCCGGTCTTAACCCGATGTGATTTCTCCATGTGGGGAATTCTGAAAGACAAAGTTTTGACCGCGAAGCAGCGAGATTCGGAACACTTGAAAGAACTAATAGAACTTAATTTTTCACAAATATTCACACCATACTTATGTAATACCATCTGTAAATCAGTATAAAAAGGTGTAATAAGTGCATCGAAAACAATAGCGGCCATTTTGAGCAGTTGCTGTAACGGGTAATTTTTATTTCTATGTAAATACAGTCATATGGTTTGCATTTTCGGTAAACTGACTCTATATTACTTTCCCACCATTAAGTACTGTAAAATCTGTGACAGGTAAAGTTTTAAAACAACTAACAAGTTTATTGTAAATGAAGATTCCTAATAGTCTTGTTTTCATTCACTTTAACGTGTTAGGTCATTATTTAGTTCAAGGTTGCATTAATCGAAAAACAGTGTTGCCAACTAACCTTCCTGCAATGTCGACGTGGCACTGCTCTTTTCTAGTGACAGTCGTGTACCGGCGTGGCCATTATAACGCCGGGCCAAAGCAAGCACCTGGAAATAAATGGAAATGCACTGAGGTGAGAAAATTATACATATGCCACTTACAATTGTATTGAGTATAGTAGGTTATAACAGTAACAAGATACATAAATTAAAATTCACATGCAGAATAGCATTGAACAAAAACTGGTAACTCTGCAGCAAAAACATATATGCGCTCTGTCTGTGGATCAAGGCCGAGCATAACGGTAGACAAAGGGAGGAAGTGATTGAGCGGCTTAACCAATAAGAGATATGTTCGCTTGCTCCAGAGATTCCCGGAACGGAATATAGTATGGAACAGTGTTTGTGATTAAAGAGAGTTGATTTGGTTTATTTTACTTCGCTTTTCTGACATGATTGGTCAATTGCGAAGATGAGGATGAGTGATGATATGATGAAATTGATTAAGAAATACTCACAAAGAACACCTATGTCCAGGCCGGGATTCGAACCAGAGACCTCTGGTGTTGTAGAGCGCCATGCTAACCACTCCGCCACAAAGGTCGGCTGCGATTAAATATAAATTAGCTTTGGGCAGTAATCAGGTTTAGGAAAGTACAGGAGCAAAAATTGCTAAAAAGTGGGGGGGGGGGGAACTGCCCCCTAATCACTGCCACTGCATTTAACGGTACCAATCACTAGGAAGTATAAAAAAGGTAAAGTGTTCCCCTGTGCTTAGCACCACGACCACGCCATGGGAGAGAAGTATAAAGTATACTCTGTGTGGAATCTGTGAAGCATTGCCGCGCATAACTCAATAAAAGGGGAGAAAGCGAGTGAGCGGAGCAGTGCATAAAACTGTGTAGCTGCACTCACTTCCCCTCTCACGTGTTCATTGATCGAGCCCTCTGGAGTCATCACTTGCGCAGAGACTTGTTTTCGATCGCTAACTCCAGAGATTCCCGGGACAGAGTGTAGCTATCTCACCTGAGATGGACACGACCACCAGGTAATCAACGATCGGTGTAAACTGTTGCCCTACGAGAGTTCCTCCAGGTGCTGACGACAATCAGCGCCCCCAGAGGACACCTTGCGACCGCGAGTTCGAGTAAGTCCCCGATGGGGGAACCGCGTGGATACAAGGAGAGGCATGAATATTGATGTCTCCGAGGAATTGGTCCCGGTGGACGAGAGCCTCCCGTTTAACCGAATCTTTTGCTTCGGAACAAAAATTATTCCAGGGGGATTTTACGGTTTATGCCAAGTTTCCAGCCCTGTAGATCAGGGGAACTTCTGGTAAGTCACCATTAACAATTCCAAACAGAACTCCCAAACCACAGAAACACTGCAATCACGTACACTCACCGGCAATAGGAATGGGACGCTTAGGTCCCTGCAAGGCGTTAAGTGTGTTGCCTAACTTCACGCCATTAAATGGATTTTAATAGCAAACTTTCAATGGCAACTTCTACCACCGCTTTACAGGAAAGCGAGTAGTTCAGGATCTAGTAGGTTTGTCACTTTTATTGCCGGTGAGTGTACCTATAATGTATCCAGTGGCGAGGCCCTGGGCGAGATTAGAATGTGAGGCACCCATCCGATCTTAAAATTTGAAATCTCGATGTGAATCGATAGAAAATCTTCAAGGATACCTAAAAAATATTTAATAATTAGGACTAGGATTTTTATGACCTACTATTCACCAAAATATGCAAAATAAAATATGCTCGTATGACCTAAAATATTACAAAATATGCCCTATAATTTGAAAAATATGCCCCTATAACTGGACTGTTTCAATCATCAATATCTAACATATGCTGAGATATTTTTACATACCTACATTTTTTTAGTTCACTTTATGGACCCCGAGTTGTAATGCACAATAAATACTTTCTCTAAATTTTCAATTAAAAATGAAAAAGATTTTGCTGCAGTCCAAAAATACCTCGAGTGAACATGGGAATAAGAACGAAACAACTTGGAAAATGACTGTATATTTCTTGAAAAAGCAAAAATATGCTGAATTTGACCGAAAATCCATCAAAATATGCTCTATCACACAGAAACGACCAAATATGCCAAAATATGCCCTTAAAAAGCACCTTAATTTTATAAGTTTCTTCATAATATGAATTTATATATGTTTGGGGAACACATCACCCTTACCAAAAAATATATATATATATATTCTGAGTCATGAAAATCTTAGCCCTATTAATAATATTCGACGGAGAAATTTACACTGCTGACATTTTCTTTAACCGAAGTAGTGTAGGAACAGAGCACTTCGAGGTTTCTCGGAATTTTGAGGGAGCGGTATTTCCACCCCTCGCAAGTCATCAACAGGCAGGGTTGGGTGTTGCCGTTGCGCCCAAACAATGTTTCCAGCTCGAGTAGTTTGTGACCAGATTGAAGAATGACCGCTTGTGCGGCGGTAAACCGCATATATGCAAAAAAGTACAATTTGTCTCGCATCAGAGCGCAATACACGCTAAAACAAGTATAATGGTGGCGGGATGCTTATGTAGATTATCATATCTCCGGGCAAGTGCTATTATTCGCAGCAAATAACTATTCTACTATTGAGACAGCCTAAAACGAGCAACATGTTAAAAGTAATTATCTTTACAAACTACGATTTCTTGAGGCGCACATTATTTTTCTCGATTTCGTGAAGACCGATTTTGAGAATCCTCCTTAGCAAACGATGGCTCAGTGATAGCGTCGTGGCCTTGTAATCAAGGGGTCCCATGTTCGATACCCGGTGAAGGCACATTGTGGTTTGGACCCCACTTTAAACCGTTCCGATTAGCCATATTGTGTATAAAGTGAACTTAAATCATGTCTCAGCTCCTTAACAAACCTTTCGAAGAATAAAAAAATTAAACAAGTAAATACATTTTTGTCATTTTGAGGTAAATTATCATTTTGGTCTATTTTTGGTTCATATGAATCTGCCTCGCCCTCCTCCGTGTCCGTGCTTTGGGCTCCGACTGCAGGACGGCATTTGTTTTATCAGAAGGACCACCCCCGAATAAATATCTGAGGATGTTTTACAGGTTTCATCGCATGTAAGATGGGCTGAAGAGCCTGATGACGATGAAAAAGAACCGATTCATAGGTGGCAACACTTACAGGCAGAAACGACCTTGGCAGAAATGACCTCTGATTGGCACCATGTTGACAACTGACTCAAGAAGCCCCGCGACCGAAAGAACTTGAAGTGCTCGGATCCTATATTGGCATAAACTTTAATAATACGTTTCTAAAGATGTTCTTCAGGCGCTAAGACATAACTGAAATATCCTTAAACATGCTAAACTTTCTAAAAATTAGAAATGCAAACTACGAATCTTTAAAATTAACCTATATTGTTTTTAATTAGTTTTGCCTTTGCATCCTTATTTCAAAATTTGTAGGATGTAAATATCGCAAACAATGGCACACATTGACCCTTCCGGAAACGTTTTGACAGCACCTCGAAAAATCATTGCTCACATTAACCCTTTTTTTATAGAAGCGTGCTCCAGTCTCCCAGACAGGGTCCTTCGCACCAAAAATAAACCGACATTATGCGGGGTGGCATCCTTCATTCTAATGAGACACAAACCGGTAATCCTGAGAACAAAGTTTCCATTTTCGACTTCGCGCTGAAAAACAGCTTGACCGGCTTCATACAAACCTTCAACAATATGGAGAGAGAGAAAGAATTATGTGGTTACAGACTTGGCAGGCGGCCATCTTGAACTGGGCCTTGCTCTCTTTTTCACTGCACGTATGTTTACGTTCTCAACAGACCAAAAGCACAGACTTTTTTCCAACAGACACGCGCCCTAACCGCAACAATGAGTACACCAAGACCCTCGCACATCATTGCTTTCCTCGAGGCTACTATTAAAAGACGCAAAACAAAAGAACGTCTACGACAGGATGACGTGCATTTACGTTCGCGCCATATCGGCGTTGCCTTTGTTCCGTTGAGATAGGCTGCACATGGTTTGAGTGGCGTTATATTGCGCACAACTGTCCGTCTTTCACCCTGCTCCATAGCAATGTTTATCAGAGGTTTGTGAACAGTGGTTGTGAAATTTGGTTTTTCAAGGTGTAATTTCTACAGGTCGCTTGGACCAGAGGGACCCACCACCTCATTTTCTTTGATTTCTCAACTGTGAAATTTTTTATAAAAAATTGAAAATAAATTACATTGTTCCCTACGGTGTTCACAATATTTCTGTATTACTTTTGTTCATAAAAGCATAAGTCTAATGTAAATAGGAGCAAAATGCACTAGGTGGGCCTATCAGGTGATATCTTTGAATGCGTGTCATTGGAGACACTCATGCCACTGGGAGTGTACAATTGGTTGGCAATGGTGGTACTTTGTTTACTAAACCAACTGAACCTCCATAAACAAAAGCAATATATTATGGTTTTTGTGAGCTTTAGCGAATGGTAAAATATGTGTGCCACACTCATGCTATAATTTGTTATTAATTTATATTAATGATGGTAATTTTTGTAAATATTGTAATTAATAACTGCACATATATAATCAACAAAGGAAGCAGTTATTCAATAACAAAATGGTTTCTTGAATTCTAATTATGAAAAAAAAGCGTTGGGCTGTTGCCCCCCCCCCACCCTATTGAGGTAAGTAAGTTTCTCGTACGGCACGGGTAAGTTAGGGTTTAAGTCGGGACGTTCACGAAAGAAATGATAATGAAAGAAATGAAGATAAAGAATGAGAAACAGTGGGAGACTATAAGACGCGAGAAAGAAACACGAAGAGACAGAAAGAAACCAGCGATAAAGAAAGGAAGATAAATGAAGAAACGGGAGACAGTCAGAAAAAGAGAGAGAGAGAAGAAGGCAGGCAGTGGAAACGAAGGAATAATCAAAGAAGAGGGAGATAAAAAGAAAGACGATAAATAAAGGAAAAGAGAGAAACTAGGCATAGAAGATTCACAAAGCAAAGTGACATATAAAGGTGTAAATGAATTTAGAAAGGGGGTGGCAACCTACTGTCGGGACGCGCTAGCAAGCGGCGTGGAACCACCCACTCTGGTAGCGACGCGCTGTTGCCGGATTGACCTACTTCAGGATTTTCGCGAGCCCACAGAAACACGTGTAGGATTAAACATCTGGTTAAACAGTCAACAACGGGACACTTCCATTGTTCTCATTCCGACTCTGTTCATGTTTGATGGAACAACGTTAACTTCTGTGCGTGAGCGGGCGTTCGTGTGTGTGTTTGTAAGTAAGAGTTGTTTGGATAAATTGTACTGCAATGTCGGAAAGAAGAAAGAAAGTAATTGGTACACTGCAATGGTAGCCGGTAAGCAAAAACAACTGATTCTTTAACTACTACTTCTGTTCTTTCATTCATTTTTTATGTTTTTACATACAGGTAGCTCAAAGCATTAATAACACGTAACAATTGCCAAGCGTTTCGTTGTAATTTATTGAACTCTGTATTGCCAGAGCCTGTTTTGTCATGTAGCTTCCCAAATTATCTCACTTCACACACCCACATGTGCCTCCCCGATGGCACAGTGGTAGGGTAAGTGTTGTCGCCTTGTAATCAAGTAGTCCTGGGTTCGATACCCTGTCGAGGTAAATAGTGGTTCGGATCCCACTTCCAACTGTAGGTCCATTCCAGATTAGCCGTAGTGTGCATAAAGTGGACTTTAAAACACCAGCTCAATCAATCAATTCACACACAATTAATTTGTTCTTGATAAATTCTTCTCCGTAATGCAGTAATTCAGTTCTGTAAAATTCTGTTTTAGAGGTGAATTTTTGTAGGTTCCTCAAAATATAATTTAAAAACGTCTTAACGAAACGAAGTTGTACGTAATTTGCCCTAATTTTCAAGAAATACATTTCATTTGTACGTTCTGAAGCTTCAACAATCGCGGCGTGTCAAAGAAGGCAAAGAGAGGCGGCATGAAATCAAAGGAAAACGATTTGCCACAGTGTTGTTCATAACACAAGACGCATTTTCTTTTGTTGGAAATTGTGATACGATACAACATAAGTAAAAGGATGCCGGTGGCTGATGATTGCAATGTACCATAATAAAAACACAACAAAGGTTTTTTCAGTGAAGGTTTTCGGTTGCTGTGTAGAGCAGGAAGATAAAATGTTTCATGCTTGCCAGAATGCTCGAGCTTGCCAACAGCTGACTAGCCTGTCCGTGTGTTTGTGCGAACGTGGCAACGTAGAAACCCCCCAACCACATGGCAGCCAACAAGGAGACAGAATTTGGTCACGTTCTGCCGTTCTGCGTTCTGATTGCACGCCGCTTCTTATCGCGTCCGTACAATAAAGTAAACTTGATAAAAGATAAAGACGGTGATTTTCTAGCTGACCCAAGCGATATTCTAAATAGATGGAAGAACTACTTTAATGACCTTTTAAATGTCCATGTAGGAGATAAATCAGAAGTAAATGAAGTCCACACAGCAGAACCTTTAGTTCCAGAACCTAACTTGAGTGAAGTTAAAGATGCTATTAAAAGGCTAAAGAATAACAAAGAACCTGGCATTGATTTAATACCAGCTGAATTAATTAAATATGGTGGAAATTCATTAATATGTCAAATCCATAAATTAATTTATTTAATATGGAATAAAGAAAAAATCCCTCAAGAGTGGAAAGAATCCATAATTGTTCCTGTGTTTAAAAAAGGTGATTAAATGAACTGCAATAATTACCGTGGAATTTCTCTACTCTCAACAACATATAAAATATTATCTAACATTCTTTTAACAAGACTAACCCCATATGCTAATGAAATTATAGGTGATTATCAATGTGGATTTAAACGTAACAGATCAACTACAGATCAAATTTTTCTCATCAGACAGACACTTGAAAAAAAGTGGGAATATAATCAAAATGTCCATCAGCTATTCATTGATTTCCAGAAAGCATATGATTCGGTCAAAAGAGATAAATTATATAATATATTAGTATAGTTTGGAATACCTAAGAAGCTTGTTAGTATGATAAAAATATGCACCAGTGAAACAGAAAGTAAAATTCGTGTGAGTATTAATATGTCTGACAAATTTGCAATTCATGATGGGTTACAACAAGGAGATGCATTATCTCCATTGCTCTTTAATTTTGCCTTAGAATATGCTGTTAGGAAGGTAAAAGAAACTAAAGAAGGACTAAAATTAAATGGTGTGACTCAGTTGTTAGCATATGCAGATGATGTAGACTTACTAGGAGATGATGTGAATACAATTAAGAATAATGCTAAAATATTTTTCAAAACTGCTAAAGAGATAGGTTTGGAAGTTAACAAAGAGAAAACTAAATATATGCTTACAGGCCGAAACCAAGTGTTAGGTAATAATCAAAATCTAATTATTGATAACAACTCGTTTGAACCAGTTTCCAAATTCAAATACTTAGGAGTAATATTAACAAATGAAAATTATATTAAAGAGGAAATAAAAAGTAGGCTTAATTCAGGAAATGCATGTTACTTCTCTCTTCAAAAACTTTTGTCTTCTCGTTTAATATCTAAGAAACTAAAAGTTAAAATATACAAATCAGTAATTTTGCCTGTAGTATTATATGGATGTGAAACTTGGTCCCTTACATTGAAAGAGGAACATAAATTGAGAGTGAGTGGAGAAGGTCACATAATTTAGAACTACATAATTTGTATTCATGTCCAGATATTATTAGAATAATTAAATCAAGAAGACTTAGGTGGGCAGGCCATGTGGCCCGAATGAGAGAGGAAAGAGGAGTTTACAGGACTCTTGTTGGGAAACCTGATGGTAAGAGACCTGTAGGAAGGCCAAGACGAAGATGGAGGGACAACGTTGAGATGGACCTAAGGAAATCGGTAGGGATGGAAAAGAGTATATAGAACTTGCTCAAGATAGGGAAAGATGGAAGGCCTGTGTTGCTGCAGCCATGAACCTTCGGGTTTAAGAAGGCTAGGGAGTTAGTTAGTTAGTTATATATAAGAAATGATGACTATATACAGAGTGGGGCAGAAAAAACTTATGATATTTAAAATGATACACCACAGTACTTAAAAAGAGTTCGTCTTTTTTCATGTGCTAGCTTTACAGCCATATGTATCAATGCGCACAATTTGCAGGTTTTTTCTTCCCCAGAAAATAGAAGTTTCAGCAACCGACTCCAGCAGTGTGTCGACCAATCAAAATGGGCACCATTTGCAAGAGTTATTCCCGCACTTAATGTTGGTGTAAATCATAGTTTTATTTTTTCAATAATAACTGCATACATATGGCTATAAGGCCAGGACATGAATAAAGATGAACTCTTTTAATTTACTGTTATATAATTTTAAAAATCATCCTGTACAACCGTCACATAGAGCACCACTCGTAAAAATTGCACGTTCTATTCGATTTCTCTACTTTTTTGTCAGTTATTTCATATTATAATGATCTTGTTTCCGTATCAACAGCAAGATTGAAGTCTGACGTGCATGACAGCATTCTTCTGTTTCCTACAGTAGTTCAGATTCTCTCAGCTTGGTGCCTCTGTATTCAATATGCAAATGGTGGACACTGAGTGTGTTGTTTTGTTCTATACGGCAGAGGCAAGTGACAGTTTCTCAGATTGTAATTGACCGTTAGCAAGTGCGGAACAGTGTTGTATAAGCATTGTAAGTTCTTCCTTATTCCTGCAAGTTGCGAAATATTGGGTAATTGTGTTTGACACAAGTCCCTAAAGAAGAAAG
This sequence comes from Lepisma saccharinum, assembly GCF_977018435.1. Taxonomy (NCBI): domain Eukaryota; kingdom Metazoa; phylum Arthropoda; class Insecta; order Zygentoma; family Lepismatidae; genus Lepisma; species Lepisma saccharinum. The sequence goes on from NC_139229.1 coordinate 3,762,921, forward strand.
AATCCTGTTGCGCTATTTCTCTGTAATCTGTGGAGAAATGCCATGCATAACGGCAGAGAAGGGGAGAGAGAGAGCGGGTGGAGCAAAGCAGCGCCCGCTGCTGCAAACTGCAGGACAATTTTTTGGGCAATGTTCAGAAATTTGTGGAGCAAATCACAGATTTATACCAATCGTCACTGAACCCGTACGACATAAATCCTTTATCCATTGATGAATAAAAGATATACACTAATCATAAGATGACAGAAAAGCAAGTAATGGTCTCAAATCAACAAATATAGGGTCTACCAAATTGAACGTCAGATCTTTACAATTAGATAGAATGGAAACCACAAGTGATAATGACATACATTTTGAAGAGCAAACAATGGCATTAAGTTTTGAACAGTATGTCGTTCAAATGTCCTCTGCTTCGGTGGGTGAATGGATTCTGGTTGTCCAATATTCCAGCACGTCTGCACATATATTGAGCGGTACAGCCTCAATGGTTCGTTCGATGTTCTATTTCAGGACACAAACTGTGCATGACTTAGTCTCATAGCCCTTAGATTTGACATAACCCCATAGTAAATAATCCAGGGGGGGGGGAGGGTTAGGACACATGATCCTGGTGGCCAGTTCACATCATCCTTTCTGGACAGAACTCGTCCGGGGAACTTTTCCTGCAATAATCCCATTGTTAGGTGAGCTGTGTGGCAAGTTGCACCATCCTGTTGGAAAAACACATTGTTGATATCAAAATTTGCCAGTTTAGGCCACAAAAACTGCACCACCATATTCCTCTATCACTCCCCATTGACAGTAATGTGATTTCCATGCTGGTCCTCAAAAAAATAAGGCCCGATCACACCATTGGCCCAAAAACCACACCACACAGTCACTTTCTTAGGATGAAGGGGTACGTCCAGAATCACTTGCGGAATTTCATTTGCCCGAATCCTACAGTTTTGTTTGTTCTGTCGGTCCATTATGTAGACCATAAATTCCTCTCAATGCATGAAATGTCTATCGAACTGAACACGAATTTTGATAATAAATTCGAATAATTTCTATGCGTTGTTGCATTGTGTATCTCTCCACGATAACTTGCCACAGACTACTGCACACAGATGTCACAGTTCCATCTCGTCATTAAAGTCAGTGTTGCCATAACACTCATTCAAAGTTCTGACGTTCAAATTGGTAGACCCTTTAGTAATTTAATAACTACTCTTCTTTATCACAACACGCCACTCCTTCAATCTTACCTGACTCTACATCACAAATGTCACCATCGTGAGAATTATTACTATTTAAGTAGGTTCCTTCATATGCAACATTAGATTTTAGCCTACGTGAATGTCTAGGCTTCGTTTCTTTAGATTTATCTGCCAAGATTGCACAGAATAATAATAAACTAAAGAAATAAAATATTTAGGGTCGCTAATTTTGTCTTCGCAACATGTTCAACAAATTGCAAATCCAAGACAAAATAAAATTTAAAAGTCTATAACTACCATTGCGCAAACTTCTCACCACGCATCAGAAGATTGTCCTTTCTTTTTTCAATCCTGGCTGTAGGCGCCAAATTATTGAAGCAAGCCTTTTACTTGAACTTCAACGAAGCATCCTAGTATTCACTTTACGAAATAGGAATTAGGATTTTGATAACTTCAATGAAACTCGGACGTCATTATTTAACATTTCTATATATTTTTTCACTTATTGATCTACTGTGTTTTGTTTCTTTTTTCGTTGCTATGGTCAAAAATGTATAATAGAAATGTATATATCAAGAATGTTATAATAATTAATTATACATCATATTAATGCAACAACGTTTTCCAAAATATAACAAAACAGAAATTGATTACATAGATATATCATCGTGCGTATTAAACACAAAATTAAACAAAACATAATAAATGAAATAAATGAATATCTTTGGATCAGTCACAAGTTACCGCTTCGGGGAAGGCGTTTTGAATCAATGGAATCCATTGAAGGAAATTCGCAGAAGGAACTCAGGGCGATACCGTCTTCTGCGTTTGAAAAGTGTATTGAAGACTGGGTTAAGCGTCGGCATAGCTATGTGTGTTGCATCTGATGGGGTCTATTTTGAAGGCGACAAAATAAATGTTGATGATTAACCACGTATTTTGTGTTTTATTCACAAATTCCGGGTACTTTTTGTACACCCACCGGCGAAAGAAACAGTAGGCGAATTGTCCACCACCATTTTCATTCGATCTGAATGTATGATGGCAATGAATTGAAATAATGACTTCAATAAGCAGAGAACAATGCCTGCTTCGAACCAACATAGTTTCATTCCTTAAAACAACACAGGATGTAGAATAAAAATGTAATGAAAATAGCGGTGGACAATTTGCTTACTATTATCTTTGCCGTTGACTGTACGTAGTAGTATAAATACAACTGTCTCATGCAACACTCTGAGTGAATTGTATGTAGTGGTTTATATTTGAACACATGTGTACAAGAATAAAAGTATTTATCGATAACAAACTACTTTGAACCATGAATTATAAAATGATAATACTTTTATTATTTGCATTGTTGTTAAGATGAATAGAAATATTACAGTGAACAAGTTATGTGATTTCAATGTAAGGAATAGTTTTGATGACACGTGTATGCCGTCTTAAGAACTATCGCAAAGTCCTAAAATATTACAAGTATAAACAGCATCTTGACCATTTGTTACAAATTAATCTGCCTGTTAATGTTGTATGCTGAACTCAGAATATCAACATGCTCGAGTGTAACAAGAATTACCAATATTTCATTTTAATTATATACTGTAGCGTGACGTCGGGTATGGTACGGGATCGAGTCACGCCGGGACGTATCTGAGATAAATAAGATAGGTCTTTAGTTTTGACTTAGCTAACCACCTCTGCCCTGAAGGAAGCTGATGAAGGTTTGTTGGGAGCATCTGTTGTTGAACGCTACTCACCCCTTGCTGTAGGTCTGGCCCTCCGCTTCAGGTTTCTGCGATGGTAGGAATTGGAGACGTGTGCCCGCTGAAGAGATCGCTGGCGGCTATAAGAGGTGGCTTTATTCTATGGAGCGCTGATTCTCCGGACTCGGGTTGGAGTTTAGGCTAATGATCTTCCGTAGTCCGAACTGTTTCTTGGGCTTCTCGCTTGCTGCCGCCTCGTAAAGTTGTGATCTCTCAACTGGCCGTCGTCGTGGTCTTGTTGATCAATTTGCTGGTAATTGTGGAGCAAAGTGAGAGATCGATTTACCGTCTCCAGGGGTTTTATACTTTGGAATTGAGTCATGACTTGGTGGACTTTGCACCTCCAGCTGTACACCTGGGGTATCCCTGGATGCAGATGGAGATTTACAGTGGAGGTGCACTCACCGCTGGCGACGGCCGTTGCCTTGCTGACTGTGGAGAGCCGAGTGGAAAATTCTTGTTGCTCGGCTCTGTATCCGGTGGAATGTGGGGTGAATGAGCGTTCAACTTGCGAGCTTCAGAGCGATGTTTTAGGAAAATTGATGTTTCTACCTTTATGCTCCTAATTCCTTCATCAATACATTGACTTCAACCACATCGGTTGAACAAGCAAAAGTATTCTCTACTCGAGCATATACTTGTACACAATAACTATCACTCGGTATAATCTTGCTTTCAACTGTACATGGCAATTAGTGCTTTTCGTCGAATTTTAACCAAAAAAACAGATTTTTCATGGATTTTCCTTACAAATGTATAATTCTTTTGCAGTTGCAAGTATACTGAAATATTTCTGCACTCACGATTGCAATAACATGTGTACTTGCAATGTCCTTTACAAATGAAATTAATGAATAGTTGTCATAAATACAGCAAAGGTACACGGAATATTCGCCTTGCATTTAGGCTTGATGTGCATACAGATCATCAACGCCAAGTCTAAATAACACCTTTGATAACAAAATTTGGTGAACGAAAGGGAGTTTGAATTATTAGTAATTCAAGAGATTTTGGAAATACTTGTTTTGTTATTACCTACTCTCTTCGTGTGGAAAACGAACGACTGATAATGCGTTCTCACTTTCACTGCAACTTCGTGCGAAAAGTTCCGTACTATAAAAATATCACATTTCGGTCGTCAAAACTTACATTAGACACACATATGCCACTTGGAGTACGTTCCTCATAACATACACGGCGTGTGAAGTTTGTATGATACTTATAATACATCAGTCCTCGAATTTATCGCAAGATGGCGACTTCCGATAACTTACATTTAACGAAAGTACATACTTTGCAACTGCGCAATTTTTGTCGATACTCAATTCACACTATTTGAAATAAATGTATTCTTCTTTATTTGAAAAGATGCGAACACGCGACGTGTAAGTAAAGTCTTGTTTCCTTTTCACTATACAAAGGAAAAGGCTTACCTCATCATGGCAGTAACATTCAGCGAGACAACGATGCCTTGCTTGTACCACTTTCTGTTACAGGATTCCTCCAGCAGATTCTCATTGCTTTATCTGCTCCTTGAGTATTAGCTTACATCGAGCTGAATATAGAATTCACAGGCAGAGTCCATAAACTGAGAAAATGTCACCCGTTTTTCCTTCCGGAGACCAAAACAACAACAGCCAGTACGGCTTCCATGTCACGTGATCCTTTATTCCTGCCTTTTTTCCCGCTCTGTGCCATATCACAAAATGTACACCAGCGGAGGTACTCCTTTCGGGAAACTCTGCGAACATGATTACATAAAATAACGCAATTATTACCTAACAACTATTAAACTTGCATACGTACATCCTTTGTATATGTTACCAAATAAACCTAAATACACTTTACATTCATTTACATTCTCTCATAAATAACTTCCAAATCTAAAGCGATAGATTCAACACCATCTAGCGTGAACTTTACAAAGTATAGTAATCACGTTCACAGTAAGTACACTGTTCTGTACACACACGACATCTGTCCACATTAGGACAAACTACGTAAGTGCAAACGTTATGACCAGTGATGTGCCGCAGACTAAGTTTACGTCTACATGCGTTGTCTACACGTAATCTACGCGTAGATTACATTGGGTTGTAGTTTACATAGACTATGTAGACAATATAAAGTGCATTAAAATTAATTTTCAAGAGTTTCATGAAAGGGAAGTGACATTTTCAACTATATTGGTTCCTAACGAAATGAAAAGAATCCTATTTACAACAAAATTTATCTTCTCTTCTATTATCAACTATGGAGGAAAATAAGTAGTATGCAAAAAACGACAACAGATGGCACTCGTGAGGCAAGAGTGGTCTTTTTCCCCAAAACACTAGAATATTTCCTACATTAGATTTCTTCCTAGGTGAGAAATTGTTCGAATTTGAAACAAAGAGTATGAAAAGTTCTCCTCACACACCAGCAACTGATACGCAGTATAATTTTATTTTAATTCCACGGCGCCCTTTGCTAAGTTATCACCTTTCGCCATGTTGTTTACATAGTTTACGTAATCTGATTGTATACAATAGTCTACGTGTAAAATGTACTATCGTTGTTTATGCATAGACGCACATCATTGGTTATGACACGTCATAGTATATATTAATTGTATGATACAAATATGTAGTGTGTGGAGAAAGTAATTTCATTTTGCATATACTTATCACTTTTGATTATAATTTTACATGAACTATACTCTATCCCAGGAATCTCTGGAGCGAGCGAACGGAAGCAAGTCTCTGTTTCCAATGAACACGTGCAACGGAACAGAATTACGTGGAGGGTGAAAGCGACTGAAGCTACCAGCTGTTTGTATCAGCGAGTACTTCTTTGCACCGCCCACCTCCTTCTTATCCTTCCGCCCCATCTTGCTCCATAGATTCCCGGGATAGAGTTTAAAGCAGATGAACGAACTTGGAGCAACGTTTTTGTTCTGCACAAAGCAGAACTTGGGACGCTGTACAAAAGTAAAGAAAGGGGAAGACACTTTTATACCTTGCTTTCAACGTGCACGACTATCTAATATGGTAAGCTCTCTGCATGTGGGTTGTAGAATCTGTTCAGAAAAAGTAACCGTGTGCTGGAAAATGAAACCTCGTATAAAGTTAAAAGCTTCCAGAATGAAACTCAATTTCCAGAAGCCTGGAAGTTCCACCACGGCTACGTCCTTCCCCGCAAATGAAATATAATGCCTGCTCGTGTGTGTGTGTGTCGGCCGTAAGGTGCAGTGAAACGAAAGTGCTGCCACCTGTATTGTGTTAGAAGTTCTTTCTTTGAACGTCCCTCTCGCGCGAAGAGAAAAGAGGGAGTGTGCGGGATTCCTCCCCCTTTTTCCTGCAAATGTTCCGTGCTTACTTAGAGCCAACATAAATCTCGTAAGGTGAAATAGAAAAAGTTTGAAAAAGTATTCAGCTAGATAAGTGGGGGAAAAGTGATGCTCTTAGTGTAGCACCGTATATAAATTATTTCATGCATGATATTTATGGAAATATGAATTTATGATTACAGCAATGCCTGGATAATTCTTTCAAGGTTCGCAAGGTATGACTCAAAGTTACTAAAAAGGGTGAAAGTTAAATACGAGGGGCAATAAATAAATAATGCATCCATGTTTTTAATTTCTGATCAAGTTGACAGACTGTGAATGTCCATGTACGATATTATAGAGGTATCATTACTTTACTAATGTATGATTTTTTTTTACAGATGGTTGGCTAAAACAACGAGCTGTCATTGAATTTCTGATAAAAGAGGGTTGCTCACCCTAGGGCATTGGCGTTTAAGAAGGGGTGCCTGATGGGGCTACAGTCACTCCGAAATTCCGTGAAATTGAACATTTTCAATTAAAGTATCTATAGCTGTGCCGCCGTACGAACCGGTCTCCAATCACAGCGCAGAACGGCTATTATGAGAAAATCCTGTTTCCCTGCCGGCTGCTTCGGGGAGGAGTGTTTGAAAGGTTGCCGCTTGTTGCCTAAAGAGGAGGCAGCGGTAGGTCTAATTGGCTGTTTGACCGCAAGTTCTTTCGTAGGCAAACGCGGCAACAGAGGGTTCACTGCCATCAAGACGCCGGCTGTAAAGGCTGCGGGATTATAGTGAAGAACACGGAAAAAACAGAGTGTAAATGCACCCCATTAACATGACCCCCTATTGCCAATTTGAGAGTGGAAAATTATAAATATATGAAACTGTGTGCCGCTCCTTTAGTATATAGTCTTGTACACTCGCCTCAATTAGTACTCCGGCATATTTGCAGATGATACAATTCAATCTACAAGTGTATCAATAAACGCTGTGTAAAACACGCCTTATTACTAACTTCTTTGACCACCTTTACAATTCCAGCCAATCCCGAAAATAAATCCTGCTTACGCCAGTGCCTAAGGACATCCACATTCGACTGCAGAACGCTTATGGGGATGCTGTAGTGGGCATTACCAATATGTGGCGTTGGGTTTCAAGGGGGGAGCATATAAACAGAATCGACAGCAGTCACTTATGAGAACCGTTGATGTGTTAATATGATAAGACAGACGCCCACATTTCAGAAGTTGGTGATGCATTGGACTTGTCATTTGGTTCCACACCAGGCACTCCGTGGCGGAGTGGCTAACACAGTGCGCTTCCGGGAGAGAATCTCGGCCTTGACGTTCTTTGTGAATGTTCCTTCATAAGTTTAATCATATCATCACTCATCCTCATCGTCCCAATTAGACAAAAGTGGCAGAAAAGCGACGCTACGTAACAAAAATCAAATTCAAATGAAACAGGCGGTAATCGAAACTATAGCTCTTTTCAGTTGTTAACGGCGTGCGCTCTAGAAGCTGGCAGGAGAAGTGGAGAGCGGGGAAACGACCTATCCAGCGCAACGAGACAGGCCGGTTAGAGAGAGAGACTGCAGCGTTGCCAGAGTAGCGGGAAAGGCGAGTTGAAATCGAAAGAACCATGAAATACAGACGTCCCATTGTTCGCGTATGGCCTGAGAATGCGTATTATCCCCATCTTGTGGTCAGCAGAATACCGATAATTGTACGATATCAAGTGTATACGTTGTAGGAATTCTTTCCAACTGTACCGAATGGTTGTCCATTACAATCACTTCGTCTTTGATGTTCCTTTCGTCAAGCGGATCTAAAAACTGCAAAAAACCACTGAAAACTAATTTACATTCCTGTAGAAAACCAGTGTGACTGGAACCTACGTGACAAACAATAATGCGCCCACCTTTACCCACGGGCAATTTTAAACCCCCTGCACCCTCTTTATTTTGCCAGTTTTTCGTTGGAGCGTAATTCCTATGTATGTACGTTTCATCTAAATGAAATACCTATATAGGGCAAAGGTTCCTTATTTTTTAGAAGATCCATTTTTCGCAAAAACGTTACTCTGGCTGTAACTATATCGGCTCTCTCCATCAGAAATCGTCTACCGTCATTGCTCTTTTTATACTTTAACCCCATATACTTCAGTATCCTCCACAACGACGAAACTCCCCACCGAAAGCTTATTTGTGTATGCAAATCAACGAAAACTTGTTCAGTGTTGGATATTCGCCCTTTACATAATACCCGAGGATAATTCTTCTTGTTATATCTTTATCGCAACCGTCGATTGTCTTTGTGATACTGTTCCTTTGGTTCGTTTGCGCGGTGATTCAAATGACGTGGAACCCGACGCCTCAAGACTGTCTTTGCCTTCCCTAACAATACGCTGCACAGTTCGCGTACTCACTCCAAAAGCTTCCAACACACTCTGTTGCACTTTGTGCACACTTACCAAGGGACCACTGTTTTCTGCTTCCTTTTGATAATATCCATGAACCCTACTGATTATTTTCCTGCCTTGGCTATAAACTACCCTCTTTCCTGTTCGCCATTGTACGATACTTACTGCCAGGGGCGCCTATTGTCAAAATTATTAGAGGGGGCTCTGATCACTGAAATAAATTAATTAATGACTCACTCTCTCCCTTTTTTAAGTTTTGGCGTCAGTGTTCGGAATCTCATAAAAGCCCATGAATTCCTCAAAAATATCAAAAATTTTTATTCACAGTTCGAATGCAGAATATTGATTGTCAACGGATGGATATGTCACAAGTTTCGTCAACCATAATAGCAAAATATTCTCGACTTTTAATATCTGCTACCAAGGAGCGCAAAACAGATCTTCCTAATATATCAATGATCTCGTTCTGAATGTCATGTAGCCCGAACGTTCCATCCACTCCCCTAGTTCATGCACATCGTCTTTTGAAACTCTTTTTTTAGTAAAAATTTTAACAATACTCATAATTATATACTTAGTATATAGTATTAAGTCATGTGTTTTGTTTTCTCTGGTCACAGCCCGCCCTAAGTTGATGGTTTAGCGGTCTCAGCCCCCCAAAGGTGATGGTCTAGTCTAGAACATTTCAAATGTGTATTTAAAGTTAAGTTCATGTGGCACAATTCAGAGTAAACTTGACAAGAGAAGCAAAATAATACATTAGAACTCTTAAGCAAAATTATTTGGGGGGCTCTACCCCCCCCCCCCATCGTTAACATTGGGGGGTCTCGAGGCCCCCAAGCCCCATGGAGTCGGCGCCTATGCTTACTGCGTTAATAAGCACAAAGCTCCCTATGGAACAACGAGAGTGCAAATAAACGTCACATCACATGCCATATACACGTTTATCGAAGAAACAATGCAGTTAGGTAATACACGACGCGACAACACGTATGTTATTCCTACATCCCGCTCATAACAAACAGGAATCAACACTGGGGCAAAATACCATCAGCAACGCGGTGAAGTGGCAACACAGCAACGTGCAGAACGAAGTTAGCGCAGCTTCCTCCCGCAACTGCGTAACTCTCGGCTCCACCGCTAGGTGGTCTGGTCTCTGGTTGGTCAGCGGCACGTTCCCCGCTCCCCACTTCCCCTGCCAGCTTCTAGAGCGGACGACGTAAGAACTGAAATGAGCTTTTTTATATAGCATTCTTTCAAACGGTACCATTACATCACGTCAAAAATGACGTACAATGAAGAATCAAAATTAAATAACTATAAAGCAACTGTTCCAAATTAGCACCACAAGCTATGAGATTAAAGTGTCACAAAATTAATGAAGTTACCTGACCTATTTTATTTTTTTAAGGGAAGTACCCCCCACAAGTTATGAGAATTGCCTTTTAAAACAGTTGAATTTGTTGTGAGAGATATCTGAAATTTTGATCGATGAAAACTTCTAAATTGCGCTGTTGCCACCAGGGAGTCGTAACGTACCCAATTTGCGTTACACGGTACGTTCCATTTTGTAGGAGGAAGAGTATGGTTCAGCTGCTGGTACCCATGGAACGTAACGAAATGCAATATGTTACAGACTGACGTTACAGAGAACGTAACAAAATGTATTATGGTAGATATTAACGTTATAAAGGAACGGAACGAAATGAGCACATTGGAACATAACGTAATATGCAATATGGTATATACTACCGTTACAAGGATACAAGGAATTTAGTAACGAAATGCATTGTGGTATATACTAGCGTTACAAAAAAACGTAACGAAATGCAACATGGTAGTAAATAACGGTACATAGGAACGTAATGAATGCAATCCTCCGTAACGGAACGAAGTGAAAGGCAATATGGTTAATTAACGTTACATAGGAATGTAACAAAATGTAAACCACTGTAGCGGAACGGAACAAAATGCAGTTGGGTACATACCATCTGCATAAGGAACGTAAATAAATTCAGTATGGTAGATGTTAACGTTACAAGGAAAGAACAATTCACAAATGTTTGCTAGTAACGTTATAGGTGCGTGACAAATATAATCTATTAAACATCAAGGAAGAAAAAGGAATAGCCCAAATCTCTTACCTTTCTTTTGAACATTGCGAAAAATAACTCAGTATATCGTATGGGATTAATGTGAAATAGCCGTTAAAAATATGGTTGTTTGTAAAAAAAATGAATTTCAACCAGGGTTGTTAAAGGGTCAGGAATTTTAAATCAATTCAATTCCGGTTCAGCAGGGAATATTAGCAAACATAAATGGATCTGGACCGTAAAGAGCCTTTTTATGTTTAAAATATTTCAATTCGTTCCAGGAACCTTTTCTCCGGATCAATTGAAATACGGCACAGGGACCTTCTTTCCGGATCAATTTAAAGACTGTCTAAGTTCCATATTGAAATGAAAGAATACGCAACTTGGACCGAATTAAAACTGTGCGATAAAGAAGGTTCCGGTCTTGTTGCGGAACCCAATAGAACCCATTAGGATTTATTGGTTCGTGGACGTTTAACAATCCTGATTTGAAAATTACATTTTTGGCTCGAAATTGAATACAGCTTCCAACTAGTGTAGAAATGAGTAGTCATAGACGTGCGCACGGGGTGCAAATGGGAGGGGGGCACATGCCCCACCCCCTAATCATTGACGTCTACCGATATTTTCGACGCAGGGACAAGCAAGGTATTTTTCCATGGGGCATATTAACCAGATAATAGTGTTGCCCCCTCAAGAAACACCACTTGAATTCGAAATTATCGCATTCCTGCATTCCCATTATAATAAATTAATGTACATTACTATGACTGGGATCAAATTATACGCGTGAAATATATACTTTTAGCTGACATTCGTTTTCTAAAGGGGAGATGTGGCCATCCTCGCCCCCTTTCAGATTTCCATGCTCCTATATTATTATACTTTAATCCAGAAATTTAGGGTTGAGGAATCTTATCGCCGGTTATTAAACGATATTATGCTCTTGAAGAAAATGAAGTATTACGAAGCCGATGAAAGTTCACAAAGCAACAACGGCGGAAGAAGGTGCAGTGGCACAACCACAGGGGGCAGGGGAGATTAGCCCTCAAACTTGTACGGAAATCAATTCTAGGAGGTAAGGAAGGCAAACATTGGACCATAGAAAGAAAGGTTGCAGAATCTAAGAGTAGCAAGACAAAGGGATACTGAAGATGGATTTAGTTTTCACGTCTGTCGTGCACTATTTCTTCCAGACGGTCAAGAGCACCTGCAAGGAGGCACAGAGGGGCAATTGCCCCCTCTTGATTTCTATCTTTATACAAATATAAATAAAGTTATATAAACTTGGACAGTTGCTGCTGCTTACGGTGTACGTTTTGCCCGTGTAAGGTAATAAATAGATGTATTATTAATTTTTGAAACCCCACCGTTCATTTATAAACACACTGTATATGAGTCATTGTGAATTCGAGTCAATTAAAACATTTTGCGTTGTTGGGAGATTATCTATTAGGATAAAATTTGGACATAATGAATCTAAGTAGAGAAAATGCAACTTGTATATCAAAATTGCCATGTCCAACTGATCTCCGAAAGTAGTGTTTAGCACGTCACATTTCAAGTATATTGTAATAATCTTCAATTAAGCCAAACGTTAACGAACAAAACAACTTTTATTTAACTTATAACTTCATGTTATATAAACTACATGAAATACATTTAACAAAGACAAAAGACAAAAGACAATCTCTCTCCAACTCGACTTGCTCACAGTATCTCTTCTAAAATTTTTATCTTTTATATTTTTCGTAACTTCTATCATATATGATTGATTAATTTGAGTCCACTTTATGCACAGTTAGGCTAATCGGGACTGGACCTACAGTTTAAATTGAAATCCCAATCACTTGTGTCTCCACCGGGTATCGAACCCGGGACCCCTTCATTACAAGGCGACGACGCTACCACTGCGCCATCGGGGAGGCCATTTCAAGTATAGTCCATGATTGTATCTATAGTGCGCGTCAAATCTCCTGCATATGGCGATAGCCAATAGCAGCGCACTGCAGCGGTGCCATGTCGAAATCTCACACGGAAAGAGACAGCGTGGTCGAGCGAAACGCCTTGTCACGGAGAGCACGGAACATTAGATAATATAACATATAATAAACATAATGGGAGAAAAGAACATACCTGATTAGGGACTGCATAATTCTTTCAATATTCTCAAGGTGGAAGTTGTGGAGCCTTTGTAAGATATTTTGTCCCGTAAAGAGTACGTTATCTTTTTGGTAGTAGAAAATTCGCCACGATCGTAAATTTCAAAGACTGTTCTACGAACTACGTCTTTTTTCAAAGTCATCTAAATTTGTCGTTCTTTTCGGTATATTAATGTGCTTTCTAGTCTAGGTTATTGAAACATTGGAGCAGGCCCCGATCCACATTGTTTTGCCCCCGAACATATCCGAGAAACGGTAGCTTGATTCACACCACACGCTTGAGCTGTTAGATCCTGGCACTTCTTAAAGTCAATTTTACTTCTTTGTTCGTCACTCGAACACTTTTTTTTTTTAAAAATGTACACCTGAAAAATCACCTGTCGTGCCTGGCTTCGTACAACACTGTATTTTTCCCTCTTCTCTCGCCATCACTACCACTTGGTTTACTCAACGACATGCTGCACACACCCACTAAACACATGAAAAAAAAAAAACGAACAATGACGGTATCCTCTTCCTCAACTTCTTCTGCCATCACTGGGAACGAACGTGCCCTGTTCCCTTAGCTAATCGGAAAGTTTCAGAATGCAACAGGAACGAAGGGAGAGCAAAAAGGATACAATGCAAATACGTTTATAATAACATTGCTTCTACAGAGGGAACGGTATAAGCTACAATCACGCTTGTTTTTCGTACATACTCGCAAATTCATTATCTTTCCATCTGTTGAACTACTGACACTTGAAATAATCTATTTATATCCGAGCGCCAGGTACACGATTTAGTAGCGAGGTGAAACAGCTTCTGAACTAGGCAACGCTGCACGTCCGTGATTCGCTGGTGCTGTTCAGTCGTTCAAGGTCATATGCAGGAGATTTGACGCGCACTCTAGTAGTATATGAACGAGATGTGTCCCTCCATTCAAACAATACGTGGCTTGTCCCTACCGAACGAAGTGTGTCACTTATAAATTAAGTTTCCGAAAGCAGGTATTATGCATGAACAGAACAAAAAATACTCGTGAGAAATTACAAAAATTATAAGTAAGTTCGTGGCGGGAGTTATTGGCGGTTTTCCCCACAACCTATCCGCTTTAGGTTCCGGGTTCGAGTCCTGGTCTGTAAATATCTTTTTTAGGTGTCTCTTCATTAATTTAATCTAATTATCATCCATCTTCATAGTTTCGATTAATTATAAAAGTCACATAAAAGCGAAGCAAAATAAGAACATATAAAAATAATTGCAAAATGATTACAATGTCAGAACTACATTTGAAAAATAAAATGCGAACAGAAGGTTCATCTTCAAACAGGCAGCATGCTCCCGAAAGTTGCCAATCCACGTGTAGCATGACCTTCGATACTGGGGTTGTGCTTTTTCAGGAAAGTTTGCTCGACGCTCCTCAAGCGTCTTATCAAGAATGCCTCGGTGTTTGCAGCATTACCAACTTATTTTCCGTCGGGAAAATCTTTTTTCTCCTATTTAATCTGCGGTTGACTCTACAATACAGCATATTAATCAAGATACAACAACTGAATTACGGCGAAGTAGGTTAGAAACCCTGCGTGCTCAAGAGCAGCTTCGATAAGGCACCGGAATTGTTTCGAGCTGAAGCAGGAAATGGGCGACGTTTATTCCCCAAGGCCATTCCGTAAAACTAATGCCACAAGAAGTTTTCTGTGTGGATTTGGGAGCATGAAATTGTAGGTTAATGATAGTACTACAAGACGTCAAGTGGATTTATTTTTCTGTTTCGTTATTTTATATAGCTTTCCTACCTATATAGTTTGAATAACTAATTAATCATTTGATGAGCAGACAAACACGAAGAAGCCGATCCCGTGGCAAATTGGTTAGCGTAATAAACTGCGAAGTCTAATGTCGGATTAGAGCCTGGACTAGAAAATATGGATGGGTTGGGTCATTGTCTTTATACCACTTCCATCACCTATCACATCCTTTATCATCGCGATTAACCGAAAGTGGTAGACGCGAAATAAAAATAGAACCTTTGCATGGAAGTCCGAAAGAGAGGCAAGGGAGGGGGGGGGGGGGGTTGCAAGACCCACCTGGAAAATGAAAGTCAACCAAAAACTATATATATATATATCACAATTCCATTTCAGCTGCAATAATATATGTTAATTATTGCATGAACATAACTAGCTAACTAACTAACTCTCTAGCCTTCTTAAACCCGAAGGTTCATGGCTGCAGCAACACAGGCCTTCCATCTGTCCCTATCTTGAGCAAGTTCTATATACTCTTTTCCATCCCTACCGATTTCCTTTAAGTCTATCTCAACGTTGTCCCTCCATCTTCGTCTTGGCCTTCCTAAAGTTCTCTTACCATCAGGTTTCCCAACAAGAATCCTGTAAACTCCTCTTTTCTCTCCCATTCGTGCCACATGGCCTGCCCACCTAAGTCTTCTTGATTTAATTATTCTAATTGTCTCCTCATCCCTTTTAGGTCCAAATATTTTCCTAAGGATCTTATTTTCAAATAAGATGAATATGATACGTAACTTCAAATTAAAGCAATGTTTTTTTTAGGAGACAACACTGTTATGCACCTTTTTTGCTCCCCCGGAAAAACTACCTTGCTTGCCCCTCTTTGGAAAAAACTCAACAAAGTGCATTGTGAGGGAAATGCGTTTCAAGTTGTCAGGCACAGTTCGAGCTCTACAAAAACTTGGTAACAGTAGATCGGAATGTTTCATGCGTGATTTTCAAAGATTTTATGAAGTTTGCACTGTGCCTGGCAACTTGAAACGCATTTCCATCACAATGCACTTTGTTGAGTTCGCCCTTCGTATCCGCAATGCCTCATATTTTCAATTACTTTGAAGCATTTTGGACCATTTTTTATTTTTATAAGCAACTGCATTAATTGATAGAATGATCTTAAACATGAAACTAATTGTTTCTTCCAATGATTAACTGTTTTCTTTGCCTTTCATTACGCTAGGTCACTCAGCCGCTATCTTCGTTGTGAGCCTAGATTAAGTGTGATTGGAGCTTATCCTATATGCTTTCTTCATACAGCATGGCTGTCGGCTACATGTTTGACATCTTAACACAACTTCTTTCAAACATCGCTCATGAAATGTATTTCACCTATCGTCCTACGGGAATCAGAGGGACGTAACTACAAAAATGCTGTTTTCAGTTTCGTGAAAAAAAAAATCCTCTGAAGAGTATTTGGAGTAAATCGACATTTTCCACTTCTAATGCTTATCTGTAAGGCGGAGTCACATTTAAGAGTCATATTCCTAAGAATACATTATTTCCTCTCCTATTAATTTGATAAATTAGAGTTAAGTCGCTCTGGTTCTCACACACGCTTTCAGCTCCTATTTTCCAAAATTTGGCACGTTAGGTATTACGCCAGGTGTGTCATTTGGGTACGATACTACATTTTTATTATATGCCTGTGGAGATTCGAACAGTGTTCTCGGCTTGCGAGCCAGGTTATATCGGCGTTAGCGTCCAACGTTTGGAGCGCGTATATTCCTCTAAGCAGGATGCTCCAATTTAAGCTGGCTCGCAAGCCGAGAACTCTTCGTCAGGAAAGCTACACTTTTTTACCCATGAAAGTTATTGTCCGTGGCCTGCAAGCAAGGTTCTTGCAACAAACTGCCTCGAGAGAATTATGCGTAGGCTATGTGTGACTTTTCTGTTTCTCAGACCACGTGTGACTACCTACAAATTATGTGAAACAATAACATAAACAACTTCCCATCTGAGTATGAGAAACCACTTGCATTCTAGCCGGGTTCGATTCCTGGTGGAGGCACAGTGATTCGAATTCCACTTTAAACTGTAGGCCCACTCCCAATTAGCCTATCTGTGCATACAAGTAAACTTAAAACAAGACAAACTTTCATTCTAACCTCAGTCACTTATGGGAGCTGCTTAGAAGTAGTAGTGTTGACTGCCATGACTAAAATTTCTGGATCCAAGTTCACTTCGTCTCAACGATTTTATTTGTTGTTTTAAGTCCCCTTTATGCACAGTAAGGCTAATCGGGACTGGACCTACAATTTAAAGTGGGATCCGAACCACTTGTGCCTCCACCGGGTATCGAAGCCGGGACCCCTCTCTCGACGATTTGACCGAGTCTGCACTCCCTGCGCTGCACTCCGCTGTCTATGCAATGTAGTTTTAAAAGTTGTTAACTGAGGTATCCTAGTCACCAATTCCACCGCTGCCACCGGTTAGTCAAGGTGTGACTCATCATCAGCCAGGCTCGGACGAAACGCAACTCATTAAACCGTCGCGGACGAACTGTATCATTTTTCTAGGAATTTCGCTTTCGGACGAAACGCTACTGAACCGTACAACAGTCCCAGTGCCTGCTCCAAGTTGCACAGCTGCTTTCGGAGCTCTTGGTTTGGAAAGGGAGTGGGGATGAGGAAAAGGTCTTGATTTTTCATACTGAATCTCGTTCATTTCGTTCTCCTATTTCTCTTGGTTGAATTTTCTGAGATACGGAATCTACCTCATTTTCCTTTTCATTACGTATTATTGCGTCACCCACAGTACTCTTACATGTACTTAACATTTTCAATTTCCCTGTACCTGCACCCTTTGGTTAGGTAAAAATAAATAACTGCAGTTCGTCAAATGTTGTATTTTTGTTTTTGTTACCCATTTTTCTCGTACTTCAGTCAGGGGCAATGGAGCTACTGGTAACAGACGTAGTTAGGAAATAGCATGAATTGTTTCTTCCCCGCACTGTAGTTGACCGATAAAAGAACTATGTAAAGTCTCGTTTCTATTACCACAAATTTTACCGCGCAACATGACACGCGGCATGCGACGCTGCATGTGCCAAGCATTTGTTGAAATGGAAACTGTCTGCAACATGCCGCGGCGCAAGTGCCGGGGACAAAATTGCCCCAAACGATTAAGACGCACAACGTGCGCGGCGACAATGGAAACAGCCTACAGCAAGTTCCTGGGCACGGGCATACGAACTAGAGTAGAAACAGACGACGCGACTACAATCTGTGGTCCAACAAGATTTAATAACAATGCAAAATCACTTGCAGTCATTCTTACAAAGTTTTCGTATCCACTTTGAAGACGTAAGTCTCTCATCAACGAGTTATATGCTCCTTCCGAATTTCTTTTCGCTTGAAAACTTCTAATCCACCATCTAGGTTGTTTTCGCCTCTTTTTTTTTATAGAAATTCATGATACGCGCCTGCCATAACCACAAAACCCGCCATAGCTTTATTGTTCATCTTTGCCCAAGTTAAATCACCACCAAATTATTACAATACAAGAGAAGAAACACTGACTACTCTAAAGCACTGCACAACGCTACACTGCGATCCTGCACTCCAGTGTTGTTGCGGACGTATTTTGAAGAAGTAGTTTTGAATTGGAAGCAGTACGAGTACACTAAATGACGCGCAACATGCGCCGGCACATGTTGCACCTCATGGATCTGGAACTTGTCAGAATGGAAACGTAGCTTAACAGAAACAGAAGGCTTTCACGATTTGTCTGAATATTAAAGTGATCTCTTCTTTCACACCCAAACATAAATAACTATTTTCAGATTTGAAACCGTAACAGGGGTGTAAGGGGTGACCTTCCACGTAGTACACCCAATCGTCAACTTCATTCCACGTAGTACACCCTGGACTGCTCTTTGCAGACTAACGAGGCTCTGGCGACTGACCCTATAGCCAGTATAATTCTGTGTGTTCTGTTTTTTGTCATGTGTGCTGAGTGCCCCTTTAGAGCCTCAGCTTTTAACCTAAGTCAGAATATTTTAATATTTCAGTTATTCGATATTACAGTTACGTTATTTGTTATGGTAAGGGGCTGGTCCCCGTATAACGTGGCGGTTGCAAAATAGCCTAAGTGCTGACGCACCCAAAATTAAAAAAGAAAAATGTAACAGGGAATATAGCTTTAATAAATGTCTATAAATATTTCACTATCGTTTATATTTATGTACATGTTGTTAATTTTGAAATATTGTGAAGAAATGCAGCAAAATGCTACATATTCGATTACTAATGTGAGCCACTGTACATGTTATGTTTTTATTTCATGAACAATGCGACACCACAGGTCCCGAGTTCAGATCCCAGCCTGTATATTGTTTTCATTATTTTCTTCGTGATGTCCTTTCATCAATTTTGTCATTGCATCACCCATCCTCGTCTTCGCGATTAGCCAAAAGTGGCAGAAAACCAAAGTTAAATATAACAAATGAAAATCAAACATTACTTTGCAAGACAAGAATGGATAGGTTCTTTTGAAGCTGCTGTTATTAAAAGCAAATTGTATGTAGCTTTCCTAGACAGAAGTTTCAAACACAGAAACTGATTGATTGGATAAGGGCTGTGGATTCCTACTCGAGCAGAAAATATATATGTTTCAATTTATTACGTACAACAATAGCAGACTGATTTCCCGCTAAATCAAAGAAAACTTGCATTCACGGTTACAAATTGACGTGTTGAATGACCTTAACTACAGACTTCGCTCACTCCAATTCTGATTAATCGAACAGCACATCACAACGTGGGTCATTAAATATTTCCAACTTACTCTCGAGTTCCTCAACTAAAAATAAATTGACTGCGAGACAAAAACTCCTCTGCGATAACTATATACCACGTTATATGCAGAGTATATGAAAGTTGAAATTCCATCATAATAATTTGAATTCTTCAAGTAGTAGCTACAAATATAATTTTTCATGCATATTTTCTTAGCATTGAAGTTTCTCACTTCACAAGGATAACATATATATAGTATTTCACAAGAGTTTTTAGTTCGAGCTAGTCGTAGGCCTAATATGAATATAAACGTCACTTCATTACTTAGTTTAAAAAAGTGCCAGGCAATCAAAATTCGAGGGTATGCCTGAAATTATTTGTAGTATCTCATGTATCAAGGGGGCTTTTTAAGTAGTAATAGTAGAAACGTAATTATACTGCATGTTGCAACTGAAACCCTAGCCTCGAAGACCGAAGTCGTTGGGTGATCCACTCATACACTCGGTACCAAACATTTCAAGTTCGAGTAGACACCTGGGCATGGCTGTTTTTTTTTTTGTAAGCATCCCTTCATAGATTTAATATGATCATCATTCATCTTCATCGTCGCGATTATCTACAAGTGGCAGAAAAGCGATATAAAACAAGAATAATAGTATAACAAACAAAAGAGGATAAAAGGATGAACTGAGTTAATGATAGGAAGTTTTATAAAATTACTGTTTCTTGAAGAATCCTGTCCTTTGTTACGATTTTATTTCTCAGTCACACGTTGCTCAATGTTCAAGTCGACTGTCGTCCTTACGTACTTGAAAATTACTTTCATGTCTGCCTATGCTCTTCTTTCAAACGTGGTAGGTGGGCGCTCTGTCTGTTTCTACACCAAAAAGTTTAATGAACCTCCTGTCCAAGAAGACAAGAATTACTGAAAGTAATTTTCAAAATTGTAAGCGGATGAGGGCCCTTGTAAATGATAAAATATACTGTCCTTTTATTCGCTTAGTTTTGAGAATCACTTCCCATATAATTCTTGCCTTCTTGAGAGTCCAATGGCCCTGTCTAGCCACAAACCAGTTGCACAAACGCGGTTTCGTTTGTTTCGTACAACAATTCCATCTAACGTTTCGTTTCTACGTAGTTTCTACTTGCTAAAAGTGCCTTTCATATCGCCCCAGGGCGTTCTCTACTCGGCTGCTTCGTGACCGAAGGTCACGTGTACAAAGTTTGAGGATTCACATTTTCCGATTTTGCGTGGTGCTGCTGCTACGAGCGAACACAAGGGAAAAAACCTTGGACGAAAAGTCCCAGCGCAGCTTCCCTTCTACTCTTCAGCTCGGCCCATAAGGAAGAACGGTCAACTCTCCCCCTCCCCTCCAGGCGGTAGTACAGTGCACAGGAGTCGCGGGTCTGCACAGGTTTCTTTCCTTGTGATTCAGTTCGCCTTATCAAGGTCGTGCAGCAAGCAATTATTTTTCGTCTTCCGATAGGAAAAAGCTTGCTTCTCGCTTACGTGGATGAACGCGTAGCACAGATGATTCTTTGGTTGGTCCTTTATGTTTCGTCCTTCAGCAACTTAATCTAAGCACGAATCATTCTCATCGCCAAACATACTGTATTTTTTTAATTGATGTAACACATGTAAACTGAAAGAGAGAGAGAGAGAGAGAGAGAGAGAGAGAGAGAGAGAAAGAGAAAGAGAGAGAGAGAGAAAGATAAACGTTTTCTTACAACAAACGTTTGTTTTCCTATCGTATAAAGTGAACGCACATGTTAAAATTCATCTTTCATAGATAATCAAATTAGAACAAATCCACGTAAAGTGATTTAGTATGCAGAAAATAAATATATTTGTGATAAATACATAGTTAATCAGTAAATTCCAATAACCAGGACTTCTGTCACGCCAAATCTTGTTTACGGATGTTTTCAAACGTTTTGTTTTACAATTTCATTTTTTCACTGACATCCAAAACGAAAATACGTATTATAATTTAATGACTTTCAAAATGTCAAAATACTGTAATGTTACTATGCTGCCGATCACAATTATGAGGCTTCTTCGAACCAGGGTTTCGGAGCGGAGCGGATCAACGCTCCAGCTGTTGCCCACGCTCAGGAGCGAGGAGCGAGATTCTAAGAAATGGTTCGCTCCGCTCCGGAGCGGAGCGATGTCTTAGCCCGCTCCGCTCCGGAGCGGAGCAGCGAGAATCGAAAAATTTCTCGCTCCGCTCCGGAGCGAGGAGCGAAATTTTAGAAAATGGTTCGCTCCGCTCTGGAGCGGAGCGCTACCTTGACACGCTCCGCTCCGGATCGGAGCAGAGGAAGTTGGAAATTTTCTCGCTCCGCTCCGGAGCGAGGAGCGAAATTTTATAGAATGGTTCACTCCGCTCCGGAGCGGAGCGATACCGTGTGACGCTCCGCTCCGGAGCGAGATTATAAGAACTTGCCCACTCCGCTCCGGAGCGCTCCGAGGTTGGATAATACGAGTGTATACAGAAAACTAACGATCAAGGGTTCCGAGTACATTAGTAATTTTGTTTGTGGAATTTGTACGGCATTTGAACATCGCCTGTTATTGTTGTTATAAAACTGATTATTACTAAAGCTAACGCCACGGAAACAGTCCAGTCAAGATCACGTCACTCACCTACAGTGTTGCCAATAAGCAAGGAATAATCCTTACACAAGACACCAGGGAAGGCACAATCAACCGCATACGTACAACGCGCAATGTGTCAACTGTGAAGCGTAGAAGAAGTGTGGAAAACCTGGAGAACCAGGGGTGTGTAGAAGGCAAGGGGAAGCTTTGATCTTCACTGGACTGTTTTCGTGAAGAGAGCGATATTATTATTATTATTATTACTATTATTATTATTATTATTACTATTATTATTATTACTATTTTCATTATCACTTTTACTACTCTACTACTACTTCTGGGGACAATATATTTCAATAGCAGGTGTGCCACCTGTGTTTTATAAGTTGAGAGAATGGAACTCTCATTTCCTGCCACCAGGGATCGCGACTAAAACTCATTTCCGTTCGACTTCTGGTTCGGGCTAAGCACTTCGGCATATCGGTCCGACGTTACAGTCCACACCGTGGGAGAAGTGAGTTATTCCGGAATATTGGTTCGAGTAACATTGGTCAAACTACTGCAGAGAATCCATTTGACCTTTCGAACGCCAGGAGCACGCAGAGGAAAGACGAAACAACGTGTACAGAGGAAGATGACAGGCAGACAGGTGTTCATGCAAAACAAAACACTCGCTGGTGCATGATTGCCATATCTAACTTTCTTTGCGCTGGTTATGATGATACTTTGAATGTAGCGAAAGATAAAAGTTTAAAGTAATTGGGAATTCAGGTTGCTAATTTTCACTGTATGTTTGTTCCGGCATAACTCTCGAACGCCTGGAACGATTTCAACCAAACTTGGAACACGTATCACTTGCAATCTCGAAAGAAATACTGTGTAAGACATCTCTGGCACCCCTAGGGGTGAGGGTGGGAAGGGTTGACATGTAAAACGACCGATATTAGTGTGGAATCCATAGTTTTCGGGGTCGTTAAGATGAATAGTGATACTCCCAATGCCGTTCAACTCCAAAACACCCCTGGCAACCCTAGGGGTGGGGTGAGAAGGGGGCGACATGTAAAAATAATAAAAAACGACCGATATTAGTGTGGAATCAATAGTTTTCGGGGTCGCTAAGATTAATAATGACACTCTCAATGCCGTTCAATTCCAAGACACTCCTGGCACCCCTGGGGTGGGAAGGGGGTGACATGTAAAACGAGCCCGACCCTGTGGCCGAGTGGTTAGCACATCGCGCTATGACGCCAGGGGTTCCGGGTTCGAATACCGGCTGGGCATGGATGTTTGTGAGTGTCCATTCATCAAGTTCATCATATCATCACTCATTCTCATCTTCGCAAATTAGCCAAAAGTGGCACAAGAAGCGAAGTAAAATAAAGCAAATCAATCAATTAATTAGTTAGTTCTACTATAGACCTTCAATGATTACCAAGGTTTCAGATGCATGGAACTAACGATTAAAGATTTTATTTGTCGTTGTTGTACATTGTTTGCAATAATTGTAGACAGCTTATAATTCCACTAACCGAGACTGTTTCGGAAGGATCCCTCCATCCGTGTTAAAAAAATATTTTAAATGCCCATAAATCAAAGTTCACAGGCACACATACTATGAACATACTTTTAGAAGAGAACACATATTTTAAAACGTCTCTTTAAGAAAGTAACAATACGCGTAAGCCAGAGTCGGTGTAGCACACTTTTAATACGATTGGCAACGCTGCATCTCCCTCGAAAAGGCAACGATCTGTCTGCCAAGTACGTACAACAGCAGAAGTCATGACGCAATGCACCTGCCAAGGAGCGAGCAAGACACTACGCGCCAGTTTCCTCCACCTTTCCTCTTGAAAGGGGAACAACAAGGCCAATCCGCTAGCCGGTAGCACTGACGTCAGTCACCTACACAAGAAGCGCAGAACACGAAAACAAACAGGGCTGTCGTGTGGGGGAGGTAGCATAAGCAAACGTACAATCCCGCAACACTGATTGCTTGAACGGGTTCATATCCAAATTAAGATAAGGATGAGATATGATGAAATTGAAGAAGGGTCAATCACAGAGAACTCCAATTCCCAGACTGGAGTCGTGAAGCGTTGAGATAACCATTGATGTGGGGGTAGGGCCCGACACATTCCCAATCTCGCTCGGCCATTTGGAGGTGATGTGATCAGCACCACGCTCCGGCCACCTTTACCCCCCCCCCCCGAGGGTTTCCCCTAGTTATCCATTTATTTGAGTCTGGGTTAGCCCAGGAGCCGCTATATGCTGGGACAAGGCCGGAATAATTTCGAAGTTAGATCATCCACCGCGGGATTCAAACCCTGGTCTCCAGCGTTGCAGTCAGACGCCCTACCGACTAGACCAGCAGTTGCGGTTACACCATTCATATATAAAAATAACTATCTCACCGGATATGAGCTTGCACTTCAAATGCTCCGATTGCGGATCAGAGCACTATTGTATCTCGCCCCGCTCCGGATCGGATCGTGCATGTAAAAATAAGTAACCACTCCGCTCCGGAGCGGAGTGCTGTCGTCCCACGCTCCGCTCCGGAGCGAGGAGCGGAGTAGAACTGACGCTTCGAAATCGCTCCGGAGCGCTCCTTTAGTACGCTCCGCACTCCGCTTCGAAACCCTGCTTCGAACACGCCTTTTAACGGTATTTGCTATTCGTAACGGATATGTGTATCACTTTTTCGAAACAGACTTTTGTGGAGGAAAAGAACTGTAACGTTACAAAAGTAACGAGCACAATTATACGAGAGACCTATGTTATTCTATCCGGAACACGGCATCGGACACGGTATTGCACATCGGAACGTCTGTATGATACCAGCTATCAATAACGTTGTTGCTTTGAAGCAAGGAGTGTAACGTTTTTACAGTCGTGGCCTCAATTAAGTTACTGGTTAATTGTAACGTTACTACCACTTTCCATACACACTAAAGTTACTAGTCAATACGTGACAAACTTGTTTCTTACCCTGTAACGTTACTGGTTGCCGGCAATGGATGTAACGTTAAAGCGTCACCTAACGACCTACTGCTTTGCAGATCAGTTATGGTTCGGTACCGTTATGCACACCTGTAACGCAATGTTCATATACCTGAGGTAACGTTTCTGTTCACGAAAAAAGTTATTCTGTTTCTGGTTGTAACGTAACGGAAACCGTAATTGAAAATACCGTTCCATTTCGTTACGTTACGACTCCCTGGTTGCCACATGTGGGAAAGCAAAGCGAAAGCGGGACAAAGGTCGCTCGTTCCCGCGCACTGTGTGGCAACGTCAAACTGGCTGCGTTGTCTAGCGTCTAGCGTCAGACCGTCCTCTCTCCGGGGGCACTTTTGTGTCATTCCTGACCTTTCTGTCCGTTTGTATCACATGGATTACAAAGACCAACTCTACAACGAGATCTTTCATTCCCTTAAACATCCGAGCACACGGGGTTGTGCTGCGACGTGGCAACAGCGCCAACTTCTCCTTGCTTTTTAGTATCTGTCAATACATTTTTGAAATGATCATTTCATATCAAAATAATAGATATTGTTTTACCCAGCCCTGCTACGAGTGATGAAATTTTACCTACAATCAGGAATGTATTACTCCGCGTAATCCAAATCATGACGTCCCATTGCATCTTGTGATTCGCTCGGTATTACTGGTGGCTGAAAAATGTCTAAATGCAAATTAGGTGTCAGGAAAAGATTGACATCCGGTAACGTCAAGCGTGAGACAAGCTGTTCAAGAAATATCAGTTTAACGACCAGAAGTAAACAAAGCACAAAAACAGATAAAATGTTTTCGGTTCTACGCAACAAACAGTACAAGCTCAAGACTTTCCGTTGGATTTCTTCCACCGTGGCAAGTTTCCTGCGACTTCAACGACATCTGACCGCAACATACCAAACTACAACAGATTGGGACATTGGCCAAGCAACGTCCGGACGAAAATCTCCAAGAATTATGTTTCTAGCGAAGTCGTAAGTTTTGTATTATTTGGCAGCCGAGAAACTGGATCCAAAGAAGAAAGCACAGAAGCATGATTTCGTAAAGTTTTCGCGCCCATAAGCACATTTCACGGTAAGTTAGCACGGATATGATAAGAAACCGCGGAACGAGGGGATATATATATCAAGTGGGAATAAAGTTTCCTCGCAATTTTTGTAATGTATTGTTTTAGGAATGTTGTATTTTGTATTCTGAGTAGTGTTGCCCACGAGACGAGACTTTGGCCTGTCTCGTCTCGTGGAAGTCTCGTAGAAATGCTGTCTCGTCTCGAAAATATTCGTTTGTCTCGGGACACATGATCAATCTCGTCTCGTCTCGAATTTTTAAAAGCCTGTCCCGTCTCGTCCCGTGGGCAACACTAACTGAGGTGCCGTTTTTCACCGATGACTCATGAATTGTACAGTCACGAACATTTCTGGGTTGTAATGATCTCATTGAATGTCAATGCGGTTGTTACAACCCAAAAGTGTCCGTGACTGTACAAGTAATGTTTCGAAGTCAAGGTTTCGGGTTCGGGTCCTGGCCAGAGCATGGGTTGGCATGTGAACCATATTTTAGATGACGTCACAATTTATAATATGTTACTAGTGTACCATATTGTAAAAGAAGATTTGATTTTTCCCTATGTTATTGTGTATCATATTGTACATTTTGTCGTAATGTGTTTTTGTGCACAGATTTTCTTATTATTTATTGATTATAATATACATATTACAAAAATAAAATAAGGAAATAAGGAGAATATACAATACAGTTACGTTAATGAAGTGTTGTTCGTCTGTAGTAGCTATAAACGGTATTAAGTATAATGTTTTATGTAATTTTATTTTTTTTAAATACAGAGCGAAAAGTGGGTAGTTAATTTATTAATTATTCGTTTCTATTGTAAATCGTTTTTATGATCTGCGTGATCGTTAATTTCAAAACTAGGTTATTATTTTTGTTTTATCATATTTTATTATGTTATTTAGTTTATAGATATCTTTCTGGAAAGAAACAGTGAGACTCATTATTTATATCGTTGGTTGGATGCTGTACGGCACACTGACGCTCGGTACTCTCGTCCGACCACAACCAGCTCAATTTCTAAATATTTCATCTTTTGCCGTCGTAAATGATCCCTATGTCTAGTGGCATGTTCCATGAGATGGCAACACTAGCATGACCCCACAGCAGACCAAGGACTTCTGCAGGAAATGTTCTATCAACGCGTGAGGTGTTTCTCGCCGATTCGGAGGCGATGAACTCTCTTCGAGAAAGAGCCATTTGTCGGAGAAATGGCGCCTCGGTCCAAGCTTAAATGTGATTAGATTTCGAAGAACAGCTGCTTTACCCACGCGCCACATGCTTACCGAAGAAAACATGGAGTTCCGTTTACGGCATTAGATTCGAACCGTCCACCCGCGGAAGATGAGATTACGCCATGTCTTGGGAATCTGTGGAGCAAGGCCGCGCATAACGGCAGAGAAGGGAAGAAAGCGAGTGGGAGGAGCAAAGCAAACTGCTGGTAGCTGCAGCTATTTTCCCCTCCATGCAAACACTTCGCGTGTTCATTGGTCGAGCCCTCTCGAGTGATTACTTGTGCAGCGCAGAGACTTGTTTCGTTCGCTTGCTCCAGAAATTCCCGGGACAGAGTGTAGCTCAAAAGAAAGAGTGTACACGTGGTAGGGGAGAAAAGTCGAAACATGCCGCGCAAGCTAAATTAACCGTGGTACCCGTCGTCAGCCTCCAAATTTGGATGCGGGAAGCAAAGCGCACCCCTGTTAATTTGGTTCGATCGCTCACCGCCACTGTCGCGAAAGCAATTTCTCTTATCCCAGTGGAACTCATACCCAAACTGCCATCTTGGGCTGCAAGTCGCTTCACCCTTGCGGCAGCCCCAACCGTTCAAATTCAAATTTGGAGGTTGCACGGGAGACAGTCAGTCCCCTCTCAGCAACTTTGAATTCTCACCGCACTTGCGAGAATGAATTTCCTCTTATTGCTGGTGAATCCAGAACGAAAGGCGGTTGCCAGCTTGGGCTGCAAGTCGCAAACTTCAAGAGAATATCTCGCACCGGTATACTTGACGCCATGACCCTTTACCGGGCCACGCCACGACAGTTGAGAAACACTGGGATAGAGGAACAAAGAGAGATCAAAATATAGAAAAGAGGAAGGGAAGAGAACCAGAAGAAGAAAGTGATACAGAAATAGAGCAAGAAAGAAATATGAAAAGAAAGAGAAAGCGAATATAGAAAAAAAGGAACAAAGAAAGACAATAAGAGTGAAAGCAATAGAAAAACAGAAGAAATATAAAACGAAAGAAAGAGAGAAAAGGATAGAGAAATAGAAGAAAATAGAGAAAGCTATAGCTAAATAGGAGAAATAAAAGATCGAAATAAAATGATAGAGAAATAGAGAAATATCGAAGTGTAATACATAAGAAATAGTGTCTCTCAAGACTCGTTGCTTGTAACTTGAGGTATTTTTTTGGAATTAATGAACCCTCAATTGGAAGGATGAAATTGACACAGGAAAAAAAACCTGAAGATATTAAAACCATCCACATAAACTTAATTCATTCTCTTTAATAACTGCTGCCACCTAGTGAGCGCCTACGGTAGTGAAGGACCTCCTCCGAAGCAAACAGCGGTGCTGCGACTATAATTATAGGCGACTGAGGCCGTATACGACCCGACCATCGGGTTTATGCTCCATAAACTAGCAACATATTCGTCACTGATTGACCGATCGATACAGTCCATTCTGTGTGACGTAATAGCACCATTTCGTAGCCATATTAATTTCATTTCAGTATTACCAACAGCCTAATGACCAATCCTGCAGAGCACGACCTCAGACAATTAAAATGTAATTAGAACGAGTGTGCAGAGAGAAAAAAAAGTATAATCACAACGAGTGTTCACACAAAGAATAAAATTGAAGTACAATGACAAACTATGCAGTCCAAAAAATGGCATTTGGTTAGAACAAGTATACGGTCCGGGAAATCTAATTGTATTAGAACAAGTGAAAATAAGTATAGAGAACACATTAAGTGGTACAGAAACATACAGGAAAATGAAAATTGAGTTAGAACTAGTAAATAAGCATAATAATAAAACTTAAATAGGAGTAAACACAGGTTAGAAGTATAATATTAAAATAGAACGCGAATAATGGTAAAAAAAATTTTAAAAAATCAATTAGAACGAGTATTGATTGATTGATTGGATTTACTTTACTTCGCTTTCTGCCACTTTTGGCTAATAGCAAAGATGAAGATGAGTGATGATGGACTGATTGATGGATTTCGTTTATTTTACTTCGATTTTCTGCTCCTGAGGATGAATGGAGATAAGATAAGGGCTGAAGGGACAATCACAAAATATATCTGGAACAAGCAAACAAAATCAAGTCTCTGCGCAAGTAGTGACGCGAGACGGCTCAACCAATGAACGCATGAGAGGAACGGGATTGCATGGAGGGGGTAGCGACTGTTGTTACCAGCCTTCCGAGTTCGCTTGCTCTAGAGATTCCCGGGATAGAGTATAGTTTGAATACTTACAGCGTGATTGGTTTCCGGCAAATTAACAATTTCACCGTTGCATTGTTCCAAAGAGAGTTTCTATTCTTGTCGCAGTGTTGCAGCAGTACAGTTGGAACCAAACTTTTCAATTTTCCCTCATCTACTTTCCGCTTCAAGGATAAGAGTAGCGTCGGCCGGCTTTGAAATCAGACTGGAAGGACTTTGAAAAGAAACGACACGTAAGTTCTTTGACGTAGTTTTCACTTGACGTGGTTCGATTCTCGACATCCCCTAATCCATCAAGCAAACCACTTACAGCCTGGCTCTCTCGACACAGTGACAGTCCGCTCAACCTTGGTGGTCCCATAATGTATCAAAGGCAGCCGCTGTTGGGAGGGATTGGCTATCGAAGATCGATCAGTTGCTCAGTCAGCGCAAACTATCCTCCACGTCTTAACGATAAGCTTCGACGATATGATACGGTGCTCCAAGAATGCCCGCAAATGGATTTCAACAATGTCCACTATACTCTGTCCCACTCTGGAGCGAGCGAACGAAAACAAGTCTCTGCGCACGAAGTGACCTGAGAGGGCTCGACCAATGAACCAGTGAGCGGGAACGGGATTGCGTGGAGGGGGAATAGCGACTACTGCTACCCTTTGCATCAGCATTAGGTTTCTCCCCTTCTCTACCGTTATGCGCGGCCTTGCTCCACAGATTCCCGCGATAGAGTATACGTTGTGGTTGTATGTAGAGCCACGAACAATTGAAGGTGGGGAATTTCTCCGTCTTTGACCCACATAAAGTGGGTCTCTTGTTCACCAAGCTTCTCAAAAATAGTTACCTGCGTGTGCGGGAAAAGGTGTCAGGAATGTGGTTCATCACATCATCTCCAAAAATGGGGCTTCCGAAGGGTTAGTGGAAAAGCCATTGTGTTGTAATCAAGGGGTCCCGGGTTCAATACGCGATAGATTCACATAGTGGTTCGGATCCCACTTTAAACTGTAGGTCAAGTCCCGATTAGCCTATGCAGGACTTTTTCATGACTTTTCTTGAGCTTTCATCGTTTTTCTTAACCTTTATTTGAAATTAGAAATTAAGAAAAATATACTATATTTAAAGAAAACCCCCTACCAAAGGGCCACTGATGAAAACTGAAGCTGTATTTAACAAGAGAATTAGACATGCTTTATCTTGCATCCTGGACTGCATTTGGTAGACTGGCGAGGCACTGGTGTCTGTACTCACATCCAGTATAACCTTATGTGGGGCTCGTGTTATTGTCTCCATATACAGTGTGGCCAGAAAATCCCTTTACACCCGAACTAATTGCATGTAACATTGTAAGATGGTAAGATATTTAAGATTTTTGCCTCCCATCCTGATTATTGATATGGCAACAGTACTCCTCACGTGAATTGCCACGTGTCTGCCGCGTAACTTCCACGTGACTGCCCGCGGAGGGAGAATAAAGTCTGTGCGTTGACCAGTTCATTGTCGCGCATTTCCGTCTTTGATGAACACCAATAGCAGATACCTGTGACTTCACTTTGGAGGAGCGCTTAGTGACGTGTGTATGAGTCCATGAACGGAAGCACAACAACGAAAATATGCCGCAGGTGATGGATAGGTTTTGTGAACGGTTCGGTAAGGAGCCACCAAGTCGTCAGACTTTGATCACGTGGGAGAAGAAAGCTTTTCGCCTGGGAAGTGTTTTGGATGCCACTCGTTCTGGTCGTCCATCAACCCGAAAGGAAACGTGTGCAGACGTTAGTGTGTCAGTGATGCGTTCACCCTGCAAGTCGACCAAAAAGCGTTCTGCAGAACTTGGAATTGCAAGGAGCACAATCCAGCTCCACACGAAAATGGACTTAGGCCTGCACGCATTCCGGCCAATGGCCATCAATGGGCGTATCAAGCTGTGCAGGGATCATGGAGGTGCACATACGGATATTTTGGACAACTAACTAAATATTATTAATGTAGGAATGAAATAAGTATAGGTGTAAAGGGACTTTCTGGCCACCCTGTATATGTAATATATGTAATTGTCCCTTCATTCATCTTATCTTACCACCATTCATCCTCATCTTCGCGATTAGCCAAAGGGACAGAAAAGTGATGTAAAATAAACTATATCAATCAATAAATCAGTCATTGTGATAGCAGAAATTCTATACCACAGTATAATTTCTTGACTTTTTATTGACTTCTTGGCCTACCTTTTGACTAGTAGACACCCTCATACAATATAAAAAAATGGACATTTCCTTGGTATTTCTGTAGTAGATTGTTTTTTTGTTTGCAGAAAGACGTACATGGTCGAGCTTCGTGGCGGAGTGGTTAGCACGGCAGGGGTCCTGGTATCGAATCCCGACCCGGGCATTGTAGTTCTTTGTAAGTGTCCCTTCGTCAATTTCATCACTCATCTCATCGTCGCGATAAGCCAAACGTGGCAGAAAAGCGACACTAAATAACAAAAATGAAATTAAATCAAACTTACACTGATCAAAACTAGGCCGAAGTTCTCAAGTTCAACGCAGCATGCAAACAAATGCCATTATAATTGTGCCTTCGCCGATTGGAGCGTGGCGACTCCAGCATCCATCTCGGTGCAGCACGATAGACGTTGGAGTTCAAATGCGTCCACCTCCAGCACGATATCGATTCGCAGAATTTCACCAATGAGCTTAAAGGCCGACAAAAGTTACGTCAGCCCCGACTTATTGTCTTTTGACTACATTAGGCATGTGTCGCATTTCCATGTGGAACAATAAGCCATACGTGTCGAACGAAACGCTTGCATGCGTAATTGTTCCACGCACGAAGCCTGGCCTAGCATTTTTATGCTCTTGTTTGGACAGAGTGCCACGAGATAGGGACAGAATTATAATAGGCTACGTCCGCAATGCATATACGCGCCTACACCGGCCCCCGTGGCTGAGTGGTTAGCACATCGCGCTACGACGCCAGGAGTCCCGGGTTCGAATCCCGGATGTTGATGGGTGTAAATTCATCAATTTCATGAAATCATCATTGATCTAATCTTCGCAAATTAGCCAATAGCGGTACAAGAAGCGAACTAAAACAAAGCAAAACATTAAATCGTATAGGTGGGTTTGATGTGACGTCAGGATTCGCACCGCCGCCATGTTTGCGGCAAAGCTGTTTGTTTTGTCTGCAAGGAAATACCCACCCCGAGGCGTTCGTTACACCTGCACCAAGAGCACGTTTGTTGCAAGTACTGTGCAAAATGCCGGTAACATGTCATGAAAATGCAACGAAAAGGCCAACTCTCTGTGTTTATCTACTTCAACCAGCTACATGGAATCAGTTCGTTTTCGTATTTATTAGTGGTTCGGATTCCGCTTGAAATATTTACATCCAGCAAGTAACCTATGTTTCCCGCTCGGGGTGGGAGGAAGTGGTCATCGAAGACCTTGAGTACAGATTAACTGAAAATTCCAAGACTCGGCCATTATCTTCAATGTTTCCTTTTAACGTTTGTTCAAGCGCAGTAATACGAGATGTTGAGTTGTTCAAAAACAGTAATTTCACTTCTTGCTTTAACAATTTGGGATTTGCAGGCCTCAGTGACGGAGTGGTTAGCACAACGCACTACGATGCTAGGGGTCTCAGATTCGAATCTCGGCTTGGATATGACTGATCAAAACGACTAACCACATATAGCAGAAAAACGAAGTAAAATAAACCAAATAAATCAATCAATTTGAGATACTTTGATATATCAGTAACATGTTTTAACCAAGCAGTGCTTTTTTCTGACAGTACGCAAAACCTAATACCGACACCTTTTCTCATGAATAGGATAATAATTAATAACAGTTTGTGTTAATGAATGAAATATAAATAATCAAGTACGAGCGTGCAATTATCAAGATGAATTCAACTTTGAATGTTGTTATTGTTATCGTCAAACTTATCAACACTTTTCTACCAAATAAAACAATAACAAGGAAACGCTACTTGCAAGTATGATAAAAAAAACACCAGTTCAATCCATTTGTACTAAAAGTCACAGAGAAATTCGATATATGAACTTACCTGAAAAGAAATGTTCACCCCCCCCCCCCCCCCCGCTCTGTACTGTTTGTTTTGTTCATTAATGTTGGCACGATTTATTCTCGCCATGACGACGTGTTCTATTCAACAATCAGAAAATTCTGTGCCGTGAATTGCACCTTCTGTTCTTTCTCGGAAAATTCTAGGATAAACCTGAGTGCCTGTTAGACGTAAACGACCACCCACCCCCCCCCCCGCCCCGCCCACTTGAATTCCGAATATTTACAAGAACCCGTCACAATCATGGCTGCTCGATCCCACAATGCAACAGTTTGTGACGTAGATGAAACACACCTATACGCTCCTGCAATCGGTAAGGCTGCATTCCTCTAAGCCCAGTAGTCGGTGAGTCGACTTAAAAAACCTCAGGTGATTGCGTTTATATCGGTATTAGTAAAAAACAAGGAGCAGATTTCAAATTGTTATTTCCAACAAACCATACGCGACAGGAACATAATCCGCACATCACTGGATAAACGAAGGTTCCAAGTTTGAAATTTAATTATGAGGCTTTTTGTTGAATCTACGGCGGAATTCACGTTGCACTTCAACAATGGATTCACACTTCGCAAATGCTAGCACACAAAATGACTTTCCCTGTGGCGTCGTCTTTTAAGAGTTACTGTTAGTGCAAGAACGAAGCCAATTGTGGTACAACAAAACTTTGAACTCTAATCTATCCAATGATGCGCGGATCATGTTTCTGTCGTGTACTGCTTGTTGCAAATAACACTTTGAAATCTGTTCCATCTTTTTTAGTAACCCTGTATTTATTTCTTGTTTTGGATGACGAAATTAAGGCACAAGCCTTTTCTTCTACTTAACCATCTCTACTTGAGATTTTACAAATTGATTACAATAGCTAATTGTTTGCGAAATATATAAAAACTAAAAACATTAAAAAACAAAGCAAAAGAAAATACACGAAAAATATACACTGCAAGAAAAGTGAAAAAATATAAATGAAACATACACACATACATAACAAAAGTACTTAATATACAGAAGAGCAAATGAGTTTCTGCAACAAAAAGTTTGCAAATAGGGTTGTTCTATTCTATATTTCTGTTTCAGTACTGGTAAGTTAGCTTCAGAAGGTGATTTTTTAATTCTGATTTCAATTGGCCGAGAGAAGAAGAGCTTCTTATGTAGTTGTAGTAAACATCGCCTACTGGAAGTGTGATTATGGTTAGGATTTTAGTGCACAATAAAGGACCAGATAATGCTCTATAAAAATTCAATAACACCCTAAAAAACACCGAAAACGCTTTGTAAAATATTCAAAATGCTCTTTAACAACAAACTTATGTGTCGGTCTCTTACATTGAAAGAGTATTAGAAAATAAGATCCTTAGGAAAATATTTTGTCGTAAAAGGGATGAGGAGACAGGTGAGTTGAGAAGGTTACATAATTTAGAACTACATAATTTGTATTCTTGTCCAGATATTATTAGAATGATTAAATCAAGAAGAGTTAGGTGGGCAGGCCATGTGGCACGAATGGGAGAGGAAATAAGAGTCTACAGAATTCTTGTTGAGAAACCTGATGGTAAGAGACCTGTAGGAAGGCCAAGACGAAGATGGAGGGATAACGTTGAGATGGACCTAAAGGAAATCGGTAGGAATGGAAAAGATTGGATTGATCTTGCTCAGGATAGGGACAGATGGAAGGCTTGTGTTTGCTGTAGCCATATACGTTCGGGTTTAAGAAGGCTAGAGAGTTTGTTAGTTCATTTCATCAGTCCTGCTTTGCAATCCACTACTAACAACATACGTATGTTGTCAAACAATGTGACTGTAAATAGCCTCTTAACAAAGAAATGAACATTGAAAAGCTCATTTCAACCTCTACCGCTCGTATAGGACCATACTTCAAGAAGACTATGTCACCAGCTTCCAAATTATCTGGCAGTTCCCCAGCAGCCGGCCCCCGTTTGTGAGTGTTCAATTATCAATTTCATCATATCATAACTCATTCCCATCTTCGTAAATTAGCCAAAAGTGGCACAAAAAGCGAAGTAAAATTAAAGAAATCAATCAATCAGTTCCCCAGTAGGAAAAGAAATCTCCAGACAAAACAGTAGCGATTGAACATAGCGTACTAAACCCTTCATTTTTGTTCAATCACTTGCTTGACTACTACCTTTCATACTTTCCCATTAACTTTTTCTAAGGCCCGCTTTACACGGGAGCATAATTTTAACATTTTTGATAGCATAAATGCTATGTAATGCTTCCAAAAATCTTATAGCAGATAGTATTTTACACGGAGCATTTCATGTTACACTTCAGTTACCTTTCGCGATTACAGTGTATAATATATACAGCACAAAAGGCACGCCGAGTTACACCATCTATGCTGAGTGCACGCTGTTCACAATTGAAACAACCAACATATCCTTCCATACGTGTACTGAGTACGCTATACAGTATGTATTCAAGCAGCGCCATTCCTTTGTACCTAATACCATTTTATGGGAAACGTTATTCATTTTGTTGAATAGGTATGGGCTTTTAAAAAGGTGAAGTGATAAGTTGTTTACATCTCACGCGGCCGCCATTACATCTGCACTTGTAACCTAGAGCTCGCATCTCATTGGTCACGCTACAAGAAATGCAATGGAAATATGACCGATTCTATCCTTGAGAAATGCCATAAGATTTTTGACCTTACACGAGCATTTTGGTCATGGCATAAATGTTAAGCAAAATGCTTTCGTCTAAGGCGGGCATAAGTTAGTTGTCACATTTTGCACTAGGTGTCTCTGTTCCAGAAGGAAGGATTCTTCTGATTTCCTGGAACTAAGGTTGTTTTGTAAGAAAATAAATAAAGAAGTCATTTTTCGCCCCTGTGAACCTGATGTGAAAAGTACCTCGCACAAACTCCATCTTCTCTACTTCCCTCTCCCCTCCCCCCCGACAAAAAAAACATATCACAGCCTCGGAAAGTTTTCGAATATTGATACCTTTCATGATTTAATGCGCTGGTTTATATTCAGGCGACCTCATTTTTATAAACTATTCATCCAATAACCTCAAAACTTTTTCCCCTAAATCGATTTTTTCGGACTTGCTGGAGCGAACCTTATAAGACTTTGCAACACTGAAAACGTCTCTCCCTTCACGGAAGGGTAAAAAAGAACCGTCTCCGTCCAGAACTCCTCAACTCTCGCGGTGATTATCGGAACAGATAATGCTCCAGGGCGTCTTCCCTCTGGAGAAATACCTGACTGGAAACAGGAATTATGTCAGTCAAGCAGGAGGCACGTCTTTCGGTTGTCAGTGTTGCGAAACAGCCCCGACACCCACGCCACCTGTGGGGATGCAAAACTTTCCAGAAAATTACCCAAGTTGCATTGCGAGACAGCTCCCGTACGTGCTGCCCTCTGTCCAGCCTGCCTGGCACGTTACATAACACCATGAGGAAAAAATGTGTACGCTCCTGTTCGTAAAGGCGTATATTTTAGTGCTGAACAGTTGAAGTGTGTGTCGCTTTATGTGAACAGGAGTATACATGGAGTATGCTTAACTTGCAATCTTATGCAGTTTTACTTGCATTTTTCTAAATATTACGTCTTCTTTTCCTCTCTGTCTCTTTTTTCTGTTCATTTCTCCTTTTCTCTAGTTGTTCTTTGTCTTTCCTTCCCCCCCTCTCTCTCTCTCTCTCTCTCTCTCTCTTTTACTGTTTCTCAAGCTCTTCCATACTTTCTCCTCCCCTCTTTTCCTACTGTTTATCTCTGTTTCTCTAGCTCATCAATACATTCTTTCTCTCTCTCTCTTCCTTTGTTTATCCTCCTCTCTCTTTCTTCCTCTGTTTATATATATCTCTGTTTTCCACCAGCTCCTCCATTCATCTTCTTGTCTTTCTTTATTTCTCATTTTCCCTGTCTTCACAACTTTTCTTTGTATATCCCTCCCAATTTTTTCCTCAACATTTTCATGTACAGTCACGGACACTGCTGGCTGGCTTATAATAGTTCCATTGAAAGTCAGTGCATTCATTACAACCCAGTACTGTCCGTGACTGTACAGTGCTTCAACTGGGCGTATATAGCTCACGTAAGGGCGGGGTTCAACCTTTGGTTCAATTAGGGTTCCTATATTTCATAAGTGAAAATCCGGGACACTACTGACCGGTAGCTTGTTGGCGAGCGGGGGGGCTGTGCCAGATAAAGTTGTATGTATGTACAACATAATTGTCATTTACATCCACATTGTGTGTGAACTTTATTTTAAAACTGAACAGATAGGCAACCAAGCACTGACTCTTTATAGTAAGCCCCGGCTTCGATACCCGGTGGACGCACATAGTGGTTCGGATCCCGCTTTAAACTGTAGTTCCAGTCCCGATTAGCCTTACTGTGCATAAAGTGGACTGAAAACACCAAATCAATCAATCAAATCTTTATAGTAAGCAGATTACTATACAATGGAAGAGAATCGTAACTGTAATTCAGCACTGCTAGCAGACGGCGGAGCCATAGTGAAGTCTAAGATGTTTGCAGTACCTTCTTGTAACTCGATAACTCTTGTATTATGGAGAGGAAGCGGTTCAATGTAGAGTTAGATTGTTTTGTAAAATGAGCATTTTAAAATTACGTCCAATTTTACGTAACATTTTAAAATATAAATAAAGTTGAGGAAAGTATAGTCTTAATTATTTCATCTCTCCCAACCGATTTCAGGACATTTGTGCATCCCGAAGAAACCATTCGGGACACCGGGACAAATGATACCATTCCGGTATTGTCCCTGAGAATCCGGGACGTATAGCGTCCCTAAGTATGATCTGGCTATCAAAATCCACTCTGTCACCACATGAAAGGCCACACATTTATTAAATTAAGTCTATCTACGAACTTCTAACTTTTCTACATATAATGAGCATAAAATGCTTTGAAAAAGCTAATCCCAGCTTCTCTTTAAAGAAGAATTACAATTAGTATTTTCCTCCTTGCTACAAAATAACATCATCGGTGTTATTTTAATATTCGTATGTATTTACACTTAACAGTACAGGGTCTATTAGTCGAGGATCTCCCGTTGAATTGCGAGGACATTATTTCAAACTCCTTAATGTTAGTTAAACACATCCTCTCGGTTGTTGAAGATGAAACTGGCAGTGTAGCCAAGATCACCAACAATTTGTGCATATTTGAGTACAAGAGCTTCTCACAATTTTCAACTGCCTACAATGCAGACCCTGAACATGTCTTTTCAAATACGGTTTGCCACATTATTCATTCAGATTTGAAAATGTAAAAAATATCAACCAGGCCATCCAACATTTTGACACACTGTTCCAATGAATGAGGAATAGGCATTTCATATTAGAATAAGTTGTTGCAATTTGTCAATGTGTTGACTGTGTTCAGAGAAACTTGGGTTCATTTCTACTACAAAATGGTCCAAAAATGGACAACATAAAGTTTCTGCTATTAGTGTATACGATTTCACAAGTCACCCTACTAAGTTTTGATAATTTTCTGTCCATCTTGTGTCGAACAACATGAGAACGTTACAGTACTTCCCTAGCTAACTTGCACTGCATTTTTTACAACCAAATTACTTTGAGAAGATTGATAGATTTTTGCATTATTTTACTTCTCCTTTTGTGCCACTTTTGGCTAATTTCCGAACATCGGGATGAGTGATGACATGATAAAACTGATGAATGGACGGACACCCACAAACGCCCATGCCGGGTTTCCAACCCGGGACCCACGATGTTCTAACCACGAAGGGCTGCTCCTTTAAGAAGACTCGAGGGAAAAAAAAATTATAACTGATTTGACACTCTCAATATCGCAGAAAATCTACAGAAATGAGCAATAGCCAGGGTTAAGATATGTGCCGACAATGTACAAAAATTACTTTTGGACACTTCTCTGAAATTATCTATCTATCTCACCCCCTTAATTCTACCACCCATTACATCAGCACCATCATATTCTTCACTAACTATTAATTTTTCTAAATCCACACCCACTCAACCCAGAGAGAGTAGAAGCACTATAATAGCTGAAGCTAACCCAGATGCAGTTACAATCTCCGGGACAAGTGTCCCATTCCGATCTAGAGTTAGGAAAATGGTTTATCGACTTTCTGGCTTATCAAACAGTTGGAAAATTTGAAATTATCAAGAAATTAGAACCTGAGGAATACTTAAATCTTGAATGGTATCAAACCATATCGGGAACTTCTAATGAAATTATAGACAATGCTTTTGTAAATTTTCTTAACTGGGGAGGGGGGATGGCTTCTCTGTGTTCTGCCTTTCCTCGAGCACTGTTCATGTATCTGGCTAGCCAGTGGTGGGAGGGATTCCAAGCAGAGTGCAAAATCATTGAAAGCTGGTGGGGGAGAAATATCTTAATCTACGCACACACACACACATATATATAGTATATATAATCGTATAATCTTTGATTTTATCACTGTGATTCCAAATTTCGTTTTTATGGAAGAACTAAAGATTTTCAACTTCTTGACAAAATTTCTCATTTCCCCCAGTTTTGCAACAAAGTGAAATTTATCAATCGTTTATTAATTTTTATGCAAATTTAGGCTTTTAAAACTCATATAATCTGTTATTTCGACCCAATGATCAAAAATAGATTTTCCTGGAAGCTTTCTCCAGTTTCCAATCCAGATGGTACTTTTTGCTCATCTTCGTATTTTCTTGCGGATCTAGACCTAGAAATGTCGTATAATCTTCCATTTTATCACTGTGATATATATACGTCGTTACATGTTGTGCATAATTTTAATGTTATTAAATATAAAAGTAAATTACTAAATATTTTTAAATACATTATTATTGAACACATATAAAGGAATTAATTTGTTACTTTTATATATAGCAGAAATAAAACTAATTTCTTTACTAGTTAAAGATGTCAATATATTATAAAATATAATGCTGGACAAAAAACTCTGACACCTTAATATTTGACATCTGAATTGCAATTACTTACGAATTACGCTCTCAGTTAAGTATTGAACAATTGAACATTCATTATTGAACATTTTCCATATTGTAATATAATTAAGCCTTGTTTCCATATTAAAACCAATAAGTTGCTGACCAAGGCAGTTTATTAGTTTAGTTCTTCGTCTGAGGAAGACCCTGATACAGGGTTGAAACGTTACGTGTTAAGTGTTTTTATCTTAATAAACTGCCTTGGTCAGCAACTTATTGATTTTACATTTTACATAGTTTTTCTGTTTATTATTTATCTATTTATTTATTTATTTACTCGTATTTACTTATTTGGAACACCTAGTAGGCTCAAAATTAATTTCATGCAATTTTGTTTTAATTTATTGACTTTCAATTCCTATTGATGTTATTTTGTTTAATGTCTAGAGAGGCATGAATTTCGGTTCATAATAACCATAGTAACAGATATTATTGACAGTGGCGGTCCCTCCATGGAACACAGGGAACAGGCTGTTCCCTCCTACTTATCGCCCATTGAAGCTATTTAAATTATCTATATTAACATAATAAGAACACTTCTTTCTCCCGAAATCAACATTTCCAAAAGTAACGCCGAAGAAAAACATTCACCGTGTCAGGGCGTTTGTTTACTTCACCTACCCTCGTCGTTCATCCCTCTACGGCCTGATGCTGAGTATTTCCGACCACGCGCGAAGGTAAACGATCCTCACCACGGAAGCTGAACTCTCTAGCTGTTCCCTGCGAGAGACATAGCGAATTCCTTTTCCTTCGAATTCTTGCTATGTGCTAAGTTTAATTGCGTCGTAGTGACAGTTTTGAGTGTAGTAAGTCCATATTTTCCTAATTTCATTGCAAAATTGCGTCTGTCATTCATAACGAACTGGAAAAATGTTCTATAGTCTTAGCGTCTGCTAAATGCTTTGGCTAAACGCTGCGAAATAGCTTCCGAGGGAACAGCTCGCGTCCATCTGTTCCACCAGCCCCAAGCCAAGGCTTAAGACGCACGCAGCGGCAGGACAAGAAAGCGAATGTTGCGAGTGTTGTATGATCGACCGGCTGAAATAGAAGGCGAAAGCTTTTAGTGCATTGGACTTTACAGAAAAGACAGCAAACCAATACCTATCCTAACTGGATTAAAGACTAAAACGAAATCATACACAAGGCATTTTCAAACACGTTACTCAGGCACGTATCCAGGAATTCCTTTCGGAAAGGGAGGGGGGCTGAACACCATTTTTTAAAGGGCTCTAGATAAAACCTCAGAATTGTATGTTTAAGGCCAGTGGTGACAATTGGGTGCCAAAACAGAGGGGAGACAAGGCTTAGCATTAAGAGGCCATAGTTTGATTGTGCAGGCAAAAAATGGGGAGCAACTATCCCCTAAATCGTTGCCACTGTTTAAGTCTGTCATTTTCATCAGAACGTGAAATCGGAACACTTTCTACCTATCAACTTATTTGTTTTCATGCTGTAACGGCACCACCTCAGTATGTGTGTTTGTCCATTTCTTCTCATCAGGCATCAAAACATCTATGTATCAGAAGTGTTTTTACGAAGCTGTTACACATGCACGGGATGTACAATCCACTCGAAAACACGAAATTCAAACTATGGCTGACAGTTCTCGAATATTTCACTCTGATTTGAGCCTGAACACCACTAATGTGTCTTGTCCTCCCATGTTATGTTTGCGGCTCTTATGCTCCGGAAGTTCCGCTGTCGTCAATGTCCTTAGCTTTGGGCCCGAACTAGAACTAGTAGTAGACTTCGTTACTTTACGGTATTTAGTCCTTTTCATTTTCGAATCAGTAGATCTTATAAAGCAACCAATGGACACTGACTGATCACTAACCGACTGCATGTATTGCCACACTTACCTCTGAAGTCTTATTAACAGATTCTGTTGTACAGATCAACCGCGAAATTGAAGCCGCGTATTTATACCTTCATTATATTTTATATAATGAGGGAATATAAAAACTATTCGTTAATATTGCCAGTAGTTCGACTCCTTCTCTTATTCAATAACGTTCCCTCTCGCGCCTTCCACAGATTAAAAGTTACAACGAATCGCCCTACGTGTGGTGCTACCTTTGTTGTGCAGCTTACAAATGCTGACAAGTCTCTACATAGTGTTAAGTTCGCTGCGACAACACCGAAAGAGCAAGAAAAGTTTACGTGCAATATTATCAAAAACAGGATTATAGTACATTCTCCGTCTTGCCTTGGTAAGTATTTCTCTCCTTAAATTATCGTCACATCATTCAAGAAAACAAAAACAATTTTATGTAGTGTAAACTAAAAAAAATCCTAGTGGGGGGGGTCCCCTCGAGCCGCCTGATCCCCACCTTGGATACGCGCTATTAACAATAACAGGATTATATAATATTCTCCGTCTTGTCTCGATAATTATTTATCTCGAATTATCATCACATTATTCAAGAAGCCAAAAACCTACGTAATTTTATCTAGTGTAAACAGAAAAATATCCTGAAAGGAGGGGGGGCTCGAGCCCCTGATGCCCACCTTGAATACCTGCTATTTACAATAATAGGGTTATACGTAGAACATTCTCCGTCTTGCCTCGATAATTATTTCTCCTTAAATTAACGTCACATTATTTTATTTCACACCACAAGAAACAAAAAATCTCATTTTATCTAGTGTAAACCGAAAACATTCGGGGGGGCTAGAGCCCCCTAAGCCCCCCCTTTGGATATTTGCCTCAAGTTACTACAACTCTGTAAAATGATTAACTGGATACTTTTCCAGCGGCAAATTATTATTGTCCTTGTTTGTTCCCGAGAAGGGAGTTTGGAACAGTTCGGGTTTTGTCACAATTTCTACAAATCTAGCGGACGTCATGAAAAAACTCGGCCATCTGAATGTAATCATTTCATTGAGGACTTTTGAATTACAAGAATACTCAACTATATATACTCAACGTAATATACAAATAGAGAGATGAAACAGGATTCGACCAAACATGTATTTCATCTGATCACTCATAAATTGCTTTCATTATTTTTTTCTTTGTTGTGCATCAATAATTTTGTTTTTAATGTTTTCTTTACATTATATCATATTTGTTTTAACAATGTTATTGTCATAATTTTAACGTGCTTCATGTATGTCACTTCTGACAATTTGTAACATATGTATCGTATATTTATTTAGTTCATTTCAGTAAGGGTTGAATTTTACTTTGTCTACTGCATTATATTACGACAGGCATGGGAGGTTGGGGGGAGGGGGGTGCAAGTGCAGGTCACCTGTTCCCCTGCCTGATTTAGCACTGCACGCCACTGTTATTGACATTGTCATTGCTGGTATTTTTCTTGCAAATGTATTGTAAGTTTGCTAGCTTGAAAATGAGACGTGAAGAGGTAGTAAAAGCAGTAGCTCTTCGTGATGATGGTCGTATATTGCTAGGGTGCTAAATATAGCACAAAGTACTATCAATGAAGCTCTCAGACGGTATGATGCAACTGGTTTCTATGGTAGAAGACCGAGTTCTGGTCGGAAACGATGCACAACAGCACGGGAAGATCATTTCATGCGTATCATGGTCTTCAGAGACCGTCGTACGACTTCAAATATTGTGGCACGGCGTTTGAGAAATGTTCATAGCGCTGTGATTTCTTCACGAACAGTTCGTAGAAGACTGAATGAAAGTGGTTTATCATCTCGGAGGCCGGCTACAGGTCCCAGGTTGTTAGCACGTCACCGGAAGCGAAGACTGGAATTTGCTACACAACACTTACATTGGAATGTGGAGCAGTGGGAAAAGGTTTTATCTCCGATGAGTCAAAATTCAACCTACGTTCATCAGACGGGCGTGGACACGTATATAGAAGACCTAATGAGCGTTATGCACAATGTTGTTTCGTTGAAATAACACCCTTTGGAGGCGGTGGTGTCATGGTCTGGGGATGTATTTCTTTACAAGGACGTACAGAGTTGGTTCTTGTAGAGAATGGGGCAATAACAGCTCGCAGGTATATTACAGAATGTTTGGCAGATCATGTAGTACCATATGCACCATTCATAGGCCCAGATTTTGTTTATATGCATGACAATGCGCGTCCTCACATTGCGAATATTGTCACGGAGTACCTGGACGAAGTTGGGATTC
Source organism: Lepisma saccharinum (assembly GCF_977018435.1). NCBI lineage: Eukaryota > Metazoa > Arthropoda > Insecta > Zygentoma > Lepismatidae > Lepisma > Lepisma saccharinum. The sequence goes on from NC_139229.1 coordinate 3,807,694, forward strand.
CGCGATTAGAATGGCCACCACAAAGTCCTGACCTAAATCCGATAGTGCACGTCTGGGATCAACTGAAACGACATATCAGAAACCGCGCAATAGTTCCAGAGCTAAAACGTGCTATTCAAGAAGAATGGGAGCAATTGGACCAAGAAGTGATTGCCAACCTTATTCGAAGTATGCCACGGCGGTTACAAGCTGTAATTGATGCCAGGGGAGGTAACACCCGCTACTAGACAGCTTATATACCCCATACCCCACCAGTACCAGTTAACAATATTAAAAAAAAATATTGCTAAGATTTTTTTTTCTATTTTTTTGGTAGTTTTCTGTAACTTTCGTTTATGTTCTAATTTAACTTATTAACAATAAATTTTAATTTACTTTCTGTTGAATATATTCAGGTGTTCTTATTTCCAATAATTTCTGCAACATTTGATTAGCCTTCGAATCAGAATTTATGCGTTATCACAAAAAATGCAAGTATCCGGTTTTTTTTTGTCCAGCAGTGTAGTTGATTTTTTTTATGTATAAGTTTTCGATTTTTATTAATAAAATCGATTAGATTTCATAGTTATATTTGTCCTATATTCCTGTTTTACTTTCTTGTGCGTATATTGTTATTGGTGTAGATATGTCAATGATCTCTTTTGCAGAGAGAGAGAGAGAGAAATCATACAACACTCACAAACACACTATTATGTGTGTGTTTTCGACTTATGCTTTCCAATGCATATTTCAAGTCAAAACTAATTACATATCTTTTGTTGTTATAACCAATACTCTACCCCAGAAATCTTTGGTAGGGGATTTTTGAGGACAGATTTTTGGTGGGGGGGAACTGCCCCTCTCCCCCAGGATTTTGCACCCTGGTGCCAATATTCTTCCACTATTGCATACCCTTACCCCCCATTGGTGACACTCCTACATAGCTTGCAATTTCAGTGCGTACATTTCCTAGAGACCCAATTACCTTGTATACAAGCCTTATTATCTATTCCCATATAAAGTACATAAGCAGGTGGTTCTTTAAGCAGGTGATGACATGTCGAAGGAGTATACACACAGTGTGACCATCTGCTATCTGACAGGTTCTCCCTCGTTAAACAAACACATCAAACATGTGTTGATTCATTCTTTGTACTTTTCTCTCTCTCTCTCTCTCTCTCTCTCTCTCTCTCTCTGTTTTATCTCTTTTAGCGTTAGAGTGATATCTTTTGATATTATATGAGCAGTATTCAGGGCTTTGCATTCGAGAAAATGACGACATATTTAAAAGAAAAACAAACATTTTTATAAGGGACAGTCAAATGAAACCCTTAATTTCTTTTGTTTTTTTTTATCTAACAGATTTCTTCATGTAGTATATATCCATTGCTGATCCATATATATTTTCAACTTTGAGTTAGTGCCTATATACCTTAAGAAGAATAAGTCTTTGGGGTCCACGTGCAGTCACGTATGAGGCACTGCGAAGGCCTTTCCACCCATCTGCCATTGTCGAACTGTCTCCTCCATTAGGAAACTTGCTTGTGTGTTAAGCATGCACAGAGATATTGAATTTTCATTTGCCGAGAAATTTCTGTAAGTTTTAGGCTGACAGAGGGCAATAAACTACTCCTCTTCACTGGTGCAAGTGTGTAGAGGAGGCGCCATCTTTAAAATAACAAAAATGGCGTTGATGCTCACTTCACTAGTGTTGCAGCTTTGAGGTCGTTTTGTAAATAACAGTTGATACCTCATGTAAATTTCATCAGTATACAGTTTGTCAAATAAGATTTATTGGACTTTTAAAGTTTTCTTTTTTGACTCTCCTAGTACATGGAAGGTATTAAAGTACTGTTATTTATTCATATAACATACAATATATATAAATATTTTTGCTTTATATTTTTCTTTATCTACATTAAACAAAGAAAAACATACACCAAGATAAACAAACCACAGTTAAAAACACAAAATTCATGAATACACACAAAATAATTATATAGTCTATATATGGTCACAGTAAATATTATTCCTTATTGTTCAATATATGTTTTAGCTTTCTATAAATTGTAGTAAAAAAGGGATTTCAAATTAAAGGGAGGGGAGAGGAAATTGCTCCCTTCTGGGTAAAATTTCCTACCCTTTGAGAATGTATTACCATCATATTGATTTATATTAATCACGAGTGGCTTCACCGATGGGGCAGTGATAACATCGTCGCCTTGTAATCAAGAGGTCCCGGGTTCGATACCCGGTAGAGACGTGCAGTGGTTCGGTTTAATCTGTAGGCCCAGTCCCGATCAGTCAATCAGTGCATGAATGGACTTAAAGTACAACGGCAAGTAAATAGAGAGAGAGAGAGAGAAATATTGACTAAGTTAAAATATAGTTTATAAAGAGAGAAGGAAATATTGATTTAATTAATTCGCTTCGCGTATGTGCCACTTTTGGCTAATTGCGATTATGATGATGAAATGTGATAAGAAATGGATTAAAGGACAAGCACACAACTACGTGCAAGGGAGATCGACATTTGGGTGTCTTGGTAAGGGGCAACCCTTTACACCGCAAGAAAGAAAGAGGAAGAAAAATAGTAAAGAATTGAAGAAAGATAAAGTAAGCAAGATATAAGAAAAGAGTAGAGAACAGATAGAGAAGGAGAGAGAAAGAGAGATAAATAGGACAAGAGGAATGGGACAGAAAAATGAAAAACCAATCAGAGACAGAGAGAGATCGAATAGTGGAAGAATGACATAGAAAATATAGAAACAGATAAACAGGAGAACGACGGGAAAAGGTAACAGAGTCGCGATTACCGAAATGGAATTCACTCTTCAAAGTACTTCGTCCAACTTGCGTCCACACCAACAAAATTCTCTTCTATGCCGCTTTAAGCAGTGCGAAGTTAAAGAGCTATGAAGCTGGCAACTTCTGTATCAGTAAAATAGCATTCCTTAACAGCATAGGCTGTAGAAGATGTACAATTTGCTTAGTTCCTTCCCTGCCCACTGCAGCGCTCCCATCGCACCGCATGGCTTAATAAATCACAAGAAACTTTTCGTCCTGCAGCAAGAAGCCAACTGGGAAAGGACGCAACGACACTCTTAACTGTCTCGAAACACGACCCTGTTTAGACCCTGGTAGCTTAAGCGAGGTCAAGGAGTTGCGAGGGGGTGAGAGATAAGGGTTGCGATGTTCGATTGTTCTACATTCCAGCGCCAGTGCGGACGATCGATGCATTAAGAAGACCGTCTAAGTAGGTCGTTGTGGAAGTTACCAAGCGAAGCAAATATCGACCTTAAGACATTTTTGCATGATGGTCAAAGATTAACTGGGATTCCCTGAAAGAGTTCGTACCACGGGAAGAAAATCATATAATATCACGTGGCGAAGATCTCAATAATTCTAGTTGGAGCTGTGTTCACTGCATAAGCGCGATTTGTCCTGTGAACTGCTAAACAGACAATTACATGGTTATTGAGTTTTGAACGAATAAGAATATTTTTATAACGTAATGAACTCTTATATAGGGTGTTCCGTATAGGACGCCGAATTAGAAAATCAAATAAAAATAGGGAAAATATCATGAAAATAGTTATATTTCACATATATGCAAGCAGAAACATCTCTCATTTACGTATGAAAAACAATGTCGGGCATATGCCCACCCCTATTGAGCCTGCATGCATTTATACGCTCCACAAAATTATTGATAACCCTCTCGCAGATGTCTGTCCCGATGCCTCCAATCACCCGTATGATTTCCCCCTTCAGTTCCAAAAGGGTTCGTGGTTTGTTGGCGTACACCTGTAATTTCACAAACCCCCCATAAGAAGAAATCACAGGGAGTAAGATCACACTCTACCTGCCAAAACCCACACCACACAGTCGTTGTCAGCGGATGGATGGATTTCACGCTCCTGGATTATTCGAGGATTTTCGGAAGGAAACCACAACAAACGAGTCAAAACAATTGAGGCTACATTAATTGGCATGACAAGAGATGCCATTTGTAAGAACAGGTCTGCTAACCTCAAAACAAAACATTAGCACTCGATTCAAATTCGGCGTCCTATATGGAACACCCTTTATAATAAGTATAACTAACTCTCTAGCAATCTTAAACCCAAAGGTTATGGCTGCAGCAATACTTCCACCTGTCCTTACCCTGAGCAAGATCTATTAACTATTTTCGATCCTTACCGATTTCCTTTAGGTCCATCTCAACGTTATCCTTCCATCTTCGTCTTGGTCTTCCTACAGGTGTGTTACCATCAGGTTTCCCAACAAGAATCCTGTAAACTATTCTCTCCTCTCCCATTCGTCCGACACGACCTGCCCACCTAAGTCTTCTTGATTTAATTATTCTGATAATATCAGGAATTTGAGTTCACCAAATTTCATGTTTCTGTCTCTAGTTCATGCTAAGTAATCGCATCTATCTGTTTCGATTTACACCTTGGTCAGGCAAAGATAGTTAATTTATTTTAATTGACATTAGAGTGATATTTCAGTATACCAAATTTGACATTTCTATTTTAAATAGTTCCTGAGATATCGTGACGTTAAAAATACAACTGTACATCTCAAATTGGAATTAACTTATCTACCTATATTTTCCCAAATTCATTATAACAAAATAGAATGATAGTAAAATATTACCTACACGGATTTTGAAATAATGTACAGTTACTTTGAAACTGAAAATTAAACTGAAATTGAAAGGCTGAAAATGGTCGGTAATTCAATTCACAAATCAATTTCAGGGAGGACTGAGATTACGGACCTGCTTTTCCTACTTTACTTCTCTTTCTCCTTACCTGAGGTTTCCTTATCTTCTCTCTCTCTCTCTCTCTCTCTCTCTCTCTGTCTCTCTCTCTCTCTCCTCTCTGCTTGCGGTCTGTTCATCCCCACTTCATCTCAGCTTGTGATCTCTTATTCATTTTGTCTATCACTAACTGTGGTATATTTCTATCTCGCTTTTTCCTGTTTATTCTCTGTCTGCTCTCCCCTTCAGCCTGTGGTCTATTTACCCTTTCTCTATCTACCTCTCCTTGGGGTTTCTTCATCCCCCTCTATCTGCCTGTTGTCTCTCTCTCTAATTTTGGTCTTTCTCTCTTTCCTTCTCTTTTCCTTTCTGTCTCTCCCTCTACTATATTCTCTCTCTCCCTCAGTGATCTCTTTCTCTCTTTATTTATCTCATTCTCTCCCCTTTATCTGTTGTCTCTTTACCCCTCTTTTGTCTCCTCTCTGCTTGTGGTTACTTTATCCTCTCTCTTTTCATATTCACCTTTGTCACACCTTTCTCTTTCACCCCATTTCTCTCTTTTTCCTCTCTCTCTCTCTCTGATCTATTTCTCTTTTTTTCTTTCTGACTCTTCTTATCATCTTTATCCCTTGTTTCTTGCTCCCTCCTCTATCTGTGATCTCTTTAACCACTCACTCGCTATCTTTCCCTCTCCTCTGCTTGTGGTTTCTTTAACCCCTCTCCTTTCATATTCACTTTTGTCACTACCTTTCTCTTTCACCCCATTTCTCTCCTCTCCCTCTCTCTATCTTTCTTCTCTCCCTTGCTCCCTCTCTTTGATCATAGTTTCACATCAGTACCATGTAGAGCTTGAATGGGAAAAGCCCGTACTGCCACAACATTCAACCTTGACTCGCAGGATATCCCACATCTAAAAATAATACCCCGTGGCTCTTTCACAAGCGTGTATCGGCGAAACGCCACGTGTCATTACAACAGGCCATCCACATGCTTCCAAACAATACAAAACACACGAAATTGCAATAGAGCCTTTTAGGCTGGAGATGAATATCAGGCGTGTTTGTTTACGGCCTTCGAAACTACTCTTTGTTTGCAGTGGCTACATGCACCAATGGCCTCGTGCGTGTTAGCAGCAAAGTGTGTCTGTGAGCTTTTGGGCGCGCTTTGTGCGGATAGTAGAGCGTCGAATAGACCCTTCCTTGTATTAATTTACACTATATAGGTTTCTAAATTGATACTGGACCGAGAATATTATGAAGTTAATAGGACAAGGTTTGCCTTATATGTGTGCTTGCGCCTCTTGTGCTTTTACATACGCAAACACTCACAACCTGCACGAAGTTTATAATATACCGGCTGTCCCAGAAGTCTTTCCCTGATTACAAACTTTATTCATATCCGCTATATGCAAGGTAGAGATGTGAAAGTGGTGCCAAAATGTTGGAAAACTAACCAAGTTTTTTTTGTTGCAGGTTTGAGTAACGTGGCTGTAGTGTAGCAGTGTCAGTGCCCAGAAAACCGGAATTGTTCACAAATCAGGAAAAAGCTCAGCATGTCCTCTGGTACCACGAGACCCGGTCACCAATAACAGTGCAGAGGAACTTTTAAATGTACAGAATCCTTTCGTCTAGAATATCTGCCATCAATAAGTTGGTATTTAAAAAATGGAATTTATCTTCATTCCCAAATCCTGTCGAGTCCAAGAAACATTGTATGGAAAGATGCCACCCGATGTCAAGAGCATTAATTCCGGATTCCTTGGCACTGACACTGCTACACTACACCCATATTACTGAAACCTGCAACAAATAAACTTTGTTAGTTTTCCAACATGTTGGCACCACTTTCACATCTCTACATTGCATATAGCGGATATGAATAAAGTTTGTAATCAGGGAAAGACTTCTGGGACACCCGGTATTTTATATGGTGTATGCATATGCACACGTGAACGTATATGCTTGTATACAGTGTGGGTACAGTTGTCAGATCAATACACTTGTTTTCAAGACAATAGAATATTTCAGTTGCATTTTGCATGCATGCCTGTCTTCCCACCCTCTCTCTCTCACACACACAACCTACATTCTCACAGTCTCTTTTTCTTTTATCTCTTTCCCTCTGTCTCTTCCTCTTTCTCTCTCTCTATCTTTCACACACACACACACACACACACACACACACACACTGTCTTTCCTTTCCTGTTCCTATCTTCCTCTTTTCTGCTCCCCTACTCTGTTTTTTTTTACTTTTCTGTCCCTGTCTTTCCTGCTCTGTCGCTGCCTCCTCTCGTTTTCTAATCCTGTAGTATTATCTCCCTCCCTCTTTCGTTTTCTTCCTGTTTCACCCTTTCTTTCTCTCTCTCTCCTTTTCTGTTCCTATTCTACTCTCTCTACCTTTCGTTTTTCTATTCTGTTCCTCTCTCTCTCTCTCTCTCTCTCTCTCTCTCTCTCTCTCTCTCTCACGCTCTCCTTCCTTCTCTTTCCACATTCAATATTACAAAACATGTACACGTCGATTTCCATGAAACTTTTACTTGGCAGTTTTCAAATGTACTTGGTACCCTATGGTGGGATCAATTTTAAAGTCCACCTATTTTAACTACATAAGTATTGATTGTTGCCAACAGGGGTGCCAACTTTTGAAAAAAACACTAGTGAGCTCAAACACATGAGTTATAAGTTCACAAAAACATCTCATATATTCTCTCAAATTTATTATTTTTTTTAAAACTGTTACTAACTGAATTCAACAAGTAATACACCACGAATAATGATAACAAATACACGTTAATAATAATAATAATAATAACACTACAAATTATACGGTGGGCTCAGGCCCCACGAGCCCACATAAGTTGGCGCCACTGGTTGTCAATACAATTTTACGCAAATGTACAGCTTCGATCGGTGCTCAGGTTGCTAATGTAGCGATAGTGCGACAGCAGTTCGTGAATCTCTGTCTTCGGAAACCTTCGGCTGTACTCGGCTGTGTGTCCCAAACAAGAACGTTGGGCCAACCTAAGCATGACCTTTGGCATCCCTTCGTCTTGGAGGGGTGTGTGTGTACTGAATAGTTTATAAAATGAATTCCGACGGTTGATTGATTGATTTATTTGCTATATTTTACTTCGCCTTTTTTGCTACTTTTGGTTAATTTGCGAAGATGGGTATGAGTGATGATATGATGAAATTGATGAATGGACACTCACAAACATCCATGCCCAGGCCGGGATTCGAACCCGGAATCCCTGGCATCGTAGTCGATGTGCTAACCACTCCGTCACGGGGGCCGGCACTCAATTCCGACGGGAAAGTTCTAGGAACAACATCGGCCTAGTTCAGGAAAATAATCGACTGCCGTCAGACAACGTTCTAGAAACAACATCGACTACTTTGCCGAGCGTTGCTTAGGCTCTGTCTGAAAGGTACGAAGTACGTACTTGAAGCATGGTTTTGGCGGAAGTGACGTCCCCTAGTACAGTTCGAAAGCGCCAAGAACAGGAGTACGCGTACGCAAGTGCATAGCTTACAGTGCAGATGGATGCTGGCTCGGTCACGTGATTTCCACACTCGTTGTTCGTTTGTTTAAAATCGCGGAGATAGAAAGCCAGCAACACAGGTTTAATATACGTTATGGGTCAGCAAGTTGTTGGTTAAAGTGCTTCTAATGTGTGGAAATGTATGTGTACAAACATTTGAAAATGCAACGTGATTTCTATGGTGAAAAACAAGTGTTTAAAACGTGAGGAAAACAACGAGTACTAAGTTTTATCTACTGATCATATCTGGCGCTGCAGTCGAAGTGCAATTCGAAAGACTTTCACTTCCAGTCCACGACTTCAAGACCGAACTACGAGGCCATGCTCGGAGTATGCTCGCTTCAAGTACGGTCTTGCACCTTTGGGACACGGCCTTAGTGTTGTGCTTCCGTTTTAATGGACGTACAACTTTCTAAGGTCCTTTTACTCATAATTTCCTCCGCGCTCAAGAAGAATCCACTCGCAAAAAGGCTCTTTAGCAACCTTCGCGTTTACAAGACGATCTATTCTGTTACGGATAGAACTTACTGAATAAATATCAAAAGTTTACGCCCAGTTAACTCGAAACATCAATCCATTGCTTTACCAGGAAACAAGAGCGATTTATAAAACTCGTTAAAGGTCAATTGCAGCTACGAAGGAAACTGCTGGCACGAGCGCTCAACAATCAGGTCAGCCTTTTTGCATTCTCTCGCTGCTTTCAACCGCCAAATGGATATTAAAACGTTCCATTAGGGTTTGGTGAAGGTCATCCTGGCACATGGCGTGCCTTATCGTCACTTTGATAAGATATCATTTGACCAGGGCGACACGAAACTGACTTACGCATGTGCTCAAATAATGGCGGAAAACACAAGCGCTAGAAACTTAGATATTCCATTTAGATTCACCGCATGCAATGGCCAAGATTCCGTGCAATTCACTTCCTTTGCTCTTTTCGTACGAAAAAAAGGAATAAGGAAAGACGAATCGTGTAGATTGTAATGTCTCGTATTAACTTATTTTTACATATCACTCAATCACTACACGCTAGCAGTCACGAATATTTCGTGATATTTTGACATTAAGTTTATCTGCCATTGCGTTACATGTCTATGCGATAAATGGATTTTAAATAAGGTCTTCATTATGGCAGATTTCTTGGAAAACTATCTGTCCAGCTTCCACGAACTGAAGTCTCATTGAATGCAACACTTGTTAATAAGTTTGGAATCCTTTGTTACATAGCCTACGTTAAACCATAACAGGGTGTCTACCAAGTTAACAAATCCAAAATTCTTGACTTTTTCATGACCTTTTTTTACCTTTTTCTTAACATTTATCGCCTCCTATTTAGGTATAGTTGGAAATTAAGAAAATAGATGTTTTAATGCAAAACCTCTACCACAAGACCAGTTAAGATGAAAACTGAAGCTGTACTTTAACAAGCGATTTAGACTTGCTCTAATTATTATTAACCCTTAACTGGTGTGGTACGGGTCAAAATGCTGTTGAGCGTGAATTTCCGTTTCTATAGTTTATGAGTTTCCCGGTAGAGAGCTCTGGTTCTCATGTTGCTATGGCGTGAGACGTGAACAAAAATTTGGCCAACGATTGTGACGCTATGCGTCGTTTGATTGAAAATGAAGAGTCAGATGATAATGCGGAAATTGATAGTGATGATTCTGAACTTGTAAGAAGTGCGAACTGCCTGTGTGTGGCATATGTACTGTGAGATTTTGCATATATTGTGACCCAAGTTAAGTGACGCAGAAAAAAAGAACTTCATAAACAATTTATAACTGTCAGTGTTTTTATTCATGTTTGTTTTCTTAATTCCATGTACTGAACAATTATCTTGAACATTAGCGAGTTCAGAATTTTCAAGAAAAATATCAGTCTCTGTAAACAGGAAAAAAATGGCAAATAATAGTTGATAATTTTTTAATATTTTAGTGTGAAGAATTTTAAGCAAAAATATGTTTTGTATGCTTAATTAACATTAATGTAATCAATTAAAATTCAATTTTCTAATTATTTGAACATCTACTCTCAAAATAAAGAAAATAATCCCTGTGTCATTTTCACCCGCTCCACACTACTAGCACGACTAAAATCCACCACACCAGTCAAGGGTTAATGCATGTAAAAATTAATACACCAGGCTTCATTCTGGATGGGGAATGGCGACATTACCGTATTTAATATTTTTATGCATACAAAATTGTAATTCTTAAGAAACAAAGTGAACAAATCATAACCACAACTCAATACAATTCTGGAATTCCAAATATTCAAGTTTATCAAAACCCAGTATAGATACACGTATATAACAATGCAAATTCACTTTACTGTAAAAAAAAATAGCAAAAATTCTTGACTACAAGCACAATTTCTTGATTTTTGTTGATTTGTTTTACTATCTTTACTGGTAGACACCCTGCATAAGGTCTGGATATGGCCCCTTATTTCAAAGCTTTTTAACTTGTTTCTTACTTTGTTGTTGTTGTTGTTGTTGTGTATTCCAAAAACACACACAGATCAAACTTAAAGTGTCGAGTATACTTCAAATGATATCCACCGCATAATCTTACATTCTTTATTCAACATCAATTGCCACTAAACATTTTACAACCAACTCCACACATAACAACAAAACACAATCTCTCACTGCAAACATATTTCCGTTTTTTAAGGTCTTATAAACCTTACAATCCATTTACTTTGGATTTACGATCGCAGCGTCACACACGACAGTTATCTTATTGCTTCTTAAATGCATACTCTATTTTTAGCTATTATTCACCTCCTTTCACATTTTTCCTGCCTTCTACTTCCTAATCTATTGTTGCACATATAATTTATATTGTCATTATTTTTCTTTTTATGTTTCTTACAGCCTGCATATCTCTAATCTTTTGCATAAGAATGCGCATATTTCCTTCCTTATGTTGCATGCTTTCGTTGTTCACTATTTTAGATATCAATTCCCTTCCATTTGATTACAGTTTATGTAGTATTGTCTGGAGTTACAGGAGCATATTTTAACCGACCTTTTTCTTCTTCTTCATGCCTATTTCTATTTTCCGTCAACTGTCTACTTTTTAGCCTAAATTAGTATCGTGGTTTCTTCCCTTTAAAGATGGTATATTCTCTCTTCTTGCCCATAGCATCGTTTAACGCCCACTTTGCGCACAGGTAAGCTAATAAGATCTTGTCATACAGTTGAAATTTGGATCCGAAATGCTGTAATAACACTCGCAGACAAGGGTGTATTTAGGCGGGGTGCAGGGGCCTGCCCCCCCCCCCCTCGAAAGACTTACCAAATACTAAAATAAAATAAATAAAATGTACTTTTCAGCATAATACTGTACTACATTGTAATAATCGATGACTATTTATTTCGGAAGGCAAGGGTTATTATTATATTTATTATTATTATTATTATTTGGTCACACTGCTTTGAAGGACAGTACCAAAGAAGATTTATACACATTACTACTTATGATAGCATACATAAAATATTAATAAGGAACTTTACTTTTCGTTTACTGGATCTAACGTTGCACTTGCTCCATTATTCGATAAATATTCAATTCTTTATCTATTTGACAGTAATTTACATTCTCTTTTATACAAAATTTGACGATCTTAAGTACACGCAAGCTAGATAATAAATATATGTTATATCTATATTCCTATACCATCTATTTACGTATTCATGTAATAATAAAAATGCAGTATTAATAAATTTACATATTTTAATTCATATTTAATATAATTATAACTTAATTATTTTAATTTAAACATGATCGTATCGCAACGCTAAAACTACGATGGGATCGAACCAAGAACCTTTAGATTGAGTTGGGTGGTGTGATTATTAATCATTCATCTTTCAGATGGTTATCATTCGCTTGGCCTAAATGTGATATATGCGAGAGGTTACATTTAAATGAATGCCGATAGAATTAACTTAAGTTAGGTTGTGTGTTTTGTACTCTCCATGACTGAACCGATACGGATTTATAAAGAAAAGGATATTACTTGCCTTACCAATAGATGAAGATTATTCCAACACTTGTCCTCTCAAATGTCATTTGTCTGACCTCCATGTCAGACATCAATCTCATCACACACCATTGTCCAATAATCGTTCTCCACTTCGCTTCTCTCTCACAATCCGCAGACCTTACTCTATCTCGTATTCTCGCCAACTGTCTCACTCCCTGTCAATTCCAACACTCCAAGCCTCCTCGTCTCCCAAGTCAATAACCTCACGTTTGCCTCATTGCTTATTCCGCATTCATATCTCTGTTTCCTACTATGCTAAGAATGACATAAGACTTGTCATTTCTATCCAATACCTTGGGTACGATACGGTATTATTATTGAGACACTTGGTTCGGACCCCACCCCGAAATATATTTCCAGATACGTGCCTGCTCACAGAAAACTCTTGTGCCATTAAGTTTCTTCTTTCTGTACCTTCTAAAAGTTTGTTGCTACCATCTGATTCTCGTTTTCTTTTACAGTGTCTTTCCAATAACTTTTCTTCATTTCATCCATTCTAGTGTCCGATTTTCATTCTGTATTCTTGATACTTTCAGATTCCTCATCCACACTTTCTGATTTTGCTATCAGGTCTTGCGTTGTCTATCTCCTTCTTGATGTTAGCATGGATGTAAACCAGAAATTTGAACTAACGATGCAATGAAATGCATGAGTACAAGAAAATGCATCAAAATTTGATTCAAGCACAAGAAGTATCCCAGTGTCTATTTTCATTCATCTTAACACTTAATTTTCTTTCATGCATTAAAATTGCTTCGGATCAGAACGGTCACTCAACAACGAGCCAAGGAAACAAGAATAATACGCTCTTGATGAATTTTTCAAATCCATGAAATAAATTCAAGGCATTTTGATTTCTGTGTGTAGACACGGCAATTCTGAGATGCTAGAATTTTGTGGAAACATAGAAGAATCTTCAGGTAACCCTATGAAATAAAATCAAATCACGAGGCTTGAGACAGGGTTCTGTGCTGGTCTTGTAATAAAGGTGTTCCGAGCTCGATACTCGAAGGCACCCTGTGATTCGGATACCACTTTAAATTGAAGGTCCATTCTCAATTAGTCTGAGTAAAAAAATGGATTTAAAAAAACCTTTGACATTAGGTTCAGATCAGGACAGTACGGAGGCCACTACACGCCACGTACAATGAACGCTGATGACTTCAGAAGTTTGGTGTGAGCAGTCACTTTGGAAACTTATTAGCCCCGTCTATTCTCTCTCTGTACTCGCACGTCTAGTTGGCTACATGGTGCAACACCGACTCGTCTACTTCGTTGATTTGGTGTCACGTAGTGTATTTGGTGTCTGCGCCGTTAGCACCACGTTCTGGAGCGGTGTAGTGGATGGTGTATGGTGCTAACTAATCAAATGAACGTTTAAAACAGCAGACAGGCATTTGTTGACTCTTCTGAACTTGAACACCGCTATTCGTGTACTTAGTTGAAGGTCATTTCCTTGCACCAGCCTACACCAAGCACCGATAAATGCAGCGACCTAGACGAGGCTTTTAGAGCCGTGGAAATTCACTCTACATTCATAAAACAGCCACGTCTCCATCCCAGTGCAGAATCATCATCATCAGCGTCCAAGGCAGCTTAATATCGCAACTCAGAGAGCATGAATTTCCCATCGCGTTCCTCGTGTCAAAACATACTCGGTTGGGACTGCACGCGCATCTCTCTTCTCCCCCCCCCCCCCCCCCCCGTCTTATTAAACCCCGGCTGATTCACCACCGGTGCTCAATGAATCAAGGATCGTTTGGCGGTCTTCCAGGGGCAAACAAACATCTTGGTCTTGGCGGCAGAGTTATATATACGTTCCTCTACGTTGCGGGGGAAGAAGGGGGTGACTGAGATTCCATCAAAAATCAACAGAGAGCCGTGATGGCCGCCCATAATTCGACTCCAAATAGCCCCAGGCGAGGTACCCGGGATATGTATCTATCTTCTCATCCACCTTCTGAAGCTCGGTCGACCACGATGAGTTCTCTGATCGAACTCTGACGTCACGCGGTCGGTGTTGATCGATATTAGGAACTTCAATGATGTGAAAAAGAGTATTACAGTTGCAGTTTGTGATTTTGGGGAAATGGCTTCATTGGTTGATTTATTTTACTTCGTTTCTCTGCCAGTTTCAACTAATCCTAAAGATGAGAGATGAGTGATGAAATAAAATTGATAATCGACACTCACGCGTGTGTTAATCTCGGCCCTCTGCAGCTGAAAACTGGAAGCTTCAAGTCATTGTAAAAGTGTAATGTTTAATCGCACCTCTTCTGACCAGGAAGTGTGGAGGTGTAAATCTTTTATGAGAATAAATCTTCTTGTGTTCTATTTGATTTTTGAGGGGATTCGAACCTAATCAAGGGAGGTTGGCTACTGTCACTTGAGAAACACTAAATGAATTAGTATTCGGATATTTAGTTTCTTCCTAAAAATGACTGCCAGTTTATCTTTCGGTTCATTGATTGGCTATGTTTTTAAACCCACTTTATGCACAGATAGGCTAATCGAAACTGGACCTACAGTTTAGAGTGGGATCCGAACCACTGTAAGGCGATGACGTTTCCCCCTTTCGGAAACTAGCTCAGTTACAATTCCTTCGAGAGCAACTCGAATTTATTTCTATGCAAGATGTCATCTTACAATCCGATAATTTTACACAGACTGTAGAGGACATTAAGGCGAACTCATATTCTTGCTTGCTTAGACGGGTGTGAAGAGTCACCGTCGCTTAAGGGACTCAATTGTCAATCTCCCTTTAACGCAGTACACCCTGGATTACAAGTCTGCAAGCTAACAAGGCTGTGTCACCTGGACCTACAGCCAATCGACGCTCAGTGGCTAAGGCAGCCTGTAGCTTCTCCCTTTGATGGTGCAGTTGAATCGTTGTCTTAAGTCCACTTTAATCACAGAAGGCCTAATCGGGATCTGAATCACTGCAATGTGCCTCGACAGAGTATCGAACACGGGATCCCCTGATTGCAAGACGACGGATTAACCACCACGCCATCGGGGAGACCCCTCCTTGCTACTGCGTTAACCGTACTTGGCCACGGTTCACCCACAAAGATACAATTATACAATTTGTTTACCGTAATAGTACAACATTGTTTTATATGTAGGATATAAAGGTACTGTTCACAATTAGAAAATAAGTAAAAAGAAGTTTACGTTAATTCTGTTGCAAATAATAATAATAATTAAAGGGAACAGTCAAATTTTAAGTTCACTTTATTCTCAGATAGGCTAATCGGGACTGTGCTTAGTTTTTAAATGGGATCCGAAACACTGTGACGTGCCTCTATGGGAGATCGAATCCAGGACTTCTTGAAAAGAACCTAACAAATAGAATTTGTAAACGAAATTTCAGTTTTCCTGCCCCGCTTTACGAAACAATATCTAAAACGGATATTTCGTGGTTTCGGGAATGTTTTTCAACGCACGGTCGTATGTGTGTGATTTGATTTCCTTTACTTCTGTTTTCTGCCACATTTGACTAATCGCGAAGATGAAGATGGGTGATGGTATGATATGGGAATCACAAACACAAGCGGACAGCACACAACACGAGCTCCATGGAGGATTATACTGACCGTGAGACCAGACGCCAGAGACTCGCCAGTCTGCAAATGAGGTCCATGGTGTACTACATGAAGGCAGGTTAACATTTTGGTGTCTGAAAAAGGTCAATCCCTAAGAGAGAATCTGTCCTTCTTCGTGGCCGAATGCGGGACGGCATGGGTTCGAGTCCGCCTGGGTTCAGTCTCTGAGTTCTCGGCCTGTGTATAGTACCGGTGACAACCCACCATCGTGAGGAAATTGGGGAGCTACGAGTGAGTAGCGTAACCCGGTCTCGGAAATCTCCTATAACGGCTGGGGGTTCGGCGTGCTGACCCCACGTCACCCAATTACAGATTGAAAAACTGTGGGAAGGAGACTGGCAGTCGGGACATCGGCCTAGGCCCTTGAGGGCTGTCGAGCCATGGGTTATACGAGAGAATTTACATCAAAGCGACAAGCTGCACGCGACAGACACTGAGAATTCGCACCGAAGCTGCAAGCGACACTAGCCCATTCAGCCTAAAGCAAAACATTCACCGCGCATGCGCGAACAAGAACACGAGGTGACACGATGGACGGTGTTGAGAAACTGGGCCATTCAGAGCGACAAGCAAGCGTCAAGCGCTCATGTGAAGCTTGTCGAGTCCCTTCTGTTCGAATTGACTATTGAGGGTTCGATATCAAGGGACAGGTGTCGCTTCGGTGTGAAATATCCCTTACACTCCATGTGTGTGTGTGTATTTATTGTGAACTGATTACGAAGCGAAATTTTCAACGAGCGTTTCTGCTCTGTACTAAACATACATTAAAGGCAACAAGCGTGATAATTACACGCATACTGTTCATCGAGCAAGGCTCAGAGCCACTCAACAAAATCGCCAGAAATATCCCAACAGGGTCCCTCTTGAGGACCCTTGCTCCCACATCAAATTATCATGTGCACGTCAACTCATTTACGAGGGATGTGTCATTATTAGGTTTGTACAATTGCGCTTGAGTTCACTCGAAAACAAATGTATCGCCACCAGGACGAGATGAACGCACTCGGAAAGGTTATCAATCACCCTTGCACTCCGGATAGATTGTCACCAACACATGTAGCCAGGTCGTCATAAGCCGAGAACACTAAGCGGATTTAGTGGTGCGACCCAGTTTATCAGCCAACCAGCTGTGGATCTCTTCATCTGACATTTTACGTGTCGAGAGAAACGGAAATGCATATCACAATTCAAGAACGAGAGAGAGAGAGAGAGAGAGAGAGAGAGAGAGAGAGAGAGAGAGAGAGAGAGAGAGAGAGAGAGGATAGGGGGGTACTTACGAATACAGTTTAACCCCTGTCGGCTTTGCGGAAGATATCTTGTTCACAGCTTCAACACGACGGAACATATGGTGATATTTTCGTGATGAAAGTTACGAAATGAAATCACCATGTTCGTGCACTTTATTTGACCCAATAAGAGCTTCAGGAATTAGAAGAAAACTCAAAACAAGCTGTTGACAACTACTGCAGCAGCATACATAAAAATCCATCGCTTAAAAACACAGAGGATGTAAGAGAAAAATTAATGAAAATATTCATGGATAATTTGGACGGTAATACTCATGGATCCCACTGTACAGGGTGAGTCAGAAATATGGCTACATGTTTGAAGCAAATGTAGTGTGTTACTGTACAATATAAAGGGAAATGGTGAATGGTATTAAACTTCAAACTTCATCATTTTTTATCATTTCAGATAAGTCACACGCCCGAGCTTACTGTAGCCGAGATGGCGCTGAACATGCAGCAAGCTACAGTTGCAGTGTGGGCAATTGCATATCAAGTTTAATATACCATTCATCATTTCCCTCTACATTTTACAGTACCACACTACATTTACTTCAAATGTGTAGGCATATTTCTGACTCACCCTGTATATAGGTAGGAGAAGAGAGTAGTGACAGGAAAGGATGTATTTAGAGGAGGGTCAAACGGGTCCGCAACCCCCTCCCGAGAAGATCTTACCAAGCACTAAAAGTAAATAATCAAAATAGTATACTTCTCCAGCATTTGTTATTTATTCCTGCCGACTTACACCAACGCTGGGATCATACGGCTTTCTACTGGCATTACCTTAGAAGATTTATACGAGGGTTGTTAAATGTCCAGTAATCCATACTGGTCCTATTTGTTTCCGCTGCAGGATCTGAACCTTCTTCCTCCCACAATTTAAATTCGGTCCAAGTTGCGTATTGTTTCATTGAAAAAATGTTCCTGGACCGTATTTAAATTCATCGGCAAAAAAGGTTCCTGGACCGAATTAATACTTTACAGATAAAAAGGTTCTTTACGGTCCAGAAGCCATTTACCTTTGATGATTTTCTCTCCTGGATTAAAATTGCTGGACCACAAACAAGGCTGGTTGCTACGAAATCATTCCGAGCAATGTCAAATTTACATATTTACTAGAGAATCATGGATTCCGTACCGATAGCTATCAAGCAACATCACGAATGGTGTAAACAAAATTACAAGAAAAGGTGAAAAGTGTTTAAGAATAAGAAACAAAATGGCTGAAGTCACACTACATTTCCTTCCTTAGCGCACACGAGTCTGGTAACTACATATTTTCACAGCCAATCCTAAACAAATTACTTGACGTTTGCAAGCATAAACCTTTTAATTGGCAAACATCACATAAAACAACAAAAAATGAACATCGATATTTATAACAACCAGCATATAAAAAGAAGCAAAGTACACATTACTTCTTCCCCCTCTTAACTGACGGGAATACTACTTAGGAATAATATTTGCATGGCTAACATGTACCTGAAATTCTTGTCCGGTTGAAGAGTGTGAAGATGAGGGTTCACGATTCCATAGAAATATTTACATTTTGTATGCATAGAATTGGGAAAAAATTGTCCAGAAAAACCTTCCCGTTTATGACCATCCAAAATCTTGTCGTAAACTCAAATGCAATAAAGTTCGATATTCAAATCCCAAGTTCAGGGTTATGATAAGTCCATTTCTTGCTTCTGTTACGTCATAGAGTTCCAGTGCCTTTGTCCAACCCTAGGTCAGATTTGCAGCTTGGGATTTCAAAGGCCAATCCTAGAGCTTCACAACTTTGGAGAGCAGAGAATCAAACCTTCTCATATCTCCTCCACTTCTTTTGCCATCCCCCCTTTTTTACAGTTGGCGAAAGGCGAGCCTTCCCTTTATGCTGCGTTTACTTCCCTCTTTTCTGCAGGGAATTGTCACGAAAAGCTTCCCTTTTTTATTGCCCGTTTCCCGATACAGGAGCAGGAATCTTGAATGGAACGCCTGGGAGCTAGTGTATGGAAACCGGGATCTGTTCTTCGCCTCCCGATTTCCAAAAGGGGATTTTCCTCAAAGTCATCCCGGTTCGAACTTAACTCCTCCATGAAGGCAAAGATGTCTTGCATAGGGAAAGAGAAATGGTCCAGTATATCTCTTATTTACTCTTTTGAAGGTGTTCCGAGTCGTTCCATACTTTTATGCGATGCACTATAAAGGTTCTGTGACGCATTCCTGTGGTAATGGCTTGTAGCAAGACCCTATTCTCTCAAGCTTTTCACTAGAACTAAGCACAGCTATTTTACTGTGGCACATTGAACTTCATATATTACCTGCTAATCCTTTTCTTTTAGAAAGAACATGCCAGAGAATATAAATTTACCGGGTGATCCGTTTGAGATGTCAGAAAAGTAAACCTTTATGCACAAGAGGTTAATGTACATATCTGTGAACAGTTTGTTATAATATAAGCAGAAAGGATGTAAGTTTAGAATGAGTGGAGGTTTACAAAATTCAGGCACATGGCGGCGCTAATGTGCATAGTAACAGTGTGTCGTATGGTATGCGAAATATTCGAGTATTACATGCATGCTTCTGCCGCCACGCGGCTGAAGTCGGTAAGCTTCCACTCACTCGAAACTTACATCCATTCTGCTTATATTGCAACAAGCTGCTCGGACATACGAACATTAACCTCTTGTGTATAAAAGTTTACTTTTGTGACATCTCAAACGGATCCCCCGGTATAATTTTTGCGGTCTGAGAAGAGTATACAGGGTGCACCTAAAAGAAAAACGCTTTGAGGCATTCCAGCGTTACGTGTGTGGCATTTTTTACACAAAATTCAAGGTTCTAGACATGAGATTGGATTAATATATTCGTAATGAACTGATTTCATAGAATTATGAAGTACTTTATGGCGTCTGCTAAGAAGTGAAGAAAACTTGAGTATGATGGCATAGCATGATGCATGAAAAGCATTAACAAAAGTGTGTGACCCTTTAAAAATGTAACAAATTTTGACTTCATTTGTCTGTGAAGCATGTAGGCTACAGATACCAGTAACGTTTGTTAGTAAAATGCGCAAATTATATGCATTCACAAACATCTAAATCTTAATGCAATTAAAAACAATAATTCATTTTGTTATTAACATGAAATAGGACCACTTTTCTTGGAATGTCCCTTTATAAAACTGTTTATCAGGAAGCATTTAGTACTGTATTATAGAGAAAGTCTTCAAGTGTACAGCGTCCACTTTTCGTGACGTCAGCGCCCTTGACGTCAGTCGAGCAATATGGCCGCTAGCCAGGTAGAAAATACTTTCTGTGTGCTTGTCATTTAACACCGTGTGACTACTTCTTGTGGGAATCAAGGACCGGACCGTGAGAGGGGAAAAAAGCGGCTGCAACTACTAGCCGCACTGTTTCGCTCAGCCCACTCGCTTTCTCCCTTGTATACCGTTATGCGTGGCCTTGCTCCACAGATTCAAGAGACAGAGTGTAATGTTCTAAAGACTTGCATTCTAATAAAAAGAAACTAACTTACCACTAGCGTAAGGTGAAAACTACAGGAAGACTGGAATCCTTACCTACAAAGAAGAAAAAATGCATAAGTCATCAATCACTACAAATAATTGTAATAGCATTATTGTTGAAAAAAATTGTTTCTCTGGTTCAACTCGTTATCAGCATAGATGGAAATGTTGCTCTCGAACTGTTTAGCCAACATATACCCTAGCTCAGCCTTGAACAACTCATGTGCACTTGTCGAGGTCAGCGAGCACTTCGTTTAAGTGCTAACTTACCACCTACACACTGCACATCAAGGCCAGTGCTTTATAAATAACATACAGCGTGTTTAAAAAAGAATGACCCGTTTTCAAATAATTATATTTAATAATGAAAGTGTGTTACAGGTACCCAGCAAATTCCAAAGGATTAGGTAAGTCTTGAGTTTCACTCAAAGTATTACAAATATTTTATACGTTCTCCACCTACTGCACGGAAAACATCAAGACGATAGCTGAATTCGTTCCACACACGTCACTCTGTCTGAGAGTGTCTTCTTGCACAGAATTTTCTGCATCCGTGATTCTGTCCTTGAGCTCATCCAAGTCAATGAGTATTGGTGGAACAAAAACATGTTGTTTTACATACCCCAGAAGAAAAATTGATTGATATGGTGTTTATAAGTCCAAATTATGCACAGTAAGGCTAATCGGGACTAGACCTACAGTTTAAAGTAGGATCCAAACCACTATGTGCCTCCACCGGGTATCGAGCTCACATATCTTGCTGAATTGGAGAATACAAAACACATTCTGTTGCATAGACGCCATTTTATGAACGAAGAGTCTATTTGGGCGCTACTAGTGATATCTAGCGGTAGTCATTTAAAACTCGAAGCCAAGGCGGTTCAAGTAGTGTAAATTTCATTGACTGACGGTGCGACGTGGTTGCACAGATATAAGGTTTTAAAATCGGGTCATTCTTTTTTTTAAACACACTGTATATAAAAAACTAACAACTGAATTCCTTTATATATATATATATATATATGTGTGTGTGTGTGTGTGTGTGTGTGTGTGTGTGTGTGTGTGTGTGTGTGTGTAGAGGAACCACAAGGAAAAACACCTGCGCAGACCTGCGACTATTGTGCACCGTACTCCCGCGTGGAGGGGAGGGGGAGAGTGGAGCAGGCTTCCTTATTAACCCAGTTGAACCGATGGAGGTGAAAGTGCGCGGAGACTTTGCACCGAAGGTTCTTTTCCTTATGGTCGCTCTATAATAATATATCATTTACCTTCATCTGTAAAACGTAATAAATATTATATAATTCATATATATGTATGTTTGTGTTTATAAATTAAGACTGTCCCGACCAGTGTTCACGATTTCGCAACCTGCGTGTATCAATGTTTTCTTTCAAGCTAGACAAGCTCCGCTTGTACGACAAAAGATCTCAACCTTGTACCATCACTATGCTCATGGTTGCAGAAAAACCAGTGGTGCCAGCTCCTAAACGATAGACTCGTTCTTAAGTCTATGACTAATGGCGACGTATCTCACGGTGGGAAAAAAAATTGGACACTGCAAAGATTTCCAAAGCCATTCTCGCATTTTTCTTCCACGCGAATGGACAAAATAGCAACATCGCCTGCTGGGTTTCTCCTAGCGTCGACAACAAAAAACAGCGTAATGGGAAACTCGTGTCCACAGTTCGAAGCGACCAGAACTCTCAGCTGGGCGCCGACGTGTTTGAAAACGACAGAGGCAATCGTCCACTCCGCGGTCCGCGCTCTGAAAAGGCCAATCTTGTATTTGCCTTTTTTGCCCCCTTGCACTCGAAGCTGGAAAACTTTTCTCCTTCTGCAAGGAAGTTCTGGTGCAATGCCTGACTCTCTACTTGAAAAGCCAAAGTTTCGCTTTAGGTCCACTTCAGGCTCGGATAGGTTAATTGGGACTGGGCCTACAGTTTCAAAGTGCGATCCGAACCAAAGTGATTCCACCGGAGATTGGTCTCTACCCGAACCTGCTCTCATGACTCGTTGCATAGGTAGGTAATATAGCACAGTGCCATGAAGGCACATTTACGGGATTGGGGGGCACACATTCTCGATATGGGCCATTTTGGAGGTGACGTGATCAGCAACACGCTCCGGCCGCCTTTACCCCCCAGGGTTTCCCCCATGTACCCATTGATTCGAGGCTGGGTAAGCCCCAGAGCCAGAGATCTAAGGTCGAAAAGTTCTGACTTAAATCACCCACCTGGATTCGTACTAGCTTACCGCCGCTCTGCGATACATAAGACACTGAATAATTGCAAAGCATTTACAGGCGCCCACAGATAGGTTTAATGTTCGAGGAATGTAATCATTAATTCCATAAAAAGGTTAACTTTCTGTGAAACAAGACTTTTAGGCATTTACGGTAACAAAATGAAAGCGGTATGAATGAAAAATGTGTCGTATGTGGCGCTGCGGTCGTTCAATAATGTTAATCGTGCACACACACACCTCTTAAAAGGAAGACTAGTGTGTAAGGGATAATCCTTTGTGGATGCACTCTGACTGCATTTTACACACTAACGAAGCCTTGACGACTGAACTCTCAGCCAGCTGAGGCTCGTGTTGTGTCGTCCATATATGATTTTCATTGTCCCTTCTTTGATCTCATCTTAGACCCATTCATCCTCATCTTCGCGATGGATCAAAAGTAGCAGAAAAGCGAAGTAAAACCAAGCAAATCAATCAAACAGAACGAAGACTGGCTGCAGTGTAGAGACTGTTATAAAGTTAGAGGGAGAGAAAGTGAGAGAGAAAAATACAAAGCAGAAAACGAGAGATAGAGAAGAATGATAGAAAATGAGAAAACTAAAAGCAATAGAGAGAGAGAGAAAAAGAGAAAACGAGAAATAGATAGAGGGAGAGAAGAATGAGAGAAAAGAAGAAAACGATAAGGAGAGAACGAGTGAGAGAAGAATGAGAGAAAACGAAAAAGAGAGAAAGATAGAGAAGAATGAGAGAGAAATAGATATGAGAGAATAATGAGAGAAAATGAGAAAACGAAAAAGAGAGAAATATAAAGAAGAATGAGAAAGAAATAGATAAGAGAGAGAAGAATGCGAGAAAAAGAGAAACTGAGAGAGAAAGATAGAGAAATAGATAAGAGATTGGATTTGGTTGGTGCTTTAAGTCCATTTTATGCACAGATAGGCTAATCGGGACTGGACCTACAGTTTAAAGTGGGATCCGAACCACTATGTGCCTCCACCGGGAATCGAACCCGTAGACAACAGAGAGAAGAATGACAGAAAAAAGAGATAACGAAAAGAGAGAAAGATAGAGAAGAATGAGAGAGTAATAGATAAGAGAGAGAAAGAGAGAACAATAAGAGAAAACGAAAAATAGAGAAAGATAGAGAAGAATGAGAGAAATAGATAAGACAGAGAGAGAAGAATGACATAAAAAGAGAAAAAGAAAAAGAGAGTAAATGAAAAAGTGATAGAGAAGAATGAGAAGAAATGAGAAAACGAAAAAGAGATAGAGAGATAGAAGAATGAGAGAAAAAGAGAACGGACAATATAAAGAGAGAGAAAGAAAGAGAATGAGAAAAAGGTAAAAACGAAAAACAGAAAAAAGAGAGATGAAGAGATTAGATTGAAAGGGAAAACAAGAAAAGATAACAAAAGAGATAGAAAGAAACAGGAAAAGTGGTAAAGAGAATAAAAGAGAAGGCTATTGACAGCAAACATTTTCCCTGCGGTTATTTTCCTCCGAAACAACCTTCGCAGTGTCTCGAGCTAAGACGGGAACATCACGTCACACGCTTGATTCAATTTTCTCCTCCGTGATACTCTCTCGAAGCACGCAGCGAGTCTTTTCCTTCATCGGGGAAAGTTAGCGAATCTGTGGAAAATCTTCTGGAAGATACACAGTTTCGCGCCCAAGAGGTATTGTATATTACATACTTGATTACTTTAGAAATAATGTGTTCATCTTGATAATTAACATACACACTTGTTACCATGGACTTGAACGTATAACCTGAAACAGATATTACAAAAACTAAATATGCTGACCAAGGCAGTAATTTATTTTATTAAAAACATAAACTAAACGTAACGTTTCAACCTTCTAGCAAGGTCTTCTTCAGACTCTGTATCAAGTACAAAAGCAACAAGATACAAAAACAGGGTATTATATATACACAAACATAACTCCCTCCAGACTATTTAGAAAGTTGTTTGGAACTTTCTAGCAGTTGACTTTCACTTTCCAACTTTACTTTCACCTAAAAGGCTAAACACAATTACTTCCATATAGAATGTGGTTGGACTTTTAATCTCACGCTCTTTTCCCTTCATTTTTCTTCCTTCTCCTCTCCTCTTTCTCTCTTGTCCTTTCCACTCTTTCTAACATCTTCTTCCATTCTTTGTTTAACTTCAATCCCCCATTCCAGTTCATTGTGTCTTCTTCACCTTTTTTCTCTATTTCCTTGGCTTCCTTCCATTTTCTCACTAGCATTCTCTTCTCCCTTCCTATCTGCTTAGCCTCATCCCACTCTATGTCATGTCCTGTTTCTCTCGTGTGTTTAAATATTGCATTTCTTTCTCTCTTAAGTCGTACATCATCCCTATGTTGTTTCAGCCTGTCTTTCAGCCTCTTTTTCGTTTCTCCTATGTACACACTCTGACATTCTTTACATTTCACTTCGTAGATAATCCCTTCCTCTTCCTCTTCTCTGTTTTCCTTTATCTTGTTTGCATTCCTCGCTATTCCTAAGATGCTTCTCCCTCCCTTTCTGTAAGTTTTAATTCCCGCTTTCTTAAGCACTTTGCATATCTTTTCTGTGGTCTTCCCCATACTCCTTATTCCAAACCATCTCTCTCTTTCTTTCTCTTCCTCTTTTTCTTTCTCTTCCAATTCTTCCCTGCCCGTTTTCTTCCTTCTTCTGTTTATGTCCAGTCTATCCTGCTTCTCATAGCCATTCTTTTCCAGCTGTTTCCATAGGCTATTTATTTTGCCTTCTTTTTCACATTCTTTCATGCATATGGAACGAAGAGGCAGCTTGATATTTTTGCCAAAGAAATACAAGATGAAGAAAGAGGGATATTATTGGAACTTGAAATAGAAGAAGAAGACAAGTTAAGCTTTCTAGATATATTGATGAAAAGGAAGAGAGGACAAGAAATTGAAACCGCTTGGCATCAGAAGAAGTGTGCAGCAGGGGTATTCTGCCACAAAAGAAGTGATGTAAGTGAGGTAACAAAAATAAATTTTATAAAGAATATGGAGGACAGAATCAAGAAAATATGCATGAAAGAATGTGAAAAAGAAGGCAAAATAAATAGCCTATGGAAACAGCTGGAAAAGAATGGCTATGAGAAGCAGGATAGACTGGACATAAACAGAAGAAGGAAGAAAACGGGCAGGGAAGAATTGGAAGAGAAAGAAAAAGAGGAAGAGAAAGAAAGAGAGAGATGGTTTGGAATAAGGAGTATGGGGAAGACCACAGAAAAGATATGCAAAGTGCTTAAGAAAGCGGGAATTAAAACTTACAGAAAGGGAGGGAGAAGCATCTTAGGAATAGCGAGGAATGCAAACAAGATAAAGGAAAACAGAGAAGAGGAAGAGGAAGGGATTATCTACGAAGTGAAATGTAAAGAATGTCAGAGTGTGTACATAGGAGAAACGAAAAAGAGGCTGAAAGACAGGCTGAAACAACATAGGGATGATGTACGACTTAAGAGAGAAAGAAATGCAATATTTAAACACACGAGAGAAACAGGACATGACATAGAGTGGGATGAGGCTAAGCAGATAGGAAGGGAGAAGAGAATGCTAGTGAGAAAATGGAAGGAAGCCAAGGAAATAGAGAAAAAAGGTGAAGAAGACACAATGAACTGGAATGGGGGATTGAAGTTAAACAAAGAATGGAAGAAGATGTTAGAAAGAGTGGAAAGGACAAGAGAGAAAGAGGAGAGGAGAAGGAAGAAAAATGAAGGGAAAAGAGCGTGAGATTAAAAGTCCAACCACATTCTATATGGAAGTAATTGTGTTTAGCCTTTTAGGTGAAAGTAAAGTTGGAAAGTGAAAGTCAACTGCTAGAAAGTTCCAAACAACTTTCTAAATAGTCTGGAGGGAGTTATGTTTGTGTATATATAATACCCTGTTTTTGTATCTTGTTGCTTTTGTACTTGATACAGAGTCTGAAGAAGACCTTGCTAGAAGGTTGAAACGTTACGTTTAGTTTATGTTTTTAATAAAATAAATTACTGCCTTGGTCAGCATATTTAGTTTTTCATAATCATGGAAACAAGGCTTAATGGTGTTATAAGATATTACAAGAATGAAATGAAAACCTTAAAAATCCAATAAAAATTGCAGACTGTACCAGCTCAAATTTACATGAGATATCAACTGTTATTTACGAAATGACCTCAAGGTTGCTACGCTAATCAAGTGAGCTTCAAAACGCCATTGTTGTTATTGTAAAAATGGCGCCTCCTATGCATATTTGCACCAGTGAAGAGGAGTGGATTCTTGCCCTCGGTCAGCCTACAACTTACAGATATATTTTGGTGTGTTCATTGATTATATGGATGATGCATTCACAGTTATACACACACAGTTCTCTTTCCTAACGGTGTGGGCGATACAGATGCGACCGAGTGGTAAAAAGGGATAGTGTATTCTTTGCATGTTGTTATTCCACGTGCACAGGGTGTAATTGAGGAAGGTAGAGGGTCAGAATACGTGGGTTGTAAATTTAAAAGTGGCAACACTGTCAGGAAAAGGTGATAACGCCGTTCATGTGCTATCACACATCGAGCCAAGACAGGGGCGCCGACTTGTCAAAATTATTGGGGGGCTCTGATCACTGAAATAAATTAATGAATGACTCACTCCCTCCCTTTTCTAAGTTTTGGCCTCAGTGTTCGGAATCTCGTAAAAGCCCATGAATTCCTCAAAAATATTAAAATTTACATTTACAGTTCGAATGCAGAATGTCAATTGTTCACGGATGGATATGTCACAAGTTTCGTCAACCATAATAGCAAAATATTCCCGACTTTTAATATCTGCTACCACGGAGCACAAAACAGATCTCCCTAATATATCAACGATCTCGCTCTGAATGTCACGTGAGAGCCATTTGTAGCCCGAACTCCCATCCACTCCCCTAGTTCATGAATATTGTCTTTTGAAACTCTTTTTAGTAAAAATGTTAACAATATTCATAATTATATACTTAGTATATAGTAATAAGTCATGTGTTTTGCTGTCTCTGGTCATAGCCCCTCAAAGTTGATGGTTTAGCGGTCTCAGCCTCCCAAAGTTGATGGTCTAGAACATTTCAAATGTGTATTTAAAGTTAAGTTCATGTGGCCCAATTCAGAGTAAACTTTACAAGAGAAGCAAAATAATACCTACATTAGATCCTCTTAAGCATAATTATTTGGGTGGCTCGAGCTCCCCCAAGCCCCATGGAGTCGGCGCATATGAGCCAGGGTTGTTAAAGGTCCAGGAATTTTAAATAAATTCAATTCCGGTCCAGGAGAGAAAATCAGCAAGCGTAAATGGGTTCTGGACCGTAAATAAACTTCTTATTTGTAAAGTATTTCAATTCGGTCCAAGAACCTTTTCTTTCGGATCAATTAAATTACGGTCCAGGGACCTTTTCATTCGGATCAGTTTATATAGGGTCCAAGTTCCATATTGAAATGAGACAATATGAAACTTGTACCGAATTTAAATTGTGCGAGGAAAAAGGTTCCGGTCCTGCAGAGGAACCCGATAGAACCCATTAGAATTTATGGGTTCCTGGACCTTACTAACCCTGCATTGAGCATTGTATAGTTGGGGCCTATGTCGATGTGTGGAATACCAAATTCGGTCGGTGCAGCGAGTGCTGTTGTGTATGTAGGAGGTAGAAATGAGCACCATTTTCTGTACTGCCCTAAAACATGTTTACAAAGGCGATTGTGGATCAAAATCCAGGTGGCCCGTGGCAAAAATGCACAAGAATATTATAACCGATGTACCAATTACCAGATGTACGAAGTACCATTACCATCGGTCTTTCTACGCATTTCTCCCCAAGATTTCATTTTTCTGCTCTATGAGAAAAGACAGCTGTCTCAATAAACCAGCATTCTTTCCCATGAAGCCCCGCATATATCACCGCCCCTACTTCGAGATAAAGGAGCCAGTGTATCCTGCAATAAACTCTCATATCCATCCAGTCCACATTCGGCTCACGTCAACATAAATTCAAGATCAGCCTGATGGCTGAAATCTAGAGATGCAGCTAATCACAGAACTTCAGGCATTTTAAAATGTAAAACCCCCAAGGAGACTCTCGCCCTCGTCCCAAACAAGGAACCTCTGTTCTCAAGGAAGTTCGCAGCTGGCCAGGCTCAGAATCGAGACAATTGCTCTACACATGGCAGGCTCGAAGAGATGTCATAACTTCTACGATCGCGCCCTAGAGTCTGGCTCAGTGACAGTGAAGTGACAAGGGTAAATAATAAGGAATCTTGAACTACAACCCTGCCCGAAAATATCTCTTCGTATCTCTTCGCCTCAGTGAAGTTTCGACAGCCACAGAAGGCATAACTTTAACGAAGTGTCCGAGTTGTGAGTAATAAAATTAATTAGAACGAGATACTTTTCGTTCTCGAGATCAGCTCTCAAACAAGGTGTTATTGTGTTTTTGTGCTACGCGATTATCACCCTTCAATCCCTTCAGAGTATGCGATTGCGATTCTCACCCCTTCAGTGTAAACATGACCACGTGTGGAAGGAGTTAACAGTTCGACATACACAGTTTAGAAGATTCCCAGTTTAGAAACACACAGTGCAAGATTCACAGTTCAGACTTTCGCATTCAGACTCTCATTTCAGCGCTTTGTAGGTCGGAGAGGACTTTATTTTCTCCTCTCTTGACAAAGTCTAGATTCTTAGCTTTTAGATTTAAACCTTAACTTTTAACTTGATAGAAAATCGTTCTCACGTAAAGGACTATAGCTTGTACGTATTGTTGGCCATCAGCCGCTGCTAAATTGTTTTGACCCGGTGCATCATGGGTCGGCGATAGTGTTTTGTCTATAATGGTGCTTGTGTAGGCGAGCGACAAGGTGTTGTAAGTATGTCAACAGCAGTTCATTAAATACTATGTCATAACATGTTTCAGTGTTCAGTGTCTTGATTTCTGATTTCTGATTCCTTCTTGTAGTAATAATTTTGGCTCGTAAATGAAGACCAATGTATTGGGAACGTAGGCGTCCTAATCCATCGGCCGAACTATTGGACCGTCGACACGACGTACAATACCGTGTCTAATCATTGTTGTACATTTATTTTTATTTACATAACTGAACATCCATGCCTAATAATTAACGTAAGACCAGATTCGAACCAGTAAACGGCCCCCGTACTTTCTTTAATTTCTAATATAATATCATCAATACTTGCATGAAGCCTCTAGCAAGAATCCGTTTCTGATGGTTGCACAATGGATAAGTGGAAAACTCAATATGCTGACCAAGGCAGTAATTTATTATAAAACATAAACTAATAACATAAAAAACATAAAATAAATTACTGCCTTGGTCAGCATATTGAGTTTTTCATATCATGGAAACAAGGCTTAATGGTGTTATAAATGGATAAGTGCATCAACATGAGGAAAATTACACTATTCTGGGTTCCCCATATTGTCACCATTGTGCAACCATAAGATACGGCTAGGTATTGTTGCTACAGGCTTCCTGCAAGTGTTGATGATATTCTCGTGCATTTTTTGCCACAGGCCACCTGGATTTTGATCCGCAATCGCTGTTCTGCATTTGTAAACATGTTTCAGGGCATTACACACAATGGTGTTCACTTCAACCTCGCACACACACCACTTTTGGCACTCCACAAATCGACTGACAGTTTTACCACTTTTAAATTTACAACCCCCGTACAAGAACAGAAGATTGATTGATTGATTTGCTTTATTTTTACTTCGGTTTTTGTGCCACTTTTTGGCTAAATTGCGAAGATGGGATGAGTGATGGTATGATGAAATTGATGACTAGACATTCACAAACATCCATGCCTCGAACCCGTGACCCCTGGCGTTGTAGCGCGATGTGCTAACCACTCCGCTACGCGGGCCGGCACACAAGCAGAAGAGAAAACAGAATGCCAGAGAGCGATATTTATATATTGGTCTAGTCAGGTTTGCTTTGTTGGCATGAAATCCAAACAGTTCATCATTAATCAACCACCACATATTAGATACAAAGAAGAATACATTTATAGTAGTGCATCAAGGAACCGTTGTGATAAAGTTCCAGTACATTTTGTAACATGTAAATAATGCAAAACGGCCGCAAAACTTCAGAGAACCTCTCCAGCGAAACCAACATCGTGTGGCGAGAAGTTTCCCAATTACATAGTGAGAGTTGGCCCTGATCAAAAAAGAGGAAAAAATGGTGGGAAGTTCTTGTGTTGTTTCTCAACTTTTCCCTGAATGAATCTGGCCCGCACCTGCTGAAAATTATCCAAGAGATTTAAGCATCCGGGGCGTTATATAATTAGGTTGTTTACCGGTGTTTATAAATTTCGAGGAAAACTCTTCCCCGAGATAAATCATCCTGAAAGGATTTTCATCGGAGTATGAGAGTACTTACTATCAAAACTTGACAAAACATTTAGTTATATCAGTTCTTTGCGTGTTGATACCATCACGTACTCTCGATATTGGTCCACCCTCCAGAACCATAAAGCTAAAGGTTTTATTAAACTGTTACAGATTTGCTAGTAATTAATTTTGTGGTAAACAAATTCTTATTTACATAAAAGTTTCGATTCCCTGCTGCTTTTTATTTCTTAATTTCACCTTCTAGTTTGTAAATTATGTTTAGTACAGAACCTATGCAGGGTGAGTCAAAAGTAAGGTTACATAGGATATCTTCCATGCGTTCACCTTGAACATCCATTTTGCAGAACGTTCGGCAT
Organism: Lepisma saccharinum; assembly: GCF_977018435.1. Classification (NCBI taxonomy): domain Eukaryota; kingdom Metazoa; phylum Arthropoda; class Insecta; order Zygentoma; family Lepismatidae; genus Lepisma; species Lepisma saccharinum. Next base: position 3,839,420 of record NC_139229.1, read on the forward strand.
AATCATGTCTGCACAATGCGTTCCTTCAGATTCTGAATGTTATGAATCTTAACTGAGCAGACGAGCAACTTTAACCCTTTAGTGCCAATTGCACTCTTCAGTGATTTTTGTTTTGCGTTCTTCACGAATGTAGGTTTTGCGGCTTTTATACTTCTGTTCTGGCATCACTGAATGCACGTAACACATTGAACCTCGGATTTGTTTGTTACTTAGGGTGTGGAGCTGACCGCACATTTTGAATTATCGTAAGTAATAAAGGCTGAGCAGGAAAGGTGTATTGTATTGTATTTATTTACATTTTCCTTGTGCGAGCTGTACGCTGTACGCACTACATTAATTTTACATTACACACACTTTCTCTTCCCTCAAAGTCATGTATTAATATTGTACCTTCTTTACGTTAGTATACAAATAACTCTTAGCAGTTGATCAGATACAAAAGAAAAAATTAAACATAATTAGTATATTTTAACAATCGAAATATTGCACATGCAAATAAAGTTGTGTGTCCGGTTCATTCGGCCTCCTGTCTGGAGACTTACTTGAATTTGAATTTCTTTGTTGAATAATGTGAAAAACAAAACAGAACAAAACAAAACAAAACACATATACATTGCACACTGCTAGACCCACAGTACACGTATTACACGCTCGGTTCACTTTGTGCGGTTTCTTCGTTCTTATCGCTGTCCGCTAACGCCTTTCCTCGTCGCTCCCTCACTTCCCACAAATATCTCCCCACTCGTTGCACTATCTCACTTATGATTCCTCTTCTGTCTTCTACCACTTCCATTATTTCCCTCTCTGTTACGTTCTCAACCCACTTGTCTCGTAAATCACGCGTAGAGGGGCAGGCAGAGAGCAGATGCTCGCCCGTCTCTCCCTCCCCGCACAAAGAGCATATAGTTTCCCCTGCTTCATTCTTAATTTTTACTTGTTTCCAACCCCCCAGTCTGAACCATGCTATCCCTCCCCTTTCTTTTTTGCCTACCAAGTTTATGTAACTTGCTTTCCCCCAATCCCTTGATTTCAAATGATCTCTTAGTGAAGTCTTCGTCTGACAGTCGGCTAGTATTTCTTGTCTGTCTATGTCCATAAGTCTCCCTCTAATTTGATTTTCAACTGATGTATCTACCCTCCCTCCTGCTTCCCAAACCCACCCCATCCCAATAGAGTTCAACATGTTTTTTATATCCCTCGCCCAGTTCCGTGTGTTTTCTTCTCTTACTTGCATTATCAGACATTGACCCTTAAGTGTCGTGTTACCCTCCCTTGCTAGCTGAAGCCAATACTTTAAAGTTCTCCTCCTAGCTTGTACTGTCTCTTTGCTTAGACCTAATTCTTTAAGTACCCCACAATTGGCAGTACTTCTACTTACACACAACACTTTTTTGTAGTATTCTGTTTGAATGCTTGCGACTGTGCTCCCTCCTCTTGCCCCCCACAGTTCAACCCCATAGTTCAAAGTTCCTGTTATTATTGACTTGTACAAACCCTGAATCACTGAGAACGGCATTTGCGGTACTTTACTTATGGTACGTATTACTTGGTCTATTGAGTGTATAGGAGTGTTTATTTGCCTTATGTTAAAAAAAAGTAAAGTGCTCCCCTGTGTATAGCACCACACCATGAAGGCGTATAGGGGTGTGGGGGTAACGTCCCACACTTTCTTGATCCGGTCGTGAGTGGGGGTGATGTGATCAGCATCACGCCCCTGACCGCTCTTACCCCCCAGGTACCCATGTTATTCGACGCTGGGTGGGCGCCGGGGCCGCTTCCATCGTTAGAAAAGTTCCCGGATTTGAACCGGCTGGGGACCTTTAGCATGGTAGTCAGACGCGTTACCGACTGAGCCACCGCGGCCACTTTACCTTCTTTTAACTTAGATGTTGGTTTTTCCCACTATATCAGATTTTATGTAAAATTGTTATTATTGTTGAATATATGTACTGATATTTAATGACTCCCCTAAATAGAGGCACTGGGTATAGCTGGGAAGGGTGCTTTAATATTGGAAGAAAAAGTTTCTGCTCATTAATAATAAACTGTAATTGCATTCAAGGGATGTATATTAATTTATTTAAACTTATAGTGAATTGTAACACGTAATATAATACAGGGTATACCAAAAGTCAGTATCCAATTCAATGAGGAAGAGATACATTGAAAATTGCCATATATTGTGTAACTCCACACATGTACAGATGCTCATGTGATAATCAATTAATACATGGACGTCTTCTGCAGTAGAATGTAGCATAGCATAGAATGCAACAATAGCTAATAATATGAGGTCTGCTCTTGACCTGATTACGTAAATCTATTATGTCACTGATATTGCTATCAAGAATTGAACGATGGATTGTTTCTTGCATGGATGGAAAACATGTCGAGATACATTGGACTGCGGTGGATGGCTTTGCATCAATTTCCTGATATTGAAACTTAAAGGATAGATGGCGTTGTAGAATTATGACTTTCCTTCAGTAGAATGGACACCTTATAGATAAAATGCCTGTCTTAAAAACAGTTTATTGCAAATTCTCTGGTAACATCTACCACCCTTGTGGTTACTTATTTATATATATTTTTTTTCTGTCAGGCTTACAGTAGGTGACATCGCAGCCATACTTGAAGAAGATGACAACGCTTTGGAAGCAGATGTGTTCATGGGTCCTCCAGAAAATGCTTGACTGAGTGAGGAAGACAGTGATGGGAAAGATCCTGATGGAGATATAAATCACTTGAGTGGAAATCAACTGCGAGGAAGTGCAGAATTGTTTGGGAAGAGAGTTAGAGCGGATGGATTTTTTTTTACTTCTCCGCTGAAACGTAAGATGACATTCACTGTGGTAATGTTGCATCTGAAGTCATAAGAACATCTGGATCTTCTGAACCAATAGATGATCTGAATGATGCATCATTTCCGAAAAACAGAGTTCAGAAACCAGCGCGTTCCCCGAGGTTGGAGAAAGTGTGATATTGCTACCAAAACAGAACGCAAATAAAATATACCTTAGTGGTTAGAAAAAAAAACAGTGGGAAGGCTAGTTTAGATCAGAACATATCAAAATACAGAATACATGTAAGAAATCGTAAATGATACTGGCCGTTAATTGCTCTTGCTCTCATTGCAATCATGAACAATGTGTGGTTTCCGTATGAGCTGCTACATAAAGGAAAGGAAGACTCTTAACAGTAAAATTCACACAGTTCATTGTGCAAACATATCTGCTGTTGTATGCTGCCAATCGGTCAAGACTTGGAAGATGCCCATTGGCACGTCCGGATATCTTATTAGATGCCAACAGATGTCTCCAAACATGCACTCAAGTTCGAAGTGCACAATGTCACAAAAATACCACAAATAAATGCAGAAAATGTATTATACAATTGTTTTTCACTATTCCACTCATAATTTATGTATAGCTATATATTGAGTGTAGCCATCAATAGAAGTAGAATTTAAAATTGCGTTGTAAGTATTTCTGAATACAAGAAAATATATTAAAAACACAACAAATAAATAGATTTACGCAATATTTCACAACTAATATGTTTTAATTTGCAAAATCCTCATGCTTAAAACACCCCTCCCTTTCATCCCCTTTGCCCCTATTTAGGGGCGCCTTGTATTATACAATGTAACAACTGATTTCAAGTTTTACCGTTAAGACTATGTTACATACCTTACCTACATGTAAGAAAAGTGATTTGAACAAACTCCACCCATAAATAAAAAGTTGGGCAGTAATGGGTTAAATGACCCCAAAGGAAAACATCCACTGGTGTCAGGTTTGGAGACCGCGGTGGCCACTCAGGAAAATCACCTCCACTCTTTCGTCTTTAGTCAGCATCTTCCTGCACTCGCAGTCAGAAACTAGAAACTTCCTATGTAACCTGACTTTTGACTCACCCTGTATATGAAAACTTTAACATATTTAATTTCATTTTCTAATTTTCATAGTGGCTACACTTTCTTTAGATTTCTAGAATATTTTGTACATTTGGTTTTAGTTATGTTTATCATCAAATCAGCTTTTCTCGAGTATTTTGCTAATTCAAACAATAGAAAACAAAGACAATGAAAACATTAATAATTATAATTAGGGAGCGGAAGTTCATGAAATGTCATCTTTTTTCTGACATCTCGGACACGATGCCCATTAAATATACACAATATTACACTTCGTCTAGAACCCAAAGAAGGTAATTTTAAAGTGCTTTTTTTTTTTGCATTTTTTGCCAATTTTCAGGTTTTAGGTCATTTTCCAGTCATTTTTCGCAATATTCGGTGTATTGTTTCGTCATATTTTATCACTTCTTTCATTTTGGAAATAATCTTGAGTCTTTTCACCAAGGTGAACATAGACCTATATAGATCTCGCAAGATTGCAATTTGCAAGCACAGATGCGGGAAATTAATGCATTTTACACCAATTCATCCAGTGTATACGACTTTTTCATTAAATTGTTTAAAAATTATTAGGTTGGTTCCATTGGAAATCCTCGTTGCATATTTTGATTGAATGTGCATGTGGTATCATTTGGCGCCTTTTTTAAAAATAATATACAAGATTACATTTTGTTTAATTTCCTTTTCATTTCAATTTTTAACCTGAAAGTAACAAATTTAATGGTCATTTTTACGTCATTTTTTCCCATTTTTTTAGGACATTCTATAGGTCATATACCTATATTTTTAGGTCATCAACTTCCGCTCCCTAATAATAATAATAATAATAATAATAACCCGTGTCTTAATTCTGCCGAGGTGGGAGATCACCCAAATAGACGTTCGGTATCCAGGACAAACACCCAGGCGTTGCTGTCGGTTTTCATGACCGGGTTACGCTACTCATTCGTAGCTTTCCAATTTCCTCACAATGGTGGGTGGTCACCGGTTACATACACAGGCCGAGATCTTAGGAGAGAAGTTGTTGCGCTTCCCCCAGGAGACTCCAACCTGCGCACGTCCCGTAGACGGAGTCCAAAGCTTCCATCTCAGACCGGACGGTGTCGGACAATGAAAACATTACTATGAACAAAATTTTCATTTACCAGCAGTGTGGCAGTACAAGCAGAGATACTTCATTAATATGTTTTCAGTGCAAAATCCTCTATGTTAAGTAATTTCCTTGGTTGAGATCGCCTGCTGATCGCTTCCTCGTCATCCTTTAGAGGTCTGTAACATGCACATTTTGCATGTACATAGATCCAGTGAACTTAGTCACCTTAGATGAGCGCGGTTCACAACAGGAAGCCCTGTGGATTGCATAATCGAAAGTCATCGCTGTCCACGTGCATTCTATAGCCTTGCCAGAAGTAAGGTCAGTAACAACAGGAAGCTGTGGTATCTACCGAAGGTTGTTGCAGTGGCCGTGAGCTCAGCTGTTACTATGAGTGATGTCACTCCCTGCAGCCCTGATCACTCAATGCCAAGGCCACCTGATACGATCGCCCACTGGCCTTCCAGACTTCCTGAGGCTGACATTAGCCTCGACGAGTAAAGATGCAAGATGAGGACAGTAGTCCTGACCAAGGTTACCAAAACCACACCCGACATATAAATACCCTAGTCGCAAGACTAGGTGTGTGGAAGTCGAGTGATAGATCTAAGCTGTAGCCGGAGGCGCTGCCATGCCATTCTCCACACCTAGATGGCTAACCACCCAGCCGTGTCCAGGCTGTCTACACGCTAATGGAAGATGGAACTGCTCTACATCTTATAAGTATCGCTATTCTCTTATCCCTTTCTTCCAAGTGATTCCTTGCCTTTAACTCTTAGGTTGAGATTTCCTCCATCATATCAACTACGCTCTTTTATATTTATGAACCATTGTTATTATTTATAAGGTGTTTCATTGTGTCTACGCCTTACAGGTATCACCACTTTAGAATTAAGGATTTACCTTAGAACCTAATATGTTATCTTACAGCAAAACCCCCTACGTCTGAGCTACGTTACCCTAACGGCTGAGTTGGGGGCCTTCAAACCCCAGCTGACCGTTACAGGTCCTCTCAGATTGCATGTTGTCGCCTTGTAATCAGCCTTGTTCAGCGTTGAATATGGTGGCACATAGTGCTTCGGATCCCACTTTAAACTGTAGGTCCAGTCCCGATTACTCGTAGAATACAGTGGACTTGAAAACAAACTTTAACTTGCAAACATCTATGTGCCAAACCATAGCCAGTAGTAGTCTTTTTCGCTGCACTTTTTGAATCTCTCTACACTCACTCCTCTATTTTTTTTAGTTGGTTCAACACCCACTCGCCTACTTCGTTGATTTGGTGTCAAGTAGTGTATTTGATGTCTGCACCGTTTGCACCACGTTCTGGAGTGGTGTAATGTTTGGTGTGTGGTCACGTGGTGCGTGCTAACTAATCAAATGAAAGTTTAAGGCAGCAGACAGTCATTTGTTGAATCTTCTGAACTTGATCACCACTACTCGTCTAGTTGGTTGAACGTCATTTCCTTGCACCAGCCTCACACCGGGATACACCTGCACTACACCTAAGCCAAGCGTCAAGCTACGTTTGCAGCAGGTTTTATGTATCAATCCGCGCGAGAACTGAGCTCAGAATCTTCCGTTCCAGTCTTGCCTCAACCGCCGAGCTGCTTACATCGCAGACACTGAGAAAATCCACAGTATTGCCAACCGCACAACACATCAAAACCAGCATGCATGTCAAGTAGAATGTATTTTTGCTTCTTTTTGTCTCCTGAAACATAAAATTTTAGAAGTACTTTACAACAATACGCCCCTCTTGAATTCAATGACAAATTATTGTTTTTGGTTTAGAAAGAAATACATTTATGAAAAACGTGGTTGCTTCGTTCGCAATACATTCGTTACTGTAAGACACACGCACTTCACTTTATACCAGCAAAATAGCATGATTTGTTATTGGTGACAATCAGGTGCATTGTCTGCTGCTATTACTCTGGTTTCAATTTATGAATCACTTCACTAAACCAGGATTCAAATCTTGGTCTGTTAATTTCTTGCTGATAATCACCCTTTCCTTTCTATGCAAGCGCAACAGTAAACAAATATCCGCCTTCATCAAAGACTACATTGCCGCCAGTGGGTGAAACAATAAACCTCCCCCTTCTCCTCTTCTTTTCTCGTCGGTTTCTTCAGCCCTGGCGGTGGTTTTGCACGGTGGTGTCCTTCAATGTTTGATTCAATGTACGCCCTTCGCCACCTCCCCCACACGTCTCGTCCAAATAATAAACATGTTTCTTATCACGGCGATATCTTGCCCGACCCTGTGGCCGAGTGGTTAGCACATCGCGCCGCGACGCCAAGGGTCCCGGGTTCGAATCCCGGTCGGGCTTGGTTGTTTGTGAATGTCCATTCATCAATTTCATCATTTCATCACTCATCCCCATCTTCGCAAATTAGCCAAGAGGCACAAAACGCGAAGTAAAATAAACTAAATCAAATCAAATCAAAACGGCGATATCTTTTAATACCGCGGAGATTCTTCTGTCAACCAACAATCGTGTCCGTTTCCGAAACTTAAACAGCAAATCATTCAGCACCCGTGATACAGTTCGTGCGCACATTGACGGCAAATCACCTCACACCCTGTTTTACTTTGATCATGTTGTCGTAAGGAGGATTATGCATTTAAAACAACTTGCTTGATTTGAAGAGCTTTTCCCTTAGGATGAAGCCCAAAATAACACTCGGGTAAAACCGCGCGGTGAACAGGAGACCTCGATTCAGCCATTCTCGCTGCTGTATAGCACCATTATTAATCAATCACAATAAACATAGGATTGTGGGATGTGCAACACTGGTATCACGGATTCCACGAGCTCTGCAACGTATTCAGTCTTGCTCAGACTATCTCTTGATCTTCAGCGATTCTTCAGCGCAATACAAACTCCAGTTGGCGAATCTGCGGATCCTAGTCGTCTGCACAGTGATTGAAACCCATCAAGTACAGACGGAATCAAATGAAACGTACTTCCCTTTTCCTACCAACTCAGAAGCGAGTTGGAAACTCTTCATTGCTCCTGTATAGATAAGAAAGTGGGGGAGGGCAGTAGCAGACAAGGCCATCACGCAAACTTGTTTCCAGCAAGCTTTCTGTTGGAGTCTTGGCAGTTTGTGGAAGGATTTTGTGTTCCTACCACCCTCCCCCCTCCCTGCATATATATATATATGTCTCTCTCCGTGAGGTCCAGGTCCTACCTACCGACTGCCGGTCTCACATCCACCTGCCGAGGTGGGAATTATGGGGTGACGTGTGGTCAGCAAGACAAGCTTTCAGCCTTTGTAGGTTTCCGTGACCGATCAACGCTACTCATTTTTAGCTCCCCAATTTCCTCACGACTGTGGATGGCCAGCGGTTCCATACACAGGCCGAAATCTCAGGACCAGGAGTTCCGGGTTCGAATCCCTACCTGGGCATGGATGTTTGTGAGTGTCCATTTATCAATTTCATCATATTATCTTCCCCATCTTTGCATAGTAGCACAAAAAGCTAAGTAAAATAAAAGCAAATTAATCAATGAAGTGTTAGGGCAGAACCATATATCACACAATACAGGTGAAAGTATTGTTGGTTGACGTGAATTGTTAATATGCCTAAACTCTTAAAATACTCTAATATCAGGTTTTCTGTTGCAATTATTATTTCAATTTTCAGGGCCTCCATGACCGAGTGCTTTGCATACTGCTCTATGAAACTGGAGACCCTATGTTCTATTGATTGATTGATTTGCTTTATTTTAATTCGCTTCTTGTGTCACTTTTGGCTAAACGCGACGATGAGGATGGTCGATGAAATGGTAAAATTAATGAAGGGACATTCACAATGAACACCGAATGAACACAATGCCAAAGCCGGTGATTAAGCAAGCTGTGCTAACCACTCTACCACGGAGGCCGGAATCCTTTTAATTAGGAGAAATGGTTCTTTGACATCGAACTAAGAACAGTTAATATTCGTCTCGTCGGAGTCATTATATTTTAAATTTCGAACATTCAATTGAGATTTATTCTTAACCATTCTTTTGCCTACATCAAAACTTCCACACAATAAGATCAATTATACTAAGGACAACAGCGTTAGGGTCAATTATTTAAGGAATGATTAAGCACACGATGATGACGGAAAATAATTCACATGATTATAATGAAGCATTACATCAGTGAAATATTAATTTTCAGTCATGAAGAAAAATTGGAAAACGCAGGGACACAATAACAGATTGATTGATTTATTTTATTTCACTTTTCTACCACTTTTGGGTAATTACAAAGATAAGGATGAAAGGTGTGTTATGATGAAATTTGTGAAAGGACAACTACAAACGTAGATGGATAGGACACAGTCCAAACCCCACAGACCATTATACGGGCCTTATGTTTAGACGCCAGATCCTCGTTAGTGTGCAAAATGCACTCCATGGTCACAATGACGTAAGCATTCGTAGAATTGATTTGTATATCTTTCTTTCGAAAAACCCGAGCTAAACTATTTCGCATTAATCTATGTGATGTGCTTATTACTTCTCAGGAACACTCGCGGCCTTCAACTAAGTTTTATCCTTAAACAAAATTACAGGTTAGGATGTTAACAGATACTTCCAAGACAATATCCAAAAAAATACTGTCACATACGCAGAATGTTTTTTTTTTATTTTTATTTTCTCGTTTCTACTAGCCGGCCCCTGTGGCGGAGTGGTTAGCATATCGCGCTACGACGCTAGGGGTCCCGGGTTCGAATCCTGGCCTGGGCATGGATGTTTCTGAGTGTCCATTCATCAATTTCGTCATATCATCCCGCATTCCCATCTTCGCAAATTAGTCAAAAGTGGCACCAAAAGCGAAATAAAATAAAGAATCAAATCAAAATCGTTTCTACTACATCCCTGGGGAGTAAAGACGGCTGGAGCATGGTGCTGATCATATGACCTCCAAAATGGCCGGATTCGAGAATATACGGCACCCTACTGCCACATCCCTAAATGTGCCTTCATGGCACGGTTCTATACGGACGACGAACTTTACTTTACCTTTACTACTACTAACTACTTATGCTAGGAGGTTTTGTATTTTTGATCATTCATTATGTCTCCGTTGCTAACCTGGTTCATTCCAAGTCGGACCAGCAATTAGTCAATGAAATACAAATAAGTCAAACTTAAAATGAAACAGGTGTCGAGCACGCGCACACACACACACAAACACAAGGGGAGAGAGAGAGAGAGGCGGAGAGGGGGGTGGTAGGAACACAAAATCCTTCCACAAACTGCCAAGACTCCAACAGAAAGCTTGCCGGAAACAAGTTTGCGTGATGGCTTTGTCTGCTACTGCCCTCCCCCACTTTCTTATCTATACAGGAGCAATGAAGAGTTTCCAACTCGCTTCTGAGTTGGTAGGAAAAGGGAAGTACATTTCATTTGATCCCGTCTGTACATACCTGCTAATGGATATATTTTTTTGTCTGTATTTTACAAATTAAATAACTGTTTTCTTGCAAGTATGCAGTTGCGTCTCAGTGGAACTATATTGGTGGTAGAGACAAAAAAATTGCTCTGCCCCACTCCATCCCCCCCCAAACCCCCACTTCAGTTACTCCCAAAGCCAACGCATATGTCCCGAATATTTGCTTAGAAGCAAAAATTATAAATTTGTCAGTCAAAATCTCAACCTGTCGAATTGAAATATACACGAAATCAATCAAACGTTCGCACAGAATTAATGTGAACCATATCTTCACATAATTCAATGGATCACAACCCGGCTTGACGTCAGCTGCAATGCATCACGGTTGTGTGTGACGTCATGCGGATTTTTTTGCTCTGGGGTTTTGCATAGCCAGAGGGGGAACGGGTGGCATTGTGCGCTGTTCTGCGTATTACTATGTGCTGTGCGCGATAGCAAACTTTGCGGCGTCTCGTGTTCGGAATCTATAATGGAAAATCCCGACCCGAATCGAAACGGGAGGAGTGAAAACACTTTTGTGCAGTCCGGTAATCCTATTTTGCAAATATGGTGAAACTCCGGTGACAGGTGAATAAGGAAAGCATTGTGTATGCAAGAGGTGAACTTTTTCTCTCGTTTTGGAAATTAAAAACTCACTTTTCGCCAGATAATTTCAATTTTCCAATTTGTTACACGCGTTCTGCACAGAGGCGTGTTCTCACCCTCGGAATAAGGAGGGGGGGGAGGGGGGGGGCAAAAACCATGATGAAAGTTCAGTATGGGAAAGAAAAACTACATTTCATCTCACTGTTTAACAAACTCTGTATTGGTGAGTACAAAACAGAGGCGTATGTAGAGTTGGTCCAGACCAGGGTTGTTAAAAGTCCGGGAACACATAAATTCTAATGGGTTCTGTTGAGTTCTGTAACAGGACAGTAACATTTTTCTCCTCGCACGATTTAAATTCGGTCCAAGTTGCGTATTGTTTCATTTCAATGCGGAACTTGGACTGTATTTAAATTGATCAGGAAAAAATCTTCCTGGCCCGAATTGAAATGTTTTAAACATAAAATGGTTCTTTATGATCTAGAACCCATTTACACTTGCTGATTTTCTCTCCCGGACGGAAATTGAATACAGTTACAATTCCTGGACCTTCAACAACCTGGTTCAGACCGCACAAAAATCGCATTCCTGTGTACCTTTAGTGTAATTATATCGTAACATACCCTACAGTATGTGGGATCGAACTGTGGGTGATGTAGCTCATTCATCATTCATCCCCCAATCATTGGCATACTTGCTGTTCATGGCAAACCTGATTGTAAGATTCGATTTGATTTGATTTGATTTAGTTTATTTTACTTCGCGTTTTGTACCTCTTGGCTAATTTGCGAAGATGGGGATGAGTGTTGAAATGATGAAATTGATGAATGGACATTCACAAACAACCAAGCCCGACCGGGATTCGAACCCGGGACCCTTGGCGTCGCAGCGCGATGTGCTAACCCCTCGGCCACAGGGTCGGGCGATAGTAAGGTTCGAGAGGTACCCAACTACACAGATAACTGGCAAAACACAACACTTGAGTTTTAAACCCCTACAGACTGGAAAACATGGTGTATGGAAATACTTGTCTTTCACTGCGTGGAAGTGCTCCCTCGAGGTGTCGAACCATGGACTGCTTTACAAAAGACGACGTGTCCGTCGTAGCGCAAGTCTGAAAGCCCAGACTTGTAGCTCGTTCTTCTGCACCCTCCGACTAATAGTGTCAAACTGCCCACTCTGACTGACTGCTTTTAACTGCCCCCTTTGACTGCTGGCTTAGAACTGATCACTGATCTCTCTCGTCCTAGATATTTATTCAGATTGATTTTACTAAGCAAATGCAGAGTCAGACCTGTAGTCTCTTCCTTGATTGCGATTGTTTACATCTGTTTGCAACGATGGCGATCAAGGAAGCTCGGCAATGTCTGAAAAGACATTCCTTAGATGTTTCTAGCTGTTTCCTGTCTGGAAAGGTGATGGCTAAATGTCTATAATTTGGGGTTCGTTGTATTTTACATTTCAAAGATTCTACATGTCATACTTCTGATACAAAAATGGAACTCGTACCAAGTAAACAAAACCGAATCTAAACAAGATTCTCTTCTAAAACTAAAACTTTCATTACATACACGCGTGCGAATTGAATACTCATATATTTACAAATATTGGGTAGGATCCAGAGTTCGAATCCCGGCCTGGGCATGGGTGTTCTTTGTGAGTGTCCATACATTTTCATGTTCGCGATTAGCCAAATGTGGCAGAAAAGCGAAGTAAAATAAACTATATCATAAACGAAAATATTCCTTCAGTCGATACAAGAGTTGTAAACACTTCCACTTCTTCACAGAGACATTACATAAAAATAATGCTTCCACCCCTCTCTATATATGTTAACTTCCCTTCCGACGCGTTCATTGGTCCAGCCCTCTCGAGTCACCACTTGCGCAGAGGACTTGTTTCGTTCGCTTCCTCCACACATTCCCGGAACAGAGTATCATCGATAGGTAACGATACACATGGTAACTAGAGTTGACGAGCTGTATCTTTGCGGGTAGCCTTGGCTACTCCGCGCAGAGTGTGAGAGAGATACGTTTATGTTGTTGCCACCTACTCGCCCTTTGCGTGGTCGACAGCAAGGACAGAACGCAAGGATAATGACGCGCAGCCGGTAGCTCCTCTCCCTTGCTACTGCGCAGCCGCGCTTGGGCAGGGTTCCCCCGCAAAGATACAGCTCGTCAACTCTAGCACAGACAAATAGATGAAACAGTCAATACCATTTAATATGCATGTAATTACGATGTTTGATTCATTTTTTTATATTACGGGCACATCAGCACATAGGCTATTTCCACCCGTGGCACAATACAGGGATGATCCCCATAACTAAAACAAAAATAAGGCAAGCCTTTAAGAAATAAATAAAATATGTCTATTAAAAACTTGCTCACTTAATGTTTAACCTAATTGATTCATTAATTAGTTAAGAAGAACTAAACCTGTTCTGTTCCGGAGGGTCAAATCTCCTATCCTAGTTGGCCTCCCTGATGGCGCAGTGGTAGCGTCGTCGCCTTGTAACCAAGGGGTCCCGGGTTCGATTCCCGGTGGAGGCACATAGTGGTTCGGATCCCAATTTAAAGTGTAGGTCCAGTCCCGATTAGAGTTACTGTGCATAAAGTGGACTTAAAACAACAAATCAATCCAATCCAATCCAATCCTATCCTAGTTAAAAGCTGAGGCACAACTCCACACAGGATAATCCTGGTCCATGAGTCCAGACGCCATAGCCTCATTAGCCTGCATGAACAGTTACCGGGGTTTACTACTGGGATGTGAGGTAGACTTTTGGGTGACTTAACAGAAGGTCACCCCTTACAACCCCTCCGGTATCGATTCAAGATGGAGACACGGTGATTCGGTTGCCAATAAACTGTAGGTCGAGTCCCGATCTGAGCACACAGTAGACAAACTTTCTTTTGACAATACGACAGCGGTTCTCCAACATTGTACCCTTCAGTCGTAACTAAACGTGTAATGTAACCCTCACCATAGGTTTTCTCGGAATAGTGGATTCTGGGATTTTTTTTTGGCTGCGTGATTGGTGGAGCTCTTTTGATATTTTGCAATAGAGCGAAATGGCATTCGGGCTGTATGTGGAAGGATGGTAAACAAATAATCCTGCGTTTACAATCTTTATGATTAGTTACAAGAATGAAAATATGAGACATGCATGCTAAGAAGTACATAACAAACTTGAATTTCCACAAATCTTTTCCAGAGTTAAAAAATAGTAAACAAAAATAATTTTGTAAACAAACTGTCAAGCACAATTTTGGAGTTTTTATGGTAAATCCTTAGAGTTTCTAGTGAGAAGGATGTGCCTGCATATCCTGACACAGTTTCGTGGTGTTGTGCACTTTGAGACTTTCAAGCGGAGATTCGACTCCAATTTAGTCAATTATAGATTTCGAAGGAGTATTTTGTTTCAAAACATGTGAAACAAAGATAAGAGCGTCAGCGACAATTTCAGCATAATTTTCCTGTTGAGTGTTAAAGCTATGAAGTCTGCAGCAAAAATATTGTCGTGTGAGTATGCTCAACGCCTTGAGAGCCTGATCGCGTACGCCCTACAAGTCGTTCATGTACCCCTGCGGGTACGCCTACCACAGTTTGAGAACCACTGCAATACGATATATATAGCTCATGACTAAGTTTCAAGAAATTTTAACTTTAAAGCTCTGATAGTTTTCCCAAACTATACCCTGTCCAGCGAATCTGCGGAGGAAGGCCATGTTTTCTATGTCCCGTGAATCTCTGGAGTGAGCGAACGAAAGCACGTCTCTGCGCAAGTAGCGAGTCTAAAAGGCTCGACCAATCAACACGTGCGAGGGAACAGGGTTGCTTGGAGGGGGGAAAAGGGACTGCAGTTCCCAGCCTGTGCAGCAGCGTGTTCTGCTTCGCTCCACCACTCGCTTTCTCCCCTATATGGCCCTCCTTGCTCCAGAGATTCCCGGGATAGATTATAGAGAAGGGGAGAAAGCGAGTGGGTGGAGCGAAGCAGTACGCTGTTTCTGCTAACGGCTGGTAGCTGCAGCATTTTCCTCTCCATGCACTCACTTTCCGTCTGGTGCCCTCTCCAGTCACTACTTGCGCAGAGACTTGTTTTCGTTCGTTTGCTTGCCCGACCCTGTGGCCGAGTGGTTAGCACATCGCGCTGCGACGCCAAGGGTCCCGGGTTCGAATCCCGGTCGGGCTTGGTTGTTTGTGAATGTCCATTCATCAATTTCATCATTTCATCACTCATCCCCATCTTCGCAAATTAGCCAAGAGGCACAAAACGCGAAGTAAAATAAACTAAACTAAATCGTTCGCTTGCTCCATGACCGTAGGTAGGAAAAATTTCGGGGGGGGGTTCATTCATAATTGTTCTTATTGGCGTCGCCAGAAATTTGAATAATACAAATAATGACAATAATTATATAATAATAATTAAAATATCAAAATTATAAACCAATTTTATTCCAAAATAATAATAATAATAATTATTATTATTATTATTGCTGCTGTTATTTCCTTGAGGAGGCTTACTCAGTCCAGCAGATGAGTGAATATCCAGCGCGTTTTTTTATATAAATTACGTTTTACGCAGCATGTAGTGTGTACTGAAATGCACCATTATTATAGTTTGTTATTAAATTTTAAACACCTTCAAGAGCAAGCTTTAAAAGTTAGATGGAAATTATAGTCATAATGATTTTATTGTTTGACCTTAAAACGTAATTTTTAAAATTTTGAAAACCATGTAACCAGTTATTCCTCTTAAAAACTGTACATGTAACCGCAATCGCGAACGTAACGCGCTACAAAACTGGGGATCCGAGATTTCGACTCCTATCAAGGGGGATTTTCAACTCTATCGGTAGGGAATTTAAAAGTTGGATAGGAATTTTGGAACAATCATAAGGGAAGTTTCAGTCTGACACAGCCAGGAATAATACTGGAAAGAGGACAGCAGAAGTAAAATTGGAGGGGTTGCGTGGGTGGGCTGCAAATCCGAGCAAAAAATACTGTTCACTCAAGTTTCAGAATTCAAAATGTATAACAATTCTAGATGGATCGTTTCAACATTGTCTCTTTGTTGTATTTCTTTGAAACTTTGAATTAATTTTTGAAAATTATTATTGATTATGGTTTCTCAACTTCCATTAATCCAACATATGAGAATTTTCGGGGGGGTTTAAACCCTAGAAACTCCCCCTGTAAATACGGCCATGGCTTGCTCCAGAGATTCCCGGGATAGAGTATATGCACACGACGGACAGACAAGGCAATCGCAATAGGGCAAGTTCGCCTGAGCTTCCATCATCCAAAACCATCAGATGCACAAAGAAATATCAACCTTACAAACCTTGCAACCTTTCCGAAGGTTGAAAGAAAGAACTTCCCGAGTTTACGATTGCATTGGATTCCCGAAGGTTCAACCAGAAGGGAATCCCCTCGTGACTGCTTTCCAAGTCCCTATCTCTTAAAAATACACCTTCTGCCAGAGTTTAAAACAAGCCTTTGTTTACTCCAACAAGGTCACGTGATCAAACACTCATCTACTTGAGGACTGTTCCCCCGCTCGCTTCTCCCCCCTTTCCCAACCGTTCCTTCTTTTATCCTCGGGACCTCATCCCAGATTTCAAAGCCCTCCCTGGCGCTCGTAACGACATTATATTATTAGGGACAGAAAAGACTTTGAGGTGCTTAATATGATACGTTTACGAGAGCGCGGAGGCTTCATAATACCCTCTCTCCCTTTCGTCATTGCTTCAGGTTCAAAGGGAAAGTCTCGAAGAAAGATTCTCATCATTATCCGTTCCTTCGCTTTCGCAAAATAAAGCATATTCTTCATTTTCGTCAAAAAAATTCCATTCGTGGTTTGAATAATCGAGGGGGTTTTCCCAATCAGCCCCTCCCTACCTACGCAGCGAAAAGTAGGACTTCACAATATATTTTCGATTTAAGTTGCTCAGAAAGGTTGAAGTTGATTCGAAATTATTTTCAGAGCATTCGTTCAAACTAAAAACCTGTCCACAGACTATGGACAAGTAACTCACGAAGTTTGGGCTTGGCAACACTGTACTCGCCGCACTGGTGACTGGGAATTATGACGTCACAATTCAAAATGGCGAGTGCTGAAGAAGAAAGCGATGTGTGCATTTTATTTTATCTAAACAAAGTTCATTATAACAATGCACAGAACTCAGAATGAAAACAATAAATCTAACAATATAGCCAAGCGTATGCAAATAACTATAAGTGTTCACAGAAGTTTTCTATCAATAATGGTATATATATATATATATATACACACGAGGGTCCTTCGGAAAGTAACTTCCGTTTGGGTATAAAGGAAACACCAGGACATTGCGAGAGTTTTTATTATATACAACTGAAAGAGACAACTCTAAGCTATTTTTTCTACGTAAGCACCGTTTTTGTTGAGACACTTATATCGGCGAACAAGGTTTGCAATACCCATGTCAAAGAAATCTGCCGCCTGTTCATTCAGCCATGCAGTAACACTGTCCTTGAGCTCATTGTTGAAGCGCTGTGCCCCTACTCACTTCTTCATTTGTGGAAAGAGGTAATAATCGCTAGGGGCCAAAATTGGGCTGTAAGGAGGGTGATCAAACAATTCCCACTGGAAATGTTGGAGAAAGTCCTTGGTTCAAGCAGCAGTATGAGGGCGAGCGTTCATGCACAAGAACAATGCCAGAACTGAACATGCTACGTCGCCTGTTTTGAATTGCTCCTCGCAATTTCTTCAAGGTTTCACAATACACTTGGGCGTTGATTGTTGTGCCTCGTTCCAGGAACTCCACCAACAGAATCCCTTTTCTGTCCCAAAACACAGTTGCTCAAGGGCAGTGTTACTGTATGCATGAATGCACAGGCGGCAGATGTCTTTGACATGGGTATTGTAAACCTTGTTCGCCGATATGATGAATGTCTCAACAGAAACGGTGCCTATGTAGAAAAATAGCTTAGAGTTGTCTCTTTCAGTTGTATATAATAAAAACTCTCACAATGTTCTGGTATTTCTTTTATAAGCAAACGGAAGTTACTTTCCGAAGGACCCTCGTATATATACGTATAATCGACGATATGACCTCCTCCAAGAACTCCTGACCACGCCCATTCCCCCTCTCCCCACTTCTGTTGCGGCTTAACTAGTGTTACCAGACGTCCGGTTTTTACCGGACATGTCCTATATTTTAGCCTTATGTCCGGCGTCCGGGAGGAATTTGAAAAATATCATAAATGTCCTACATTTTGAGCGTCACATAATTAATATTAATTAGGAAAAATACATGTTTCAGTTGAACAAAGATACATTATGCAAGTTACAAGTCTAGTGAAAGTCAATAGTGAAATTTATTTTGATTCAGTCATTACCCAAAAAGGAAATAAAGGTATCTGCTGGAACAAAAACTGAAGAAATTTATGAACAAAGTTTTCGGGTCCCATTCTGATGATGCCAAGTTATTGAACTAGAAATTACCCTAGATGAAACTTCTGGAACCATTTCAAGTGACGCTAATTTCTGAATATTTATTTGCCATTAATGAGAGAGTACTTTCATTTCCATCAGCACAAAGGAGTAATGAGAATTTATTTTCCAAAAAGTCTGTAGAATGTTTGGTACATGCGTTCAGTATAATTTCAGTGTTTGATTGTTCTGACTCTCATAAATATATTTTGAATATACCTAAAATTTTGATAAAAATTGGCTTTTCTGAGAAGTACTCGTATCAGTTAATAAGAAATGTATTGTTGATTGATTGATTTAGTTTATTTTACTTCACGTTTTGTGCCTCTTGGCTAATTTGCGAAGATGGGGATGGGTGATGAAATGATGAAATTGATGAATGGACATTCACAAACAACCAAGCCCAAGCGGGATTGGAACCCGGGACGCTTGGCGTCGCGGCGAGATGTGCTAACCACTCGGCCACAGGGTCCGGCAAGAAATGGAAATTTTGCATTTAATAATTCATTAAGGAATCATATTTTTAAAAGCTGAAAAGTGTTTATTTTGTATTACTTTCTAACATGTTCTGTAAATGTGTATTATTTATTGCGAATGTTTTGTGTCCTACATTTTGGTACAACATGTTCAACTTCCCTCGTAGCGATCTGGTAGCCACGGGCTTAACCAGATGGCGCCGGTGCATCATCCGCTGAAGTGGGACACCCAATAGCAAATAAATGCATGTTTGAACACGTTTCGTATATTTAGAGAACATTTCGCGCAGAAAATGCAGATGTCCTAATGCGATTCAAATGGCATTAGAAGGTCAAATCGGCAAATCAATTTATCGAATTGAAAGCAGGCACGAGCTGCTCTGACGTCTACTGTTTGCATTATTAATCGAGTTCGTCTGCTGCCCGCAAGGTCGATTGCGACACTCTGCTAACCCGTTGTCAATACGCTGCTGGAACATCGTGGATTACTTTATAATAAAATCAAGTCTCCCCCAGGAGGAGCCCCCCTCCCCCCCCCCCCCTCCGCTGATCGAAGGTGTACATGGACCGTGCAAGGAGGGGGGAAAGGGGTAATAAGACGAAATACAAGGACATGTGCTAACCCTAGCTTACCCAAGGGCGGGGAGGGCACCACCACTTTATTTTTTCTATTTTTCAACTGAAAATTTTTATGAAAAATAAATTACATTGTTCTCTAGTGTGTTCCCAATATTTCTGTATTTCTTCTGTTCATAAAAAACATAAATATTACGTAAAAGGAGGCAAAATTCACTAGGTGAGCCTATCAGGCGCCATCTTTGAATGCGTGCCATTCGAGACACTCATGCAAGTGAGAGTGTACAATGGGTTGGTAATGATGGTAATTTTTGTAATTATTGTAATTAATGAACAACTACACCTCCATAAACAAAAAGTGTTAAACAAAAATTATTATGATTCTTCTGAGTTTTTAGTGAATGGCAAAATATTTGCGACCACCATGCAAAAATTGGTTATTACTTCTCATTAATGATGACAATTTGTGTAATTATTGTAATTAATAAATAACTGCACATAAGTATAATCAGCAAAGAAAGCACTGATTCAATAACAAAATGGTGATAAAGTGCGAGACTGAGCCCCCCGCCCGCCCACCTTCAGATAAGCTAAAACGAAAAATGGAAGTTTTCACGAAACGGAACGTTTTTCTTTCATTAACTTGATTCTATGTTTTTAGGAGGGAAGATTTCGGCCAGCATATGTGACCGGTGGCCACCCACCATTGTGAGGAAATTGGAGAGCTACCAGTCATAGAAATCCTGCAACGACGACTTGGGGTTCGTCGTGTTCACCACACGTCACCTTGTAACTGGTTGGATGATCGCCCACCTCTGCTGAGGCATGTGACAATGAGGCCAGCAGTCTGTAGGTAGACCTTGGCCCTCAAGGGCTGTTGCGACATGGGTTATTGTTTATATAAAAACAAAGAATTTGTACATGAGAGGAAAGTTGAGACTGTAGTCAAATGTATAATACCATTGTACAGTGTCTCTCAAAAGTTTTAGGACAACGACATTTTAAAGTAGGCAACCCAATTTACACAAGCCGTTGGTGGGTTGCGTGCTTAGTTAGGCTCAATTTCAGGGTTGCCACATGCACAATAGATATTTATAAAATACGCGAAAGAAATATCAACAAGTATTATTGTATAAAATTATTAAAAATATCACTATTATATCGCAAATGACAAAATTCTTTCTGAAAGAAAAAAATAGGTTTTCTAGTATTTCATCGCTGATGAGTCTACAGTAAGGAAAGGAGGTGAGAGGAAACGAAAGGTTACAAAGGAGAGGAGAAAGAGAAAGCGAAAGGAGAAGAGGAAAAGTAGAGGAGAGAAGAAAGAAAGGATAGACGAGGAGAGGAGATGTAGTTAGGAGAATGGAAAAAGACTCGAGGAGAGATGAGGAAAAAAGAACAAAGAAGGGAAAAGAGGAGGAAAACGAGACGAGAGGAGGAGACGAGAAGAGGGAAGTGGAGAGTAGGGTAAAGGAGAGACAAGGAGAAGAACGAAAAAAGATAGAATAGTGCAGTGGAGTCGGAAATCTAAGACGGGAAGTAGATAAGAGGAGTGGAGAAGAGTGGGATGGAGATAAGATGCGAGAAAAGTAGGGAAGGCGATATGAGATAAAAGCATAACAGAAAGAGGGGAGAGAAGAAGGAGAAGGAACTGGAGAGAAGAGGTAGTTGCAGAAAATATCCTCTGAGCGTCAAGAATGGATGCATTGGTCAAATTATCGACATGAAACATTCAATAACATTTTGAAATGTATTGGAGAATATATTAGATCGGTGCGAAATGCCTTTTGGCTGAGTTCAGAGCAAGTTAAAATCTTCCATGTAAGATCTTTGATTTTACCTACGATTACACCACTAAAAAAATGAACATAATTTTTAATAATTATTCAATTTTTCTCCACTTCTCGGTTCGTTGAAATAGAGATTTTATAATTCAATATTTCCCCTCCCCCAATCGTTAATTCCAAACGGAATTACTCCGTTTCACACGGCGTGGACAATGAACACAATGGGATATGTCTAAAACTTACGAAAATTTTCTGCCACCGGAAGGGTTTGAACCTATGACCGTCAGATTGACAATCCTAAACTACCCTACAAGCTTTCGCTCCTTAAACCAGGTAGAAGAACCGCTACACCACGCCTTTACCTTCGAATGAAACAACAATTTTTTCTAAGTATTCTGTCCCTTTAATATTGTAAATGTCGTTTGGTATACGTGTAGTTGAACTTTTACTTTAATTTTGATTTGCTTTCTTGTAGTATAACCGATATCTTCGAGAAATAATTTTCGAAGTGATTAAAAACGAGAATATTGGTATTTGTGAAAATGCGAGTTATTTCTTCTAACTTATTATTGTGATTAGACATTACTAATGGAAAATATCTAGAGGCTTGAACATTACAGGACGATGTTTTTTTCCTGTGATACTGTAACAGACAAAATGCTTGTTTACTGATGCAAATCTTGTGTCCAGAACAGTCTTATGAAATGTATTTGCTGTTGCGTAAGGTAACACGAAATAATTACACCGTGTGCGAACTACCAAATCTGCGCAACGTTATACGTAAATAGGCGGAAAATTTTATTCATAAAATCATGTCACATTTGACAGTATGTGTTAAGAGAACTCGTGGGACACTGTGTTAAGGTACTGGACTAAATCCTTCTAATTTTTCTTCCTCGAAGAACAGGAGAGCTTAATTTGCATTTAGACATTATTTCCTCAACCAGTAAGAGCAGTCAAACAAAAATGACATAATTTGCATTTAGACATTATTTCAGCAACCAGTAAGAGCAGTCAAACAAAAATTATATAATTTGCATTTAGACATTATTTCCGCAACAAGTAAGAGCAGTCAAACAAAAAATATATAATTTGCATTTAGACATTATTTCCGCAACCAGTAAGAGCAGTCAAACAAAAATGACATAATTTGCATTTAGACATTATTTCAGCAATCAGTAAGACAGCAGACAATAAAGAATGACTTAATTTTGCATTTAAACATTATATATATATACACACACACACACACCATCACACACACACACACATATATATAGACAGAGAGAGAGAGAGACAGAGACAGACATATATTACAAAATAGTTCAAATAGTGCGAGCGCCATTAAAAAGTCATGATAATTCTATGTTTAGAAAATAATATATTTATAAATTAAATGTTGCGTACTTAGAATTATTCATAAAATAAAGATCATGTCTAATTGTAAGTTAACAAAAAAGCAATAATAAAGAGACATTTTCACATCACGATTGCAGTTCGAAAAAGTCGGGACAGCGATTGAAAGTAACGCACTGTCCTGACTAAATCGGTGAATCGGACGTCTGGTAGCCTTGCATCAATGATTATAAAACTAAAAAGACCCAATATTGCAGCTTGAAGACTTTTGCACAAGAAACAGATTCATTTATGCAAGAGCAAAATTGAAATTTTTACACATTTCAAAAATCGACGATCTTATTTTCGTATTTATTTATTATTAGGTTCACATTTAAATATTTCAGAGTTCGAGGGGGGAGCATGGCCCACATGGCCCCTCCCCTGGGTACTGACCTAACGTAGACAGTGGAAGAGAAATTTTTGAGAACCTTTCTATTAAATTTAGTATTTACATTCACCTTATGCTCAGATAGGTTAAACCGTTTATTGACAATCGTGAACTTTTCGTTTAATAGATAATATTTGGTTTTAAACGATGGGAGAACATTGGTCGAATTTCCTTTCTTGCTCTTTTGAGAGAATATATACTTCTACAATAGCAATCGCGTTCGGAAACCATGAAACAAATGACTTGGTTTTCAAAGGCAGACAAGCTTGGTAGTCTAGCTTGCTCGCGATCAAAGTGACTCACTTACGCTATTCAAGGCCGCTTCTTATCGCAACACTGTGCTTCGATGCACAGTGTCTCCACCCAGCACGTTACAAGTGACCAGAGTCGAATTTTAAAGAGAATCTGAAGAATGGCAGATTTCATCAGAAGCGGCTAGGTAGGCATCAGCTCAACATGCAATAGTTTAAGTGATAATTCCTGACAAACAAAAAACCGTATTGAATAATTATTGGGATAGTAATACGTGTATCCGCTTCTTTTTAACAATGTAAGCTCGAAGACAATCTGTATTCCATTTATTTATATTGGCAACTTGGTCAACCGGAGGTTATTTTATCGCCTTCGATAATCGAATTATTTTTTGTTTACCCAGGAACATGCCCCATAGGAGATTTCCGAGACCGGGTTATGCTACTCACTCGTAGCTCCCCAATTTTTTCACGATTGTGGGTTGCCACCGGTCCCATACACAGGCCGAGAACCTAGAGAGTGAGCATAGGCGGACTTGAATCCATGCCGTTCTGCAGTCGGAGTCCAAAGCACAGCTCCTTAGACCGCACGGTCACGGAGGAGGACTTTTCTTATTTTACCTTTGGCTAATCGCGACGATGAGGATGAACAATGAATAGAAAAATAAAGAAGGTCACGCACAAAGTAGAGGACGATCTTCAACCTCTTAGGTGACGAGTTCAAGCCCTAAATATGAGGATTTAAATTTCAAAATTATAAACAAAATGCCTACTTACACTAAACTTCTCATCAAGGCCAAAATAGTTTGTAACTGTGAAATAACCACTGAATACAAATTGACATTTTTTTTTATATGAGTAAGAATTAAATGTGTGGCATACAGAGATAGATGATACCTTTTGAGAAACAATTAACTGTATTCTGTCCCAGCATCTCTGGAGCAAAGCCGCCCATGACGGAAGAAAAGTGGAGAGAGGAGAGAGGGGATCGAGTGTACAGAGCGAAACAGTGCACGCTGCTGGGAAGGCTGGTAACTGAAGTGGGTTTCCTCCCTCCACGCAATCCCGTTCCTCTCACGTGTTCATCGCTGCTCAGATACTTGTCTTCGTTCACCTGCTCCAGAGATAAGTGGGACAGAGTGTAGTTCGCATACATGTAGCAAGTAAAGACACTTATACCAGAATGAAAATTCCACATAGTTTTAAAACGTTTCTTTAAGCAATGAATGACTGGAAACGGATCACACATAATTCCCTTGCCAAAATCTAGTGGTCGAAAATTAATTTCAAGACATTTCATATCTATTCACCATATTCCAAGTTATAAGGAACTATTTCGTAGATTGGGCCTCTCCCATGGCGCAGTGGTAGCGTCATTGCCTTGTAATCAAGGGGTCCCGGGTTCGATACCCGGTGGAGGTACAAGTGGTTCGGATCCCACTTTAAACTGTAGGTCCGGTCCCGATTAGCCTTACTGTGCATAAAGTGGACTTAAAACACCAACTATTTCGTAGATTTTCATGAAACCGTTATAAAATTACATTGTGGTCCCACGTTCGATCCTCCATACTAGATGTTCCTTAAAAAATATCCATTCCATTAAACATGAGCATGGTAACATTATTTATAATAGCAGTATATAGTGGCTACATTGTTCTGCATATGGAATTTATAAAAAAAATAAACAAATAAATGAATTGACACACGTTCAACAGGATATTTTTATATTTAAGATCGTGAATTATGATACTCTAACGATAATTGTGTACTGCTTCCAAGACATTGACAAATATTAATGAAATAACTATTTATATGTGTGGCAATTCAGGACATGCTAATTTTACCCCTTTTCCCACTCGGGTTCAATGCAAGGATACCTCCGCAAATATCGCATGAAAAGTTCTCACCATGTGCAATCCTCCATTAAATGTTTTCGCCGAGTCGTACTACCTTCGTTTTCTTTGTTACAAACAATACTTGTTTGCACGTTACATGCATAAGAGTTACATCTACATTTCTCATTGGTCAACTCCTTCTACTTGGCTTAAGGAGCGAAAGCTTGTAGGGTAGTGGCTACCATTCAGGATTGTCAATCTGACGGTCGTAGGTTCAAACCCTTCCGGTGGCAGAAAATTTTCGTAAGTTTTAGACATATCCCATTGTGTTCATTGTCCACGCCGTGTGAAACGGAGTAATTCCGTTTGGAATTAACGATTGGGGGAGGGGAAATATTGAATTACAAAATCTCTATTTCAACGAACCGAGAAGTGGAGAAAAATTGAATAATTATTAAAAATTACGTTCATTTTTTTAGTGGTGTAATCGCAGGTAAAATCAAAGATCTTACATGGAAGATTTTAACTTGCTCTGAACTCAGCCAAAAGGCATTTCGCACCGATCTAATATATTCTCCAATACATTTCAAAATGTTATTGAATGTTTCATGTCGATAATTTGACCAATGCATCCATTCTTGACGCTCAGAGGATATTTTCTGCAACTACCTCTTCTCTCCAGTTCCTTCTCCTTCTTCTCTCCCCTCTTTCTGTTATGCTTTTATCTCATATCGCCTTCCCTACTTTTCTCGCATCTTATCTCCATCCCACTCTTCTCCACTCCTACACCGACAAAAAGAACCATCTGTCATTCTTTTCCTTGAACTATATATATATATATATCTCCTTCTCAGTGCAGTAAGTACCGAACATACCTACCAATAAGCTCTGAAGTCAGATTATGCATATAGGTAATTGTTAAGGCAGTTAGCAACTCTGCTCTCACTGTCAGTGGAACTCTCGCATCGTCGCCCTGACGCACAGTGGGATAGAATCGAAAAAAGCTGGCCATTGGGGAAAAATCGAAAGTCCCAGTTTAACGTTGCCTTGTGTACCGACCGTCAGTTGGAACCCCAAAACACAAGGAAAACCGGTTTTCAAGTGTTTGATGCCACTCAGCAGTGAGTCAGGTCATTTCAAAGTTCAACGTGCAAGCGGACGCGTCTAACAAAAATACAGCGTGTATATAAAGTGCCGGAGAAATAGTGCGCTATTATCGGCATAATATTAGTATAAATTGTTTCGGATTCTTTTCTGCAAGGTATGTGTAATACGATAATTAAATCCAAGTTTATTCATAATTAACTGTAAATTAGTTATTAATAATTAAAGACACTCATGTTTTTTTCATTTTATTGAGAACATTTTTATAAACATTGAGCAAAAAGTTAACCACTCGACTTCACTCGATCGATGATTCTCACTGGAAAATGTTTGTTGAGCCCTTAACTTTCGATATTTCAAAGAATTGGCTGCTACAACCTGCTACCCTAGTATTAAGACTAATTGTTTAAACAATGTGCAGTCATAAACAAAATATAAAGAGAACGTACGTGGGTGGAAAATCGGTTAGATATTAATGAATGTTGTTGAAAATGGATACTCGGGGGTTTTTGAGGTCGCTGATTACGAATCTGACAATATTTTTCACAAAAACAAAATGGCGGATCCAATATGGCGGCCAAAAATTCACAAATGTTGATAAATATTAACGAAAATTGTTACCCGGGGGTTTTCGGGACCGCTGATTACGAATCTGACAATATTTTTCCCAAAAACAAAATGGCGGATCCAATATGGCGGTCGAAAATTCACAAATGTTGATAAATATTAATGAAAATCGTTACCCGGGGTTTTCGGGACTGCTGATTACGGATCTGATAATATTTTTTTCCAAAAACAAAATGGCGGATCCAATATGGCGGCCAAAAATTCACGTCAAATGATAATTAATGATACCGATACCGACACCGAAAGTGAAGTAGAGTCATCAGATGTTGGAGATGGCAGCAATTACGAAATTGAAAGCGATTAAATGTATTAATAATTTCTTTACTTTAAATCATTTAGTAATAAAAAATAAAAAACATTCCTTTGTCATTTTAAAATTATATATATATGTAATAAAACCTTTCGCTTAAATAAATTTTCACGGTAGAAACTGTATACTGCAATAAAAATTGTTTATAAAATATTATTTTTAAATTTATACACTTTTAAAACCCACGAGTAACGATTTTCGTTAATATTTATCAATATTTTGAATTTTCGACCGCCATATTGGATCCGCCATTTTGTTTTTGGAAAAAAATATTGTCAGATCCGTAATCAGCAGTCCCGAAAACCCCCGGGTAACGATTTTCATTAATATTTATCAATATTTATGAATTTTCGACCGCCATATTGGATCCGCCATTTTGTTTTTGGGGAAAATATTGTCAGATTCGTAATCAGCGGTCCCGAAAACCCCCGGGTAACGATTTTCGTTAATATTTATCAACATTTGTGAATTTTTGCCCGCCATATTGGATCCGCCATTTTGTTTTTGGTAAAAATATTGTCAGATTCGTAATCAGCGACCCCAAAAACCCCCGAGTAACGATTCTTGTCCCGATTTTTCAATTCTGTCTCGAGTTATTTGATGATGACCACCTTTTTCGAGTTTTATCCCACTGTGTGACGGCAGGCTTCTGCGCAGCTGAAAGCCAGAGCTCAAGCTAAACCGAAAGGATAGTACAGTGGCGGCGATCAAGGGGGACGTGGGAAGCGGTTGCCCTACCTTTTGCCACTTTTGCCCCAGCACTATGCTAAACCTCATATTAACTAACTAACTAACTAACTCTCTAGCCTTCTTAAACCCGAAGGTTCATGGCTGCAGCAACACAGGCCTTCCATCTGTCCCTATCTTGAGCACGATCTATGTACTCTTTTCCATCCCTACCGATTTCCTTTAGGTCCATCCCAACGTTGTCCCTCCATCTTCGTCTTGGCCTTCCTACAGGTTTCTTACCATCAGGTTTCCCAACAAGAATCCTGTGAACTCTTCTTTCCTCTCCCATTCGTGCCACATGGCCTGCCCACCTAAGTCTTCTTGATTTAATCATTTTAATAATATCTGGACATGAATACAAATTATGTAGTTCTAAATTATGTAACCTTCTCCACTCACCTGTCTCCTCATCCCCTTTAAAAGGTAAAAAAAAAAGGTAAAGTGCTCCCCTGTGCATAGCACCACGCCATGAAGGCGTATAGGGGGTGTGGAGTAACGCCCCACACTTTCTTGATCCGGTCGTGGTAAATAAAATAAAATTTCGATGTTATAGTGGTGAAAAATCGGATCAAAAGCAGTATGTAAAAATTAGATTTTGGTTTAAAAATTGTGACAATAATACCAAATTTTAATTTAAAAAACTGCACTTATTACACAAACTAAACATATCCCTTCTAAAGTGAAGTAAAGTGTTCCCCTGTGCTTAGCACCACGCCATGAAGGCGTATAGGGGGTGTGGGGGTAACGCCCCACTCTTTCTTGATCCGGTCGTGAGTGGGGGTGATGTGATCAGCACCACGCCCCTGACCGCCTTTACCCCCCAGGGTTTCCCCCAGGTACCCATGTTATTCGACGCTGGGTGGGCGCCGGGGCCGCTTCCATCGTTTAGGTCCAAATATTTTCCTAAGGATTTTATTTTCAAATACTCTCAATTTATGTTCCTCTTTCAATGTAAGGGACCAAGTTTCACACCTATATAATACTACAGGCAAAATTACTGTTTTGTATATTTTAACTTTTAGTTTGTTAGATATTAAACAAGAAGACAAAAGTTAATGAAGAAAGAAGTAACATGTATTTCCTGAATTAAGCCTACTTTTTATTTCCTCTTTAATATCATTTTCACTTGTTAATATTACTCCTAAGTATTTGAATTTGTAAACTGGTTCAAACGAGTTGTTATCAATAATATAACTCATATACGAAGTGGAAAATTCTGCCCTTGCCCGTCCCAATCGCCGCCACTGCTCTTGTATTTGTATTAAACCAAATACGAGGAAGAAGAAATACATACATAAAGAGAAATCTGCAAAGAGAAACAGACGAAATTAAATTAGATTTAAAATAATAAGAAAAAGCTATTCATAAATGAAGGAAAGCTAAAGAAAAAGTAACATATATATAAAAGGGACAATATTGGGCAAAGCATTACGAAAAGACTAAGTGATGAAATCACTAAAAAAAGCAAGAAATGAGTGTGGAAATGAACAGCAAAGCAAGAGATAAAGATGGAAGAGAGTAAAATTTGAAACAAACCCTTTTTGTCCCGAGGAATTTACTTAATGCTTGCTTCCTTTGCCTAAGAGGCTGCATTCTATATAGATTTATCGATTTGCCTCTGTCATTTTATGCGAAATAGCTCATTGCTATTTTTCTGCCCGTCGGGGAACGTTTGTCATATCTACAACGCCGCATTCCACTTACCTCTATATCGAATAACAAAAGGTATTCGCCAGTAATTTTCTCAGCTGCCCAACCTTATCCCTATTGGCTGGCTTCCAAAGAGAAATGGAAAGCCGAAGAAAATAAGAAAGAAAAAACAAAACCAATTTCCCTGCCAAGGAGAGGAGAATGGATGGATAACAAAGAAACAGCTACCCGAAGAACAAAAAGAAAACAAAAAAAGAAACTCCATTATGGAGATGTGACCTGATTTTTCAGATACTTTTCTTCAGGTCATTAGTGGAAATCCGATATCATTCTCCTTATTTAGAAGAAATCGTTTGGGACATTTTCCTCATCGTATGGCAGGGAATCCTGAATGACTCGAGGTAAGAGAGTTCCCTAGTTTTTGCGTGTTCATACGTAGAAGAATGGACACCACGGGTCCCGGGTTCGAATCCCGGCCTGGACATTAGTGTGAGTGTTCCATTATATCATGACTCGTCCTCATCTTAGGAATTAGCCAAAAGATTTATTTATTTATTGATAGAGCTCAACAGGCCGAGCTCAATTATAGTGCTCTAATTACATAATATTACTACAATACATTCAGTGTTCCAGTAATAGTATTTTGAAAATTGTATAAACTCATTGTAAAAATATCAATTGTGTTATTTACACATGAAATTGTGTTGAAAGAGTTGCACGCTCTCCACACCGGAGAGGTAGAAAGAATTGAAGTTTTCGCTCTCTGGCAATGGAAAATTTTGTGCTTGGGACGAGTTTTGGAAATGGGAACATTAAATGATACGGCTGATAATAAGCTGGAATCGTCTATTATACCGTTAATTACTTTATGCAGAAAGAGCAGGTCATTTACTTGTCGTCGGAGTGCTAGTTTGCTGAAGTGGGTTGGTCTCTGAGACTAGATTATCGTATGAATCGAATGTTGGATATTCTCCACAGGCTTTGAATTTGAGATATCTAAGAAACTTTGACTGAATACGTTCTAGATTATGAATTAAGTCTATTTGAGTGGGATTCCAGATTACTGACGCATATTCTAGTTTTGACCGTACGAGGGAATAGTAAAGTATTTTCGCTGGTTCTATTTTCGTGAAGTCGTGGCTTGACAGGATTATAAAACCTAAGTTTCTGAAAGCGTCGTTAGTAACAGTTTCAATATGCTTATTAAATTTGAGATTGGTGTCGAAGGTCACTCCGAGGTCTTTCATTTCATTTTTGCGCGTGATTTGTACATTTTTTATACGGCATGGAAACTCACAAGGTGCTTTGCATTTTGTGTAAGTGATCACGCTGCATTTTGTTGGGTTAAGATCAAACTTGTTACTTTCACACCAAGAGATCACTCTGTCTACATCTTCCTGTAGTTTCAAACAGTCTTCAAAGGTAGTTATTTCGTGGAAAAGCTTAAGATGGCGGAAATACGAAGTAAAATAAGCCTAATGAATCAATCAAAACGTGGAGCTTCTTTTCCATTCTGGACCGTGTCCGAATAGGCAGCTAGGACATTGTTCGACCTCCAGAATCCGCCTACGACGGTGTCCGAATCCGTGGCATATGTGGAGTTAGAGTGGAGAGGTGGAAGGCGTCACAGCGCACGCTTCAACTCGCTGTAGCCCTACGCTTGGCAGCCTTGTCGCAACTTTCACTTTGCAGAGGCGATGTTTCTTGATGTTTCCTTCAGTGCAACTTGGACATTATGAGACTGTATTACAGAAATTGTAAAATAAGAAATCGCATGCAATATTAGAAGTAGTAAATACATTTAAAACATCACAATGTATCGTTGGTGTCTAAGCACCGGGTCGCAATATAAAAACAGAAAGCACCTGGCGGGGAAAATGACAACTGTACTACTTGGGAGCTTCGATTGGAACGACTTCGGCCGTGTCCGAATTCGCAAGCGAACTGTACTCCTTCCCGTCACTTTTCTGTGCCGAATCGTACGAATCAAGATGATGTCTTACGAGCGGCTACCGCCAGCTATAGCAGCTTCAAGATCTAGAGGTTAGTTTTGATGGCTTTAGCATATTTAGCAGCTGCCTTGCAGCATACTGTGCCAGTTTCCGGCCAGGTGCCAGTTCGAACATCACCCGCCACGCCCTGTGTTGCAGGCACAATAAGAGGACACAAGGCAGACGCCCACCAAACATCAAAACTCTTTCCATCTATTTTGCTACCCAAATTGAAAATGTGACGTGTGATTTCTTCATTTACAATGTTTCTACGAGAGTGATTCAAACGAAAACATTAAATTAAAACTTAAAAATTGTAGGGCAGACTGTATACAGCTCAAATTTACAAATACATTTTTGTTATTTTAAAGATGGCGCCTCCTATACGCGGTTGCACCAGTGAAGGGGAGTGGTTTCTTGCCCTCTGGAAGCCTAAAACTTACAGAAATTTCTCTGCAAGTGAAAATTCAATATCTCTGTGCAAGTTTACTAACGGTTTGCAGGCAGATGGGTGGAAAGGCCTTCCCATTGGCTCATAAGTGACTGCACGTGGAACCAAAAGACTTATATTTTTCTTATGGTATACAGGCACTAACTCAAAGTTGAAAATACATATGTATATGTAGATGAGCAATTGGTCTGTGCTAAAGTTCAGCAAACTTGTTCAACCCTACATACAGAAATCTACAAGATAAGAATCAAAAACGACTTAAGGTTTTCATTTGAATCACCCTCGTACATACAGTGTCCAAGTGGGATTGACAAGGTGTCCCGAGTTCGATACCCGGTGGAAGCACATAGTGGTTCGGATCCCACTTTAAACTGTAGTTCCAGTCTCGATTAGCCTTACTGTGCATAAAGTGGACTTAAAACACCAAATCAATCAATCAATCAAAATCAAGTAAGTGGCATTGAGTTTTACATCATTTTTTCAGTAAACGTAACCTATCCAAAGTGACAGTTGCAATATGTCTGTCAGGTGTAGGGCTAAAGCGAGTTCAAGCGTGCACTGTCACGCCTGCAGATTCGGACACGGCCCACGACAAGACAGGAAAGCGGCTGAAGACAACGTAAAGGCGCGTTTGCAGATTCGGATACAACCTTAGCAAATGACCAGAAACTCATAGTAATAAGTAGAAGAATATATCATACGCACAATTTTCCAATTTGAAAAATAAGTAGGTGGAAAGCGTTGCAGTGCTTGCTTAGTATGTCTTCTGCTTTCATGTTGTGCGCATGCGCCACTCAAAACTGGTTGGAGTAGGCTGTCTCTGAGAGATGCAAGAGAGTAGTTGAGTTGAGTTGAGTTGGTGTTTTAAGTCCACTTTATGCACAGCAAGGCTAATTGGGACTGGACCTACAGTATAAAGTTGGATCCGAACCACTGTGTCATGTTCCTCCACCGGGTATCGAACAAGAGCATACTTGACAATGGTAACGTAATTCAGTCTTGGACTGGAAGCGGAAATCTTTCGAATACACTTCGACTGCAGCGCCAAATACGATCGGTAGATGAAACTAAGAACACATTGTTTTTTCCGCGTTTTGAACACTTGTTTGTCACCATAGAAATCGCATAGCTTGTACTTACATTTCCACACTTTAGAAGAACTACAACCAACATCTTTGACTCTTGACTTCCGCGATTATAAACAAAAGAACAACGAGTGCAGAAGTCTAGTAAAGAAGACTACAATCTCGCGTGCTGCATGTTACGGGCTCGATTGCTCGTGTACTTGGCGCTTTCGACCTTTACTAGGTGACGTCACTTCTGACAAGACGATACTCCAAGGCTGCTTTTTGGATCTCTCGGACAGAACCTGAATTTGGGCGCATGGAAGGAGGTTATGGATTCGGACACACTTGAATTGGAGTGTTCTCAAAAGTGAGGGAACACGATGGGCAATGCATTACGTCAGAATCATGTTAGTAGCTTAACATATGACCATTCGAAGTTTCTCAAAGCTTTTAAGTCTTCCTGAAAGCATTTGCTCTTATCACTAGATATACGTGAGCGTAGTGGTGAAACATTCACAAGAGGTGTCGCGTATGGAAGCAAAGTCATAGCTAATATCCCACGGACATCGGCAACCTTCAAAGGGAGCCCAGGGAAAAGCCGTCGCCTTAGAACTTGGATGAAATGCCCGCTTAGGATTCAGCTCCCGCCGCGCTTCCTGCGTTGCCAGGGAAACAAAGAAAATTAGTCACGTGATTTATAGTTACCAAGTTCACAAGGAGAAGGGCAAGGGGGGAGAAAACTCCAGAGAAGCGAGCCTCGGGCTTCCGAAAGCCAATAATGTGAATGCGAATAGACTTTTCTCCGCAGGATCTGCTTTTCTTATGGCTTCTCAGGGTGGCCAGTGACATGGTAATTTTCATTAAGTTCAGAAGTTTGGTGTGCAAGGATAAATCCTATTGATGCTATCAAGTGCCAAGTGTGGAAACAACGTATGCCACGATCAATGTCATCGTTTCAGATCTTGCTTGCGCGATTACCAGTTGCCAGAGGGAACGTTTCCCATAAATTAAACCACCACAAGCCACACAGCTGCGGTGGCCTAGTCGGTAGAGCGTCTGACTGCCACGAGATGAGACCCGGGTTCGATCTAAGGTCGGAATTTTTCCGGCCTTGTCCCTGCATAAAGCGGTTCTGGAGCTCACCCAGCCTCAAGTCAATGGATACCTGGGGACAACCCTGGGGGGATAAAGGCGGCCGAAGCTTGGTGCTGATCACATTACCTCGAAAAATTGCCCAGATCGAGAATATGTGAGGCCCTACCACATAGCGTGCTACGACGCCAGGGGTCCCGACTAGAATCA
This sequence comes from Lepisma saccharinum, assembly GCF_977018435.1. Taxonomy (NCBI): domain Eukaryota; kingdom Metazoa; phylum Arthropoda; class Insecta; order Zygentoma; family Lepismatidae; genus Lepisma; species Lepisma saccharinum. The sequence continues at coordinate 3,873,893 of NC_139229.1, forward strand.
TGGTCTGGGAGTTCTTATGACTTCCCCTTCATCAGTTTTCATCATAATAGCTCATCCTCATCGTCGCGATAGCCAAAAGTGGCAGAGAAGCGACGATAAATAGCAAAAGCAAATCAAACAAAGCACACGCAGCTAGTGCCAATACTTAAGCAACATTTACTAAAGGATTTTAATTTTTCATAAATTTCATGACTATTTTACAGCTAGTTTTTAAAGAATTTAGCTAAACGTAAAATTTCGGAACGGAAAGTTATTGGCCTAACCCCATCGTTTTCACTTCCTCATTGAGCTTTTCGAGATCAGAGATCAAGTGAGGGAACTAGTATCAAAATAAGTTCACGGTGATTTTTGATCCCTTTGCTAGGAATGTAACGTGGACAAAATAAACTGGGCTCTTTCCTACTAAACATGAGACTCTTAGAACGGGCATCATTTTACGTTTGTGAATTTGTTTTGAGTGGGTACAAGGGTTAAAATTCTGATCAAAGAATTAAAGAGGCACTGTACCCTCTTCCAAAACTTTAGCGGGTTAAATTATCCCTGTACGATCAAGGTTCTTACGCCACTGCCTGAATAATTTCAACAATATATAATAATTATAAACAATATACTTCAACATTCTGCAAGGATTCTACAAGATACGGCCAATGCACAGGAAACGAAATTGATTGTCAATCTAAGAGCGAAATAAAGAAATAATGAAGGAAAGCAAAAGTAAGAGAAATACGAAAAGTAAGGTTACAAGGGAATGAAAATACAAGAAGAAAGGAAAGGAAAAGACGAAAGGCAAGAAAATATAAATAAATGCACACAAGGGTAACACAAGAAAAGGAAGAAACTAAGAAATTATGAATAGGAAAAAAAATGAATTATAGATGAAAGAAAGAAAAGGAAAGAAAAAGAGTTGAAATGACAAGGAATTAGTAAAGGAACGGAGGGGGAGGATTAACCACGTGAAGAATTTTTGCTGTAAGTGCATTATATAGTGCAAGTAAATTGATCAAAATTTTATTAAATTGAATCACGTTAAATTTTTAATTTAAAATAGTAACCCGGAAAATGAAAATTAAATAACTAATTATTTTTCCTTTCTCTTTACTTTCCATAGTTCGATTTGTGTAGTATCTCTATTTGCATTATTTCCTTTTTACCTTTAAATTACAAGAAACAGTAACAAATTTAATAGCGTGCTCCACTAATAAGAACTTTAGTATTAAAATACATTATTACTACGTAACATAGAAAGAAATGAAACTTATACGTTTCTAGTTCAAGTTGCAAGAAATTAGGTAAAAAAACAGTTGCCTGTTCTCAGGCTAAATAAAAAAGCTTTAAGTGCTGCCATCTAGTGACATTTTGTACAGACAGCTCCATCCTCGTTAGTACAGAACGGAGACAATCCGGTGTGTTGAAGTGGCAACGGTGCTGCCATCTGGAGCGTGGTGTGTTTCTTGTGCCTGCGGGTAGCCAAGAGACGCGGGAGTCTCACTGATTCACACAGAGGCGCCACGGAAGCGGAGGAGAAAAGGAAACAGAGAAAGCATAGAGAAAAGAGAGAGAGAGATGGATTTTTCAGTCAAACCGCCCTCGTGTCAACAAGGCTGACTCCCGCGGCTAACTCATCAATCACAAACGCGAAGGAGAAGTCAATAAGAGAGAGAGAGAGAGAGAGAGAAAGACAGGCTTTTTCTGGCGAGAAATGTCTTGTCAAGCGCGAAAGGTTACGAAGACTAATTACAAAACGATAATGCAGTGCATGGGGGTGAAAATGTACGCTGCGACAAAACGTCATGTGGAAATGCACAACGCAGTATTGAATTTTTTTTATCTCGTTCCCAGAGACATTGGTATTGCATTAACCTGGATAAACTAGTGCTTACAGGGACCAGTTGGAAGTGTGTTTACGGTACAATAACCGTATCCGCCATGTACAGTTACCAGCGATGTGAAGTTCTCAATAGTATGTTCGCTTATCGCCTTAGAATTGGGCAATACATAGCTGTAATGCAATGTGGAGAAGCAAGTTTTTCAGGCTCAAAGTGTCTTTTGTCTATCTTTTTATTGCTGATGACTATACGCAAATCACCAGAGGCAAGAATTAATTTAATTTTTATTGTAGGTGCATGCACAAAAACATGAAGAGACACGATTTTGTCTAATTTTTATTGTGAGTGAATGAAGCAAATCACCAGTCACGATTGTGTGTGTGTTTATATGTAAATGTATACATACATATGTATTAAACATTCTGATGCCTACATCAGTCTGCCTCATAAGCACAGGCATGGAATGGTATTACGCTTTGTATCGGGAATCTGTGGAGTAATGTCGAGCGTAACAGTAGAGAAGATGAGAAAGCGAGTAAGAGGAGCAAAACAGTTTGCGCTAGAGGAAACTACGACTGGCTGCAGCCGCGTTTTCCCCTCCATGCACTCACGTTCCCTCACGCGTTCTCTCGAGTCCTACCTGCGCAGAGACTTGTTTTCGTTCGCTCGCTCCAGAGATTCCTGACAGAATGCTGATAATCTATGTAAGTCTTTCTTTCCCAAATTTTCAGTTCAATTACAATACCTTGCAACAAAGGCAGAAACATTATGATACTGGACGTTTTCAATAGAAGCAAAGAGAAAAAAAATACCGAACAAAGAAAGACACCAAACCTTTTCCCAGGCTTACACTAACCGCTAGACCATTTCGACATGATGAAAGTTAAGGTATTAAGTACACGATATTCAACCTCTTTTTTTAAGTCAGTCGATATTAACAAAAAATAATTGAAATCTTTTGATTAGTAAAAGGGAAAGTCCTTTGACCTTCCAATCTTGGAATTTGACCATTGACCCTTTACCTAAGCAAACGCATACACGCGACGCAATTTCGAACACATTCCTGAATCCCCTTTTATCCTTTAATCTTTATTATTTGCAGCATTACTACAAAACTTGACGGAATGGCAAATTACACTGCAGAAAATCCAGGGATAACACACAAAGGAAGCTTTTTCCAGGAATCTGATATTCTTTCAGATGAAATATTAATTCCTTTATCTGCACAATCCGATAAGCAGTATTCTATTTTTGAAAATGAAAGGAGGGGAGAGGACGCAATTCATGCTTTCTTTGTTTCGTTTGACCTCGATTCAGGTATCGACCTATCGAGCGTTTCGCATGACAAGAATTTTTTGCTTTTCTAATCAATTTCTGGTGGCACAACCGTTCCCTGTTTCCAGTCCGTTGTTGCAATTCCTTCTTCAGAGAGCGGGAATGCTTGAAGCGTTAATATTTGGAATCAGCAGTTGCTGTTTGGGTAATTTTGGCTGAAACAAAATTATACAAGGAAGTTTAGGTACGGTGTCGCCAGCGGGGGAGCATGGCTAGGCTGTAGCCCACCGTAAAAGTGTCTTCACTCTCCTTTCTGGACACCCAAAATGAGAAATTGTCAGAGTCATTCGGAGCAGAGCAGGAATCACACACAGACCGAAATATAGAAAGATAAAAATAGAATAAGAAGAAATTGAAAAAGGCAGGAAGAAAAAGCAGGGATAAAAGAAAGAGAGGACAGGAAGAGAAAGAGAAAAAAATCGATGGAGACAGAAGAAAGAAATATAAAAATAAAGAAATTGAAAAACAAAGTGATAAAAAATAGAGAAAAATAAAACAAAAAATAGAAAGATAAAAAGGAAGAAACAGACAAAGCGATAGACAAATAAAAAGAAGTGCTCCCCTGTGCATAGCACCACGCCATGAAGGCGTATAGGGGGTGTGGGGGTAACGCCCCACACCTTCGTGATCCGATCGTAAGTGGGGGTGATGTGATCACCACCACGCCCCTGACCGCCTTTACCCCCCAGGGTTTCCCCCAGGTACCCATGTTATTCGACGCTGGGTGGGCGCCGGGGTCGCTTCCAACGTTAGAAAAGTTCCCGGATTTGAACCCGGGACCTTTAGCATGGTAGTCAGACGCGTTACCGACTTTTTTTTTTTTTTTTTTTTTTTAAAGGAAAGCCCCCTAAGCGGAAGCTTCCCCCATCACATTCACTCATATCATTTCATTCACATTTCTATTTCAGGACTTTTTCAGGACAGACAATCACAAATACCCATGCCTTACCCGGGACTCGAACCCGGAACCCCTGGCGTTGTAGCGCGCTCTGATAACCACTTCGCCACGGAGGTCGACTGACTGAGCCACCGCGATAGACAAACAAAGGAAGAAATGAAGTGATAGTAAATAGAGAAAGAAAGAAAAATATAGAAATAGAGAAACAAGAGATAAAAAAATTAGAGGGTGAAAGACAGATATAGAGAAAGAGAGACAAACAAAGTGACAGAGAATTAGAGAGAACCGGGCAAAAATAGAAGGAGAGAGAAAACGTGATGGAGAATTGTAGGGAAAGAAAGACATAGAGGAAGAAAAAGGGGAAACTTAAGTGATAGAGAATTACGCGGAAAAGGAAAGATATAAAGAAATAGAGAGAGATAGAATGTTAAAAGAAAATTAGAGGAATACAGATAGAGAGTTTTATTTCTTTGACTAAAAAAGCCGCATGGGCATAGATTTGAAAATAGAATCAGAATCTGAAGAAAACTCAGTCCATCGACCGATTTACCTTTTCCCGGAATTATCGTTTCCTAGAATCGTCCATTCCTTTTCGACAAGCAAGGTCAATTTCTGCGAAGACAAGGGTCAAGGATACATATTACAAAACCAATGTTGAAATCGCAACTGTGGGCGTGTCTGAAGTCATCAACCAATCGGATTGTAAAATACAGCATTCTGGGAACATTTGCGTGGAAACGTTGATATTAAACGGCAAATTGTAACCGATCAAGGTTGTAGTGAGGAGAAGCTCCATCCTGCTGGGAATAAATACTTTTCGCCATCCTTCTTCTTCTTCTTCTTCTTCTTCTTCATGCCCCTCACCGCTTGTATGGTAGCAGTCTTGGGCAACGGTCTGAAAACATTGAGGGCTGGAAATTCGCGCACTAGTATAAACAGCACAATATTTTGTTCCACTTCACTTCACTGTCACTATAACACTGCAATGATGAGGCATGATATCAAAAGCGAAGTTCACACTGTCGAGCAAATCCATAGAGAATCCACATAATAGAGGGGGAAGGTGATGAAAGTAAAGAGGGCAAGGAGAGAGGAAATGGAACCTTTTTTCGAAGGAGTCTGTGAAAGAGTGCCTGACGTTGTGTATTCCATAGCGGGCATTGAAAAAATAAATGGGTGGGGGTTTGTTTATGTTCTCCACAGGTACAATTGGGAGAGGGAGTTTGGTGAATTCTTGCCAGATGATCGCCATCCTTGAATGTTTCTTTAAGTGTGGCGTTTCCTTAACAACTTCAACAGTGTTTGGCTAATTGTTTCTTCAACAATGCTTGAAACGTCAACTTCAACAAGTGAAAGTGTGAATTAATTCATTGGTAAGAAATATCCCACATGATATATTGTTTTCGATTTGCTTTTCATAATTGTTACAAAGAGGATTGTTCTTTTATGCACCGGTAGATTAATCAGGACTGGACATGGAATTTAAAGTGGAATCCGTTCCACTGCGTACGCTGGTATCGAACCGGGAATTCTTCATTATAAGGCAGCGACGTTACCACGGTGCCATCGGAGTGGCCTGCAAGTGCAACACATTTCTACATTTATTAGTCTAATAGCAGTAGTAGTAGTTGATTTATTTTACGTCGCTTTCCTCCTGCGTTTGGTTCATAATAATAATAATAATAATAATAGATCGTCTTTGTTAGAGAGGGCTTGTTTCGGCCTCAAGGGCCGGACCCTTTCTAGGAGATTGAAACACTGCAAAGATGTTATATAAGAATATACATTGAAAAATATGAAAAAGAAGAAGAAAAATGTTACATGTAAATTTCGTAGAGTAACTTAGAAATATCGAAATATACCGGGTGTTCCAGAAGTCTTTCCCTGATTACAAACTTTATTCAAATCCGATATATGCAATGTAGAGATGTGAAATTTGTGCCAAAATGTTGGAAAACTTACCAAGTTTATTTGTTGCAGGTTTCAGTAATGTGGCTGTAGTGTAGCAGTGTTGGTGGCAAGGAATCCGGAATTAATGCTCTTGACATCGGGTGGCATCTTTCCATACAATGTTTCTTGGACTTGACAAGATTTGGGAATGAAGATAAATTCCATTTTTTAAATACCAACTTATTGATGACAGATATTCTAGACGAAAGAATTCTGTACATTTGAAAGTTCCTCTGCACTGTTATTGGTGACCGTGTCTCTTGATACCAGAGGACATGCTGAGCTTTTTCCTGATTTGTGAACATTTCCGGTTTTCTGGGAACTGGCACTGCTACACTACAGCCACGTTACTCAAACCTGCAACTTGGTTAGTTTTCCAACATTTTGGCACCACTTTCACATCTCTACCTTGCATATAGCGGAATAGCCCGACCCTGTGGCCGAGTGGTTAGCACATCGCGCTGCGACGCCAGGGGTCCCGGGTTCGAATCCCGGTCGGGCTTGGTTGTTTGTGAATGTCCATTCATCAATTTCATCATTTCATCACTCATCCCCATCTTCGCAAATTAGCCAAGAGGCACAAAACGCGAAGTAAAATAAACTAAATCAATCAATCATATAGCGGAATAAAGTTTGTAATCAGGGAAATACTACTGGGACAGCCGGTATATCACTCATTAATAGTATCATAGGAATCTTTGCAAGTCAGAAAGTATTATCATTACATTCTAGTAACAAGAGATATTAGTGTTGAGCAAGCATTAAAGTAACACAGGTACTTGGAAATTGCTAAAGGCTTGATTAAGATTGGAATGTGAGGAGTGAATGACTTGGAGTCAGGAAATGTCAGGGAACTGAATAAAAAGAAAATACAAAGTAAATAAGAGGCCATTTTGTTATTGAAATGACCAGGAGCAGGGAGATGAATTAGTGCTCTTAAAGAGACTGGAGTTGGAGTTGAATACGGATCAGATTCATTCATCTACAACAAAGACACCTCATCTCATCACCTTACCTCATCATGCCAAGTCAGTCTTGAAGAGTGTAAAATCCATGTATTAAGTGTTGCCATTCCATTATTTGTGTACCTCTCGTATTGGGCCAATTGTGCCCTCAACAGCTAAGCGAGTAATAGTAATCTACGCCACTCAGAAATCGATCCCCATACCGCAGAGTATGCCACGACTTAATGGATTGAATATAAAAAGATATTACATGTAAACTATAGATATCTGATGTTCATCCCTTTCAGCTTTAGTACATGTGTGACTTACAGTCAACTGGAATAAAATAAAGAGGTATAGAATGTTAATCGCGACGTAAGGCTAAATGGGGATGAATAAAAGGGAGGGACACGCAACCCCACGTAGGATTATTCGAGCTGTGAGTCCAGACGTCAGAGCCTCGTTTGCTTGCAAGGATGAAGGGTTTACTCTCCGGAAGAGTGATTAGCATTGCAATGTCTGTGTATCACTCTAACAAGGGAGGTTATCTAAGTGTCAGATCCGCACTTCAATTTGTCCTCATCTTGACATTTGAAGGGGGTTTTGCCCCCTAAAACAGTTTTTTAGCCGAAACAAACAAATACGTATTTCTTCCTTTGGGCCCTTCTATACAGCTGCCAAGTTTCATGGCAATCGGAAGGGGACATAGGTGTCAGATCCCCACTTCAATTTGTCCTCATCCTGACATTTGAGGGGAGTTTTGACCCCTAAAACAGTTTTTTGGCCGATACAAAGAAAAACGTAAATCTTAATTTGGGCCCCTCTATAGATCTGGCAGGTTTCATGGAAATCGGAGGGTGACACAAGGGTCAGATCCTCACCTCAATTTATTTATTTGATTAATCCTGAATACAGAGAGAATCCATTTTATATCAAGATATCAACAGAGAGAAAAATAGAAATTAACAAATGAGAAGCACGTACACATATATAACAAGATTAATAAAATAAAAACAATAATAATAAAACAATAACTAGGCTAGGGTATAACAAATATTAATTTCTCTTCAGCTGCTTGATGCACGCATTTCTGAAAGCCTGCTTAGATAGATGGAAGCCTGGAGGATCATTTAGTGTATTGTACCTTGTTTGTAGCCTATAGAGAAATGACCTTTGTTCTAGGGATAGCCTTGAGGCTTTTGTGTAAAAGAAGAAGTTGTTGCATTTGCTGTTGGTACGTGGGATCCGGATGTGAAGATGTGACAAGAGTTCGTTAGGGAAAAGTTGTCCATTCATGATTTTGAAAAGAAATGTTAGATCTGAAACTTGACGGCGAAGGGACGGATCGTGAATTTGAAGAATGGATAGAATTTCATGTTTGGAAAAGTTTGCAAGAGCTGGACATCTATGTTTGACTATTCTGATAAAGAAATTTACCACTTTGTTTGTTCTCTTATATTGCTATCACAGGCCATTGACCAAATACAGGAACCATATTCAAGAATAGGTACGACGCACGTTGTAAAGTAGGTTTTGAGGGCAGAAACATGTGTGATATCTGTAAATTAGCCCAAGGGTTTTCATGGCTCTCGAAGTTATGTAATCTATATGGTGGCTGAAAGTGAGTTTGCTGTCCTCATCTTCACATTTGAGGGGGGGGGGCCTAAAACCGTTTTTTATCCGAAACAAGGAAACACGTATTTCTTCCTTTGGGCCCATCTATACAGCTGCCAAGTTTCATGGGAATCGGAGGGGCACATTTAGATAACTTTCCTTGTAAGTGACATAAAACAGGCGTTCATTAAACAGGGTCGGTAGCTGACCCTCGCGATAATTATTCCGAGCCGCGAGAGATTCTTCTGAAATTCTGTGACTTGCAGCCCGAGCTGGCAATCACGTGGAAAGATAGCGTTTCTTCGGGTTTCCGCTGCGATAACAGAAAATGCTTTCGCGACGGGGCGGGGATGGATCAAACGATCTAAAAAGGAGTGAACGCTTCTTCCCGCCCCCAAATTTCGCTAATCGCGAAGATGAGGATGACTTGTGATAAGATGAACGGACAATCACAAATATGTATGGACAACACACAACGAAGTTCCATAGAGGATTATACTGTTCATGGGTCCATACTCGTTAGTTTGCAAAAACAGTCCAGGGTGTACTACGTGGGAGTGAGGTAGACATGTGGGTGTCTTGATAAGGGACCACCCCCTTACACCCCACCAAATTGCTTCCCGTCGCCAAATTTGGAGATTGACGGTTGGGTCTTTCTGGAGTTAGACCCGGAAGGATGAAGCGACTTGCAGCCCAAGCTGGCAACAACGTGAAAAGATGGCCTTTCGTTCCGGTTTCCACTTCGATAACAGGAACGTGACAGTGGCGGCGCGATCTAACCGGGGTGCGCGCTGCTTCTCGATCCGAAACATTCTCCCTTCCAGTTGATTCGTAAAATAAACATAATGGGTAAAACAACTCAATTTCGTGCAGTTTGTAGACCAAAAAAAAAAAAAAAACAAGTTACATCAAATTCCAGGAATATCACTCCCGTAGCCTGATGTATCGATTATCCGCCACGCACGAGGTTCAAAACAATTTAATAATTTTCATAATTTGTTTATTTACTAACGTAGCTCTCTCCGAATCCAATACCAGATAATCTAATTTCAAAAGTTGGTAGCGGTGCGAGTTGATTCCATCGTGCGCCCGTGTCGTAATAGGGATTGATTTTCTTACTCTCTGTTTATTGCATTAGCGGCTCGATCGCTTCGTTTCTTCGTTCTACAGGCGAGAGGGATTCAAGTCGCTTCCTACAATGTTTCTGTATTTCTTTATTTGTATCCTTCTTTCTCCCTCTAATTCTCTATCACATTGTTTCTGTTTCTTTCTTCAGAATCTTTCCTTCTCCCTTTCTCTCTCTATCACAATGCTTCTGTCTTTTTTCTCTATATCTTTCTTTGTCCCTCTAAATCCCTCCTATTTGTTTCTCTTGTTTCCTTCTTTTATCTGTTATTCTCTGTCACTTTGTCTCTTGCTTTCTCCCTCTGATTCTCTATCACATTGTTTCTCTCCTTCTTTCTCCACAAATTGTTTCTCTTTCATTCCCCCTCTCATTTTCTATCACTATGTTTCTGTCTTTCTTTCTCTATATCTTTCTTTGTCCTTCTAAATCTCTATCACTTTGTTTATCTCTTTCCTTCTTTTTTCTATCTTTCTGTAATTCTCTGTCACTTTTTCTCTTGCTTTCTCCCTGTAATTCTCTATCACTTTGCTTCTTGATTAGAAGGGAATGTTCTCTCTATTATAACAGGAGGCATTTCTAACACCTGATGCATTTAACCCCTTTCAATACGTATCAATGGCGACAACCTTACGTTTGTAAGCAGCTCATCGCATTGAAAATACGAAACAGGGTCAAAACAAAGACGCGAAGTATCTGACAAAGAAGGAAAACAGAGGATCCAAATATTCCCGGAGAATCTGGTTTACTTCCAAGACAAAACCGAGCTATTTAGAACGCTACGAGGTGCCAAAAGAAACGAAAAGGCCGACGCACTTCAAAAACCGAAGGATTAAATTTACCAGCGGCTGGTCCAAGGGTGCACAAGGGAATAGAAGCTAACCCTCCAAACGTGCAGTAAAGTCATATGGGGGACGTGAAGAGATGCCGTTTGCGGAGGTGATGCGATCAGCACCATGCTCCAGTCACCTTTACTTACGGTGAGACACTATGGTGCAGACACCTAATCAACGAGTTAGGGCTTCACATATTCACAATCTTGGTAATTATTGGAGATGGTTAGCAGCACCGGGCTCCATTCTTCTTTAACTCCACAAGGACACGTTTATCAGAGGCTGGGTGAACCCTGGAGTCGCAGGGACGTTGCTGGAAAAATTCCCACGTGAAATCACCTCTCTTGGGATTCGAACCCAGGTCTTCCGCGTGGCAGTCAGGCGTCCGAACGGCTGAATCATCTCGATTCTCTTACCTTGCATTGTAAAATCCCTTGAATAGAATCGAACTCTTCTTTTAGCGTATTTATAAACACGAACATTTCTTTTGCAAGGAATGCTCAGATAGGTGAAATTCAAGTATTGTGTGGTACTGAAAGCAAAGAGAAGTCTGGAGCTAAAGATACAGAAACTACTTTTTCACGAGGCAACGCAATAAACAGTACGTCATCTTCAATAGTAAGTGATGTTTTCTTTGAACGTTAAGCTTTTGAAACTGGCCGGAATTACCCTGTATCCCGTTTTACTCCATTATAGCCACATGCAAGGTCTTTGAGAGTAAAAAGAGAAACGTTTAGTTAGTTTACCACCAGATGGCATTGATTTGGAAAAAGGGGCGTGGGTAAGAAATACCAGAGGTCGGAGGAAAGCGAGCCCCGTGTGGGAACTTCCCTTCCCACTGATTAGCTGAGGTTAAAGCACGTTGAGTTCTTGTGAGTGTAAAAAGGGACATACTCGGAATGGAACAAAGTCCAGGAAGTAGCGGTTTTTGTAGTGGTTTTGTGTTTTGTTTTATGTAATGTATTTAGTTGGGCTATTTTAGTTAAAGCACAGCACACTTTGTTCTATTCTGAGATAGGTATTTTGGGGAAACTAACTAACTAACTCTCTAGCCTTCTTAAACCCGAAGGTTCATGACTGCAGCAACACAGGCCTTCCATTTGTCTCTATCTTGAGCAAGATCTATATACTCTTTTCCATACCTACCGATTTCCTTTCGGTCTATCTCAACGTTGTCCCTCCATCTTCGTCTTGGCCTTCCTATAGGTCCCTTACCATCAGGTTTCCCAACAAGAATCCTGTGAACTCCTCTTTCCTAATAATAACTCCTCTAATAATATCTGGACATGAATACAAACTATGTACTTCTAAATTATGTAACCTTCTTCACTCACCTGTCTCCTCATCCCTTTTAGGTCCAAAGATTTTCCTAAGGATCTTATTTTCAAATACTCTCAATTTATGTTCCTCTTTCAATGTAAGGGACCAAGTTTCACACCCATATAAAACTACAGGCAAAATTACTGTTTTGTATATTTTAACTTTTAGTTTCTTAGATATTAAACGAGAAGACAAAAGTTTATGAAGAGAGAAGTAACATCCATTTCCTGAATTAAGCCTACTTTTTATTTCCTCTTTAATATTATTTTCATTTGTTAATATTACTCCTAAGTATTTGAATTTGGAAACTGGTTCAAACGAGTTGTTATCAATAATTAGATTTTGATTATTACCTAACACTTGGTTTCGGCCTGTAAGCTTATATTTAGTTTTCTCTTTGTTAACTTCCAAACCTATCTCTTTAGCAGTTTTGAAAAATATTTTAGCATTATTCTTAATTGTATTTATATCATCTCCTAATAAGTCTACATCATCTGCATATGCTAACAACTGAGTCATACCATTTAATTTTAGTCCTTCGTTAGTTTCTTTTACCTTCCTAACAGCATATTCTAAGGCAAAGTTAAAGAGCAATGGAGATAATGCATCTCCTTGTTTTAACCCATCATGAATTGTAAATTTGTCAGACACATTAATACCCACACGAATTTTACTTTCTGTTTCACTGGTGCATACTTTTATCATACTAACAAGCTTCTTAGGTATTCCAAACTCGACTAATATATTATACAATTTCTCTCTTTTGACCGAATCATATGCTTTTTTGAAATCAATGAATAGCTGATGGACATTTTGATTATATTCCCACTTTTTTTCAAGTGTCTGTCTGATGTGAAAAATTTGATCTGTAGTTGATCTGTTACGTTTAAATCCACATTGATAATCACCTATAATTTCATTAGCATATGGGGTTAGTCTTGTTAAAAGAATGTTAGATAATATTTTATATGTTGTTGAGAGTAGAGAAATTCCACGGTAATTATTGCAGTTCATTTTATCACCTTTTTTAAACACAGAAACAATTATGGATTCTTTCCACTGTTGAGGGATTTCTTCTTTATTCCATATTAAACAAAATAATTTATGAATTTGACATATTAACGAATTCCCACCATATTTAATTAACTCAGCTGGTATTAAATCAATGCCAGGTGCTTTGTTATTCTTTAGCCTTTTAATAGCATATTTAACTTCAGTCAAGTTAGGTTCTGTAACTAAAGGTTCTGCTGTGTGTACTTTATTTACTTCTGATTTATCTTTTAATAGGAGATATTTTGGGGAAAATGAATATTAAAATTCTATATTAAATTGAAATTACTATAATCCCTTTTGGTTAATTAAGTGTTAGAAGTCTGAGTAAGAAATACATCATAATGTAAAGATTTAATTGTATAATTTGCTTTCTGTAAATTTGTTTTTTGGTTACTTATTGAATGTCAATTGGGGTTTATATTCTTATTATTATAATTTATGTTTGTATCAAGCCCTTCAGGCATGATGTTAAATAAACCTGTTTACTATCAACCCTTTATATATAATTCCTCTAAACCTACAATTTTACGGCTTAAGCCTTCCACTGCCATATCTAAGTTATATTTCTGCTAGTTTAATGGACCAACTTTAGTTGTAAGCCTTGAGTCCTACTTTAAAGGCCAATATTTCTTGAGTAAATAATTCTAAAGGACGTGTAATATGAAGCTGGTCATACCATCTACCCTAAGCGCCAAAGATGAATTCAACAACGAACCGTGATTCAGCTCAGAACAAAACAAATACGGATCGGAATAACTACGAAAGTAACTGCAAGCACGTTAGTAAAGACAAATAGGAAAACAGAGATACGGAATGAGAGCGAAAGAGAAGCTCAAGACTGAAATAATAGCGAAATAAATAAGTATATCGCATGAAAGCAAAACCGATCTACTACATTTTTACCGCAAGAACTAAATGTAAATAGATAACGTGTAAATAATGGCGCGTAATAAAATAACAGCATACAAAACACCAGTAAAGAAATAAATATGGGTCAATAATGTTGTCATTGTTTGTCAATAGAGGGTACACAATGAACGCGATTGTAAATAACCAACATTTATACACAAACACACAGCAGTGATATATTTTATACTGTACATTACATTAAAATAATATGTAATATAAACTTTCACAGACTATAAAACGCACTGTGCAATACAGGACTTCATGTAAAAACATGACATCAAGTAATCTCAGGAATCAGATTACAGCGGATGGATTAAATGGATAGGAAACCACTGCTTTCGCAGAGCATTCTTTTTGAATTTCATACTGCTGGATACCTTTCTTCGTTTGACTGACCCGAAAAGTTTCACAAGGAATCATGATGTATGTCAGAAGCACGGTGGGAGAGAAAGAGGGGAGTGTTTATCAAACCCTGGAAGGAGTCCAACATCTTCGCTGACGGTGCCCTTATGTTGCTCTTGTCTTCGCGTCGATGTGTCAGTTCGTTCTTTCTTCTGACACATTTCTTTCCTTGTTTATTGAGGACGTTAGACAATTCTAGAAACTTCTGCATGACAATCACACACTTGTCTTCTGGATCCTAAACTTCCCCAGTGAACGCCATGCCTGGTCCAAACTCTGGATATAAGCACTAGCTCCATAATATGAGGGTGGAAACATTAACTTCTTTTTCCTATTTGCAAGTAAGATCGCAGTTTACCATCTTTCAACATAGACTATTGGTTGATTTGAGAGCTAAGTAGGTGCCTGGATATCTCTAGGATACGAGTTCCCAATCTCCTTCAGTCCACGCGGCCCTTCACGTGTCACATTTTCTGTGAGGCAAGCTCTGACCAAATATTGCCAAAGTATGCTTTCTTCTACAGGGTGTCAAAAGTCCCTGACCACCCCTTATAAAATGAAAGGGAGTTTAGATTGCAGCAATGGTAGTAAATATGTTAGGCCTAGGGAGAAACCTTTTGGTGCATGTCATGACAACGTCCGCCATATTGGTGACCGCCATCTTAGATCCAACTTCATTTCTTTAAATGGGAAGGGGGCATGTGGGGTATGGTTTTGGGCTAGAATTTCACCATGAATTCAGTGGCGGAGTCATATTTATGTCGTCATTTATCCTAATCTTCGTGATTGCCTCCCCGATGGTGTACTGGTTACATTGTCGCCTTGCAATCAAGGGGTCACCGGTTCGATATTCGTTGGTGGCACATAGCACAGTGGTTCGGATACCACGGTAAACTGTATGTCCAGTTCTGATTAGCCTTTCTGTGCATGAAGTGGACTTAAAACAACAAATCAATCAATCATCTTCGTAATTAGCCACAAGTGTTATAAAAACGACGTAAAATAAACCAAATTAAATCAAAATCTTGAATAATTACTTGAATATTTTATACATTTTCCTGAATCAAAAATGCGGAGTTTCATCTATGCATTTTCACTATTTCGCAGTACAAAAAAATGTCTTGGGCTTCTGTCATAGCGAACCAACACTGGCGATAGCCCAGGACGTCGTGACACCCAGTTTGAAAAACAATCTCTGCTCTCGAATTGACGTCATTGTCAAATCCTGTCTTTGCAAGTCTGCTGTGCTGGTAGGCATACAAAGCGATATTGAACATTCATTCACCAGAAAATTCTAAACTCTGTCTCGGGAATCTGTGGAGCAAGGCCGTGCCCTCTCTAGTCACTACTTGCGCAGAGAACTTGTTTTCGTTCGCTTGCTCCAGAAATTCCAGGGACAGTGTAGTTACCTTGGAGAGGTGGTTCAGTATTGCATTTGAGGAAAACCAGTCAACACATTTCAAGATGGCTGGCTTGAAACACAAGACGTGATTAATGCACAGAAGAGATATTTCAGATGTACTGAATGTAGAACGTGCAGACTTCCCTTCCATAATTTTTGAAATGGATGATTCTTTCGGAAAAAAAATTATACAACTTTTTTCTTGGATTTGCGCCGACAGGAAGTGCATATCTAACGTGATCGATATACTGCAATTTGTCCTCCTGCACAGGGTTCATTTCCTTCAATTGCATTTCTCGTCCCAAAAATGCATATTTATATCAGAGCCAGGTGAACTTGAACAAACAAACAGGCTACATAATTCTTGCAACTGCAGGAGACGTCATTTATCTCGCCTCAAAGAACTAAGCCTTTGAGGGGAAAAGCGAAAGGGAAGGTGAGAAAGCGGAACAAATTTATGGTTGAGATAACGTTTGCGGTTGCACCTCGCAAGAAGCGAAGGAAATCATAGACGCCAACAAATCGATAAATCACTTCCAGCAATGATTTGCACTTTCTAGGTTGGACGATTGGGATGAATGGGATTCCACAGAGAAAGGGTTGGGACGAGCGACAGACACTGCATTTCCTCTCCTCTCCCGTATTCCCAGTTTTCATTTGAAGCGCGTAACGAACGACTTCTGTCTCTTTGAGCATATATCGAGGCAAAAATTCCACCACGCCGCGGCGCTGCTTGTAATGTCTTCGAAATACATTCCAATCTCTACACATTTTGTCTGTAAGAGAGTAATATGTCGAGTATATAAAATTAATTTTCTATGTTGTAAAATCGACTTCAAGCAGTACCTACTTATTTGAACAGATATTTAAGAAATAATATAAATTAATTACTTTGGCGTGTCTGTTCGTTTAAGAAATGATAAGAAACTAGATTTTAAAGGGAATTTCTTTTTTAATTTTCAACACGGATTATGGATTAAATAAGAACAGTGTTGATAATCGCCAACAAGATTACATAGTTTTGACTTTCCTTCCCCTTTTAAAAACATTTCCTTGGTCTCTATTGACAAGATATCAAAAACTTTTTACGACTGTATTTTCTAGAAACGAAACATTCAACAATTGTTCGTTTGGTACAGATTAAAGGATAGACAGAACAACCCATTCTACCTACCTTCCCTGCATGAGTGTTGGGATTACATTTGCAGCGACAATGCGATCTAGGCTTAAGCAGTAACAAAAACATTGTAAGCGGCACACCTGTTGAGTTGATAACAATATATACCATTCACATAGGGCGTTCGGAAATGAATTGGACAAGCGTTATATAATCCACATTTGTTATATTCTACCTGTAATACAAATATGTACATTACCAGTAATCTCCCCCTGACTGAATGCACCGCTCCCATTTATCGGGAAGTTTTGTGATGGCTGCATCTTGGAGTAGAGTTGCACCACTCACGGACAGTGGTCTGGAGTTCTTCATTACATTGAAATTGTCGACCACGCAATGCGTCCTTCATTTTATCGAACAGTGCAAAATCCGAGGGGGCTAAATCCGGTGAATATGCAAGATGTGGGAACACCGTAAATCCCATTGTTGCCAATGCCTCCTGTGTTTGGCGGCTCGTATGCGGCTTCGCATTGTCATGCTGAAGAATCACCCCGAGAGCCCATTTTCCTTGCCGCCTCTGCTGAATTCTCCGTCGCAGCATTCCTAGAGTTTCACAGTAGCTGTCGCTGTTTACAGTTTGGGTAGTGGGAAGCCAGTCCACCAGCAAAATTCCACCTTGATCCCAGAAAACTGTACCTATTTGCATCTTGGGAGTGAGAGTCGGTCGAGGTATTTTGGAGCGTGGACTTCCAGTGTGTTTCCATTCCATGGATTGCCTTTTCTCCTCTGGAGTTTCGAAGAGGAACCAAGATTCGTCGCCAGTCACCAGTTTTTCGAAAAAATGTTCTCTGTCTTGGTTGTAACGGCGCAACAATTCTCTGCACATGTCCATTCGCTGTTGTTTCTGCTGATTCGTCAGATCGCGAGGCACCCACTGAGCACACATTTTCCTCATTTGAAGATCCTCGTGAATGATTGCATGCAGAGTTGCTCGCCCAAAACCAGTTTCACGTTGCAGTTGTTCAATTGTTACACGTTGATCTCCCATAATCAAGTTGGAAACACTTTGGATTGCTGCTGGGGTACGTGCTGACCTTGGGCGACCACTGCTGATACCTTTGTCCACACTTTCGTTTCCCCTTTTGAAATGTTGAACCCACTGAAACACTGCACTCCGTGAAGGCGCTGACCCACCACAAACGACCACAATTCAGCGATAAATTTCGGATGCCGAAACACCCTCTTTAAACAGGAACCACGTAGTCCACCTCTGACCAAGAGAATCACCTTCCATTTCGTAGCTTGTCCACGTATTCACTCACACCCGTTCACGTTATGAGTCAGCAATTCTCTGGTAGTGGCGCTAGCAGACCATCTTGTGGTGAAATGTAGAACTATGTCCGACCGTTAAGCAAAACAAAGTTCTCTTGACAGATGTTATTTGCAACAATGCAGTGTTGCCAGTCCAATTCATTTCCGAACGACCCATATATATAAAAAGGGAATACATTAAATTTCTTGCATTTTTACTTTACCTAATGAAGTAAAGTAAAAAATGCAAGATATTGTATGTATGTGTTTTTATATGTGAATCCTCTCTTGGTCCTTTTTAGAGCCAAATTTTTCCCTTTAAAATCCGGTCTCTAGAAATGATACACAGAAATCATACTGAAGCCACAACCACACATCTGGGTGATAATGTACATATGCGCCTTTCTGAGGTATGATTATAATACAATAGAAGAGAAGAGTAAGTAAGGGAAAGGAAGATTAGAAAAGGAAAGATAAGAGGGAAGAAGGGAAAATGAATGGTAAGGATCGAAAGAGCAGAGAAAGGAAGGGAATGGAAAGAAGAAGAGAAGGGAAGGGAAGAGGACGGAACAGAAAGGTAAAGAAGAGAATAAAAAGGCAGTGAAAGGAAAGCAAGAGAAGAGACTAGAGAGGAAGGGAATGAAAGACAAAAGAAGGGAAAGAAGACAAGGAAAAGAAGGGAAGAAGACAAGGGGAAAGAAGGGAAGGGAGAAGATGGGAAGGGAAAGAAGAGGAAGGAAAGGAAGGGAAAGAAGATAAAGAAGAGGAAGGAAAAGAAGACAAGAAAGAGGAAGGGAAAGAAGACGCGAAAGGGAAAAAAGGAAAAGGAAAGGAAGATAAAGATGAAAAGGAAATTAAGAAAAGAAAGAGAATAAGATAAAAAAACACAAATGAAGAGAAGAGAAGGATGGAGGCAGAAAAAGGATTGATTGATTGATTTTGTGTTTTTAAGTCCACTTTATGCACAGTAAGGCTAATCGGGACTGGACCTACTGTTTAAAGTGGGATCCGAACCACTATATGCCTCTATCGGGTATCGAACCCGGGACCCCTGCAGAGAAAGGAAGATAATAAAGTAGAAATGTCCTCATTCAGGCATGCTTAGCCATGAGTGCAGAATGATGTTTACATCACGGTTACCTTAAAGAGATATTAATTCCTCTATCATAAGCCATGCCTAACCATTGCATAGATACGTATTTGGAAAATCATAAGCATGCGCCTGTCTAGGATTGAATATACACAAGTCGTGGTGAGACCATGGCTACCCACTTAATACATAACAAATAGGAGTTTTACTCAAGTCCGCTACCAAAAAGGGTTTCTCAAGTTGCTCATGATGTTGGAATTGCTCAGTGTCCAAAATGAGAAGCGATCAGTAACACTTCGTGAGGACTCTTCTAAAGTTGATCTGATTTGGTTTATTTTTTTTTCGCTTTTCTGCCACTATTGGCTAATCGCGAAGGTGAGGAGGAGTGATATGATGAATTGACACTGGCAAAGAGCATCCATGACCAGACCGGGATTCGAACCATGAACCCCTAACGTCGTAGCGCGCTGTTCTAACCATTCCGGCAGGGAGGTCGGCCCGTAAAGTATTTAATGAAAAACGCAGAAGTTGAAGGCATGGGTAAGAATATTGACTGATATTATGAGGACATATTTTACTTGTAAAAGCATGGTTTCAATCTAGGGTAGAGAAGAGTGTTTCTTAAGCGCTCTGGCAATGTTGCTGATAAAACTGTAACAGGTGCACTCGCGAGATGCTGAAATTTGCCAACATTTCGCACAATACCTCTTCCTTGATCATACATCTCCACGAATATATATTCCCTCTTGCCGTAGCCTGGCATGAGAAGGGGCCATCTTTGTTGACAGGTCCGTGCATCACGCATTAAGAAGAAGGATATTACATTCCCAGAATGAAGACTGTGCAAAACACATGTGACAAGTAAACTACAGACCCAGACTAAAGTTTGGAGGTGACGTCACATTGACGACAAGCCTAATATTACAAAGGGCGCGGTTCTTGCTCTGGTAGATTCCTGGTCCGGAGAAGACGGTGATAAGGATGCGGGCGTCAGCCAGATCCCGACTATGCATCTTCCCCGACGTTGGGAAGCTGCGGGGATTACGAGAGGTGATTAATGATGAGCGCTCGCGGGGAAAGATACAGCGGTGGTTTTTCCTTGCGGTCCGCAATAAGTTAGGGCGCTGAGGTAGGTGTTCATTCTTCTGAAAGGTGGCGTGATCTTTTCTCAGGGAGGCGCGCTTGTTTGGAGAAATTCGGATGTTCTCTCGTGCATCTTTTCTTTACACCGTCTTCGCGCTGAAACAACGCATGAGGAAAATTTTCGCGCTTCATCCAGGTTAAGTCCTTCTACACTCTATCTGGAATTTGTGGCGCAAGGCCGGGCATAACAGTAGAGGAGGGGAGAAAGCGAGTGGGAGGAGAAAACGTAAGCGCTGCTGCAGCCGCGTTTAGCTCTCCATGAACGATGGCGTAGTGGTAACCATAGGCGTGCGCAGACCCTCTGATTAGGGGGGGGGGGCAAAAGCCTCGATGAAAGTTCAGTCGGGAAAGAACAACCTAATTTTATCTCGCTATTTTAGTTTCATTGCATTAATGGGTATATGTATTTATATACATGTACACAGACACACACACATATCATGACGAATAAATAAATTGGCTCAGAAATGTGCCGAGCAAGAAAAGTTTTAGCCAAACTTTTGCAAACTGAAAACAATATTGATTTAATATGGCACCAAAAATGCTCTGAACTTGGCAAGACTGCAAGAATAACAGATATTGCGAGCGAAGCGAGCAAGAATATTTTACGTTATGTATTTTTGTTTGTATAAAATTTGATATCGAGGATGGCAATTGCCCATTTGTGCCCCCTGCAGGTGCTCTTGGCCATCTGGTAGAAATAATGCAAGAAAGACATGAAAACTAATTCCATCTTGAGTATCCTTTGGTCCTGCTACTACTATTAGATTCTACCAGTCTTGCTCTCTTTTACCTCAACGTTTGTCCCCTTGCCCCACTAAAATCGTTTTCCGTCCAAGGTTGGGGAGGAGGGCAATGCCCATTGTCCCCCTGTAGTTGCGCCACTGCAACCCCTTCTCCCGCAGTTGCTTTGAACTTTAATCGGCTTCAAAATACTTGATTTTCTTTAAGACTATAATAATGTTTAATATCGGCGATAAGATTCCTCTACACTAAATTTCTAGACGTCTGGACGTCTGGAAGATGGGCAACGATGGCTACACCTCCCTCTTAGAAAGTGAATGTCAACCTAACAGTATAATTTGATTTCAGTCATAGTAATTTACATTAATGCGATAATTTCCCATTCAAGTGGGGTTTTTTGAGTGGAAAAAAATCTGCGGACGTCCATGATTAGAGGGGGCACTTTTCTCCCCCCCCCCCCATGCGCACGTCTATGGTGGTAACGCTGTCGCCTTGTAATCAAGGTCGCGAATAAGGCTGGTAACTGCAGTAGTTTTTCCCCCTCCAAGCAATCCCGTTCCTTCGCACGCGTTCATTAGTCTAGTCCTCTGGAGTCACTACTTGCGTAGACACTTGCACTCTCCAGATTCCCGGGTTGGAGTACAGAATGTTCAACCCGGCTGTTCGGATCGTAGTGGTTCTATGCGCCGTTGTAGACGACAAGCACTATATCCTATCCAGGCTATCTCTGGAGTAAAGCAGCGCATAGCGGCAAAGAAGAGGAGAAGTAGTAAACGCTGCTCGAAGGCTGGAAACTGCAGCCCCCTTCCGCTTTCATGCAAGGCCGTTCCCTCTCACGTGTTCATTGGTGGAGAAGCCTCTCGTCACTACTTGCGTAGACACTTGTTTTCGTTCGCTTGCTCTAGGGATAGCAGGGACAGAGTATAGTGTCTGCCGGGTTGGATATGGGTGTCTGATTAACGAGACTCTTATTCAAGGGATGATCAAGATCATAACACCTCGCCATTTCCACGGAGGAAGATTAGCTATAAACGTGAAATATAGCCTATATTCTCCTTTGAAAAGTATTAAATGCGAGGTTCACCTTGGGGCGGGAGTAGTGTAATTGGATTGTTTCAAAGTAACACTTTGTAGGTATGCTTTTTTTTATCAATTGAATATCACTTTTTGACATATTTTGACAATTTTTTTGTCAACATTTTAGCGTTTAGCGATGTTTTTAGTACAATTTTTAATGTATTATTTTTTTTCCTACTCACACTTGGTAGGTATTTCACGATCTTATGTGATATAACTTAACCTATCCTTTTTTGTTACTTGTTGTTTCAAAATAGTACTTTGTAGGTATTCTTTTTCTTTATCAATTGAATATTAGTTTTTGACATATTTTGACAATTTTTTTGTTGATGTTTTAGCGTTTAGCGATGTACATGATGAATCCACAAACAGATTTTTCCTAAGTCTTACCGTTTCCAAGATAACACCACTTCCGGTTGCCATTTTGGATTTCCGAGCATAGGTTCTATTCATATTTTACTTACATATAGGTGTACGTGATGAATTCGCAAACAGATTTTTCCTAAGCCTTACTGTTTCCAAGATAACACCACTTCCGGTTGCCATTTTGGATTTCCGAGCATAGGTTCTATTCATATTTTACTTACATATAGGTGTACATGATGAAACACCAAACAGATTTTTTCTAAGTTTTACTGTTTCCAAGTTAACCCCACTTCCGGTCGCCATTTTGGATTTCCGAGCATAGGTTCTATTCATATTTTTTCTCACATATAGGTGTATATGATGAATCACCAAACAGATTTTTCCTAAGTCTTACTGTTTCCAAGATAACCCCACTTCCGGTCGCTATTTTGGATTTCCGAGCATAGGTTCTATTCATATTTTTTCTGATGTATAGGTGTACATGATGAATCCCCAAACAGATTTTTCCTAAGTCTTACTGTTTTCAAGATAACACCACTTCCGGTCGCTATTTTGGATTTCCGAGCATAGGTTTTATTCATATTTTACTTATGTATAGGTGTACGTGATGAATCCGCAAACAGATTTTTTCTAAGTCTCACTGTTTCCAAGATAACCCCACTTCCGGTTGCCATTTTGGATTTCCGAACATAGGTTCTATTTATATTTTTTCTCATGTATAGGCGTACGTGATGAATCCGCAAACAGATTTTTTCTAAGTTTTACTGTTGGTGTAGTACAGGTGCCCCGGTTCAACGCCCGAAAATGAGGCTCGGTGAGGCTCGCCTTAATGGATTTCTCTCGTAAGGCATGAGCCTCATTTTCTCGCAGTGTTGCTAGCTTCTTACTTGAAAAAATCACCAAGGTTTTTTTTCTGGTCTAACCTAACCTAAAGCAAGGAGCTGGCAACACTGCTTGAGGCTTGCTTTAATGGTTTGCTCTTGTAAGGCATAAGCCTTATTTTCTTGCAGTGTGGCCAACACCTTACTTGAAAAAATCACCAAGGTTTTTTTTTGGTCTAATCTAACCTAAAGCAAGGAGCTGGCACTTGTGTGCTTGCAGTGTTGCCAATATTTTACTCGAAAAAATCACCAAGGTTTTTTTTTTTTTTTGGTCTAATCTAACCTAAAGCAAGGAGCTGGCAATACTGCTTGAGGCTTGCCTTACAGTACATAAAGCAGTGTTACCAACCTACTGGTATTTTTGCTGTAGCTTTTTACAAAAAAAAGAGAGAGAGAGAGAGGGGGAAAAGTTAAACAACCGACAATGTTGCTAATATTTACCTACAGCTTTTTTTTTACTTGGCAAGGGCTTAGCCAATTTATATACTGGCGTAACATACATACACTGGGCAAAGAGAGCCGGCAACAAACACACACAGCCGTAAAAGAGAGAGATGGATGGATGGATGGATGGCAACACAGTATGTGTGTGTGTGTGTGTATAATATGTAGCATTATTAACTAGAGTGTGTTGGCAACCCACCTGCAACTAAAAAAAGATAGAGATGCCAACATTGCTGTAAGATAAAGAGAGAGACCTATAGCTGGCAACAGTGGTGAGCGAATGCGCCTTATTTTAAATTTTTTCCAAGTCCCGGGGGCTAATGTTTATATATATTGTGACCTTTGTAAACCTCTCTCGCGGGAACGATGTGCCACACACGCGCGCGCGCTTTTTATTATTTCCGTATTGTGACGCAAACAAACAAATAATAATTGTTTTTTTTTTTTTAGATGGGGGTGTTTTTTGATATATTTTTTCGATAACTCTTACCATTTTCGAGATATTTGCAATTTTAAGATTTTTTTTAATGCTGGACTTAGAAAATTTTCGGTATATTTTTTTTGTTCCATGACGACCTATGTTTATTTTGGTATGGGAGGACAGAGGACACCGAGACTCGACCGACACACTAAACCCAACCTCTCTATGCGTACTCTACGTCACCAAAAAAGGTTAAAGGTTCCAAATAACAATAGTTAGAGTTTCGCCAATCTAGTAAAGTGGATTGGTTGAAATCTCCAAGGCGTATTTTGCATTTTTTTTTCAAATATGAACACGTTAAAACTGAACTGTCTTGGATTTTTGAGTTTTGTATTCGCCCTGAGAAAATTCTATATAAAATAACGTACCTGAAAATTATATTCACAGTAGATTGATTTTTTTAGTTTTGTAATCACCTCAAGAAATTCTATATAAAATAACATACCTGAAAATTGTATCGCTATATACTAGACTTTTTGATTTCTGTGATTTTGGAGAAAGCAATGGCATCCACCACCAGTTTCAATCGTAAAAATGATAAAACTGAATGTGTTACTTGTGGGAAGCTAATCTCAAGGAACAATTTATCGGTACACAGGACAAGATGTAGCGAAACAGGTTCGAGAATTAATCGTTCGTTACCTTCTAAGTCTTGTGCTCGATGCGGAAAGATGATCAGCATTGCACATTTAAGTAAACACCTCAAAATTTGCAAACCATCGACCGGACAAGCATCGAAAAGGAAAATCGATAATTCAAAAACGGAAGCTTCCACTTCCAAGCAAATTAAATTATCTAATGAACGCAAACCAATTAGATCTGCATTCAACGACCAACTCCAGGATTTTTCAATTAAGTCAGAACCAGGCCGTGACATTCTAAGTTTCTTGGATGAAACAAAAACATCTGTACTAAATATTTTGAAAGATAAACTTGAAAACAACTCTATAAAAGTATATGTTGTTTTGTTTTCTGAATACGAGAAAGTTGATGGCACAACGAGTATTTTTTATCATCGTACAAAAAACCAGACTCTTTATTTTGCTGACGTCGAAAATTTGGACAACTTCTATTATAAAGTTTCCAACGAGCTGGTTAAGAAACATGACGATTTCGAGGCTAAAGGGTCGGGGTGGTCTCTATGTGGAAGTCCTCACACGTTAACTGTTTACGTGAACCAATTCTCACCTCTTCGTGCATCCAGCTACGTTCCTCTTCCACCGAACATTCAACACAAGAGGGCTGTGTTAAATATACAGAACAGCGATAACAAGTGTTTTCTCTGGTGTATATTGGCAGAACTTCATCCGATTTATTGGTCAAATAATCCAGAACAGGTTTATCATTACAAGCAATACGAGTCCGAGTTTGAAAGTGTAATGTCTGGCATTGAATACCCGGTGACATTGTCGGATATAACAAAGTTCGAAAATCGTGCAGGAAAACGCATCGCTATTAATGTATATTCCTTCACGTCAGATAAATATCTTGTGCATCCTGTCAGGATAAGCGATATCGACGATGACGATGCTTGTGTAATAAATCTCCTTCTTATTTCCAACGAGGATGTCTATCATTACACGCTAATTCGTTCTCTATCACGTTTGGTCAGAAGTCAAACTACCAAGTATGCAAACAACATCGAAGTTTGCCCGAGATGCCTAACCACGTTCGACGATCGTGACCGACGTGATCATCAAAATCTTCATAGTCGTCAAATTGCTATCGAGAAACTTGCCGAACATAAAATTTATTGCGGTGACAACAGACCAGCTAGAATGTTGATGCCCGAAACGAACGAAGTCGAAGAATTCAAAATGCACAACGCATTGTTAGAACATCCCGCAATCATCGTCGCAGATTTCGAGGCGTTCCTGAAACCACTCTCCTACTGCGAACCGGATCCCGAACTTTCATCCACAACGCCGTACCAGCTTCATAAACCTAATAGTTTCGGCTATGTTGTTGTGCGACGTGATAAAATAAATGAAGCATATATATATCGCGGACCAAATGTAATCGAACACTTCCTGGAAAAAATGGTGGAGGAGGTTGAGGTAATTGGTAGCGTACTGCTTACATCAAAACCGATGGCACCTTTAACTGAAAATGAACTTCAAAATTACAATTCCACTGAGGTGTGTCCGGTATGTGATCAAAGTTTCACTGATGAGAACAAAAAAATATTCCACCACGATCATTTCAGCGGAAACTACATAGGTGGAATTTGCAACACGTGCAATCTTAAAATCCAGAAACCTAAATTCATACCCATATTCTTTCACAACGGAAGCGGATATGATTTTCACCACCTGGCGAGACATCTGGGCTACGATCCGAAACGTATAGGTGTCTTGGCCGAGAATGAAGAACGCTACATTAGTCTCAGCAAGCAAGTGTCGATTCCGGGAACGAAAAATACAATCGAGATGCGCTTCCTGGATTCGTACAGATTTCTGTCTGCAAGTCTGGATGCTTTAGCGAACAAACTCACCGACGATCAATTTAAAATAACTAGAGCTAGTTTTCCCAACGTAGACATAGAACTCGTTAGACGTAAAGGGGTTTATCCTTACGAATACGTTAGTGATGGTTCTAAATTTAACGACGACGCTCTCCCACCTCCAAGAGAATTTTACAGCAGACTCAGAGAGAAAGGAATCACGGACGAAGAATACCAACACGCGCAACTCATGTGGGAGAAATTAGAATGTAGGACACTCGGAGACTACCACGACGCCTACTTAAAATTAGACGTGACGATACTCGCGGATGTTTTTCAAGCGTTCAGGAAAACGGCAACGAATATTTATAAATTAGATCCAGCGTATTTCTACAGTCTACCGGGATTAGCGTGGTCGGCAATGTTATTCCAGACAAAGGTCAAGCTGGAACTGATATCGGATGTTGACATGTTGCTATTTATCGAAAGAGGGATACGAGGTGGAATGGTGCAATGCGTACAGAGACATGCAAAAGCTAATAACGTACACATGAAAGAAGATTACGATTCAAATCGAGCATCGAATTACATCTTCTACGCCGACGTTAATAATCTCTACGGACATGCCATGGTTCAGAAACTTCCTTACGGGGGATTCGAATGGTTAGATCCCACTTCGATAGACATTATTCATTTCGACGATAGCGAGTGTGGTTTCTTCGCAGAGGTAGATCTCCGATTCTCCGACCACCTGCACGACACGTTTTCGGATTTGCCTCCGACTCCCGAAATCAAATGTCCACCCGACTCGGTTCAAGACAAGCTTTTGTTAACATTGGACCCTAAACAGAGATACGTCGTCCACTACAAGAATCTCCGGTTTTTGATTGGGAAGGGTGTTCAGATAGTAAATGTTAGAAGAATACTAAAGTTTAAACATTCCACGTGGTTAAGACCTTACATAGAAACTAACACACAACATAGAACAGCTGCCACTTCCGATTTAGACAAGGACTTCTTTAAATTAATGAACAACGCGGTGTACGGAAAGACCATGGAGAATGTTAGAAAGCACGTAGATGTGAAATTAATTTCCGATAAGAATAAATGTCGGAAGTGGATAGCCGATCCTAGATTCAAGTCGAGAAAAATTTACAACGAGAATTTGGCACTTTTCAATCTAGATATAAAATTGATGAAATTCAGAAAACCAATTTACGTTGGCGCAACGGTTCTCGACTTGTCGAAACTTTACATGTTCGAATTTCATTACGACGTGATGAAACCCTTCTTCAATGATAAGATATCACTTTTGTACACGGACACCGACAGCTTTATTTACAGCATACAAACACCTAACCTCTATGAAGACATAAAAAATCCTTCCATGCTCGAGTATTTCGATACTTCTGCATATCCTCAACCCAACA
Organism: Lepisma saccharinum; assembly: GCF_977018435.1. Lineage (NCBI taxonomy): Eukaryota > Metazoa > Arthropoda > Insecta > Zygentoma > Lepismatidae > Lepisma > Lepisma saccharinum. Next base: position 3,902,029 of record NC_139229.1, read on the forward strand.
GATTTGGAATTCCATCTCGTAACAAAAAAGTCCTAGGTAAACTGAAAGATGAATGTAACGGTGATATTATTGTCGAGTTCGCGGGTTTGCGTTCGAAGATGTATGCCATGAGAACAGAGAGTAGCGTCACGAAGAAAGCAAAAGGTGTGGGCAAGAATACGGTGGAGAACAAACTCACCTTCCACGATTACATCGATTGCCTTTACTCACAATCGACGATACTAAGTATAGAACAAAGAATCCAAAGTGTAGACCATGTGATTACAACAAACGAAGTGAGGAAAGTAGCATTAGATCCGCATGACGATAAAAGATGTATTTTGTCTTGTGGAATCCACACGTTGCCTTGGGGACACTATCGTTTAGAAATTAGTAAAAATTGTAGGCAATGCAAATGAAAAAAAAAAAGAACTTAAATAACTATAACTAAAATTAAAAAAAACAACTTTAACTGTCTCAAATTATCACATACACAATAAATAACTAGCAAGGACAATCAATCTCTTTGGTTTCCGAAAGCAAACAATGGAGACTGTACACCGCACGGCAGATCATGAATTTCTACCTTCCATGTTATCTAAACTCAACGGTCTGTTGATCAATTAATTTTCGGAACGCTGCTCTTCTTGCTGGAACAGTGACGATTTCGGATTCGCGACGATCGACATGACGAGGAAACCCAACGACGGAAAATACAGAAACAAAATCAACGACTTTCTAAACGTTGCAACGTTGTGAGAAACGTTTCTTACAACGTTGCAACGTTTAGAAAGTCGTTGATTTTGTTTCTGTATTTTCCGTCGTTGGGTTTCCTCGTCATGTCGATCGTCGCGAATCCGAAATCGTCACTGTTCCAGCAAGAAGAGCAGCGTTCCGAAAATTAATTGATCAACAGACCGTTGAGTTTAGATAACATGGAAGGTAGAAATTCATGATCTGCCGTGCGGTGTACAGTCTCCATTGTTTGCTTTCGGAAACCAAAGAGATTGATTGTCCTTGCTAGTTATTTATTGTGTATGTGATAATTTGAGACAGTTAAAGTTGTTTTTTTTAATTTTAGTTATAGTTATTTAAGTTCTTTTTTTTTTCATTTGCATTGCCTACAATTTTTACTAATTTCTAAACGATAGTGTCCCCAAGGCAACGTGTGGATTCCACAAGACAAAATACATCTTTTATCGTCATGCGGATCTAATGCTACTTTCCTCACTTCGTTTGTTGTAATCACATGGTCTACACTTTGGATTCTTTGTTCTATACTTAGTATCGTCGATTGTGAGTAAAGGCAATCGATGTAATCGTGGAAGGTGAGTTTGTTCTCCACCGTATTCTTGCCCACACCTTTTGCTTTCTTCGTGACGCTACTCTCTGTTCTCATGGCATACATCTTCGAACGCAAACCCGCGAACTCGACAATAATATCACCGTTACATTCATCTTTCAGTTTACCTAGGACTTTTTTGTTACGAGATGGAATTCCAAATCTGTTGGGTTGAGGATATGCAGAAGTATCGAAATACTCGAGCATGGAAGGATTTTTTATGTCTTCATAGAGGTTAGGTGTTTGTATGCTGTAAATAAAGCTGTCGGTGTCCGTGTACAAAAGTGATATCTTATCATTGAAGAAGGGTTTCATCACGTCGTAATGAAATTCGAACATGTAAAGTTTCGACAAGTCGAGAACCGTTGCGCCAACGTAAATTGGTTTTCTGAATTTCATCAATTTTATATCTAGATTGAAAAGTGCCAAATTCTCGTTGTAAATTTTTCTCGACTTGAATCTAGGATCGGCTATCCACTTCCGACATTTATTCTTATCGGAAATTAATTTCACATCTACGTGCTTTCTAACATTCTCCATGGTCTTTCCGTACACCGCGTTGTTCATTAATTTAAAGAAGTCCTTGTCTAAATCGGAAGTGGCAGCTGTTCTATGTTGTGTGTTAGTTTCTATGTAAGGTCTTAACCACGTGGAATGTTTAAACTTTAGTATTCTTCTAACATTTACTATCTGAACACCCTTCCCAATCAAAAACCGGAGATTCTTGTAGTGGACGACGTATCTCTGTTTAGGGTCCAATGTTAACAAAAGCTTGTCTTGAACCGAGTCGGGTGGACATTTGATTTCGGGAGTCGGAGGCAAATCCGAAAACGTGTCGTGCAGGTGGTCGGAGAATCGGAGATCTACCTCTGCGAAGAAACCACACTCGCTATCGTCGAAATGAATAATGTCTATCGAAGTGGGATCTAACCATTCGAATCCCCCGTAAGGAAGTTTCTGAACCATGGCATGTCCGTAGAGATTATTAACGTCGGCGTAGAAGATGTAATTCGATGCTCGATTTGAATCGTAATCTTCTTTCATGTGTACGTTATTAGCTTTTGCATGTCTCTGTACGCATTGCACCATTCCACCTCGTATCCCTCTTTCGATAAATAGCAACATGTCAACATCCGATATCAGTTCCAGCTTGACCTTTGTCTGGAATAACATTGCCGACCACGCTAATCCCGGTAGACTGTAGAAATACGCTGGATCTAATTTATAAATATTCGTTGCCGTTTTCCTGAACGCTTGAAAAACATCCGCGAGTATCGTCACGTCTAATTTTAAGTAGGCGTCGTGGTAGTCTCCGAGTGTCCTACATTCTAATTTCTCCCACATGAGTTGCGCGTGTTGGTATTCTTCGTCCGTGATTCCTTTCTCTCTGAGTCTGCTGTAAAATTCTCTTGGAGGTGGGAGAGCGTCGTCGTTAAATTTAGAACCATCACTAACGTATTCGTAAGGATAAACCCCTTTACGTCTAACGAGTTCTATGTCTACGTTGGGAAAACTAGCTCTAGTTATTTTAAATTGATCGTCGGTGAGTTTGTTCGCTAAAGCATCCAGACTTGCAGACAGAAATCTGTACGAATCCAGGAAGCGCATCTCGATTGTATTTTTCGTTCCCGGAATCGACACTTGCTTGCTGAGACTAATGTAGCGTTCTTCATTCTCGGCCAAGACACCTATACGTTTCGGATCGTAGCCCAGATGTCTCGCCAGGTGGTGAAAATCATATCCGCTTCCGTTGTGAAAGAATATGGGTATGAATTTAGGTTTCTGGATTTTAAGATTGCACGTGTTGCAAATTCCACCTATGTAGTTTCCGCTGAAATGATCGTGGTGGAATATTTTTTTGTTCTCATCAGTGAAACTTTGATCACATACCGGACACACCTCAGTGGAATTGTAATTTTGAAGTTCATTTTCAGTTAAAGGTGCCATCGGTTTTGATGTAAGCAGTACGCTACCAATTACCTCAACCTCCTCCACCATTTTTTCCAGGAAGTGTTCGATTACATTTGGTCCGCGATATATATATGCTTCATTTATTTTATCACGTCGCACAACAACATAGCCGAAACTATTAGGTTTATGAAGCTGGTACGGCGTTGTGGATGAAAGTTCGGGATCCGGTTCGCAGTAGGAGAGTGGTTTCAGGAACGCCTCGAAATCTGCGACGATGATTGCGGGATGTTCTAACAATGCGTTGTGCATTTTGAATTCTTCGACTTCGTTCGTTTCGGGCATCAACATTCTAGCTGGTCTGTTGTCACCGCAATAAATTTTATGTTCGGCAAGTTTCTCGATAGCAATTTGACGACTATGAAGATTTTGATGATCACGTCGGTCACGATCGTCGAACGTGGTTAGGCATCTCGGGCAAACTTCGATGTTGTTTGCATACTTGGTAGTTTGACTTCTGACCAAACGTGATAGAGAACGAATTAGCGTGTAATGATAGACATCCTCGTTGGAAATAAGAAGGAGATTTATTACACAAGCATCGTCATCGTCGATATCGCTTATCCTGACAGGATGCACAAGATATTTATCTGACGTGAAGGAATATACATTAATAGCGATGCGTTTTCCTGCACGATTTTCGAACTTTGTTATATCCGACAATGTCACCGGGTATTCAATGCCAGACATTACACTTTCAAACTCGGACTCGTATTGCTTGTAATGATAAACCTGTTCTGGATTATTTGACCAATAAATCGGATGAAGTTCTGCCAATATACACCAGAGAAAACACTTGTTATCGCTGTTCTGTATATTTAACACAGCCCTCTTGTGTTGAATGTTCGGTGGAAGAGGAACGTAGCTGGATGCACGAAGAGGTGAGAATTGGTTCACGTAAACAGTTAACGTGTGAGGACTTCCACATAGAGACCACCCCGACCCTTTAGCCTCGAAATCGTCATGTTTCTTAACCAGCTCGTTGGAAACTTTATAATAGAAGTTGTCCAAATTTTCGACGTCAGCAAAATAAAGAGTCTGGTTTTTTGTACGATGATAAAAAATACTCGTTGTGCCATCAACTTTCTCGTATTCAGAAAACAAAACAACATATACTTTTATAGAGTTGTTTTCAAGTTTATCTTTCAAAATATTTAGTACAGATGTTTTTGTTTCATCCAAGAAACTTAGAATGTCACGGCCTGGTTCTGACTTAATTGAAAAATCCTGGAGTTGGTCGTTGAATGCAGATCTAATTGGTTTGCGTTCATTAGATAATTTAATTTGCTTGGAAGTGGAAGCTTCCGTTTTTGAATTATCGATTTTCCTTTTCGATGCTTGTCCGGTCGATGGTTTGCAAATTTTGAGGTGTTTACTTAAATGTGCAATGCTGATCATCTTTCCGCATCGAGCACAAGACTTAGAAGGTAACGAACGATTAATTCTCGAACCTGTTTCGCTACATCTTGTCCTGTGTACCGATAAATTGTTCCTTGAGATTAGCTTCCCACAAGTAACACATTCAGTTTTATCATTTTTACGATTGAAACTGGTGGTGGATGCCATTGCTTTCTCCAAAATCACAGAAATCAAAAAGTCTAGTATATAGCGATACAATTTTCAGGTATGTTATTTTATATAGAATTTCTTGAGGTGATTACAAAACTAAAAAAATCAATCTACTGTGAATATAATTTTCAGGTACGTTATTTTATATAGAATTTTCTCAGGGCGAATACAAAACTCAAAAATCCAAGACAGTTCAGTTTTAACGTGTTCATATTTGAAAAAAAAATGCAAAATACGCCTTGGAGATTTCAACCAATCCACTTTACTAGATTGGCGAAACTCTAACTATTGTTATTTGGAACCTTTAACCTTTTTTGGTGACGTAGAGTACGCATAGAGAGGTTGGGTTTAGTGTGTCGGTCGAGTCTCGGTGTCCTCTGTCCTCCCATACCAAAATAAACATAGGTCGTCATGGAACAAAAAAAATATACCGAAAATTTTCTAAGTCCAGCATTAAAAAAAATCTTAAAATTGCAAATATCTCGAAAATGGTAAGAGTTATCGAAAAAATATATCAAAAAACACCCCCATCTAAAAAAAAAAAAACAATTATTATTTGTTTGTTTGCGTCACAATACGGAAATAATAAAAAGCGCGCGCGCGTGTGTGGCACATCGTTCCCGCGAGAGAGGTTTACAAAGGTCACAATATATATAAACATTAGCCCCCGGGACTTGGAAAAAATTTAAAATAAGGCGCATTCGCTCACCACTGTTGCCAGCTATAGGTCTCTCTCTTTATCTTACAGCAATGTTGGCATCTCTATCTTTTTTTAGTTGCAGGTGGGTTGCCAACACACTCTAGTTAATAATGCTACATATTATACACACACACACACACATACTGTGTTGCCATCCATCCATCCATCCATCTCTCTCTTTTACGGCTGTGTGTGTTTGTTGCCGGCTCTCTTTGCCCAGTGTATGTATGTTACGCCAGTATATAAATTGGCTAAGCCCTTGCCAAGTAAAAAAAAAGCTGTAGGTAAATATTAGCAACATTGTCGGTTGTTTAACTTTTCCCCCTCTCTCTCTCTCTCTTTTTTTTGTAAAAAGCTACAGCAAAAATACCAGTAGGTTGGTAACACTGCTTTATGTACTGTAAGGCAAGCCTCAAGCAGTATTGCCAGCTCCTTGCTTTAGGTTAGATTAGACCAAAAAAAAAAAAAAAACCTTGGTGATTTTTTCGAGTAAAATATTGGCAACACTGCAAGCACACAAGTGCCAGCTCCTTGCTTTAGGTTAGATTAGACCAAAAAAAAACCTTGGTGATTTTTTCAAGTAAGGTGTTGGCCACACTGCAAGAAAATAAGGCTTATGCCTTACAAGAGCAAACCATTAAAGCAAGCCTCAAGCAGTGTTGCCAGCTCCTTGCTTTAGGTTAGGTTAGACCAGAAAAAAAACCTTGGTGATTTTTTCAAGTAAGAAGCTAGCAACACTGCGAGAAAATGAGGCTCATGCCTTACGAGAGAAATCCATTAAGGCGAGCCTCACCGAGCCTCATTTTCGGGCGTTGAACCGGGGCACCTGTACTACACCAACAGTAAAACTTAGAAAAAATCTGTTTGCGGATTCATCACGTACGCCTATACATGAGAAAAAATATAAATAGAACCTATGTTCGGAAATCCAAAATGGCAACCGGAAGTGGGGTTATCTTGGAAACAGTGAGACTTAGAAAAAATCTGTTTGCGGATTCATCACGTACACCTATACATAAGTAAAATATGAATAAAACCTATGCTCGGAAATCCAAAATAGCGACCGGAAGTGGTGTTATCTTGAAAACAGTAAGACTTAGGAAAAATCTGTTTGGGGATTCATCATGTACACCTATACATCAGAAAAAATATGAATAGAACCTATGCTCGGAAATCCAAAATAGCGACCGGAAGTGGGGTTATCTTGGAAACAGTAAGACTTAGGAAAAATCTGTTTGGTGATTCATCATATACACCTATATGTGAGAAAAAATATGAATAGAACCTATGCTCGGAAATCCAAAATGGCGACCGGAAGTGGGGTTAACTTGGAAACAGTAAAACTTAGAAAAAATCTGTTTGGTGTTTCATCATGTACACCTATATGTAAGTAAAATATGAATAGAACCTATGCTCGGAAATCCAAAATGGCAACCGGAAGTGGTGTTATCTTGGAAACAGTAAGGCTTAGGAAAAATCTGTTTGCGAATTCATCACGTACACCTATATGTAAGTAAAATATGAATAGAACCTATGCTCGGAAATCCAAAATGGCAACCGGAAGTGGTGTTATCTTGGAAACGGTAAGACTTAGGAAAAATCTGTTTGTGGATTCATCATGTACATCGCTAAACGCTAAAACATCAACAAAAAAATTGTCAAAATATGTCAAAAACTAATATTCAATTGATAAAGAAAAAGAATACCTACAAAGTACTATTTTGAAACAACAAGTAACAAAAAAGGATAGGTTAAGTTATATCACATAAGATCGTGAAATACCTACCAAGTGTGAGTAGGAAAAAAAATAATACATTAAAAATTGTACTAAAAACATCGCTAAACGCTAAAATGTTGACAAAAAAATTGTCAAAATATGTCAAAAAGTGATATTCAATTGATAAAAAAAAGCATACCTACAAAGTGTTACTTTGAAACAATCCAATTACACTACTGGCGGGGGGGTTAATTAGGAAAATAATATGAAATTTTTCGGCAAGGGTTCTCTGCCCCTTCAACACATGAGTAGATCCAAGCGCTAAATTCCTCGATAAACTTTCGCTGCCAGACGCGGTATTATGCAGAATTTGCGGAAAACATTCAGAGCCCATTCGAATGCGTTTTCGAGTGCGATTCCAGATACCCTTTCTTCTACCACATCGCTGCAAAAACGACCTTCCTTCTCTTTAATGTTTTGCGATGAAAAATCGGTGGAAAAGTCCAAATCACTAATGAGGTCACGCTATGCATGAGCGCTAAAAACCAAGAGGCGTGAGATGAGAATTGATGCTCGTCATTTTTTTTAGTTCCAGCGCTCGTGTGCAGAGTGCGCCACAGTCTCCCAATTACACTGAACCGCTATAAATCTCCATGTATATAAAGCTATACGGATTTAATTATTTTTTGCGGCTTGGATACCTTGTTTGCGGGCAAAACGATTCAACTGGAGTCTCATACCACGAGTTAACCTTCTCCTCATGCCTCTTAATTTATGTAATGAGTTTATAAAAGTGCTCCTTTTAAATCCTTGAACCCAGAAGCTTTTAACTAACTAACTAACTAACTCTCTAGCCTTCTTAAACCCGAAGGTTCATGGCTGCAGCAACACAGGCCTTCCATCTGTCCCTATCTTGAGCAAGATCTATATACTCTTTTCCATCCCTACCGATTTCCCTTAGGTCCATCTCGACGTTGTCCCTCCATCTTCGTCTTGGCCTTCCTACTGGTCTCTTACCATCAGGTTTCCCAACAAGAATCCTGTAAACTCCTCTTTCCTCTCCCATTCGTGCCACATGGCCTGCCCACCTAAGTCTTCTTGATTTAATTATTCTAATAATATCTGGACATGAATACATATTATGTAGTTCTAAATTATGTAACCTTCTCCACTCACCTGTCTCCTCATCCCTTTTAGGTCCAAAGATTTTCCTAAGGATCCTATTTTCAAATACTCTCAATTTATGTTCATCTTTCAATGTAAGGGACCAAGTTTCACACCCATATAATACTACAGGCAAAATTACGGTTTTGTATATTTTAACTTTTAGTTTCTTAGATATTAAACGAGAAGACAAAAGTTTATGAAGAGAGAAGTAACATGCATTTCCTGAATTAAGCCTACTTTTTATTTCCTCTTTAATATAATTTTCATTTGTTAATATTACTCCTAAGTATTTGAATTTGGAAACTGTTTCAAACGAGTTGTTATCAATAATTAGATTTTGATTATTACCTAACACTTGGTTTCGGCCTGTAAGCATATATTTAGTTTTCTCTTTGTTAACTTCCAAACCTATCTCTTTAGCAGTTTTGAAAAATATTTTAGCATTATTCTTAATTGTATTCACATCATCCCCCAGTAAGTCTACATCATCTGCATATGCTAACAACTGAGTCACACCATTTAATTTTAGTCCTCCTTTAGTTTCTTTTACCTTCCTAACAGCATATTCTAAGGCAAAATTAAAAAGCAATGGTGATAATGCATCTCCTTGTTTTAACCCATCATGAATTGTAAATTTGTCAGACATATTAATACCCACACGAATTTTACTTTCTGTTTCACTGGTGCATATTTTTATCATACTAACAAGCTTCTTAGGTATTCCAAACTCGACTAATATATTATATAATTTATCTCTTTTGACCGAATCATATGCTTTTTTGAAATCAATGAATAGCTGATGGACATTTTGATTATATTCCCACTTTTTTTCAAGTGTCTGTCTGATGTGAAAAATTTGATCTGTAGTTGATCTGTTGCGTTTAAATCCACATTGATAATCACCTATAATTTCATTAGCATATGGGGTTAGTCTTGTTAAAAGAATGTTAGATAATATTTTATATGTTGTTGAGAGTAGAGAAATTCCACGGTAATTATTGCAGTTCATTTTATCACCTTTTTTAAACACAGGAACAATTATGGATTCTTTCCACTGTTGAGGGATTTCTTCTTTATTCCATATTAAACAAATTAATTTATGAATTTGACATATTAATGAATTTCCACCATATTTAATTAACTCAGCTGGTATTAAATCAATGCCAGGTGCTTTGTTATTCTTTAGCCTTTTAATAGCATCTTTAACTTCAGTCAAGTTAGGTTCTGGAACTAAAGGTTCTGCTGTGTGTACTTCATTCACTTCTGATTTATCTCCTACATGGACATTTAAAAGGTCATTAAAGTAGTTCTTCCATCTATTTAGAATATCGCTTGGGTCAGCAAGAAAATCACCGTCTTTATCTTTTATCAAGTTTATTTTAGGTTGCCACCCCTTTCTAAACTCATTTACACCTTTATATAAATCTCTGATATTTTTATTTTTGCTGTTTGTTTCAATTTCGTTAATTTTGCTTTTCAAGTAATCTCTTTTTTTACTTCTAAACATGCGGTTAACTTCTCGCTTTATTCTATTATAATTGTTTAGATTTGTATCATCAAAGTTATTTAACCACCTAAGTCTAGCCTGATTTCTTATTTCTATTAGATTATGACATTCATTATCAAACCATGGCTTACTTTTTCTCGGTTTATGATATCCTATACTTTCTTTAGCTGCTGATTCTATTGCATTACGTATGTGCTCCCAATTCTTATTTACGTCTGTTTCATTTATATTTTCATCATCATTTAAATCCTGCAAAACATCAAATCTATTTGACAGTTTAATTTGGTAATCTTTCTTAATTCTTTCATCAGTAAACTTTCCTGTATCAAATTTTAGAACTTTTAGATTTTGTTCCTTATGATTTATCACTGAGAGTCTCTCTCTTAATTTAGCAATTACTAAATAATGGTCACTGGCACAGTCAGCACCTCTATGGGTACGAACGTCAATTATACTAGTATGCCTTCTCTTATCAATGAGAATATGATCTATCTGATTATGAGTTTTACCATCTGGAGAAGACCAGGTATATTTATGGATATCTTTATGTTTAAAAGTGGTACTTTTCACAATTAAATTCTTTGAGGTTGCAAAAGTAATCAATCTTATACCATTATCATTACTTAATTCATGAAGACTTTCTTTACCAATTGTGGGTTTAAATGTCTCTTCTTTGCCAATCTGTGCATTACAGTCACCTAACAGAATTTTCATATCATACTGAGAAAATTTATCAAAGACCTGTTCTAACTCTGTATAAAAATCATCTTTAGTATTATCATCTTTATCTTCCGTTGGAGCATGTATGTTTATTAAAATAATTTTACACCACCTACCCTGTAAAACTGCATATGATATCCTATCATTAATAAATTCTACTGTTTTAAGAGCCGAGATAATTCTATTATTTATGAAAAAGCCTGTTCCAAAATTATGATTTTCAGTACCACCATAGAAAAAAGTATAATTTTTAGTTTTACAATTCCCTTCTCCTGGCCATCTAACTTCCTGGACAGCTACTACATCTAATTTATACCTAACTATCTCATTAACTGTACACTGAAATGCCCCAGGCCGGTAAAGGCTCAGAACATTCCAGGTGCCTAATTTAATATCCTTATTCCTAACGTAGATCTTATCCTTAGTCCAGGGACCTCCCAAAGTAGTCCCCACCCGGAGATCCGAACGGGGGACTATTTTACCTCCGGAATATTTTACCTTGGGAACATCCATGGCCTTATATTGCTGATTCTTGACATGGCTTTTTACAGTGCAGAGTTGTCAGCTCTACGCCTAACCCCCAATATGAATGGAGGAACTACTACAGAGGACAAACACAAACACATTAGACAGCACAACTACTACACAAGACACACACAAACACATGACAACTATAACACAATATAAACACAAACACACCACAACTACTACACAAGACAAACACAAACAAATTAGACAACACAACTACTACGCAAAACAAACAGTAGACCTATAAGGCCGGTACCACGCCCGAAAATGAGGCTCGGTGAGGCTCGCAGTGTTGCCAACCCCTTACTCGAAAAAATCACCAAGGTTTTTATCTCGGTCTAACCTAATTTAAAGCAAAAAGCTGGCAATACTGCGAATCTCACCGAGCCTCATTTTCTTGCAGTGTTGCCAGCTCGAGCGAGGCGTAGCCTTTTATGGTGTATGTTAACGGTTTGCTCTCGTAAGGCATGAGCCTTATTTTCTTGCAGTGTTGCCAGCTCACCCCAAGAATATTTCACCATGTGATATTTTACAGGCGAAGCTAACCTACAAATGGGAGTTGGCAACACTGGCAACATCAATTGCGGTTTAATATTGCCAACTCACCTCAAGAATATTTCACCATGTGATATTTTACAGACGAAACTAACTTACAGAGTAGTACAGTGTCCCCGGTTCCACGCCCGAAAATGAGGTATAGTGAGGTACACAGTGTTGCCAACCTCTTACTCGAAAAAATCACCAAGGTTTTTGTTTTTGGGTCTAACCTAACCTCAAGCAAGGAGCTGGCAACACTGCTTGAGGCTTTCTCGCAGTGTTGCCAACTCACCCCAAGAATATTTCACCATGTGATATTTTACAAGCGAAGCTAACCTACAAATGGGAGTTGGCAACACTGATTAGTGGAGGTGTATGGGTTCACCAGCATCAATTGGCGATCAGTGTTGCCAACTCACCCCAAGAATATTTCACCATGTGATATTTTACAAGCGAAGCTAACCTACGAATGGGAGTTAGCAACACTGATTAGTGTAATCAGCTCAGTTGAGCGCCATCAATTGGCGATGAGTGTTGCCAACTCACCCCAAGAATATTTCACCATATGATATTTTACAAGCAAAGCTAACCTACAAATGGGAGTTGGCAACACTGACTAGTGGAGGTGCACGGGTTGAGTGCCATCAATTGATGTTGCCAGTGTTGCCAACTCACCTCAAGAATATTTCACCATGTGATATTTTACAGGCGAAGCTAACCTACAAATAGAAGTTGACAACACTGGCAACATCAATTGCGGTTCAATGTTGCCAACTCACCTGAAGAATATTTCACCATGTGATATTTTACAGGCGAAGCTAACCTACAAATAGAAGTTGACAACACTGGTAACATCAATTGCGGTTCAATGTTGCCAACTTACCTGAAGAATATTTCATCATGTGATATTTTACAGGCGAAGCTAACCTACAAATGGGAGTTGGCAACACTGACTAATAGAAGTGGCCAGGGTTGCGTCCGAATCAGCAGCAGATGTCACCTACACTGTTCCATCCGGGACTCAGCCAATCTCTGTTGTCCGAATTTGCGGTAGACGTGGAGTCGGAGGGAAGAGCAGAGAGGTGCGACAGATGCACGCTTGAACTTGCTGTGACGCTGCGCTTGGCAGCCATATTCTAACTTTCACTTTGTACAGACAATATTTACTGATTAGAGGATGTAAAACTCTATATTTTAATATTTTATCGATAATACTGAATGCAGAAAACATAAATAATGAAATAGCGTGTTATATTTTTAATGTGAGTAGTTAGGTGGAAATCATTGTCATGTTTGTTTGCGCCCCAGAGCGCGGTGGGTGAAGTTCGGGCTGACACCTGGCGGGAAAAGTGACAGCCGTACTACAAGGGGACATGCAGATTCGGACGACTTGGACGCGACTTCGAGTGCACGCGAGAGCAACGGGAGAGAACAGGATGGAGCGCTTGCCAATCCGGACACGGCTTTTGTAAACCTCTCTCGCGGGAACGATGTGCCACACACGCGCGCGCGCGCCTATCGGTAGATTATGTTTCGCGTATTTATTCGTTGCGCTGACACAGCGTGATGAGTAAATAATGCATTTTCTTATTTTTGAAGTACGAATGCATTTTATCGTAATCTTCCAAGTCTCGGGGACACTAATGTTTGTATATCGTGACTTTTGTAAACCTCTCTCGGGAACGATGTGCCACACACACACACGTGCACGCGCTGGCGCCTCTTATTATTTCTGTATTATGGCGCAAACACATCTAGAAAAACTACAATTTTGCTCCCTCTCCTCTCTGCGTGTGCTATCAACAATACGTAGGCCTTGGGACGACGAAAGTTACACAACGGTGAGCCTCGTCAGTACACCTACCTCGCAACATCTGGAGCATGCAAGTACATAATAGCGGGTCGCTTGGGTGTATACAATTTGTTTTGTTTATATTTTGTTTCAGAGCGAGCGAGATAACCGGAGCATACAGGCACACAACAGCGAGCTGGGATGGAAGATCGTCAGCATATCCGGAGCGTGCAGGTACATAATAGCGAGCTGCTTGGGCGTTAGCGTGGCTTCGCCGGATGCAATACACACGATGCTTAGGTTACAACAGGTTGTTAACATTAGCTTTGGGGAAGAATATTCTAGAGAAGATTGTCTCAGAATATTTTCATAGTTTCACACCTCTATTAGATTGGTAGAAAAATATATTAGTGGGCAATAAAATCTGAAGAAGATTTGTGTCTAGCAAAAATAAGCTAAATAGAATTACACATGCATACAATATTTATTTTTTTCTATCTACAATCATATTTTTCTTATATATTTTTTCAATTTTTTTTATAGGGTTGATTAAAGCACATATTTGAGGAAGACAACACTCTACCACCAACCGATCACATATAAATAAACATACCCAAAAAAAAAATGCGCTCCATGAAAAGTTGCCCTGTGTGCAAAACAGCCATATCAAGCAAAAATTTTGCAAGACATTGTCGCACCTGCGTGCCAAGCAAGCATTTGGCTGCCACCGAACTGTGTTCCGGATGCAATAAATACATTACGATTGCGTATGCCAAGAAACATAAGCTTACTTGCCTAAGCAAAAATACATCTGGGGCACAGCTTTCGACCTCCACCAAGAGAGAGGCAGAAGCAGCCACCATCAATGCACCACCCGCCAAACGCGTCAAGCATGTGGCGAAAGCGAACCAGTCTGCTTTCCAGCGTTCGTTAGAGGACTTTCCTTTTACTTCGGAGGGCTCATGCGACGTGCGTAGCTTTTTAGAGAACGCGCAAGCGCAAATTATTTCCGTCCTCGGCGATGCGCTTGCAACGCACTCCACCAAATTCTACGCATCGCTTCGTTGCTGGTACAAGAAGCCGTCTGATGAAATTTACAGCTTCTGCCACAACACCAAGGCGAAGACGTTGCATCTGGCGGATGTCGACAACCTCGAGGTCATCTACAACAAGTTTGTCGAGGAGCTGCTGGCAAAGCAAGAAGAACATGAAGCTAAGGGCTCGGGGGGTTCGCTGTGTGGCGAGCCTCACGAACTGCGCGTCAAACTTTCCAAGTTTGTGCCTCTCTCCGCCTCCAGCTACGTCCGCTTACCAAAAGCAATTGCGGCAAAGACGGCCGTCCTGAACATCCAAAACAGTGACGCCAAGTGCTTTCTCTGGTCGGTGCTTGCGGCGTTGCACCCTGTTCACTGGAAAAACCATCCACACCGAGTTAACCACTACCTACCCTACGAGCCAGAGCTGGAAGATGCCATTGCTGGGATTGACTACCCGGTGGAGGTCTCGGACATTCGCAAGTTCGAGGCCCGCACACACAACCCTCGGTTGGCCATCAATGTTTATGGCCTCACCGACAAAAATGTGGTGTACCCCATCCGGGTGAGCGACGTAGACAACAATGATGCTCGAGAAATCCATCTCCTACTCATCAAGAACGAGACCCATCACCACTACACTCTTATTCGCTCCCTCTCTCGGCTTGTTTCGAGCCAACGGAGCAAACACGAACACCACATAGAAGTTTGTCGCAGGTGCTTGTCAATATTCGACGGACGGGATCAACGCAGTTACCAACATGTTCGAGGTTCCAACATTGCTGCCGAGAAGCTTGCTAACCACAAGCTCTACTGCAATGCCAACGAGCCGGGGGTGGCAGACTTGCCCGAACCTGGCACCGTGGAGCGTTTCCACATGCACGGTGCCATGGTGGAGCACCCCGCTATCATCATCGCGGATTTCGAGGCCTTCCTCAAACCCCTGTCCACTTGCGATCCCGATCCTGAAGTTTCTTCCACCACCCCTTACCAACTCCACGAGGCCTCAAGTTACGCCTACGTTGTGGTGCGACGAGACCAGCACATCGCCCCCGAGCCCTACGTGTACCGTGGTCCCGACGCAGCCAAACACTTCCTCGAGAGGATGGTTGTGGAAGCCAACGAGATAGGGAAGGTGCTGTTGGCCCCCAAGTCTATGCTCCCACTGTTTCATGACGATCAACGTAGACACGATGAGGCCATCGCTTGCCCTGTCTGCGTTGAGGAGTACACCGCCAACAACTATAAAGTCCGACACCACGATCACTTTAACGGTAGGTACGTTGGTCCTTGGTGCAACGACTGCAACCGCTTGGCCCGGGACCCGCGCTTCATCCCTGTGTTTTTTCACAATGGCTCGGGGTACGATTTTCACCACCTGATCAAGCATCTTGGATACGACAATGCAAGAATCAATGTCCTGGCGCAGAACGAGGAGCGTTATATTAGCGTCAGAAAGTGGGTGCCGATCCCCAACTCAAAAAATAGGAGCATCGAGCTTCGCTTCCTCGACTCCCTGAGGTTCCTCCCGGCCAGCCTTGATGCTCTTGCAGGGAAGCTGAGCAACGAGCAAATGCTTATTACCTCTGCAAATTTTCCAAACTTGGACGCCGGTCTCTTCAGGCGTAAGGGGATCTACCCCTACGAATACGTCACTGACTCTACCAAGTTTGCGGAGACGTCGCTACCTCCCCAGGCGAACTTCTACAGTCAGCTACGAGGCTCGAACATCACCGACGAAGAATATCACCACGCCCAGTCCATGTGGTGCGAGCTGGGGTGTCGAACTCTCGGAGACTACCACGATGCTTACCTCAGACTTGATGTGACGCTCCTCGCCGACGTGTTCCAGACATTCCGGGCGACCGCAATGAACATCTACCACCTGGATCCCGCCTACTTCTATAGTCTCCCCGGACTGGCGTGGTCAGCCATGTTTCTGGTGACGAAAGTCGAGCTGGAGCTTCTTTCGGACGTGGACATGATGCTGTTTGTGGAACGTGCCGTGCGGGGTGGAATGGTCCAGGTGTCGCAACGGCACGCGCGCGCCAACAACCATCACATGGCTACTGGGTACGACTCCACCCAACCGTCGAGCTACATTATGCACACGGACGTGAATAACTTGTATGGGCACTCCATGATGCAGCCACTCCCTTTTAGAGGGTTCGAGTGGGCTGATCCTTCCCAATTCGACATCGAAAGCTTCGACGATTCGGAACATGGGTTCTTCGCCGAGGTGGACCTTGAGTTCTCCGAGAAGCTGCAGGATTTGTTCTGCGATCTTCCCCCTGCACCCGAGTTCAAGTGTCCACCCGATTCCAACCAAAAGAAGCTCGTCATGGATTTCGAGCCCAAGAAGAATTACGTCCTGCACTACCAGAATCTCCGGTGGTTGATGCAGCGGGGGGTCACGGTCCACACAGTTCACCACATCCTCAAGTTCGAGCATTCTCCATGGTTGCGTCCATATATTGAAGTCAACACCAAACACCGCACCGCAGCCACGTCCGAGCTTGATAAGGATTTCTTCAAGCTCATGAATAATGCGGTGTTTGGCAAGACCATGGAGAATGTACGGAATCGCGTGGACATAAAATTGGTGACGAGGAAAGAGCGATGTCGTCAGCTTGTCGCGAGTCCATTGTTCAAGTCTCGAACAATCTACCACGAGCAGCTTGCTCTGATTCACATGAAGCAAGGTGTGGTGAAACTCACCAAGCCCATCTACGTCGGAGCCACGGTTCTGGATCTGAGCAAGCTCCACATGTTCGAGACGTACTACGACATATTACGTCCACACTACGGCCACAACATCTCACTTCTCTACACGGACACGGACAGCTTGGTGTACCATGTTCGCACAGCCAACGCATACGAGGATATAGCCAAAATTCCATCTTTGGTTAACCTCTTCGACACCTCGGACTATCCCCAGCCGAACCAGTACGGTATCCTGGCCCGCAACAAGAAGGTGCCTGGCAAACTCAAAGATGAGAAGGACGGAGACGTGATTCTTGAGTTTGCAGGTCTTCGCGCCAAGGCCTATACCATCAAAGCCGAGGGTAGCGTTACCAAGAAGGCCAAGGGTGTCGGCAGACAGGTGGTTCGGGAGCATCTCACATTCGAGGACTTCGTGGATTGCCTCAAGACCAGGTCGTCGGTTCTAAGAGCAGAACAGCGCATCCAGAGCGTCGACCATGTGTTGACCACCAACAAAGTGAGGAAGATTGCCCTGGATCCCAACGACGACAAGAGGTGTGTTCTCCAATGTGGAATCCACACACTGCCGTGGGGGCACTATCGCTTAGCAGAAAGCAAAACCTGCAACATATGCCCATCTTCAACAGAAGATTCATAAAACAAAAACAAAAAAAAACAAAAAAAATCATTTTGTTAGTTATTACAAAAAAAAAACACTGACTGTCATTACAAAAAAAACTTTGACCGTATTTTAAATAACCAGCATAATATGAATCTCTTTGGTTTCCGAAAACAAACCAACATGGAGACTGTACACCGCGCGACGACAGATCATGAATTTCTACCTTCCATGTTAACTAAACTCAACGGTCTACTGATTGTTCACCTTAATAGCATTTGGACGAAATTGGATGACGATGTAGGCAAGATGTTTTATGTCTTTAACAACAATTTACATTTTTACAAAATTCCGATCGATGGAAAACTTCAAATTACCGTGAATCCGGAAAACGTAGGCGAAATCAAAATATCTACCGGCAAGAACATTTTTCGAATCAAGCACGACAAGATGCTTTCTAACATTACGTACGATGTTTCTGCAGGAGATTGTTTATACGTGGAACTCCTAGGAGATTACGACAAACTCATTCCTCTCTTCGTAGAATTACGAATCGTCTATCCTATTATAAATAACCGTTAACCAAAATGCCTAACGATATTTTCGGCAACACTAAGCGTGTAGACCACGCAGAAGAGATTCTCATGTTGGACGTCCGAATTAAAAAGTTGAGGAGCGATTTGATCGCTTTGCAGGAGACCTTAAACAAAAGTTTAGAGTCGGAAATCGCTACGCTCCAAACGCAATGTCTCGACCCCATTCTGAAAATCGATTCCGAACTGAAAACGCTCATAAAAAATTATGTCGACGTACCTTCTTACGACAACGTTCAAAATATACAGTTGAGCGTGGATAAGCTTCAAAATGATTTGGCCAAATTGCAGCAATTTCAATCGAAAAATGAAGATTTGGAAAAATTAAAACTCGAAATCGAAGAACGAACTTCCGCAATCGAAAAGAATTTCTCTGAACTTCAAACCGTCGTGAAGGATATTGATGTAGAACGCTTGCATGTTGTTGTTTCCAAATTACAAGAAGAATTCGCCGGCACGTTGGAAGAAATTAAATCCAAGTTACAGACTTTGGAAGATACTATGACGAACCTACCATCGTCAGACGAACTGCAGGTCATCGGCAAAAGCGTCGCGAACATAAAAATTCAATTGGAGGCTTATCAAGATTTCGAACACATTCAAACCACCATCGCTACGCTTCAGGCATCTCTGGAGTTGATCAACGAAGAAATTAAAAATATTCACGCTGAAGCCAGTGCGTTGACGAGCATACAAGACATGTTGAGCACGGTTCAGCAGAAGATCGAATATTTAGAAAATTTGAACGTCGAATCAAACCTTGCTCATTTTCATCACGTACTGGACAACATACAGAATGACTTGGAATCGTTACGGACGAGCGTACCTTCGAGCGAAGATTTGGAAAAATTGAAAACGGCGGTGACGGCACTATCCGATTCGAGCGACATCAAAAGTTCATTGAGCGATCTCGAGAGTAGGGTGGCCAATCTCCCCACCTCAAAAGAATTACACGCTTTGAAAAGGAGCATATCACGTATGCTGAAACGACTAGAAACGGAAACGGCGAACGTGGAACAGATTCGAGACGAACTTGCTTCGCTGGTGTCGACGCTGCCCACTTCGCAGAGCGTCGCCGACCTTCACACGCAGTTTACCGATATGCGAAGCATCGTGAACGATCTTACCGAGAAAAGTTCGAAATTGAATCAAGTCGAGAACCTTCAGAGTATCGTCGTCAACATCAGAGATCAAGTTGGAGTGTTGGAATCCACGCAGGAATCGACGCTGGCCTCTTTCGGTGCCAAATTACAAGAACTCAACGAAAACTACAAGCAGTTGAACGTGGAAGTGAAAATCAAACCGTCATTTTCTACAGTAACGGATACCATCGTCGAACATTTGTTGCCCGTACAAAATACACTGGGACAGCTTCACAGCAACCTCGTTAGTGTCGATACTAAATTCGCTAAACTGCATTCTCTGCAAGCCATCGAAATCAACAGCGTACCCAATCAACAGAGAATCTCCACGTTCGTTGAAGGTAACAAACTGTACATGTTACATCCTTATCATCCGTACTACAAGTTTCTCCTCGATGGCACGATTCAGATAAACGAATTTTCGTACTGGTCTCACGGTAGAAAAGCTAGTGTTCCCACCATGACCTTGATATCGAATCGTGGTGTTCAGAAAGCAGGAAATATTCCTCTGGCACGTTGGAACGAAACGCGCAACATATATGAAATACACGAAGACGAAGATCTCACCGTTTTCGACGTGAGTGCCGGCGATAAGCTGATCATTCAAAACACGAGCGAAGTACCACCCTCTTTGAATCCCATCACGCTGGTGCTTCTCTTCAAACGTAATCTCTAAAAAAATGTCTAGGCAAGCCATCGTCGAAGAATTGCATAAACCTGCACGGCGCAACTACGAACGTTTGGCGGTGGTGACCAAGGGAATCGATGACCTCTGGCAAAGTGACCTTGTGGAGATGAGTAGCGGCAATCTAAAAAATGTGCATAAATTGAACAAGGGCAACAAGTACCTCCTCACCGTCATAGACACGTTTTCGAAATTCGCATGGGCTCTACCTTTGAAAGCCAAAACAGGAACGTGCGTCACGGAAGCATTCAAGACAATTTTTCGCGAAAGCGACAGACGACCTCGGTTTTTGCAAACAGACAATGGTAAAGAATTTTACAATGCCGTATTCCAAAAGTTTATTCGGAAACACGACATTCGATATTATTCGACCTTCAGTCACATCAAAGCCAGCATCGTGGAAAGATTTAATCGAACCTTGAAAACACACATGTGGAAACGATTCACCCTTCGGGGGAATTACAAATGGGTCGACATACTGCCGGAACTCGTCGACACCTATAATAATACGGTACACAGAACGATAGGCATGAAGCCAGCTGACGTTACGAAATCTGACGAGCAGCGTTTAATTTCTACAGTTTACTGTCCAAAGTACACTTCCACGACTACCAAGAAATCAAAATTCAAAATTGGAGACCAGGTGAGGATCAGCAAATTCAAACGCACCTTCGAGAAGGGGTTCACAAAAAATTGGAGCACGGAACTTTTTACGGTGGTTCGAGTTTTACCCGGAAACCGACACACGTATATAATAAAAGATAGTAGCGGTGAGATTTTGAAAGGAAGATTTTACGAAGAGGAACTCTCTAAAACAAAACATCCCGACACGTACCTCATCGAGAAAGTATTGCGTAGAAAAGGCGACAAACTTTTGGTGAAATGGCTGGGACTTCCGGAAAAGAGTTGGATCAACGCGAACGAAGTGATCTTGTAAGTACGTGGAACGTGGTGAAACGTCTACCGGATTCGGAAAGTCAAACGAGAAAAAAGAACGGTGAGTTGCTTCCCGACAGCATCCGCTGTCTGATCGTAGGTCCTTCGGGGTGTGGGAAAACAACACTGCTCGTGGACAATTTTCTCCTCGCACCGAATTGGTTAGATTGGAAGAACAGGCACCTCTACGTATTTTCGAAAAGTCTCGAACAAGCGAAATACCAGCAACTGATGAAACTGTACGATGGTCTGGACATTGCAACGTTCGCTTCGGAAATAAAACCCCTCGACGATTGTCGTGAAAATTCAGTTGTTGTGTTCGACGATGTTATCCTGGAAAATCAAAATGAAATTCGCAATTTTTTCACGCAAGGTCGTCACAAAG
Source organism: Lepisma saccharinum (assembly GCF_977018435.1). NCBI lineage: Eukaryota > Metazoa > Arthropoda > Insecta > Zygentoma > Lepismatidae > Lepisma > Lepisma saccharinum. Next base: position 3,923,652 of record NC_139229.1, read on the forward strand.
GAATAGATTGCTTCTTCCTAGCTCAAACATTTTCCAAAATTCCAAAACAGTTAGTACGCGACAACGCTAATTTCATATGTTTGTTTCGTCAAGATCACACCAACCTCAAGCACGCGTACGATGACTACGTAGGCGGAGACATGAACTACAATCAATTTTCGGAACGCTGCTGCTCCCACTGTTGGAACAGTGACGATTTCGGATTCGCGACGATCGACATGACTAGGAAACCCAACGACGGAAAATACAGAAACAAAATCAACGACTTTCTAAACGTTGCAACGTTGTGAGAAACGACGTGTATAAATAACGCTATGACGAAACGAAAAATCGAAGACGAAAATCTCAAGTTGCGAAACTACCTCGCGAAACGCTTCAAAGGTTGGAAATCCGAGAATCGCGGATTCTACGAAGAGAAGAAACGTCAAGATCAACCTGTGATCGACGCCATCAGCGATCTAGGTAAAGAAATTAAAGGCGTCACGGAACAAAATAAAAATTTGATCAACGAACTCGTACCACTTGCAGCTAAAAGTTACACCGTACCCACGCCCATTTCGAGCATTCCTTCGACGCCGTTCGAACTGAAGGACGTACCGGCACGACATCGAGCCATAGGTAGCACGCCGTCGTCTTTGGATAAAATCGAGTTGGGACCTTTGGCACGAGACTACCTGAGCACAGGGAAATTCGACAAAGATGAAGTGTTCGGATTGTATCCGAGCATGGAGAGTAACGAAGGCGGCGGTGTGGTTTGGAAGATTGGAAAATCGAAAGTTACCTTCGAAGGCAACGATATTAAAGTTAATTTAGGCGAGAAGAATAGTTGGAACAGGTATCCGGGTACGGTGGGACTGTGGGAACTCGTTGCCAAAAAGCAGCCGAAAGATTACACCGACGAAGATTACCAAAGTTACAAGGAAATTTTGATCATGACGGATGCCTTGTACCAGAACAACGACGCCTCGCAGAATAGGGTGAAATCGAGCAGCGGCGAGAAGTACAGAAATCTCATCAAACCGATTTGGAACCAGGTCAAAACAGGCAGCGGCGTCAAACTCTACAACACGTTACCCAAAGAATTCGTTTGGGTGGACGACGTGCGCAAGCTCATAGACAGGTTGTTGGTTATTGCAGGAGAGGAGAATGCAGGCAATCGTAATTTCTACAACGAGAAGGTTGGCATCGTGGACATGATCAGCACCAAACTTTCCAACTTCATCGTGAACGACGACAAGGGCATAGGTTACCTCATCAAAATCATCAACACGCTGCCTCCGAGATTCTGGAACGTGGCCGAAGGAAAGGGACTCGTGAACGACATCATCAACAAGTTACCTTTCGAGATGCATTTACCCGGCTACCAGTACTGCGGACCGGGTACCAAACTCGAGAAAAGATTGAATAGAGGAGACAAGGGCGTGAATCCGTTGGACGCAGCATGCAAAGATCACGACATCGCCTACAACACCACTCGCACCGATCTGGATGCGCGTCACGAAGCAGACAGAAAATTAGAGCACGCAGCTTTCGAAAGATTCGTTAGCAGAGACGCTTCGCTGGGAGAAAGAGTTGCAGCACTGGGCACCACCATCGCCATGAACACAAAACAAAAACTTGGGTGGGGTATATAAATAACATACAGTAAAAAAAAAAAAAAACATGTCTGGTATAACCGTCTTGCCACACGAACTGTTGTGTAAAATTTTTAAACACGCAGTAAACGGAGATGTTAATAAACTTTTAATCATAGCGAGATCAACGCCGGAATTTCGCATCCCTTGTGAAATGGCTGTTAAGGATTATCTTCGGGAGATCGGTGGCATGAGGTGGGGTGATCTCGACACTCTTCTTTCGGCTGCAGGGGAAAAATTAAACAATAGGTTAGATGATCTGCACGAGGCGAGGAAGGGAAGAAGACGATACACTGATGATTGGCACAAGTCTAAACAAGAGACGGAAGATATCATCACGCACATTATTGCGTTTTCCGAAGCACGAACTTTCTTCCTCTAACGCACACACATAAAAAAATCTTCGATGCAAATCGTGAAAAAAAATATATATAAATAACACACATTGTAAAAAAATCTTTGGTATATATAAATAACACACATCGTGAAAAAAATTAAATTTCTCTAACACACACACTGAAAATTTCTCTTCTTCGATATGACGACTGAAAAAATAAGTGACCTCCAAGCATTAAAACAAATGCTAAATTTGTCAGTCGAATATGTAAAAATTCAGGAATTGGAAGTGGACAAACCTTACACGATAACTTCCGGTTCAATTGTTTCTACCCAGTATGGTCCCAAGGCGCGTCTGTTGCTCAACGCACAATACAGTCTATTTTTACCAGATCGATACGCCAACATGTTATCCGACAAAAAGCTAGCTATTTTAATCGAAAACAAAACTCAAATCGTGTACAAGGGTACAAAGGAACTTCTTGGTAAGAAAACAAAGCACGTAATAGAATTTGTGTAACGGTTCTGCGCAAAATATATCCTTGAAAAAAATTACACGGAACAAAAAAAATTTCAGAACATTTATATATAAATAACATACCAAAAAAATTACACAAAACAAAAAAATCCTAGAACATATATATAAATAACATACCGTGAAAATAACATATAGAGCATCAACATGAAGCCCAAAGATGTCGTGTACCAGATACCATACTCCAATCTGAAAAATCTAGGTGCCCTCGATGGGTTACTCACCAAAAAACAACGCGAAAAGAAACGTTCTTGCTTGACGAAAGGACACGGAATGAAATTGCTTCTCAGCACACCTCAATTGAGACGCTTGCAGCGTTCGCGAAAACAGCAAAAAATCGGAGGTTTCATATTCAGCATCCCAGCCATCCTGGCAGCATTGGGGGCCGTTGGAAGTTTGGCTGGCGGAAGTGCCGCCATCGCGAAAACAGTCATCGACTCGAAGAAGAACAAAGCAGAATTGGAAGAACAGAAACGTCACAACATGGCTATGGAGAAGAAAGGGAAAGGTATAACCAAAAAACAAAAAAGCAACCTCGATGCTTTGAAGAAATATAAAAAAAAGAAGAAGCCCTGTCCAACTTCGATATTGAATCTCTGATCGAACTGTTGGGAATAAAAAACTTCAGGGGTGTTTTCATGTCCGATTCTCTACCCTCTACTGTGAAGAAAAAAGAGTATGGCGTGGTCAACCTGGACAGTTACAAAAATCCTGGTACACATTGGATATGCTACCTCAAAATTAACGATAACAATGCATTTGTTTTCGATTCGTTCGGTGGCACACCACCTGCCAGGTTGGTGAAGTATCTCAGTGTTGCCAACCTCTACTACAATGACAAACGCATCCAGGGTTTCACCGATGTTAACTGCGGCCACCTATGCCTTTCCGTTCTCGCATACATGTCTAAAATAAATAACCCGTCGGTGGAACATTTTCAGAAAGCATTGTGGAACCTTAAACACGATGGGCGTGTTCCATCTCACGAGCGAATCTTCGATCTTGAAACTCACGCTGCACGACGACATCGTCTATCCTAAATCCGTAGCTCTGCGTGCATTCTACAGCATGTACCTCATACCTAACGTCACGCAGCACAACAACAAAATTAGTGTCGGAAGCGAACACATCGTCGTCACGCCAGGCCAATACAATCTTTCCACTTTGCAAGCTCAGTTACCCAAAGGCACGTATTTTTCTCAAAATTCGGTCACGCACAGAGTGGAAATCGTGTCGGCGACGGAGACCGTGAACCTGGGCACCATGGGAGAACTTTTAGGTTTCGAGAACAACACAAAACTCGAAGCTGGCATCAAGCATACGGCAATCAATATTCCTAAATTTCTAGCCATAGAAACTCTAAACGTTCACTGCAACGTGGCGGAAGGCATGATCACGAAATCCTCAGACGGGGGGTTGCTGGGAAGTCACAAGCAGACGGGGATCATAGCCACGTTCAAACCAAGTTCCGAATTCATGGAACCGATCATCTACACACCCTCTTCGCCGATCTATTTTCCAGTATGCCGCAACCGCATAGACGACATAGAGTTGGTAGTGACAAACGAGAAAGGAGACGTGGTGGATTTCGCAGGTGCCACTACGACGGCCATCGTGGAGATCAACATATAATAAATAACACGCATAGTGAAAATGGAACAAATCGAAAGTTACGAATTGCAATCTTTTCCTCCGAACCGTCGCACGTTCGCCAATCTCAACGAAGCAAACAGGGAGATCGAATACGACGTGGACGTAGGCGACGGGTTTGTTCATCCTCACAGAGCAGACCTCTATCTTCAATTCGACGTGGTGAAGAAGGAAAGCGGAGACGCGTTTCCACCTAATGCAAATTTGATACTCGTGGACAACTTCGTGCCTCACCTGTTCTCGCAGGTGGAGGTGCGGAAACACAACACCGTCATAGACAGAATAGATTATCCAGGCATCACGTCGACGGCAGTGGGAACATTGAAATTATCCAAAACAGACGCAGCATACTACCAGGCGGGAGGATTTGAAGCGGGAACCAAAATATCGACGAGAAGTCACACAGTCCTCTTTCCCATGCGTCTGCTGCCGGGATTCTTCTCGGACTACAAGGACATCATGTGGAAGGGAGGATTGCGCGTCACGTTTCGAAGAGCAGCCAACGACAACGACGCACTGATGCGATACACCAACTTGAACGCCGACGGCACGCCGATAGCCAACACATTACCCGAAGCAGCCAAGTGCGTCATCCGGAGCATGGAATTGAGAATGCCGATCGTGGAATACGAAACAAACTACGCCCTCAAGTACAAAGCGGAGATCTTGAAGAGTCCGCAGGTGCCGATTCGCTTTCACGGTTACCAGTGCGTGCAGAAGGTGGCGTCGGGAAGTCACATGGAATTCGACGTGACAACGCAGTTCAACAACATACAATTCGACATGCCAGATTTCGTCGTGGTGCTCTTTCAAACCGGGCGCGATAACAACCAGGAAAAAGATTCCAGCAAGTTCGACGACTGCAAGATCAAGAACGTTTATCTCAAGAATGGTAGGAACGAAGTGTTCCCGCGCGAGAATTACAACCTCGACATGACCAAAGACGATTACCTAAAACTTTACGAAGCTTACACGGCTTACAAGCGCGTGACCGAGGGAAACGTGGACGTGTACTACACGCCCAGCGAATTCAAAATCCGCAGGCCGATGTTCGTCATCAACACGACGAAGAGGAAGCAGGTGGTGGTCAACGATCGCACCAACATCAAGGTCGTCTGCGAGTTCCACGACGCGCTGCCCGATGATACCGTGTGCAGCGTCATCCTGATTGCAGAGAAGTCTTTCGCGTACGACGTGAAGAACAAGAGGGTTACAGAGCAGTTTTAACAGGTTTAACATCTTTTTCTTGCACAAATAATAAGAGGCGCCAGCGCGCGCGTGTGTGGCACATCGTTCCCGCGAGAGAGGTTTACAAAAGCCGTGTCCGGATTGGCAAGCGCTCCATCCTGTTCTCTCCCGTTGCTCTCGCGTGCACTCGAAGTCGCGTCCAAGTCGTCCGAATCTGCATGTCCCCTTGTAGTACGGCTGTCACTTTTCCCGCCAGGTGTCAGCCCGAACTTCACCCACCGCGCTCTGGGGCGCAAACAAACATGACAATGATTTCCACCTAACTACTCACATTAAAAATATAACACGCTATTTCATTATTTATGTTTTCTGCATTCAGTATTATCGATAAAATATTAAAATATAGAGTTTTACATCCTCTAATCAGTAAATATTGTCTGTACAAAGTGAAAGTTAGAATATGGCTGCCAAGCGCAGCGTCACAGCAAGTTCAAGCGTGCATCTGTCGCACCTCTCTGCTCTTCCCTCCGACTCCACGTCTACCGCAAATTCGGACAACAGAGATTGGCTGAGTCCCGGATGGAACAGTGTAGGTGACATCTGCTGCTGATTCGGACGCAACCCTGGCCACTTCTATTAGTCAGTGTTGCCAACTCCCATTTGTAGGTTAGCTTCGCCTGTAAAATATCACATGATGAAATATTCTTCAGGTAAGTTGGCAACATTGAACCGCAATTGATGTTACCAGTGTTGTCAACTTCTATTTGTAGGTTAGCTTCGCCTGTAAAATATCACATGGTGAAATATTCTTCAGGTGAGTTGGCAACATTGAACCGCAATTGATGTTGCCAGTGTTGTCAACTTCTATTTGTAGGTTAGCTTCGCCTGTAAAATATCACATGGTGAAATATTCTTGAGGTGAGTTGGCAACACTGGCAACATCAATTGATGGCACTCAACCCGTGCACCTCCACTAGTCAGTGTTGCCAACTCCCATTTGTAGGTTAGCTTTGCTTGTAAAATATCATATGGTGAAATATTCTTGGGGTGAGTTGGCAACACTCATCGCCAATTGATGGCGCTCAACTGAGCTGATTACACTAATCAGTGTTGCTAACTCCCATTCGTAGGTTAGCTTCGCTTGTAAAATATCACATGGTGAAATATTCTTGGGGTGAGTTGGCAACACTGATCGCCAATTGATGCTGGTGAACCCATACACCTCCACTAATCAGTGTTGCCAACTCCCATTTGTAGGTTAGCTTCGCTTGTAAAATATCACATGGTGAAATATTCTTGGGGTGAGTTGGCAACACTGCGAGAAAGCCTCAAGCAGTGTTGCCAGCTCCTTGCTTGAGGTTAGGTTAGACCCAAAAACAAAAACCTTGGTGATTTTTTCGAGTAAGAGGTTGGCAACACTGTGTACCTCACTATACCTCATTTTCGGGCGTGGAACCGGGGACACTGTACTACTCTGTAGGTTAGCTTCGCCTGTAAAATATCACATGGTGAAATATTCTTGAGGTGAGTTGGCAACACTAAACCGCAATTGATGTTGCCAGTGTTGCCAACTCCCATTTGTAGGTTAGCTTCGCCTGTAAAATATCACATGGTGAAATATTCTTGGGGTGAGCTGGCAACACTGCGAGAAAATAAGGCTCATGCCTTACGAGAGCAAACCGTTAACATACACCATAAAAGGCTACGCCTCGCTCGAGCTGGCAACACTGCAAGAAAATGAGGCTCGGTGAGATTCGCAGTATTGCCAGCTTTTTGCTTTAAATTAGGTTAGACCGAGATAAAAACCTTGGTGATTTTTTCGAGTAAGGGGTTGGCAACACTGCGAGCCTCACCGAGCCTCATTTTCGGGCGTGGTACCGGCCTTATAGGTCTACTACAAACATACTAGACAGCACAACTACTACACAAACATACTAGACAGCACAACTACAATACAAGACAAGCCCAGAAGCTTTTAGAAATTAAAATTGATAGGGCAAGGTACAATAGATGTGCATCAATAACCCACATTAACAAAACTGATTGATTGATTTCTTCGCTTTTTGCGCCACTTTTGGCTAATTTGCGAAGATGGGGATGAGTTGTGATATGATGAAATTGATGAATGGACACTCACAAACATCCATGCCCCTGACGTCGTAGCGCGATGTGCCCCCCTTAAAAAAACAAATGTTGAATGTAAGGGGTATCCTTCCACGTAGTACGTACATACAATACTGACACCGTGCCTCATTTACCTCATCGCCTTCTTCATATAACGTAGCTTCAAAAATATTTATTTTATTCTATTTCTGATATTTTTCAATTATATAAATTTATAATATTCCATTTTATGTATACTTATAAACACATAGCATAACTGTATATTCATTCATATAAGGCAAAAAGCTGTATTTTGTACTTAAGAATCCATGTAAAGAAAATTGCAAGCTTAACTGTAACCCTACTTTAATAATAATAAATAAAAATAATAAATAATAATAATTGTCAACCTTACTTTCACGTTCCTGGACTGCATTTTGCAGACTAACGACGCTCTGGCGTCTGCCCTATGTCCAGTATAATCTTAGTAGGTCTGTGTTTGTGTTGTTCTGTTTTTGTCCTTGTTTGTGCTGAGTGCCTCAGTATACTCACTTTCTCTCTCAGGCGATCATTGGTTCAACTCTCTCAAATCACTACTTTCGCAGAGGATTTGTAAGATTTCATATATCAGTCACCAAGACGACAGCAATATGTATTAGCATTATGATAAGATGTTAATGGAAAATGTTTGTAAGATTACAAATTATTAAATTTTATTGACCTAAGTTCATTTAGTCCATAGTGTGGAAACTCTTGTATTTTTGCTGAAAATATATTGTTTCGATTAATTTTCAGATCACCAGTTCCTAGCGAAATTTTCATGGAACTCTGGGAAACTAAGGGTACCGACTTCGATTGATTACGTCACGTCCGGAGGTATATTTTTAATCAGGCACCATTTTTTTAGTCCTAAATGATATTACGGTTCCCTTAATGTGCTCGGAAAAACTTTTTCCTGAAGCGTTGTAGAAAGTTGATCAAATAATGCAAAAAACTAGAAAAAAGTCACGGACGAAGGCTGAAAAAAAAAACACTCTTGACATTATAGTTGCATACATAAACAAATAAAACCAACTGAGAGACGGAATCAGAATGAATCATGTGAAGAGTTTGCTCCGAAATCAAGAGAAATATAAGAAAAAGTATGAGTAAGAAGACATGAAAACTAGACGGAGAGAGAAGGAATGAGCAAAAAAAGAGGAATCCTAACCAAACGTGATGTTTATTCTGCATTAAAAGAATGGGGAAATGTGTGGATTGCAAAACGACGAACTGGTACACGGAAAAGCTGAAAAAACGCAGAACGAAAGCACGACTGGTAAATTAGCTTCTCTTGTTTCGTTCAGGGAAGAAGAAAAAGGTGGAGATTGTGAAAAATAAGTAAGAAACCATACGTCTTCTTTTTCTTGCTGCACACTGAAGCAAAAAATGACCGGGGGGGGGGGGGGGGGTAGAAATAATAAAAAGGTAAGCAACTTTAATATTGATGCGACTCGTGTAATTTAGCAGGTTCTATGCGCGCCAATTTTAGCAAAGCAAAAGACCCGTTTGTTAGAACTGTTTGAAGTTTCACAAAGCGAGAATCTCATTTACTCAGGGAGAGTTTCACGAATTCAACGGAACAATATTTCCAAGTTAGATTTCGTTAAATTTACTCGCTGCAGTGTGTGTATTGTTCGTGTAGAGTTACTGGTCAATGCGCTGGTTGCCCGTTGTTATGCATGACAAGAATGTTTTATGAAATTATTCATCTGTTGAGACACATTTTGTCTTATAGTTAATACTTCTAAAAGGTTTCGTCCAAATTTATTTAGAATACCGTTCGATAGGATACTTAACAGGCAGTCAACAAAAATAACTTATGCTAAACCTAAAATTTTCGAACCTCTTAACGAATTACATGTGATCATGGGCGTCCGGAAGAGGGGGCAAGGGGGGGCCATGGCCCCCCCCCTGGAAAATGAATGTGTACCTAAAAATTATATAATTCACACATAATTTCATTTCAATCACAGTAATTTATGTTAATTATTATAAATTCGTTGAAGAAACATGATAATTTCAGACTGAAACAGTGTTTTTTGAGGGGGCATCACTATTTTGGAGGAAAATATGTGTCCTTTGCCCCCCCCCTGGAAAAAATACCTTGCTTGCCCCTCCCTGGAAAAAATCCTGCGGACGTCCATGCATGTGATAATATTTTGTAACGTGTTCTTGAAATAACTACAAATACAAAAAAATATATACAGTAAAAACTGCATATCCCAGAACCTCTATAAGAAGGAAACCTGTAAATACGGGGGAAAAAAGTCCCCAGAACGGACCGATTTTACACCTGAAAATGACCTGCTTAAGGCGGAAACCTCCTTAACGCGGAAACGAAACACCATTTAAAGACCAACGAGATGTTTTTTTTATTCTCAGTAAGACAGAAATTTCTTCCTTTATTTTTCGCTCCCAAGAAGTGTAAGTGGAACATGCCTCTGTTGCCACTCGCTTATCGGTAACATTGTCGATATCAAAGAATGCGCTACAATACTCATAGCTGTTACGATTCCGTTTCTTTCTTTCATCTCTTACCCTCTTTATCCACCTTTCTTTGTCTATTCCTCCTCTGTTCTTTCGTCGTCTTTCTATTTTTCTTGTTATCTCTCTTTGTTTCTTTCTTCTTCTCCACTTTTATCTCAATCTTTCTTCACCTCTCTTATTCCATCTTTCAATCCTTCTCTTTCTCTCTATGCACATCGCGCTACGACGCCAGGGGTCCCGGGTTCGAAAATATACATAAGTACGTACTGTACGTTCTTACAATACTGTAAAAAGTGTACCAACATGTTGTGTAGTTACGTAATTGTAATCTCTGCTATGCTTATTGCGACTGTATCGCATTTTTATTCATGTACGTACATGCATTAGTACTCTACATTATAAGTAATGCGAAATGTAAATCTGTCTTTCCATTATTTCCTGCAGCGCTCTATACTGTATTTAAAGTCAACCCTGTATAAGAAGGAAAACTGTTAAGACGGAGAATTTTGCTCGGAACCATCATGTTCCGGGATAGACAGGTTTTACTGTAATACGATATACTAATACACTGGCTGACAAAAAAAGTTAAGCACCCAGAAGGAGTGGTTGGACGTGAATGAAACTACATATGCTGAAAGTCCATGTACCTTTATTGAACTGATTACAATATAGGTTGCAAGAGTCAAGGTCGTTGGCAGTTACAGGTGGAATCGTGGCACCAGGTCAGTAGGGTGTCGCACCCCCTCTGGCCGCAATGCATGCCCTTATGCGGTTCGGAATAGTGTCAAACAGCCTTTGGATCCTCTCCTGAGGCACGTTCGTCCACAGGTGTTGCAGCTGTCCCTCCAGGTCCCGCAGGTTGGCACTAGGACGGAGTCCTCGTCCAATGTCATCCCACACATGTTCAATTATGGAGAGGTCCGGGGATCGTGCTGGCCACGGGAGGACATCAACATGCTCTAGGCAGTCCATAGACACATGGGCTGTGTGTGGGCGTGCATTATCTTGTTGGAACACTGTCCCAGGGTGCTGTGCCATAAGGGGTAGGACGTGTGGACGCAGAATGTCTGTGACGTATCGCTGTGCCATCAAAGTCTGCCGAAGCACTATTAGAGGTGACCTGAACGCATATCCAATGGCTCCCCACACCATGATGCCAGGGGTCACACCTGTGTGTCTCTCCACAATGTAGGCATTGCCCTCGACGCCGCCACACCTGCACACGATGGTCATCGGGGGTCATGGAGAAGCAGGACTCATCACTGAACATGATGCGACGCCATTCGTCCTCTGTCCATGCCTCCCGAGCACGGCACCACACCAACCGCAGGCGTCGGTGTTGTGGTGTCAACGGCAACCGACGCATGGGGCGATAGGACCCGAATCCGGCCGATGCGAGTCGTTGAGACACTGTGCGGGAACTCACAGGATGTTGTAGTGTCCAGTACATGTTCTCGGATGACGGGTGCCAAAGTTGTGGGATCCCGCACTGCTTGGAGCGCCATACGACGGTCCTCCCTCGGGATGGTGTTTCTTGGTCGACCTGAACCTGCACGACGTGCATGGGTGCCCTCATGTACCCAATGATTCCAACATCGGGCCACTGTGGCATATGAATGGCCCACATGCTTGGCAATTGCCCGATACGACCAACCTGCCTCATGCAGCCCCACAATGCGGCCTCTGTCAAATGCTGTCAATTGCTGGATCGGCTGTCTAACGCATCTGCGAGGCATCGCCGGTGCTTCGTTTTCCTCTCTGAACTTCGTGCTGCACTGTCTGACTCACGGCAGGTGACTGGTCCCACCTTATCAGCAACAGGAGGTGACGTCACAAATGCCCTCTGGTGGGCGTTCTACACATTACAGATCCTTGTACATCTAATCATTTACTCACACATCAATGGTATGCATGTGTACCGAAATGGGGTAATCTTCGACCACTCCTTCTGGGTGCTTCACTTTTTTTGTCAGCCAGTGTATATTCTCCTTGGATGCAGCAAAAGAAAAAGTTGAAAAATATTTTCTACTACTAGCAAATTCTCTTTATTGTGTTCATATGTTTTAACCCGGCTAGTCACTCAAAGTCCTCCTGACATCTAGCGGAGGATGTGAACACTATCGGACCTTGTATTGTCAACCACACAATGGATCTCAAGCAAGCAAATGAGCCTTTTTAGTCTGCCATATGGTATTCAAGGAGCATACTGTATAAGAAGGCCCAATCTGAAATATTCACGTGCAAAATGAAGAGGCTCTGTCTCTATTTGGACAAGTGATCTGAAATGATGATATCTAATGTAAAAGGTTGAAGGAAACGTATGAAGGTCGTCTTTAAACAATAGCGAGCCGTTTACTCTAACGTGAAGGAAAGGTTATTGAAAATGGCTTAAGTTAAATAAGTGCGGAAGTTTTTCCCTATATTACACAAACTCTATAGTTTAGCTTGAGGAATAATATCTTTACAGTGAATTGTAATGTGCGTAAATCATTTTTTTCATTTGAATAAGAAATATACTGCTGGACAAAATAAACCGGACACTTGCATTCTTTGTGATAACGCATAAATTCTGATTCGAAGGCTAACTAAATGTTGCAGAAACGGAATTAAGTACGAATGCATAAACAAAGTCCGGATCTATGAATAGTGCATATGGTACGTACTACATGATCTGCCAAACATTCTGTAATACATTGCAAATCAGATGTCAAATATTAAGGTGTCCGGTTTTTTTTGTCCAGCAGTATATTATGTACGTCAAGTTTCTTAAGGCTAATATTTTCTCTTTCTTTCATGATTAACTTTTCTAATGGGTGTCCCAACAAGAACGCAGGATTTGAATTGTGCCATTTTCTTGTTGTTGTTGTTGGGTTGGCAGCACTGTTTATATACATATATGGTCTTATTTGAATGGTGTGGATATTGACCACTTGTGTTTCTAGGAGTGTGGCGCTACCTGCCACACCTCTCACGAGACTATTGCGTTGCTGCAACAAATTTCTGGGCCAGTCCCTTCGCGCAACGGCGACCAGAACTGGCCAGCGAGGTCGTATGACCTGACACCCTGCGACTTTTTTCCCTTGGGGGTATGTGAATTCAAGGAGGAAATTCGACGTGTCAACGGCCAAATCGAGGAGCAAGTCTGTGCAAGAGTCATGAGAGCAATTCGTGGACCCCACATGACATGTTTTTTCAAACTTAACTGGCAAGATGTACCCTTTGTAATGCTAGAAATATGTGTAATTTCATGAAAATAAAATACGTTTTTCACGTTATAAAATCCGGCGTTCACCTTACACATCTTGTACTAATCGCGACGATGAGGATAGATGTTGATGACAGGGAGGATGGGGCAAACACAATGATACACCCATTCCTTATCCAGTGTTCGACCGAAAGGAATCCTCACTTCAATCAAATGATGCACTTTAGTGTTTCTTTCATGACATACAAATGCATCAAATGTGAATCTGATTCTTTGAAGAAGCCATAAAACAGACTTTAGTGCATAAATCGATGCATTCTGGTGCATCAATCGATATGATGCATTTAGTTTTCTGTGTGTACAAAACAATAGTAAATCAAAATGTCGAAATAAATGAACAATATGTAAAATACTTACTAACTTCTAACTTAATTATTTATAATGCTTGATTTTTTTTAATGCAAATAACAAGTATTAGATTGTTCACTCATAAGATATGATAAAATTACAGCACTGCATTTAATTTAAAAAATTAAGGTTCAGTGGCACTTTCTCATGAAATGCACCACATCCAAAATAATTCGACCAGTACTGTATTTCCTTGCTTAAGGTAGACTTTAACAAACGTTATAAGTATTCCAAGGATCGAATCCTGAATCAAAGAAGTCTTCATACGCAATGCAAATTCTAAATTGTGCCTCAAACATCTAATTTTGCGTGGAATCTTTCTTGATGGATGTGTGTAGCGGGTAAACACGCAGGCAATCATTGCTTTGTTCTCGAGTCTTTCTTCCTGTCGCTGTTTCTCTCCGCAACAGCTATTTCCACCACTCCAGCACTTTGTATCCTTCAAATCAACTGAACACCGGGGAAATGCCCAAGGCAGAAATATATCTCCGTTGGCTGCTCAGCGTCCAATTTCGGTCACTGTGCGTCACCATTACCTCGAGAGTGAAATGATTCTTGTCTGGACTGTTGAAAGTAAGCGGTGTTTGGTAAAAGCTCGCAATGTTTCGCGTCAAACGGTAAAGAGTACACAACAGTCCTTTCATTCTCGTTGTTTATGAATGTGTATTTGCATGCATTTATTTCTAACGTAGTCAATAAAGGAAAAATGTCTTGTTTCTGCACTGAACGACATCTATACTCTGTCCCGGTTATCTCGGAAGCGAGTGAACGAAAACAACTCTCTGCCTAACTAGTGACGCGAGGTGACTCGACCAATTAACACGTGACGTAAGAGGGAACGGAATTGCGTGAAGGGCAAAAGCGACTGTAGCTATAGTCCTCGCGTTTACTTCGTTAACGTCGAAGAACTGAAGAAAGCCGCCGCCACGAACGTGGGTGGGGATAAACAGCGGGCGAGTTGTTATCGCCAAATCACACTCAACCTTCAACCAATGGGCGCAGCTGTCATTCTGCTCGTCTACCCCACGTGGAGTCTGTCACATGACTGCGGATACGCTGTTGCCGTGCTTTGCAACTTCAATGTGGAGACCGTGGGAAGGCGGAGGGACAAGGTGGCGTAGAGTAGATGTGTGGCAACGCTGTGCGTTCAATGCGATTGTTGTAGCTGGTGGGCGTGCTCCGTGGAATTCAAAGCCAGCCGGTCGTTAACGTAGCTAGCGCGTCAACTATACCAACTGTTTGCAGCAGCGCGCACTCTTTGTTCCGCCCCCTCACTTCCCTTCTCTACCGTTATGTGCGGCCTTACTCCACAGTTTCCTGAGACGGAATGTATGTGTGAAAATTCCATGTTTCAGCAACTGACGATTTTAACTGAACAGAGTTTTCCAATTCGCTCCACCTCTATTTTGACAGCGCATGCGCACGAGTCGATGGTCGCGATTAAAGCATATATCGCCCCCTGAGACGCGGAGAAATGAGCAAACAGAAAGCAACAGAACTTCTGTTGTCTGCTTCTATTGAAAATCAAATGGTGTAACGCCCACTACAGCGAAACGCGCGGAATTTCCGTGCCAGAAGTTTGCAGGTTATCTTGAGGGTTATCGCCCACCGGAGAAGCCGGAAACGCGTCTGTTGCGTTCTCTTGCCAGTGTTCCATTTTCAACACTTTGAACTGTAGGTCCAGTCCAGATTAGCCATTCTGTGCAGAAAGTGGACTTAAAACAACAATTCAATTCAACTACATAGATTTCTCCTTTGAAATAATCCAACACGTATCCATCAGCAAACCTTTTGAAACTCACTTATTCCTGCTTCATAAATGTCACTACTAGCAGCAATATTTTCTCGCTAATGTTCCTGATTACTTTCCTCTTAGAAATCTTTGAAAGTCATTTTATTTTCAATATCTTTGCACGAACACACGTCTAAATTCTCCGGCATTTCTTTATTCCTATGTTCATTATATATCTTACTCGTACAGCAGTATGTGCCATAAAAAGAGTACATTTTTTATTCATCTGTTTTTCACACACCTATTCCGTTAACTAATAATCTTTCAAAATCTCGATTTTCAGTAGTATGTTCCTGTTGTGCCTGAAGTCTGCTGTTTACCAATTCTTCCTGTGTCCTTTTTTCATATAATTATCTCATCAATGCACTTTTCTCATTGGCAACTATCCACAGCTTTCTCCAAACCCTGCAACTCTTACACCTTTTCTACTACAGCCTTCTTCCACCCTCATACGCTCTTGTGTCCTGGTGCCTTTAAATGAACGAGGACGTTAGTTTTCTCGGATCTTTAGTGGTTTCCCCCTTTTTTTTAGGTTTTATTTATTATTTCATACAAATGTACAGATATTATGTTACAAATATTAACTTTAACCATAGTTTCTATTTTGGTTTTGCAGTGTGATGGTTTTAAGTGTTGAATGTATCATTTCATTAGTAGAGCGAGATTACTTTCGTAACATCGCTGGCTGTTATAATCCTCTACGTCTCTTGTTTCCCCTTTAATACTAAAGAAGTGAGACGAGGATTGTCTTATCGGCGCAGTGGAACGTAATGATCATATATTAGGTACTTAAATTATACAATTTAAACTTAATATTCTTTAACACATATTCTTTATTACAAATAATATTATTAATTATACTTTCCAAATTTAGTTAACTCAACAGTAATTTCTATGGATTAACGTTCAGTTAAAATAGTACAGTTCGTCCCATTTGATTGTCACCAGTCAGTAAGTAACGGCTACACTAGACAGAGCCAACCGCCGTCCCGCCTAAAACCCCCACAGCCAACATGACCCGGAGCAATCCACCTAAAAAAAATTAAAACAAAAACAAATTCCTTTTCTTGCTCTTTTAAGAACTCAAAATAACTATTAACTTTAGGTAAATTACACCCGGCCATGCAGGCCCAAAAGGGTGATAGACGGTAATGCAGTATACTCAGCCTGTCCAGCCTGTGTCCAGTCCGTCCAAAGTCTCTCTCAGCCTGCAAGGATCTGCCACGCTAAACTTCTCGCTCGCCCAGCGCAGAAGCCCAGCCAATGGCATAACCTTCCTGAGTCACCTGTCTATTGAGTCTCAATACGTCATTCATGAGTAATATTACACTATGGGCTTACACTGTCTTGCATTGACAGCATTGGAGCGAGTCAAGTCCCGGAGCAGCCAATCAACAAACGAGCCGCTGGCGTCATCTCTACCCAGCACCTATCGCTATCCCTGTTGCTCGCGCTCTGGACTCTTGGTAGGCTCACTAACTGGACTCACGCGGTCAGCTGGAGTTGTTATGAAAATAATTGACTCTACGTAGTAGTTGAAGTATAGTAATTTCCAAGACTATATTATGCAGACCGATATAAATGTTGTTTAAAATGTTTGCAGCGACGAAATCGTGACAAAAGACATAGCCAGGAAATGTAACCAATGTGATGTTATTTTCTGAACCTCTGTCTCTCTTCAAAATGTATACGTGACTTTCCCTATCTTCCACCCCTCTTCAAGCGTGAAGCTAAAATTTCATTGCAGTCCACACCAAGGGTTTAGCTCAGTGGTTCTCAAACTTTTCCAGTCCGGCACCCGCCTTGAAGGATATTACACTTGATGGGATCCACAAGCATGGGCGCCGGGAGAATTACTTGTAGGGGTTTGCACCCAGTTTATAATAATATTTTTGCTAACATCGAGTATCTTCAAGAAGCCCAATTTTACTCTTGCTTAAACAAATTACCCATACTTCGTTCTAGAAAAGTTAATATGTAATTTATAAGACTAACTTACTCTAGTCTAACATCTAACTAAACACACATGCTGAAATTAAAAACATGCTTTCTTACTCGCCGACGGTTGGGGCTGCCTCTTCCGCGTAAGCTGTGTTAAATGGCGGTTAACTTAAGTCGTAAGCCTGAGTGCGCCTCAAGTCTATTCTGTATTTGCTTTTTACTTGAATCAGAAATGAAAATCAACTATAATGCCTCATCCGAATGGCGGTCGGAAATATCAAGCGACACCTTATGTCGACATTTGCATGTGACACACAAATAATTAATAACTCTTGCTGCAACCGAATCGAAAGCAACAGATATCAATTCCCTTGAGTTAAACACCAGAGAGGTGCCTGTAAAAAGCAATGGTAGAACGCGAATAACAGGAATGTAGAGTTTAGACTACGTACAACACGAGTTGAATTTAAATACAGTAAAACCTCGTTATTCCGGACTAATGGGGAATAACTTGACCGGTTTATCGAAAGTCCGGATTAACTGAAATGACCTAAAAGAACAGTAGATAATGCATTAAAACTCCGTTTATAGCATCAAAACACGTTTATTATGGTGTATTCAAAGGGCATAGACCTAAATACACCATACAGTAGAGTACAAAGTCTGCGGGAAACAGAATTTCATCAGTGGTTGACTGCCCTTTCTTTGGGATGTTCTCTTGTTGACTTCTACCCACATTTAAAACCTTGCATTCTGTTGTTTTTCCTTTCTTTTGCCTCTCCGGATTAAGCGAAGTCCGGCTTACCGGGGTGCGGATTAACGAGGTTTTACTGTAGTTAAAACAATATATCTTAGTAATTTAAACGCAATAGGTTTCTAAGACACAGTAAATAAACTTTCGAGCCCGACTTCGCGACCCAGCCAATGAGCCCTCGGAACCCAACCGCATGGGTTGAGAAACGATGGTTTAGCCAGATGGTTCCCACCCGCTACCAAACCATACAGGAGAGAGTCGAAAAACTGTCACTTTTACTCCTGAACATCCCATAAATTTGTGCTGCACAGAACGTAAACACACAAAGACCAATTTGTCTCCGCTGCCTCCTGCGGCATTGTATGTTAAGCGTTGATATATTACCGGACGTTAGAGCGCTCCAAAAAATGGCCGACCGCTCACATCACATGACATGAAGTACCAATCAATAGCAGAGAACGGTGTCGCCGGCAAGCATCGGAAAGTAGATAGCTGCAACAGTTTGGAACAGTAAAAAAAAAAGGGATTTCTTCTCATTTTTCAATGTGTTATAGCCATAGGCGTGCGCACGGGGGTGACAAGGGGGGCAGTTGCCCCCCTAATCATGGACGAGGGACAAGCAAGGTATTTTCCCATGGGGTATATTACCCCGATAATAATGTTGCCTCCTCAAAAAACAACACTTGAATTTGAAATTATCGCATTAGTGTAAATTACTATGACTGAAATCAAATTATACGTGTGAAATATAGCTATACTTTTAGCTTGACATTCGATTTCTAAGGGGGGGATGTGGCCATCCTTGCTCCCCCTTTCAGACGTCCATATCCCTACAGTATTATCCATTCACGTAGAAATTTAGTGTAGAGAAACCTATTCGCTGATATATATAGAGTTGGTTTGGTTTTAGTAGGTGTCTTAAGTCCACTTTATGCATAGTTAGGCTAATCGGGACTGGACCTACAGTTTAAAGTGGGATCCGAACTAGGGATGGCCAAACGGATCCGGATCCGAAAAATCCGGATCCATTCGGATCCGGATCCGAATCCAAAAGTTACGGATCTGGATCCGGATCCGAAAGTTTCGGATCTCGATCAGGATCCGTAAGTTCTGGATCCGAAAATCCGGATCCGGATCCGAGAGTTTCGTATCTCAATCCCATTATAATATTACCACACCTTAAAAGGTATTATGATCTTCGATTACAAAGAAATTTTTCATTTGTTAGTCCTACAATAATTTTTTTCAAGTGTTGTTCCTAAAATACTTTGCTACGCATCGACTAACACACTCGTACACAAAAATAGTCTTACTTGTTTAACATAAAATGTCAGAGGTGATTTTGTAAATGCCATTGAAACGAATATGTATTCATTCGAATGTATTGGAAATGGAAACACACATAAATGTGAGACATTCCATTCCAATATGAAACCTTTAACACATATAACAAGATAGAAATGTTATACAAAAATTATACAATTTTTCTACAGTTACAGTTTTACAAATTAAAATAAAACATTATAATATATGCAGTGTTAAATAATTACAAAATGTAAGACTAACAAGGGAGGTTATCTAAGTGTCCCCCTCCGATTTCCATGAAACTTGGCAGGTGTATAGTAGGGCCCAATGGAAGAAATACGTGGTGTTTTTTGTTTCAGCTAAAAAACTGTTTTAGGGGGCAAAACCCCCTCAAATGTCAATATGAGGACAAATTGAACTGGGGATCTGACCTCTGTGTTCCCCTCCGATTCCCATAAAACTTGGCAGGTGTGTGTATAAACGGGCCCAAAGGAAGAAATACGTTTTTTTTGTTTCGGCTAAAAAACTGTTTTAGGGGGCAACCCCCCTCAAATGTCAATATGAGGACAAATGTAAGTGGGCACTTGACCTCTGTGTCCCCCTCCGATATCCATGAAACTTGGCAGGTGTATAGTGGGGCCCAAAGGAAGAAATACGTGTTTTTTTTTTTTGTTTCAGTCAAAAAAACGGTTTTACGCGGCAAAACCGACTCAAATGTCAAGATGAGGACAAATTGAACTGGGGATCTGACCCCTGTGTTCCCCTCCGATTCCCATAAATCTTGGCAGGTGTGTGTATAAACGGGCCCAAAGGAAGAAATACGTTTTTTTTTGCTTCGGCTAGAAAACTGTTTTAGGGGGCAAAACACCTCTCAAATGTCAAGATGAGGACAAATTGAAGTGAGGATCTGACCCCTGTGTTCTCCTCCGATTTCCATGAAACTTGGCAGATTTATAGAGGGGCCTAAAAGAAGAAATACGTGTTTTTCTGTTTCGGCTAAAAAAAGTTTTAGGGGGCAAAACCCCTCAAATGTCAAGCTGAGGACAAATTTAAGTGGGCATTTCACCCCTGTGTTCCCCTCCGATTTCCATGAAACTTGGCAGATTTATAGAGGAGCCTAAAGGAAGAAATACGTGTTTTTTGTTTCGGCTAAAAATCTGTTCTAGTGGGCAACCTGCCCTCAAATGTCAAGATGAGGACAAATTGAAGTAAGGATCCCCCTCCGATTTTCATGAAACTTCGCAGGTATATAGAGAACCCCAAAGGAAGAAATACGTGTTTTTTTTTGTTTCGGCTAAAAAAAAATGTTTTAGGGGGCAAAACCTGCCTCAAATGCCAATATGAGGACAAATTGAAGTGGGGATCATCTGACCCCTGTGTCCCCCTCCGATTTCCATGAAATTTGGCAGGTATATAGAGAGGCCCTATGCCCCCTGTTTATTCCTATGCCATATTTACGTGGTTTCGGGGTCGGATCCCCACTTCAATTTGTCTTCATTTTTACTTTTGAGGGAGGGTTTTGCCCCCAAAACAGTTTTTTTTAGCTGAAACACAAAAACACGTATTTCTTCCTTTGGGCCCCTCCCTACACCTGCCAAGTTTCATGGAAATCGGAGGGGGAGACTTAGACCTCCCTTGTAAGTGTATTAATTAATTACAAATCGCGCACGCGCGCACACACTATATATATGTGGGTATGTATGTATATTTTATATATATATATATATATATATATATATATATTAGCAGGTAACAATGTGTTATAAAGACATTCTTACTTTCCAAAGAAACACATGTGGGATGGCAAAACGGATCCGGATCCAAAAATTCCGGAAAGTTTTGGATCCGGATCCGGACCCGGATCTGAAAATTCCGGATCCGAAAAATTTTAGGATCCGGATCTTTAGGATCCGGAACCAACCGGATCCGGATTTTGGATCCGCCAGGATCCGGATCTGGCCATCCCTAATCCGAACCACTATGTGTCTCGACCGGGTATCATTATCGCTGTTATTAAACGATATTATACTCTTAAAGAAAATAAAGTATTTTCAAGCCGATTAAAGTTCAAAGCAACTAAGGAGGAAGGGGGTGCCGTGGCGCAACCACAGGGGGGGGGCAATGGGGGCAAACATTGAGGTAAAATAAAGCAAGACTAGTAGAATCTAAGATTAGCCGAACAAAAGGATACTCAAGACGGAATTAGTTTTCAAATCTGTCTTGCATTATTTCTTCCACACCGCCAAGAGCACAAAGGAAAATTGCCCCCCTCGATATCAAATTTTACACAAATAAAAATACATTTCCTAAATTGTCTTGGTCGTTTCGTTCACAGTGTCTCTTTTTGTTATAGTCTTGTTAAGTTTAAAGCTGTAGCTAAAGGGTGGCAGGTGTTGGCCCTAGGCGCCGAACAATCTAAATGAAGGAAATTGTAAAAGAGAATGCCATAACGACCCATGATTTTTCTTGTTGCCATGTTAAATCAATATTGTTTTCAGTTTGCAAAAATTTGGATCTTAAAATTTTCTTGCTCGCTTCGCTTGCAATTTTCTTGTTTTCTGTAATGCATTGTAACTTGCCAGAGAGAGAGATTATAACTACTAAGTACTTCAGACTCTTGCTGCTAAACAGTTTTGTCTTAAATGCATGAACACAATTGTTTGGAGGAAAAGAAGCGCGGCACATTTTAGAGATAATTTATTTATTCGTTATGGTGCCTCTATATTGCTGCATTTTATACACACGCAAACATACACCCACGCACACACGCACACCCATCAATGCAATGAAACTAAAACAGTGAGATGAAATGAGGTTTCTCCTTCCCACTGAATTCCATGTCTGACTATGAGTGTCTATTGTACAGTACACATTTTATCTAGTGATGTCTACGCTAGAGTCCACGTTTTACTATGATTGTCTATTGTATAGTCCACATTTTATCTAGGGTTGTCTAGGCTAGTGTTCATCTTTTACTATGATTGTCTATTGTATAGTCCCCATTTTATCTATGGTTGTCTATGCTAGAGTCCATGTTCGCACAGCCTCGCAAAATCGGTTGCAGGGTGTGACGTCATCCTTCACATCCCATGGCGCTCCCTGTACTGATGCATTGCAATAACACAAGAGCAAGGCTATTATTTGTGAATATGCAAATATAGATACGTGCATGCGTGTGCTCAACATGCAGATTCTATGTTTGTAACGTGTATTATAATACAAAGGCCAACCATATAGATATTCACCAATGGCGGTCCTTGCGATGAATGGAAGTGGTAACGCATTAACAACATCGTAAATGCCTGTGGTATCATGTATTGTTGCTTGGTCCCAGGTGAACATGCTAAACAGATGTCCAGGGTGAGAAAAATGCGACAATTCTGACCAGTGTTGCAAACTTATGTTTTTGGAACTGAATTCGGTTCTTGCACGCTCACACTGGGTAAAATCATGCGAATTTTATCGCCTGCAGGAAGCAATTTCTGTCTGTTATAACCGCCTCCTTTCTGCGGCAGAGAAGGGAGGAAATGGACTGGGCAGCGAAGCCGTATACGCTGCTGCGAAGGCCGGTAACTGCAGTCGCTTTCCCCCTCCACGCAATTCCGTTCCCTCTCACGTGTTCATTGGCGAAGCCGTCTCGCGTCACTACTTGCGCAGAGACTTGTTTTCGTTCGCTTCCTCCAGAGATACCCGGGAGAGAGTATACAGTCTAAACACTGTAACACGTTGTCTCTAACAGGTATCGAACACAGAATCCCTTGATTAGGAGGATACTTTATCATCTGCCTCATTTGTGGTAGGGTATAAGTAATTGTGTAGTAACAGTGGCGGCGATTGAGTTCCAAAACTGGGGGGCAAGGGCAGTTTACTTTCCTTTGGCACGTAAGGTTTAGCATAGTGCTGGGGCAAAGCAGAAAAAATTAAGGGCAACTGCCCCCTAGGCCCCCTAATTGCCGCCACTTTGCTATAGTAGATAATGCCTTGTAATGAATGATCACCGAGTTAGATCCCAAATGGAGTCACACGTTAATTTCATATTTTCCATTCTAATTGCAATTCCACGTTACAACCTGAAATTCAACAAGTTCAATAACAAAACACAATCTCCAAAAACACAGTCTACCTTCATATTTACTTATTCTTCTCAACACCTCTGACATTTAAGCACATGTAGATGTATATATGAAGATAAACTCTTAAAAGAAGTTAAGCTTACCGAAGACGACAAGATCCTAAGAATTCATTGAAGCAGCTACTAACCTGAAAAGAATAGAAACAGTATTTTAATGATGATGCGAATAATTATAAGCAATAAAGGAAAACTTTAATTGATTGAAAAAAATGTCTGATACAGCACAAATGGCCATTTTAAGCTGAAATTATCAACACTAAATATAACATATATAAAAGCAACATACACAAAAAGATAATCCAAATGAGCCAAAAGATGGCAGTGTTTGACATAATTTATCAGCATTTGTTCTGATGGATGAGCGAACACTAACTTCTTATTGGAATTATAAATATATTTATGATTCATTTATGCATCCAAGACTTTTCATACCAACTGTCCTTCCCGTGAATACTTTCGTTCGACAAAACATGACATGTTATTATTACACATGAATATTTTTTTCTTTGTATGTAAGAAATACATAGCAATATTTTGCACTTTCATATTGAATTTCATATACACTGCATCTAAAAGAAAGGAATGGAAGCTTTTTTTATGTTGACTTCAAGAAGACATACACTCGGTCCCGGGAATGTGTAGAGCAAGTGAAAGGAAACAAGTCCTCTACGCAAGTAGGACTAGAGAGGGCTTGACCGATGAACCATTGAGAGGAGAAGCGAGTGCAGGGAGAGGGAATGCTGCTGAAACTATACCCTGTACCAAATATCTCTGGAGCAGGCGAACGGCGAGAAGGTTCCACCAATGAAGACGTGAAAGGGAACGGGATTGCGTGGAGGAGGAAGCCTTTGCAGCAGCGTGTACTGCTTCGCTCTGTCCACTCGCTTTCCTCCCCTTCTCTTACGCTATGCGAGGCTTGGCTCCAGAGAAAGTTGGGACAGGGTATACCAGCAGCTTGCAGCACTGCGCACTCCTTTACTCCGTCCACTCGCTCTTTCCCCTTCTCTACCGTTATGCGTGGCCTTGCTTCACATATTACCAGAGTGTATGCTTCGTGTACCGGAGAGCAACAAGCCAGTCTAGCCGCGCATAATTGTAGAGAAAGCGAGTGGGCAGAGCAAAATCCTGAGCACTGCTGCAAATGGCTGTCGTGTTTTCCGACCACGCATTCACTTCCCTTCTCAAGCGTTCATTGGTTAATCATCTCGAGTCACTACTTACCAAGAGGATATGTTTCGGTTTGCATGCTCCAGAGATTCCTGCGACAGAGTGTTGAACTGTTGTCGCCAACAATCACACAAGTACTATCATGTCCGACCACTAAACGTCGTCTTTCCATATCTTGTAGTTTCCGTGATACGAGATAGTGCGACTCATACGAACAGAATAAGAATACTTAGTTTTCACATTTTGGTAATTAATTTGCAAAAATGGTCACAGAGGTCAGCGACTCCGAATCTATTCCCTTTCCTTTGTCTTTCGTGTATCAGGACATTTTGCCCCGTATGCTGTTAGGAAGGTAAAATAAACTAACAAAGGACTAAAATTAAACGGTGTGACTCAGTTGTTAGCATATGCAGATGATGTAGACTTATTAGGGGATGATGGGAATACAATTAAGAATATTGCTAAAATATTTTTCAAAACTGCTAAAGAGAGAGGTTTGGAAGTTAACAAAGAGAAAACTAAATATATGCTTACAGGCCGAAACCAAGTGTTAGGTAATAATCAAAATCTAATTATTGATAACAACTCGTTTGAACCAGTTTCCAAATTCAAATACTTAGGAGTAATATTAACAAATGAAAATTATATTAAAGAGGAAATAAAAAGTAGGCTTAATTCAGGGTATGCATGTTACTTTTCTCTTCATAAACTTTTGTCTTCTCGTTTAATATCTAAGAAACTAAAAGTTAAAATATACAAAACAGTAATTTTGCCTGTAGTATTATATGGGTGTGAAACTTGTTCCCTTACATTGAAAGAGGAACATAAATTGAGAGAATTTGAAACTAAGATCCTTAGGAAAATATTTGGACCTAAAAGGGATGAGGAGACAGGTGAGTGGAGAAGGTTACATAATTTAGAACTACATAATTTTTATTCATGTCCAGATATTATTAGAATAATTAATAATAATTAATCGGTAGGGATGGAAAAGAGTATATACAAGGGTTGGATAAAAAGTAATGGCAACACTGCTGTCCCGTGAAAGGGGTGAGTCACAGCGCCACAAGCGTTTCGTGGCTGATAAAGGAATGTCAGACGAGGAAGTATAGTGAGTGGGTTGCCATTGTATGTTATTCAGTCAAAAACAGCAGTGCTCTGAAGCAGAGGACGAGTGCAAGCGCCCTAACAATATGTTTAGGCAAGAAGAACAACGTCTCTCAGGCAGACGGTCAACGCAGCCTACTTCTGCACCTTCTTGCAACACCACCTTCGTCTCGCATTAAGAAGGAAGCGACGGCACGGTGTCCCATCATCCTGCTTGACAATGCAAGGTGTCACACTGCGAACAATGTGACGGCGCTCCTGCATAACTGGTAGTGGGAGGTACTGGAACATCCGCCGTATTCACCGGTATGAGACCGTGTGATTACGACCGTTTTGTCAAAATGAAGGAATCACTGGGCGGGAAGCACTACGACACGCGCGAAGCCATCATACGTGCTATAGGGCGGTCACTGCGGGACATCGACAGAGATGGACGCGCTGACGGTGTATGACGCCTTCCATACGTGTGACAGAAGGTCGTAGAGATGAGGGGCGATTACTTTGAAGGAATGTAACACGTGCTCCTCTGCCAATACAGTCAAGTACCAATTATACCAGTGTTGCCATTACTTTTTATCCAACCCTTGTAGATCTTGCTCAAGATAGGGACAGATGGAAGGCCTGTGTTGCTGCAGCCATGAACCTTCGGGTTTAAGAAGGCTAGAGAGTTAGTTAGTTAGTTTTACTCTGAAATAATTAAATACAAAACAATTGCAGTGATGCTAGTTCCATTTCTTTCTTAGAAGATAATGATATATAGCCATTATTTTATGTAATTTAATGTAATATAAAGTTTTGTTTACATTTTTCTTAGTTAATATCAATCATGTCCACGTCCAATATTCGTTTGCGTTCAGTATATTTTTTTTCAAATGTACAATTTTATGCTATATTTCGTCGTGGCGCTTCCTGATTGTGCAATTTGCAGCAGGTTCCCTATCAGCACAGTTTGCTGAATGATAACAAGTGACTTCACAAAATTCTAGGGTGTTCCGGAAAAAACACTTATACCCTGTCCCATCTAACTGTGGAGCAAGGCTGCGCATAGCGTCACAGAAGCGAAGAAAACCGAGTGGCCAGAGCGAAGCAGTACACGCTGCTGGGAAGGCTTTCTCCCACTCCACGCAATTCCGCTCCTCTTATGTGTTCATTGGTGGAGCCGTCTCGCGTCACTTCTTGCGCAGAGACTTGATTTCGTTTGCCTGCTCCACAGTTAGCTGGGACAGAGTATATGTAACAATCTGTTAATTTATGTTGATTTCATTTTAGACCCATTGAATCAATTAAAGATAATATTATAAGTATAAATTTATATTGGCCACTTGTAACTGGACCTTTGGCATTCGAATGGGCGAATGTTTTCAAATTTTCCTCTCCATTCGAAAAACCTCTTGGATATTTCAAAATATGAAAACTTACATACGCTTAGAATTCCTTCTAGAGCATTGACTGGAATTTTCATGTAGTTTTCTTTCACTGTTGTCTAGATATTATCAATAGTTTAATAGACTTACGTAATGACGAAACTATTGATAATATCTAGACAACAGTGAAAGAAAACTACATGAAAACTCACGTCAATTCTCTAGAAGCAATTCTGAGCGTATGTAATTTTTCATATTTTGAAATATCCAAGAGGTTTTTCGAATGGAGAGGAAAATTTGAAAACATTCGCCCATTCGAATGCCAAAGGTCCAGTTGAGCCTGATGGTCCAACAGGCCTGTAATGTTTCCTATTAAAAGAATTAACATAGACAACCGTACCCTAGAATTCTCAATGGCAAAATCGGTTGCAACACACTCTTTCAGGTATTCCACATTAAGAGTTCCTACGCGCACAATACGTAAAACACACACAAAAAAAAAAAAAAAACTAGACTGGAAATCCAAAAAGAATTTCTCTTCTAGAAACATCCCACCTAATATAATGGACAGATACTGTCTCACAACGTCCCCATAGTGTGGTGGAGCTCCGTCCTGTTGAAAATATACTCTAGAAAAATACCTTATCCCGTAAGCAAGGATAAAAATCCTGTTCTACTAAAAATAATCCAAGTAGCAACCAATCACGTTGCACACATCACACAATCAAGTTACCAGCACAAACCATTCGATTGATTGATTTGAATTATTTTACTTCCCTTTTTGTGCCACGTTTGGCTAATTTGCGAAGATGGAGATGAGTGATGATATGATGAAATTGATGAATGGACACTCACAAACATCCATGCCCAGGCCGGGATTCGAACCCGGAAACCAACAAACCATTCGACTGGAATCTGTCCAATGTACGTTATGAAATGGCAAATATCCATATTCTCTTTTATTAACTTCACCATGAACATTAACATTAGCTTCGTCACTGTGAAGGACTTTTCATTCCAATGGAAGCGCCACAGTGTCATTGTTCGAGACAACCAATCATAAAGCTCAACTCTTCGTGGATGTATCCGATTAAAATCCTGTGCAATGACACGTGAACTTCTCATCCTAGATGTCAGTATGATCTCGATGCCATGCTAACGGGTTAGAGGAACTTTAATGCTTTTCTTTCTGACACCTCGATAGGAGAAAATGGGTACAAACATTCATTCATAACTTTCTACTGGTTAAAGGTATGTCGAAAAAACTGTCACCATTGCATTGCAGTGAAAGAAAACTACATGAAAATTCACGTCAATGCTCTAGAAGGAATTCTAAGCGTATGTAATTTTTCATATTTGGAATATCACAGCGGTTTTTCGAATGGAGAGGAAAATTTAATGGCCGCGGTGGTTCAGTCGGTAACGCGTCTGACTACCATGCTAAAGGTCCCGGGTTCGATCCCCGGCCGGTTCAAATCCGGGAACTTTTCTAACGTTGGAAGCGGCCCCGGCGCCCACCCAGCGTCGAATACCTGGGGGAAACCCTGGGGGGGTAAAGGCGGTCAGGGGCGTGGTGCTGATCACATCACCCCCACTCACGACCGGATCAAGACAGTGTGGAGCGTTACCCCCACACCCCCTATACGCCTTCATGTCGTGTTGCTAAGCACAGGGGAGCACTTTACCTTTTATATTGCATTTTTCGTGAGATTATAACCTGATTTGATATATTACATCACACCCTTCCTATTTTTTTAAAAAAATGAGTTGAATTCAATATGACGGCCAGCAACATGGCAGACGTCCGCTTGGAACACACCAATATTTTAATATAAATGTTACCGTTTACAGTGTGCAATACTTGTGAATTGCGTATAAACCTCTTGCCTAAATGTATGTAGATAAGTGTATATATATCTCATGTGTTACGTATGTTATATGTATTGTACGTGAATGAATGAATATACGTTTGTATATTTCCATGTAATTGTATTAATCAAACACAGTGTACGCCTTCTGTAATTGGAGGTTCAATCCTCTGTAGAAGTGCAAAGCATAAATAAATAAATAAATAAATAAATAAATATGGCTCCCCCTAGGTCTGTTTCTATCATGACCATTTGTACCCAGCCTAACTCCTTTATATTTTATAGGGGGTGTTAAGGGACTTTTGAATCACCCTGTACTTGAAAGTGTAAGCCCAATGCCAATCAGACTTTCTGTGCATACATTATACTTAAAAAATAAACTCAAACATACTTATTTACATGGAGAACTAAGCATTGTTGCTTCTATTTGTAGGCAGCTAAAACTGCCCGCATTTACATGTAAAAAGTCAACTCCATTGTCTTTCGTTACATGGAGAGGTAAGAAATATTGCACTCAAATAAAGCACCTATTTGGTGTAAAACGTAAACTTCTTTTTCATATTTACATCGAGGAAAGCAATCTGTACAACACAAGAGCGATGTTGCATGTTCAAGGGTCATCTCCCGTACTGGAACACTCTCTCTAAAAGCGATAATAAAAGGAGGAAGGTCGCCTCAGTGGATTCCCCTCCCCTTCGCAGCCTCCCTGCACCGCGGCAGATGCTGGTCCTCGCATCCATTAGCGAGAGGCGAGAGATGGGAGGCCGTAATAACAACATGTGGCGATCTCAGCTGGGCTCTCATCGACTTCTGTAACTCAATGAGTGAGAGAGATGAAACTTCCGATAACGCGATTGGAGCACACTCCGGAAGGAAGTTTTCGATTGGATGAATTTGGCATGCGTCGAAGATGGATCGCTTTACTGTTATGTTGACGTTTAAAGATGGCTTCAAACAGGCCCCTACAGAGGGGTCGGTAAGGGGGGGGGGGCTGTAGCCTTGGGCGTCATCCAAAGCTCATCCTTTTCTTAAAAAAAAATAGTAACAGCACAGTCATAATATGCGACGAAGAAATCTATACTCTATCTCGGGAATCTTGGAGCAAGGCCGCGCATAACGGCAGAGAAGGGGAGAAAGCGAATGGGCGATTTATGGGACTTTCTGCTTCCCAAAGTAGTACGTTTCTAAAGTTGTTCTTCAGATACTAAGACTGTAGTTCAAATATTCATAATTATGCTAAATATTTTAAACTCAGAAATGAAAATTACCAATCTTCAAACGTAACTTATATTATCTTCTAAAGTGTTTTTCTTTGTTTCCTCGTTTCAAAAATGTATTAGTTTACTTAGCTTTTCTGCTACTTTTGGCTAATCGCGAAGAAGACGAGGATGAGTGAAGATATGAAGAAGGGTTACTAACAAAGAACACCCATGCTCAGGCCGGGATTCGAACCCGGGACGTAAATATCACAAACCATGAAATAAGAAGGAAATATCGAAGGTCGCACATAAAATGTTGCTTTTTGGTAGTGCGTGGGATAGGGAGGGTGGAAAACCACAATCCTGCCTAGGGCTACAAAATATCTATACTCTGTCCCAGCTAACTGTAGAGCAGGCAAACGAAATCAAGTCTCTGCGCAAGTAGTGACGCGAGACGGCTCCACCAATGAACACGTGAGAGGAACGGAATTCCGTGGAGTGGGGGGAAAGCGACTGCCTTCCCAGCAGCGTGTACTACTTCGCTCTGGCCAATCGATTTCCTTCGCTTCTGTGACGCTATGCGCAGCCTTGCTCCACAGTTAGATGGGACAGGGTATAGCTACGGAGCTAGCTTCAAAAGAACTGGAAAAATGTATGAAACGAGAATTTAAACACCGTCGTTGAAGATACAAAATCCATTTTGATGACCAACCTACCCCCTCTCCCCTTCTCCGCAACATATCCATGCCACATTTCCGAACAGAGATTCACATTTTGGCTCATTATTCAACTTGTATGGCACCCAGGAACATGAAACATGTTTCAATCTCTTTGGAAACGTCCACTCTTTGAAGAGAATACTAAGGTTTGGGCCTTCTCCCCAAAATAGCGAAAGAAGAGGGGGCAAACTCCAGACTTTTATGTTTCTTTCATTGAAATTCGGGGGTCGCGCCCAACAAACCTCCCTTCCTCGGTTCATCGTTCTGAATTGTACACGGTTGCATGCTCTGATGTAAAACAAAATTTATCCGAAGTAGATTGCTCCTATAGTGCCAGAGTTATAACAATTTTCTGAGCAATATGCAAATTACCTATTTTTCGTAAAAAACAGTTTCACGTTTTGGCTTATTATTCAACTTGTATAGCACCCAAGAACATGAAACATGTTTCATTCTCTTTGGAAACGTCCATTCTTTGAATAGAATACTAAAGTTTGCGCCTTCTCCCCAAAATAGCAGAAGAAGAGGGGGCAAACTTTAGATTTTTAGGTTTTTTTTAATTGAAATTCGGGGGTCGCCCCCCCCCAAGCCCCCCCTCCTCAGTCCAGTGTTCTGAATTGTACACGGTTGCATGCTCTGATATTCTAGCTGCAAAACAAAACTTATTCGAAGTAGATTGCTCCCATATAGTGTCCGAGTTATAACAATTTTACTCCAAAAATGTAAATGACCTATTTTTTATAAAAAAAAATCACATTTTGGCTTATTATTCAACTTGTATGGCACCCAAGAACATGAAACATGTTTCATAATCTTGAGAAATGTCCATTCCTTGAAAATTATACTAAAGATTGCACCTTCTCCCCAAATTAGCGGGAGAAGAGAGGGGCAAACTCCAGATTTTTATGTTTTTTCCATTGAAATTTGGGGGACGTGCCCCCCCCCCCCCCAAGACCCCTCCTCGGTTCGGTGTTCTGAATTGTATACGTTTGCATGCGCTGATGTTTTATCTGCAAAACAAAAGTTAATATATATATATATATATATCCCCCCTGCCATCACTGGTTTCTGGCGACGTGGTTGTGTTGCACATAAAAGGGGCCTAAAAGTTTAGGCCGAAACTTACAAACGAGATTTCCTGTTCCCGTGCAGAGTTCCATATCGATATCTTTAAATAAAATAAAATAAAAAAAAGGTCAATGAAGACGAAATTCCCTGACATTTCCCTGACTTTTTTTGACACCTCAAATTCCCTGACTTTTCCCGGTTTTCCAGGTCTGTCGCCACCCTGGCAGTGTCAATACTACGTGTACAAATATAGTAGATCCGCTAAATTTTATCTTCTTCTCTATTCATACAAGACATCTGGAGGTCTCGTGTTATTGGTTGTTGATATGTACGAATAGAGAAGCGATTCATCGATTGATTGGTTAATTTTACTTCTGTGTTGATCGCGAAGACCAGGATGTGTTATGATACAATGAAATTGAAGGACAGTCACAAGCACCGATGCCCGGGTGAGGATTCGAACCCGGGACCGCTGGCGTCGTAGCGCGCAGTGTTAACCATTCCACCAAGGCATAGACTCCTTCAATCAATGTGTCACTTCGGTGTGAACTCAAGCTGCCCCGCGTCGCTTGACGCTTCGGTCTGGAATATCCCCAAAAGGTGCATAAAAATTGGAAGCGTGCTAAAAGATAATAGTTGATAAAGAATGGTAACAGACGAACTTTGTCAAAGAAATGTGGAGAAGAGATTAGAGCAATATTAATGGAGAAAATAAGAATGAAATTGAGCCGTCCCCTCGTGGCGGAGTGGTTAGCACATCGAGCTACGACGCCAGGGGTCCCTGGTTCGAATCCTGACCTGGGCATGGGTGTTCTTTGTGTGTGTCACTTCGTCAATTTCATCATATCATCACCCAGTTCCATCTTCGCGATTAGCCAAAAGTGGCAGAAAAGCGAATTAAAATGAACCAAATCAATCAATCAATTAAATTCTAGTAATATTATTGGGTAACTCTTACATATGAATGAGTTATAAAATGGGGAAGTGTTGGAATGGTAAATGAACAGAAGATATACGACGATATGACGATAACTTAAGACATGGTAGCTTGCTACAGAGTAAAATAGAGGATAGAGTTTAGATACGTGAACAGAAAACCCAATTGAGTATGAGAGGATATTATTTACTAAGAAGTAAAAATACTATGCCAGAATGGTGACAGGTGTGGAACAGCAATAAGCCAATCAAAAGATAAATAATTGTGCGTGAGGGAGAGATTAAAAATTACATACTGTTTCAAACCATCCTGTCAGTTATCCTTAAAAATACGCAGCAAGCATTACATTTCGCGCTAAAATAACAACACGTGCCCTAAATTGCCTCTCTAAAACGAGAAGCAGAGATAACGGGCATAAAAAAAAGCAACCAGCAACGAACGGTTTTCAATAAATTTTATGGAATCATATTGAGTCGGCGAAGACCACGGACGAAATTACCCAGAATGAGATCCGATACCGGATGACGCTGTTAAAAATGTAGGCATGAATCGAGAAAAATGTAGTCGTTCGCTTCACCGGTTCCATTCGAGGCGAGGTGGGGTAGGTTCGAGCGGGTCGGTCGCTATTCTGGAAACAATGTCACGCGATCTCTGCCTCCCGCCATTGTTGCGTTCCGATTGAGCCGCAACAATGCAACAAAGCTTTCGATTTCCAGAGCAAAATTAAGGCCGATGTAGCCACAGATCATCGAGAGGCGAAATAAAGTGATTGGGTTTATGCGCCAATGCAGAGTCGGTAAAAATGCCTGGGTAGCGGAAATATCCAATATATTGCCTTGGCATTAGTTCCATTTCTAACCGCCATGAGCGCTACCTTCGCAAGTTCCAACTCGCGCTTGTTTAAGAAATTTGATATCCCACTAATGAATGCAGGCCTATTCTTTAGGCACAGATAGCACTTCGTATCACATTAAAATTTAGCATTCATCACTACGTCATGCACTAGTAGATATGTAAATAGGAAGTAGAAATAGGCAGTAGTAACAAAATAGAGATATTATTGCAAGGTGGGAAATGATAAGCTCCAGAAGAATTGTAAATATGTAGAAAATACACGAATACTACAACCAAGACTAAACGTTTTACAATTGATAGGGAAACGACAATAATTGAAGTGAAACAGATACACAGAGAATAGAAAAATGTCATGAAAACTTAGAATATTAGTTAGTTACAAACACAACTATCGTTGTAAACTAATACAAGAAATGTGTGTGTGTGTGTGTATAATGGAGAATGGGTTAAAAAGATGAGAAATGCAATACTTGAAAAAAGAAAAAATATGTACGAAAATAGAATTAGGACAAAAACGTAGGAAGATTATACTAAATGTTGAAATGGTATTTACAAGTACAGTATACTTAAAAAATACAGACTACAATTTAATAACCATAGACAAAGATTTTGAAATAAACACATAAGGAAATCACAATCTAAGATAAAAATTGTATTAAAGGTTTAGAAATA
Organism: Lepisma saccharinum; assembly: GCF_977018435.1. Lineage (NCBI taxonomy): Eukaryota > Metazoa > Arthropoda > Insecta > Zygentoma > Lepismatidae > Lepisma > Lepisma saccharinum. Next base: position 3,958,120 of record NC_139229.1, read on the forward strand.
TATATCAGACTCTCAAAGAGGGTAGTTATTAAAATAATAATAATAATTAACAATTGTAAAAATTGCATTTGAAAAAAGTACCCAAACACTACCGAAACAAGATCAGAAATTTCTAAATGCCGAGAGAAAGAGGTAGAAGTAAATATTAAAACCGAAAGAGAAATAACATTTGGATAGAAATTAACTTTGAGAGACAAACCGAAATGTTCGAATGGGTACTAAAGAAATAACCAGGGAGTAAGATGTACTGTACACTGTAAAAAAAAAAAACCCTAAGAATCAGTAAAATTTCTGCTTCCGTGCTTCTTCGTAGATTGCAGCAAACACCACGTGACTCAAAGCCACGCATGCGCAGTAGACAAAAGCCACTCTGCTCATTTACCAAACGATGATGGCAGCCTATTTGTGCGCCAATCAAGTACTTTAAATTCAGTCCAAGTCCTTCTGGAACAACCCTCGAAAGTACTTGAGATTTTGAGATTAGCAACTGACTTTCTGCCGTTTTCCAGGTTCACCAATGAAATACTCTTAGCTTCTTCGTAAAATGAGGATAACGGTCATAAAGAAGTTTGCGATGCAATTCTAAAGTCTACAATGGCCTGTAAGAAATGGATATCTCGACAAAACTCAAATAGCAGAGTCTCTGAATCCCTTTCCCCAGCAGCTGAGAGGAGATTGATTATTCCCGACCTCCACTGCAAGGAGAACATTAAAAGTGATTTAATGGAAGCTGCCGCACAGCATGATGGGACACGATCCTTATGGATTAATTAATTCATTCTCTTTTTCTTTCTCCGCCAGCGGAAAGGGAGGGTGTAATTCATTTAGTTCGGGTAAGAAACACGGGGAGAATTTCTGTAACACAATTACCTTCGATGCAAGAGAAATGAAAGGCAAACTCCCAAAGTTGGCTTAATTGATTTTTTTTTACCTCACGAAGACATCTGAAAGGAGTTCAAACGGATACGGTGTACGAGCATTGAGAACGAATTAACGCGAGGTTTCTATCAAGAACTGACTGGTAGAAATCCCAGGATATTCGTGTTCCAATGGGGACTCAAACTCGAAAACCTCTGATTACAATGCGAACATCTTTAAGTAAAAATGTGGAGGCTCTACACTCTGTCCCGGGAGTCTCTGGAGCAAGCAAACGAAAACAAGCCCGTGGAGTAATTGGTTAAAGCACCGTATTTGAAGTAATTGACTGATTGATTGATTTGCTTTATTTTACTTCACTCTTGTGCCACTTTCGGCTAATTTGCGAAGATTGGGATGAATGATATGATGAAATTTGATGAATGGACACTCACAAACATCCATGCCCAGGCCGTGATTCGAAGCTGGAACCCCATGGGGGCCGACCCGGATTTGAAGCAAAGTCACAGATCTGTCGTAGGTCCGATTCCCACCACTGCGGTGGTGATGAAGAAACAGTTGATGAAGAAAATAAACAGAAGATACAAGCCAGGTTGAAGATGGAATTAGGCTGTAAATGCACCAAGCCAAATGGGAACTGCAACGTCCAACGACAAAAATAGCAAAAATATATTTTTCCCCAGAACTCCAAGAAAGTGGTGGATAACACGGAAATAGACAGAGACCTCGAGAAACGTGCCATGACCCTATAGCCACTATCTTATGGAATGGGCCTAGACGTAGTAAAATTTGAGATAGGGACCGAAAATAAAATTCAGCTGCACTTCTCGCTCTATCCTTTGTTCAACATGCCAGCTTCTATTCACAAGATACTTGTCCATGGCCCAGCGATTATTTCGACTGTTCTTCTGCCAATAGGAGAAACGTCAGAAGAGACTCAAGCTGCCAGAAATAAGCATATAAACAAAGATGCATTATGCGCAACATCGTACTCGAACCAGTTCTCGGGGGTAAAAAAGATGATGCATGTAATCCTTCGACTCCTTGAATTCAGTCATCTCCACAGAGCAGTCTGAGATAGACACTTCAAAACGGAAATTGTAAATACGTTGAACAACGCATAGGTCGTGGTTTACAGTATTGTGAGTGCAATTGGCATTAAAATATCACAATATTGTCCAATAGAGTGCTGCAATGAGCGTTTTTCGCTCGAGCGGCAAATAGTTCGCACAGGCAACTCTAGGTGGCACACAGAATTGATAGCGAAAAACGACCGAACGAGCGAAATACACTCGAACTCTCGAACCCTTTTGGTACACGTATTTCCGTCATTTGTCTATGGTAGTGAGCCCTCAAATATGGATCGTGAAGTAAAGGACGAAGTGAAATTGAAAAATAAGTGAACATAGTCATCATCTCCATGCTAAAATGCAGTTTTGTGTATCTTGCCGAGATGAAATAGATGATTATTGGCTGAAACTACCTACACTGGCATTTTATGTTTCTACGATTATATTCACATTGAAATGATGTTCGATTGAATGTTACAACTGCATTTTTTTATTTCGCAGAATATGATGATCCTTTTCGGTAAGTGAACAATGATGTGCAGCTACTTCTTGCGCTGTGATACTATATTTGTAATTGCTTGGTAGGTCTCTCAGCATGTGTATCCTCCATTTTACGTTTCGGTCTGTAGATATTGCATACTTTCATACATAATATACGAAATTATTATTTAGAATTGGTTTCCTTCCATGTATGGGTTTTAGGTTGACATTGCTGCTTATTAGGCTCTGAAATAAGGGACGATGCCAGTCATTCCACTACGAGTGCGGTACGTTCGAGCGTGGGAGATTCGAACGAGTTTTGTCCAATATTGTAACCTTCCCATAAAATGATAGAATATGTGGAAATAATCTGCATTCTGAGGTCACAGACCAAAAAATGAATTCTTACCAGTTTTTCCATGCATCTGGATCACTATGCAACGGGAAAAGAAATTTCACCTGAAGACGAGAGAAGAGTTTCTCTCTGGAAACGTAGTGCTAGAACGGGTATAGCAAGAAAGCACTAGACAATGGATAATGCCCAATTAACATTGCATGCTAGTATGCAGCAACTTTCAACCAAGTTGAAATTATTTGTAACCAAGTTTGTGGTATATTTCACTTTCGTGTGCCTGCCCGCTCAACAAGAAACACTCAACTTTTTGCCTCTCAGAAGCCGAGATTGTGCCTCATCCAGCGCTCTCTGTTCCATAGAATGCCCAGTGAATACAATAATCTAGGAAGCGAAATAGACATTTTTGAAAATCTGGACCGTTTTAGAAGAAAGTTAACTAAAAGTATGTAAGTCTCTTAACCACATGTAATTTTTCTATGTTATTATTTTTGTCCTTATGTTCTATAAAATCGTTCCAATGTAAAATGGCTAACGCTGTATTTGGAATCTTCTATTAAATAAATAAATAAAATAAATAAAGTGAGGTATCTTTAAACCAAGTTGGTGCATTTCCAACAATGGTTATGCTATCTTCAACCAAATGAGAATAGTTCTAACAAGGTATGTGGTATCTTTAAGCCAACTTGACATAATTCTAACCAAGTTTGAGGAATCCTTAACCAAAGTGAGATATTTTTAAACCAAGTTTACACATGTATAGCCAGTTTGTGGTATAATTAAACGAGTGCACATAATCCCCGCCAGTATCACAGCGCGCTTTGATGTCAGGGGTCTCGGTTTCGAATTCCGGCGTGAGCATGGGTGTCTCATTGTTATCATCGCTCATCTTCATCTTCGGAATTAGCGAAAAGTGGCAGAAAAGCGAAGTAAAATATACCAAGTTATTCAATCAAGTAGACCTTCCAATTCCATATGAAATCCAAGCGTTTGCAGTTCCAAAACGTGTACCACTCGTAACTTGGATTCACAAGCAGTGCGATAAAGAGACGCATGCATCCTCACACATGGCGCGGGAATCTATGAGAAAACATCCCAACGAAACGAGGCTGTTCAGCCATTGTCGTCCTCTTATGGCACTCTAATGAACTACTTTGCCTAAGAACCCACAGAGAAGCTTATGCAATTAGGACCTAAACAGGAAATTAATTGGTTTCAAGGTAGCGAATTACGTGGTTAATTGCACGCCGTGCAATCTGCAAAATAAAAACCCGATCTCGACGTTGTTAGGGACGTTGTTCTGGTCATTGGACGCAGCTTTCCGTGAATTTTGTAATTTGTGCAAAAATTCCAGAAATTGGCAGCGAAATGCAGGAAGAGATCGAACAAACGAACCGGAAAGTTACCGCCTCTTTGTTTCCACGATTTACAGTACTAATTAGCATTTAAGTTTCGTTTTTTTAAGATATCACCAATAGATTTTCAGTTTACTAATATCGCATCACCATACCTCTATAGGGGGATTCAAAAGTCCCTTAACACCCCTTATAAAAGGTAAAGGAGTTACGCTGCGTCATGATAGAAAAAGGTTAGGCATAGGGGTCACCATATTGGTGTGTTCCAAGCGAACGTCCGCCATATTGATGTCCGCCATATTGAAATCAACTATTTTATTTTAAATGGGAAGATGGTGATGTAACATATAAAATCAAGCTAGAATTTCACGAGAAATGTAATGGCGAAGGTTTTTTCAAGGTATCTCTAATCAGGAAAAAGTCATGACTGCATTATTGTAACAAATGTCTCATTTTCCAGGTGTGAGAAAAGTGTCGAAATGCTCTGGTAAAAAGTGCTGGCTGTACAAATTGCATATTTACACTTTGTTCCGGGAATTTTTGGAGCAAGCCAACGAAACAAGTCCTCTGCGCACGAAAGGACGTGACCGGTGAACACATGAGAGGGGAAATGAGTGCATGGAACATCAAACTATTGGTTCGTGAGATACACCGATTTCATGGACGTCCGCAGGATTTTTTCCAGGGAGGGGCAAGGAAGGTATTTTTCCAGGGGGGCCAACGAAGACAAATTTTCCCCAAAAATAGTGTTGTTCTCTAAAAAACATTGCTTAAATTTGAATTTATGGTGTTCATGCAATAATTAACACATATTATTGTGGTTAAATTAAATTATATGTGTGAAATACATATTTTTTGGTTGACTTTCATTTTCCAGGGGGGGCCACGGCCCCCCCTTCCGGACGCCCATGACCGATTTACAATCTTTCAAGTTAATTTCAATATTGACATTTCAGCTTTATATGTTATAAATTAGCTTAGGTAACAATACTTCTTCATTTGACAAAAACAGATTAAAAATCGATACTTAACAATAACTACGGCTCAGTACGCTGAATCTAAACGAAATAAAGTAGAATGAGTTTTTCACGTCGACAATGGAGTTGCTTAGGATCTCAGTGCATCTGCACCGGAAGCATATCCTATTTCCGGTTTCCAGAAGCTTCTCGAAGACGATGCATCCTACTAGAATATCCAGCACGGATGCAAGGTTAGTATCGTGGCAGTAAGAAGACCAGCAGGTGGATTTATAAAAGAATAAGGTATACCAGAAGACGCAAGGTTATGGAGAGAAAATTTAAAAGAGATGGATGTCCCGATATTTGATAGTGTTGCGTATGGTAATACTGCTGCGTGTGTTAATAAAATGGAATAGATAAACCTTACGTTAAACATGAGTCAACCACGGTGTTATTTTTACATCACGTACAGAGAAGGGTCATAAGAGAGTGCCCGCAGGAGAGGCCAGGGGGGCGCTTTCCTCCCTCCTCCCTGAGATTTCTGGAAAGAGTTAATGAAATTCGACTGCTGAAATTGTAGCGATATTTTGTAACCAAAAATATTGTTTTCTGTGACTTACAGGAAGTAAGAACAGCAACTATTATTATTATTATTATTATTATTATGTAAGTAGGGTTACATTTAAGCTTACAGTCTATTTTACACTTATTATCTAACTATAAAAAAACTATTTTTATCCTACATGAATTAATATATTAAATATCCAGTTATATAAATACACAGAATATGGAAATTACAAATGTATGTATTTTTAAAAAAAAAGCCTTAGTAGTAGTAGTAGTTGTGGTATAATAATAACCACAAAAATGAAAGCAAAATAATAATAATAACAACAGAAAAGGTAAAGTGCTCCCCTGTGCTTAGCACGACGCCATGAAGGCGTATAATGGGTGTGGGGGTAACGCTCCACACTTTCTTGATCCCTAAAATGAAAGCAATAATAATAATAATAATAATAATAATAATAATAATAATAATAAAAGTTTCTATAACTGACCTCGCTGAGAAAAAATCATGACGGCGCTCTTGGTCATAACTCTGTAGTGAAAGGAGATTCGGAAAGTGATAGTGACGTGGAAATCTTTACCCGTAAGAAAAGTCACACACATAACATGTTCGGGCCTCCCAGATGGCGCAGTGGTAGCGTTGTCGCCTTGTATTGTAATCAAGGGGTCCCGGGTTCGATACCCGTTGGAGGCACATAGTGGTTCGGATCCCACTTTAAACTGTATGTCCAGTCCCGATTAGCGTTTCTGTGTTAAATTTACGGCACTTTTCTGGATCTTTACGCCAGTCTCTAGAATAAGATTCTGTTATGCTCGTCATCGACCAGGGTGGCCACTCTAGAGCCATTTTAAAATTCAAGTATAAATCCAGGTTTTCAAGGTTTTGCTCCACAGATTTCCGAGAGAGTGTGTACAGCTCTTGTCAGGTTTTGCGGCTTACATGCTGAGAAGGGAAGTGGGGAGCGGGAAATCCGCAGCAGACCAACCGCACAACAGCGGTGGAAATGAGAGTTACGACGTCGCGGGAGTATGTGCTGCGCGCACCTCGTTCTACAGGCTGCTGTGTCTCTCATCGCACATTATTGGTCGCTTCCCCGCTCCCCACTTCCTTTTCCAGCATGTAGGGCGCCCGCCGAAAGTACACACAAGAGCAATACGTAAATATCTTTGACTTGGGTTTTTAAGTCCTCCTTGTGCACATATATGCTAATCCACTACAGTTTAAAGTGGGTTCCGTGCAATATGTCCCCTAAGGGTATAGAACCAGGGACCCCTTGATTACAAGCCGACGTCCTTACCACTCCGCCATCGGGAGACCTAATAAGTAACTGTCAATTATATCTCTGCATCTTTAGTAGTTTCATTTTTGCAGCTTGAATACTTTTGCAGATACCTTAACGCTGTTAATTTATTTGAAAATCTACTATACTTCTCCCACCAGCCAAATCTTGATACTAGTATGTGATAGCTTTGCCACCGCCTAAAACAATTTTCAACTACACATGCTAAATTTGACATTCCTATGTTATTAATTGTTAACTAATTTTTTCATCAGAAGTAGTTGTTAAATTACTACTTTTTGGTTTAAGAGATCATTACTTACTTTTCAGTCATCATGGTTCTTGTATAATTTTTATTAATCAGGGGGTTATTAATAAAATGCCTATAACTATCTCTTGTATAAGAACAGTTGTATATAACAACTGTTGCTGTTGAACTTTCTGGCGGTGTGGTTTGCATTTGCACAGCATACTACGACGACAGGAGTCCGGGTTCTAAACCAAGCCTGGGCATATATATTCTTTGCGAGTGCCCATCACCCTTCATCAATTTCATTGCATCATCTTTTATCCTCGCGATTAGCCAAGAGTGACAGAGAACCGATGCTAAATAACGAAAAATAAAACAAATCCAATCGGTTAAGGACTGACAGCGCAGTTTTCATTCACAGCCTACCATTTTTTTCCATGCAGTGGCGCCGATTTGGTGCCAAAACTGGGAGAGGCAAGGACAATTTATTTACTCTTGGTAGACAAGGCTTAGCATTAAGAGGGGCATATCATGGGCAGCGCGAAGAGTAGAAAACCAGGGGTCCTTCGGAAACCAGTGGTACCCACAGGGGCGGAATATTTTGAGGAACAAAATTGTATACCAATTATATACCTTCACACAAAAATGGGGGGATCGTATAGTTTGATTAACTTGTTATCGATTTTTAGTTTTGGTTATTATGTATAGTTTTTCTACCTACCTGTGGGTGATCGCGGCGATAGGGATGAAATGAAACACCACCTCTCATGCCTTTAGAATCGGTTTGGATGGAGGGGGGCGTGGTATTCGCATTAATACAAGGTTAGTGGATAAGACAAACTGTTAAGAATAAGGTTGACACTAAGAATGGCAATGAGCCTAAAGTATCTAAAGTAAACATATATTGCTTAAATATGTCTGTATTATAGCCTACAGTGACGCAACCACAGGGGGACAGGTGGTCATTGCCCCCCCTAACCTTCGACGGAAGTTAATTCTAGGAGGGCAAGGGGGGACAAACATTGACGCCCAAGGGCATTTGCAGGGGGGTCACAGAGGAGCAATTACCTCCTTCAATTTCAAATTTTATGCAAATAAAAATACATTTTGCAAAATTTTCTTGCTTCCTTCGCTCACATTATCTGCATTTCTCGTTTTCGAGCTGTAGCTAGGGGCGGTGGGGGTTGGCGATGGGCGCCGAATGATCTAAAGAAAAAAGTTGTAAAAGAGAGAATGTCATGGCATCCAGTGAAATTATTTGCGTCCTATTAAATCAATATTATTTTCAATTTCAAAAATTGGATCTAAAAATTTTCTTGCTCGCTTCGCTCGCATTCTACTTCTCTTCTGTGATGTATTTAAATAATATGTGTTGTATTATGTATATTTGTATTGAATAAACTTTGAATACGTACACAATTTAGTGTTAGCTTGTTGCATATGTAGTATTTTCTTATTTTATGTCGCTCCATGTTCCATATGTCTAAAACATATGTTGTACATGAAAGTTACACATGTATCTTTGGAATGTAATTATCATTCGTTTTCTGCCATTCAAAAATACAGTTTGTGTGTTTTATTTCCATTATTAGCTAATGCGAAATTGACTGTATTGAAAAATATTTCAAATCGTTTGTTCTAAACAAATGCTTTAGCACAGACTTCTACCCCCTTTTGCCTATTTTTTTTAGGATAATAACTAGTACCACTAGTAATACTACTACTAATAATAATGACGATATTATTATTATTATTATTGGTACGTTAATTATAGTACTTGCCCCCCCACCCTTCTAGACAAAAATTCGTGGTTGCACCTCTGGTATTATATTTTTCCGCAAATTTTGTCTGACAAAAATAATTTGAGTAATTAATTTCGCATAAACGAGGGGGGGGGGATATTCTACCTTTTGGGGGGAGCGCGTCATGGGGTTTGGGGCTGATGGGCACCCCTGGTGGAGACTGTCCCCTTGCGCCCCTAATCCTGACACAGGTCATATATGTCATTAACGTCAAAACAAAGGAGAAAGAGCGGGGAAAGGGAAACCTAGTGGGCAGAGCGAAACAGTACTCGCTGCTGCGAAGGCTGGCAACTGCAGTCGCTTTCCCCCTCCACGCAATCCCGTTCCTCTCACGTGTTCATTGGTGGAGCCGTCACGTCTTGACAGGGACTTGTTTTCGATCGCCTGCTCCAGAGGTAAACGGGACAGCGTGTAATGTATACAGGGATTATTTTTGAGTCTTTAGATCACCTTTCAAAAAATTCAACCACAATTTTTTTGGAACATCCTGTAAACCCGCTTTGGCAAACACTGCATAAATGAGTCGTAACACGTCATTTTTCCCTAGAGCAATCTGGGTCATTTTCCAAGGATTCCGAAAGGGTTTATTACATGAGGATAAGCGCCAGCACGAAATCGCTCGGCCGAAGACACGGCCAGGGTCGAACTCGACCCAATTAAATCGAGCTTAATTCGACTGGGACTGGGGGAAGATGCGCAATTAATGCCCCTCCCTAATTACGCACCACGTGCTACATAACTTCCAGCCAACAGCAATTACCCCGAAACGCAAACAGTCGCACCAGATGTCATTTCTTTTCTTTTGCAGCGTTACCAGCTTGCTTTTAATGACACTAACCATTGTAAGGTTACAAAAAATGAGGTGGCTCATTTCCTGTTATTTTGTCAAACTGTGTTTTGTTACTGATGGTACTCAACCGAAGTCTTCACGAGTTGGAACTGCGTTTAAATTATTTTTGCATTTACCACTTTAATTCTCATTTTCATTTAATCTCACTTTCATTTTAATTTTACTTTTAATCTTAATGCTAATGGTGTCTCTTGACTTAGTCTTATCTCCAACTTATTGGGTTGTTATTATTTGTAACAATTAGGTAGTATAGATATGTTTACTTCATAACAGAGTAAAAATGAAGATAATTCCACAATTAGATCAATTCTATAAGTATACACTGTATGCTAACATGTATGTATCCTATCATATTATGTATGTATCATATCATATTTTGTATATATTCTTACATTTGTGTTTTTGTATATCCACAAAACTCATCTCCATGTAAACGAAATAAATAGACAAACACGGAATATTAGAAATAGGAAACCAGATTGGATCAAACTCTTTATTGCAAAGTGTAAAATCAACGATTTCACATATCCCAACTAGTAAACAATTCCCACATCACCGGACCTAGCACTTATATATTCATCCAATTGCTACCCTCGCAACATATTTACAACTGTTCTGGATCCCTGAATGGCTTTATTTTATTTACTTACTCGCAACCCCCACCCCAAGAATGACATATAAACATACATACAACAAATAACCAATTTCCAAACTATCCATATGCTAACAGAGACGACTTGTTCTGGATACCAAAATAAGTATTGATATTAATACACATTTAGCTATTATAACATAAAGCATATCATAACCAAATTATGTGTGTAACATTGTTTTATTTCTTTTCTTTTCTTTTGTAGTATATATGTAATTGTATATTATAAATAAAGAATTTAAACAAGGGAAAAGCGGGGGAACCGATAAATTCAGAGCAACTAACGTTCTGGTTTATTTAAAGGCACCAGGACATAAGTGTATACCCTCGAATGTATGCGGGTTGAGGCGGGCTGACTTCAGGGGTCAGGGGTCCTCCCCCCCCTTTGTTTGTTCTATAGATACAGTACATGCTCCGTGGGATCAAGGACCAATCATAAACCAAAGGTTGTTTTTGAATTTGCAATAATTTAAATATTTATCGAAATATGCAAATTATTCATTCCATTGATTGATTGATTGATTTGCTTTATTTTACTTCGCTTCTTGTGCCACTTTTGCCTAATTTGCGAATATGGGGATGAGTGATGACATGATGAAAATTGATGAATGGACACTCACAAACATCCATGTCAAGACCGGGATTCGAACCCGGGACCCGAGCATCGTAGTTCTCTTTGATAACCATTCCACCACAGATTACATAATGAATGTTTCCAAATTAGGAATATGTGTTTCGTAGCCGATCTCCCGGAAGGAGTGGTTAGAACAGTGCGCAACGTCGCCAGCTGTCCGGGTTGGAATCCGCCGTAGGCGTGGTCATGGGTGTTCTTTGCGAGTGTTTCTTCATGAATTTCATCATATCCTTCTCATTTTCGCGAATAGCCAAAAGTGGCAGAAAAGCGAAGTAAAATAAACCAGCATAAACAACATATAATAACCTGTGGCTCGACAGCCCTTGAAGGGGCTAGGCCGATCTCCCGACTGCCAGTCTCCCTCCCACGATCCTATCTAGAGGTGTGGAAATCCTCAACCGGTAACGGAATGATTGGGGTCAGCACGTCGAACCCCCAGCCATTATAGGAGATGTCCGAGTATGCAACAACAAAATCAACAACGGCCAGTGACAGAAACAGAAGTAGTACATCAATAGCTCACTGCAGCGAAACGCACACAAACTAAAATAAAACCTTGTTAGAGAAATTGAAGGAAATATGATGTCACGGGTCTTACAAAATTTGTGAACTGTCTTTGGAGACGGAAAGCTTGAAATAAAAATCTCTGGTCCTTGCACTAATCTTGTGCATCGAAATGCATATTGTGTTACGTTGAAAGAACAAAAGTACTATTACAATAATTGAATCAAGACGACTCAGGTGGACAGGCCATGTGACACGAATCGGAGAGGAAAGAAGAGTTTACAGGATTCTTGTTGGGAAACCTGATGGTAAAGATCTGTAGGAAGGCCAAGACGAAGATGGAGGGATAACGTTGAGATGGAAAAGATTGGATTGATCTTGCCCAAGATAGGGACAGCTGGAAGTCTTATTGCTGCAGCCATAAACCTTCGGGTTTAAGAAGGCTAGAGAGTTACTTAGTTAGAAAGAACAAAAGTTAGTTCTCAACGCTTTTACTATGAAAATATTCTTAAATTCAGTATTGGAACACAAAAACCAATCCTGTGTCACGGATTAAGGGTGTTACGAATGATCTACAAATTCAGGTTCAATGTCAAATATGCATGCTAAGAACAAGAGTGAAACAATAACTCGTTGGACCCAAACAATTTGATATATTTTAAAGGTGTTAAAGTGAAAAAAATGGTTAATTACAAGAAAGAAAATTACCAGTATTCTCGCTTTTCATGGATTTGCTCAACTGTTTGTATATATTGAACCGTTCCAATTCCCAGAATCCACTTGAAAAATCAGAGCGTAGTCTCTTCTCCTCTACTGTACGTATTTGCTATGTACTCTGCACACACTCTTTCGTTATTACTTATTTATAATTCTTCCAGTACAACAGAATCCACTTTAAACAGTAAATGTAACAGCAGCCAATTATGCGTAACGTCAATTAGGGAATCGGTTGTGCGTTGTGAAATGCGATTGGAGAACGAGCGCGCTGTTGCCAAACCGAACGTCAAAAGGAGCGCCGAATTCTGTCGTCTGCTGCGTTGCGTGTATTTTGCCGACCAGGTCCGCGTTGTGAGGCTGTACCCCGGCCAACATTATCACTAGGGAGCGAAAGTTGAGGACCTAAAAAATATAGGTATATGACCTATAGAATGTCCTAAATGACGTAAAAAATGCTAAAAATGACCATTAAATTTGTTAGTTTCAGGTTAAAAATTGAAATGAAAAGGAAATTAACCAAAATGCAATCTTGTTTATTTTTTTAAAAAAAAGGCACCAAAATATGCAAAGAGGATTTCCAATGGAAACAAACGAATAATTTTTAAACAATTTAATGAAAAAGTCGTATACACTGAATGAATTGGTGTAAAATGGATTAATTTCCCGCATCTGTGCTTGTAAATTGTAATCTTGCGAGATCTATATAGGCCTATGTTCACCTTGGTGAAAAGACTCAAAAATATTTCCAAAATGAAAGAAGTGATAAAATATGACGAAACAATACACCGAATATAGCGAAAAATGACTGGAAAATGCCAAAAATCGGGGAAAATGACCTAAAACCTGAAAATTTGCAAAAAATGCAAAACAAATGCACTTTAAAATTACCTTTTTTGGGTTCTAGACGAAACGTAATATTCTGTATATTTAATAGGCATCGTGTCCGAGATGTCAGAAAAAAAATGACATTTCATCAACTTCCGCTCCCTAATTGTCACCATACAAGGGGCAAACCGATCAAGAACTGTGGGATCATTATTCTTCCTCTTTACTCCTTCTTGACAATAAAAAGGGTTGAAGAACTGACAACAGAGCTCAACCGCTATGTTCAGGGTTTTAAAAGTACAGTAACCCGTACCCCCCCCCCCCTAGTTAAATAAGTAATGCGTTCCGAAAACCTTTACCTAACTTGATTTTTACGTAAGTCGAATTTGTAAATTGTTTAAGTGTAACTTCGAAAGAAACTGCAAAAACGTAAAAATGTTCATAAGCTCTAGTAGTTGTAATTTTCGAGATTTATTACGTAACTCCGAATTTACGTAAGTCGCGTATTACGTAAGTTACTAGAATGGGAACGTACAGAGATCGCAGGTTCGAAACTATCATAAATTTCATCAACTCTTCATTCATCCTTATCGTCGCGATTAACAAATTTTCGGGAATCTCTGGAGCAAGTGAACGAGAACAAGTCTCTGCACAAGTGGTGACTCGAGAGGACACGACCAATGAAGAGAAGAAGGAAAGAATTAAGAAGAAAATGGGGGAAACCCCCGGAAAGTATCCGCCTTCACCGCCATACTTTCAGGGGTATGCGCCTATGTCCTGGTATCTAAAAACTTCTGTTTGTCGAATATTTGTTCCCCCATATATATATATGTGCTTCTTATTGTTTCATTTTGAGATATACATTTGCAGTTAGAGTAATGAACGTGTGACAGGGAAAGTGAGTGAATGCACAGGAAAACGCGGCTGCAGCTACCAGCCGCTTGCAGCAACGCGCGTTTAGCGTTTTGCGCGGCCTTGCTTCACAGATTCGCGAGACATGGTGTTGTTGACGCTTTCCCTTGGAACATAAAAACAATACCCAAAGTAGCTGGCCTCCGTGGCCAGTATAACTTGCTAGGAAGTCAGAGGTCTCAGGTTCGAAGGATGGGGTATCTGGTTTGTGTCATGTCTTGTCTCCCGGAACAATAAATGCCTAAATGCCGTGGGTGCCTATGTATAAAAATAGCCCAAGTTCTGTTGTTTCAGAGTTAAAAGGTTTTGTTCAACTAACTTCTTTCAGTGCCTCTTTATTATTAAAACGGTACCGCTTTCTAGAATAATTTCACCATACCATCACTCATCTTCATCACAGCGATTAGCAAAAAGTTGCGGAAAAGCGACACTAAATAACAAAATTTTAAAAAAATATACCACCTGGCAGAAGAGAAAAAATATTGAGTCATTTTATTCATTTTTTTGATTTTTGTTATTTAGCGTAGCTTTTCTGCAACTTTAGGCTAATGACGACGATGAGAATCAGTGATGATTTGGTGAAATTGATGAAGGGACACTCGCAAAGAACTCCCATGCCGGGATGCGAACCGGGGAGCCCTGGTGTCGTAGCGTGCTAACCACTCCGCCAGGGAAGTCAGTGGGAGTGTCGCATATTATATTCTAAACGCATTATATTATATAGAAGGTGTTCAGTAACGCTTTGTGCTCAATTTTTATCTCCATTTTCTCGCTTTGTTACTTCCAGTCGCATTTCTATATTTACGGTCAATCGCGACCATGAAGATGAATGAAATTAATGTCGAACAAACCATCAAATTTGAAATATTTATATTCTTATTGTTAATACGAGGTATTAATAATTTATTTAAACATACGTTTATGTAGCTTATATTAAAGCATGACATTGAAGCTGCTAGGAAAAATATTGATACGATTCGAATCTGGGCCCGTTGTCCTTTCCCATTCCAGTAACTATATAGTTATTTCAAAAGCAGACTTGTTCGAACTGATCACAATTTCTCCCCGACCAAGAATCATACTTCCGAATTCTTCGTGCATTCAAGCAAGGATTCTCGTTCCAAACTCCCACCTGGTAGGGCCTTGGATGACCCAATAATGTCTGTACTCTTACCTAATTCTCCACCATTATTCATGAAAACAAAAAGAAAGAAACGAATGATGAATGGCTGAAGCATCGGCAATGCGGATGTGACAACGTGGTTGCCCCCTCCTGTTTCCCAGGGGGGCAATTACGCGGAAAGAGCACGGGGGGTCCCTTTCAATCGGTCAATCCGACCGCTCCAGGTGAACGCAGAGTCCGTCAAGGTCATTGCGTGAGACAGGTATCGACCAGGGTTAAAAACGGCAGGTGGAGGGGGGTACCAGATGATCACCCCCCTCCTTTCCATCTCAATGTCCAGCCTGGTAGGCGCTCGGTCGACTCTAAGTCGAATCGAATCAAGCAACGGCCAGTCAACCAGACTCTCTGTCACCCATTTCCAGTCCACGGTGAAAGCTAGACCCGCTTAAGCAGAAAATGTAACCTTCCGTGCCATATTCAACAAACATTGAAGCAGAGCATCCAAGACTTGCTCAATCCTTATTCGTTGAACAAGTTCCTTCCGTCAGGCACGACGTGGATGAACACATCAAATAGATAATGAAGCAAACACAAAGATACACCTGACCAGGGTTCGAACCTGACACCTCTTGTTTCGGTACACTTACCACTCAGCCAAATAGACCTGCAGTGATCTTACTAACATGATGTTTATTTATTGATTGATTTTATGTTTAAGTCCACTTTATGTTCAGTAAGGCTAATCGGGACTGGACCTACAGTTTAAAGTGGGATCCGAACCAGTACATGTACAGTCTCGGTAATCTGTGGGGCAAGGCCGCGCACGACGGTAGAGAAGGGGAGAAAGCGAATGGAGGAACAGCAGTGCGCCCTGCTGTAAACGGCTGGTAGCTGTAGCTACGTTTTCCCCTCCATGAACTCACTTCGCCTCTCGAGACACTTTCTGCGCAAATACTTTTTTTGTTCGCCTGCTCCAGAGATTCCCGGAACAAAGTGTAGATGTCAGACATAAAGGATAATTAGTTGAAACCAATGTAAAAAGATGCATTCGATGAGACTTGGACGCAGACCGGTTCTTACAGGGCTTCTTTTTTTTCTGAAAGCCATCATTAGAGCAAGCCCAGGCACTTAGGATCCCTAAATGCACAAGAAAAATCGTAATGGAATTCACTCAAAACTGAAAATAACTATATTTTGCGCAAGCTTTATACTACTAAAACCACAGTCAAGAATACATTTTGACACAGATGTCTGATCCTGCCGCAAGATGTCAGTAAGGGAGAAAAATAAATAAAAGTTGCTGCAATTATGTTTGTATATGTAATTAATATTCGTGTTCAATCACTAAATTAAAGACAATAGAGGAAGAAAAAAAACTTAAGTCTTCTTTATCTAAACTCGAGATTTTCCAATACAGCATATTTATTCAACAATATTCCATAAGTTAATTGAAATTATTTCATTATAAAAATAACCGAAAAAAATATTCTCATTGATTGTAGACATCTACTCTGCATGCTCAGTCTCTGAATTAAACACATGGCGTACGCACGAATTGTAAAGGTAGATATTACAATATTATATATTGTATAGATCTGCGTTCTGGGGGAATTGGGATACTCGATACACTACAAAATATATCGTAATTTTTTGACCTTCGTTTTGAAACTTGTTCGAGACAAAAAAAAGTTTGTCTGGAGTCATTTTAATGAGTGCGCCTTTGCCGTTTTGATTCTTTCCAAATTCTTTCATTTGAAAACTTTGATTTTTTTAAAAATATTTCTGGATGGGTTGTAGCTCCATCAGCGCCACCCTTTGATCGATTGATTGATTAAAATTTTTGGGTTCGTAGGCACGTATGACCATTTTGCACTCTTCAGTGTATGCGGAAAAGATCCCCTTATCTAAAACCCTTAGCCCCACCCTTCGGTACGCCAGTGTATGCACGGAAGAACAATAGATTCTCCATTTACATTTCTAGAACTTCTAAGACAGTACATTTATTCAACAATATTTCGTAAGTTATTTGAAATTGTTGTTCGAATACCAAATGAAAAATAATTTTCACAGGCCCTTGTCATGTATTTTCGCAGAGATTAATTTTTGCACACGCGTAGGTTCTTCATATTACAGGGTTAGCCCTGTATTTTACAGGGTTACAGTTTAAACGTTGTTATAAATTTAAATTTGTTTGTTACATCAGAAAGCATTTAGTACTGTTGCTGTATAGAGAAAATCTTCAAGTTTACGACCTCCGCCTTTCGTTTGTTTTCTTGACGTCAGCATCACGTGAGCACCCTTGACGTAAGTCGAGCCGTATGGCCGCTAGCCAGGTGAGAAGGTCTTCTGCGTGATTGAATTTGCAAAACCAAATTCTGTTACTGTTGTACGGCGTCGTTTTAGAACACGGTGTGGCAAACAACCACCCACAAGGCACTCAATCTGCGATTGGAGCAAGACATTTTGAGGAAACTGATTGTCTGTGCAAGGGAAAAAGTCGTGTTTGGGGAGAAGTGGACTATCGCATTGATATCTGTCGTGTTACAAAAGGGTCACACATAGAACACTTGTAACTTACAAATGCAAACTTCAGGACACACTCTTCAAACCATGTAAGTATTTCACTCCACTTATTAAAACTCTTCTTTCTGTAGAACTTTGAAAGTGTCCATTTCTTTTAAGCTAACCTGTATAATAATTAACACGAGGATACTACGTATATAACGACGACTTAATATGAAACTTACAAAACCATTTCTAAGATTGCTTAACTCACACCCTTGGTAATAAACAACTTTACAAACAATTGAATGTTGACTCATATATTATGCAGACTAAACAGCCCTTTGTATTCTTCCCATGTACATGGCGATATTAAAGATCAAGAAAAGGTTAATTAGGGTGAAGAAGGTGTTGATTAGGGCAACAATAATAATGATAATGTTGTATTGTATTCCGGTCAAATATGAAAGTTGTTCGTAGTGTTTCTAAGGCTGAACTAATATAATTTTTAACCGATGCTTAAATATTGCAACAATTAAGTTGTTCAAATTATTTATTAATATTAGTGAGCGAGTTTTTCACTCCAATTATAATTGCTCTAAAATATTTAAAAAAATACATCACGTAACAGGGTGTCTACTGAAATAACAAAAGCAAAATTCTTGAATGTTTCTTGACCTTTTCCCCCTTCTTAAAATTCATTTAATTGCCATCCTACTTAGGTATAGTTGGATATTAAGAAAATTGATATTGTTATTAAATGAAAATTCAATATTACAAGGCTGGTTAAGATGAAAACTGCTGTACTTTAACAAGATATTTAGACTTGCTTTAATTATTAATTTCATGTAAAAATTAATGCTCCAGACTTCATCCTGGATGGGGAATGGCCACATTACTACATTTAATATTTTTTTGCATACAAGATTGAAATTCTTAAGAAACAAAGTGAACAAATCTTGGTACTAGTTTACTATCCTTCGGACAGATTTCTTCATTTCTACAGAAGAAACTACTTACCGCAATAAGTTCCTGTAGTATTGTCTAACAAAGGGAAGGTGTTTGTGTGAAATTCAGGTAAGTTTTCCGTATCCTGGAAAAGGATTTCTTCAAATTTAAAAGTTTGGGGCTCATTTGGGGGCAGGTGACTCCGGCCAATTTCTAACATGCCTTTAACAGGGAGTCTATAGAAAAAGCCGGGGAGCCGGAGCGGAGGCGGAGCCACGCTAGGTCAATTACCCCAGGGGCGGAGCCCGGAATCTGTGGGAAATTTGGACTCAAAAATTTCAAACGAAAATAATTTTTTACTTTAAATTTCCCACCAATTTCGGGATGGATAGCCCGAAAAACTATTTACGGAATGTTCCGCGAAGCAGATAGATAAGTACGAATGTCAAAAATTGTCGAAACAAAGAATTTATAGGTGTCCGAAGGATAGTAAATATTTACTGAAATCTTAACCACAACTCAATACAATTTTAGATTTCCACATATTTAATTTTAACAAATCCCAGTACAATGTAAATTCACTATATAAGAAATAGCAAAAATTCTTGACCACAAGCATAATTTCTTGGCTTTATTGACAGGTAGACAACCAAGAATAACTGTTCTGTATTTACAACAGGTTTTTTTCACATACTATTGGTACAAAATAAATAGATACTGTGAATGTTTGCATAACTTCTAGGATAATTAGGTTAAGTGCCGGGTGGCATTTTTTCGAACCCTGAGAACAATCAAAGCATCGGAGAAGTATAGGCCGGTATCAGCTCAGCCATATCTGTTCCTATTGAAAATATATCAACTCCTTGACCTTATGGATACAGTTCGTTCTAATGGTAACACTATCAAGACTTGTTTCCATGTTTTACAATACATTCCAAAAGCTTATCAAGGCAGAATTCATTTCAAAATAACACACTACAAACGTGACGTTTCAACCTTACAGTAAGGTCTTATTCAGACTCTGAACATGATTTGATTTGAATTTGGTTCAGAGTCTGAAGAAGAATCTAGGACAATTGAGATGGCGGACAATTACGACGAAGCCAAAATCATCAACTGCGATGATTTTGACGGTGAAACAAACCATTTTACAAATTAATGGTAGGACAATTGCGACAATCAGGACCTAACCTATCCAAAGGCGCCACAGAACTAATAATGCCGTAGAAGGTTGGAACAACAATACCTGGGTGTTAAAAAAATGTACACACACTTTAAAAGCATGTCATACATGCGCTTCAATAATTGGACCGTTCTTTTTCCAAGATGCTGTTACTGGCCAGGCTTACTTGGAGATGCTGGACACATTAATTTTACCATCCATTAGGGTTCTGTTTGGCGACGATCCATTTCGTACTCAAGAAGATGGCGCCCCGCCGCACTTTCATTTAGATGTGCGAGCCTACCTGGATAACACTGTACCAGGACGTTGGATAGAATGAAGGGGCCCGATTGATTTAACCCCCTTAGATTCTTCAAGGACGTAGTGTACAGTAAGAAGCCACGGTCACTACTCTGGAAGATGTCATCAGGAATGTACAGCATCGTGTGCAAAGGTGTTTGAATCTGGTGGTTTGCAGTTTGAGAACGTATTGTAATTGCACGCAGGAACTGTGTCTCTGTTGTAACTTTGCCCTTTGTAGTGTTGTAATACTCACAATAATATAGTAGCTATTCCATTTTAAAGTGTGTATACATTTTTTGAACAGCCCAGTATAAATAGATGGCTTGGAAGATCGCACCTAAAAATTCATGATGTTCTGGCAAGCTTCAAGAGCCAAGCAGAAGACACCAACATCAAGTACATATTGATGGAACTTAATCTAGAAGGGAAGAAAAGGAAGAAGCGTGACGAGAGAGTTTGAAAGCATATTCGCACATATGAGGAAACGGGTCACTTCAGAAGGTGTTCGTTGGCTCTAGCCCATGTTCAAAAACTTGATTGAACAAAATTCCCAGCCGAAAATATCAACATTTCAGGTAATTCTCTTTGTAAGAGGTATTATACGGGGTGTTAAGTCACCCTTCAATTTGAGAGAATGTCATCGCAATTGTCTACCCGCCCATTCAATTCTGTGTTCATCGCAATTGTCCAGCTACTCTGAAGAACCTTGCTCTAAGCTTGAAACGTCATATTTAGAGTGTATTATTTTGTACTAAATCATGCCTTGGTCATCTTTTGGAGTGTTTTATTGCTGTGGCACATTTTGCCCAAAGCACATCTCTCGAATCAGCTATATAAGTTCATTCAGCTACCACATCGATTATCCTAACCCTGCATTTGTAGTTCAAATCCAGCGCTTCGCCCTTCCGCAGAGGAAAGCAGATATCGTTCCACTTCCCAGCTTGACAGATCGATCCTAACTGTCCTCCCACGGAACACTGTAAAATTCACTGCATAATTTAGTTTAGCTAACAGCACGTAAGGTAAACGGGCGACGCTAGGCTTAAGACACGTTCTTAACGCTCCCTCCCCTTCTTTTGTTCAGAAGTTCCATATTTAAATTTAACTTCCAAAGCATGGAAGGTATTGCCTGGCAACGCTGCATGCACACGTAACTCTCAAATAAGCACAAAATATGCTTGTAATGCAATAATACCTCCTACTTGGATTTGTATTTTGTTCCTATTTCCTTTTGTATTATCTGGAGACACATAGTGGGTCGGATTCCACTTTAAATTCTAGGTCCAGTCCCGATTGCCTTACTGTGCATATAGTGGACTTCAAACACCAAATCAATCAAACAATTTTGTATTATCATTTCTGCTTTGCATTTCCTTTTATCTTTTATTTTGTATTTATTTTATAAATTATTACACATATATTATTATATTGACTAGAGTTCAATTAGGCTGAATCTCTACTAACTAATAAAAGAAAGTAATTTCTTGTAATTTCTATTTCAGTATTGGAAAGTTAGCTCCAGAAGACGTAAGATGTTAAAAAATTATTATCAATTCCGCTACATATAATAATTATTCCTTTACTAATTAGTAGAGATTTAGCCTGATATAACTCTGGCCAATATAATAATATATGTGTAATAATTTATAAAATAAATATAAAAAAGATGAAAAGAAATGCAAAGAAGAAATTATAATACAAAAGAGAATAGGAACAAAATACAAATAATTTGTTAACAAATACAAAAAAAATTATACCCTTCTTAGACGCAAACTTGTAGGACCAATCGGTAACGCGTCTGACTGCAACACAGGAGGTCCGGGTTTGATTACCGGTGTGGGCTAACTCAGGTGGGAATTTTCGACGACGTCGCCGCATAAGCGGCTCTGGGGCTTATCCAGCCTTCATTCAAGGGTACCTGAGTGGTAAAGGCTAATGGAGCAGGGTGCTGGCCACTACAATTCCAGTATGTGACCAAGATCGAGAATGTGTGGATGTCTACTTCAACAAATCACTACTTTATCTTCAACGTGGGAGGATAGAGGAGAAAATAGGTTTTTGCTAATCGAACACTGACGTTAATATTGGATAAAGTAAATGTTTCGTAAAGTTTGTTTAAGTTCACTTTTGTAAGCTTATTGGGACTGGGACTAGAGTTTCAAGTGGTGATACCCGAACCACTATTTTCTACCACTGGGAATAGAACCCGGGACTTGTTAATTAAAGACAACTGCACTGTCACTAAGGCCCTTCTCCTACTGTGAAATGTGCATTGAATAATAAGCAATAATATGTTCCAAGTTACGAATTTGTTGCTGTTAGCTACGGTGTGTTTGTGTAAAGGCATGGCCTGTAGCACTAATACACAAGAAGCACAGACAATGTCCTTTTAAATTAATTACGAAAGTTTTCATTGTAATTTTTCGTACTTTTGTAGGTGTCTTCCTTTCTCTATATTATTTTATTATTATTATCTTTACTAATTCTTACATGTAGAGACTTTAACTTATTTAATATCCTTCAGAAATAATAGGACAGGGGGAGTTCTACTCCCCCTGTCGTAACATATTACACCATTGTTTTATTACTAACATACTGATATATATATATATATATATATATATATATATATATATATATTACTTTATTGCACTACTAGCACATAAATCTTAACTGTAAATCAAGGTTCAAATCAGTTCATTTCTCCGGATTTCTCCAAATGACCCCACGGATTCAGTCAGCGAGAAGAGACAATTTTTCAATACTTCTTGAGAACGTTCGATTGGAGGGAACAACAGTCTCGTTTTGAAACAATTTATATATCACGTCGCTGGTGCATACAAGAAAGTGCTCATTTGTTCCCATGATCTTTTACAACAGGCAACGACTGTCGTATTCATCTCCTCTAGGGCGGGTATTATGCTTCACATCCTATCGTTTATGAAACCCGGTGAACCTTACTGTGTTGCTGGTTGCATAAGACAAAGGATTACACTTTTGTTTACATACCTGCCTATGGGCAATTCCATTTTGACGGGTGTGACATTCAGACAAATTTACATTCATTCTTTAATTATTTCCTTAGCACCTTCAAATATTTAACTCAATCAATTCATGTAACTTCATTTTCCTTGATGAAAGGTATATAATTTCAGAATATTCCTCCCGAATCTAAATTTTCACAGAAAATATTTTTTTTTGTACTTGTGACGGGCGTGACACTTCTGAGACATGACTTTAGGATCTTCCTCAGTCCTTCAGAAAAAACTATGGGTTTACTGAAACAATTTCATTATATTTTCACAAAGCAAACTTTACTCGACAGTTAGATGTTTTCAGTTTCTAAAAATATTACTACATACTTTTTTTATATAAACATTCTTTGCCTGTGACGGGTGTGACACCATGCACATTATTTACTTTGTAGTATTATGGAACAATGCAAGGGCCATGGAAATTATTATAATGGATTCTTCAAACTAAGGCTTGTTTCAGAAATGAAGGAGGACAATTAGAACGAAATTAGAATTAATTTAGTTTTGTTATGGTATGAAACTAAGTTAAGAAGACACACCGCACATAAAAACCCACTTCTAACTTCTACTATAGAAAGTAATATGTTTGAAACAATATGTTATTTGAAAGACATGAAACTAATGTTTGTATTAATAATTCCAAATTCTGCACAGTTTCCCTTTTAATTTCATACATAATAAGTGAGATTTTGAATGAAAATAAAATTATCCTCGTTTGTCCACTTTCACATGGAATGGCCCCTACGTTAATCCTTTACGAGTCATGTTTCACGGGAAGCACTAGAAAACCTCACAACGGGTTGATCTAATCTCGGGTCTTCGAGGTGTGGAGAATCGATTCGATCGAAACATATCGATTATCGAAATGCTTGTGAAAACAAGTCGAAATTGAGTCCTTTTGGTGAATTCTCGATAGGTCATTAGTGTTTGTGTGTACGCGTAATAAAATCTTTGTAACATTAAGTTGTTGCTGTTAATAAAATGGAGATAATAAGGTTTGTCAGTTGATTTGCTATTTAGCGTCGCCCTTCTTCCACTTTTGCCTGATTGCGATTGAGAGATACGGATATGAACGTGGAGTTGCAAACTAATTTGAAAACGAATATGTGTACACACGTACGCGCACGCGCGTAAGTGCGTGTAAATTGTTCGCATCGAGTAAATTATAGAGAAAGCTAACATTACAACTTGCAAAGTAAGTGAGTACTAACAGTGTATAAAATCACTACGTATACAACAGTATTTTCCACTAAACTGAGTAGCAATTGAGATGTTTAAGAGAATGGTTTTGATACAACAATACACTAAAAGGTTTCTATTTATTAATGTTATTGTTGCAGGTTACCGTTTATAAGTTGAAAATGTAAATTACAAAATAATAACACACACGCTTCCTATGTAAGAATAAACGTACGGGCTTGTTTTGGAGTGGGGGAAGCAACCAACACAACAGTGTTGCCAACTGCCAAATAAAAAAGTTTCGTTGTATTTAAAAAAAAACAGGAGACCTTACTTCAGCGAAGAAGTGAGGTGGCCAGCCATGCTTACAGTGATTTCAGTCAACCCAGGCGAATGCTAGGATGGTACCTTCGATGAAAGTCACGAATGTCTCCTTCATATTGCTTGTCGCTTCACTTCCATCACCCTCCCACCTCAGCGTCGCGATTAACCTAATGATACGGACACGCCACGTTAATGAATTCATTGCATAGTTATATCACATCAGGAACAGCAATTTTGATTTTGAGGTTAGTTTATGGTTAGTACGTGGAAATGTTTCACAAGATGACCGAAAACGTTCAAGACGTTCGCACGACAAACACCTATTACTATAGTGCTAATCAGACGTTTATGCACAGACATAGACACATGTCATTAAATATATATGAGATGCATCTGCTAAGATACTTCCCGTCAAATGTTCATATACCAATCAAACTACTCGTTTTCTTATGCTTCTTACAACAGCACAGATATGAATGTATTTCCTCTGGCATTTATCGATTCTAGCGGACAATATATAAAACGCTATTGCAGACTTTTGTACAAGACTGCTCAACCAGGCCATACCTGGTGCTGCAAAGTTTACGAATGCTATACACAAGTATTTCGGATACGATGCCTCAAAGATAAATATGATGCTATAAGCTGTTCAAGTTTATATCCTTTAAGAATTGTTCAGCTTGTCAATGTTATGGATGGGCATTCTCTGCACATATACAGATATTAATGACGTACAATTGTAGCGTGTTTCATCTTCAATGGACTGCTCGTACAAAAGATTGTGAATTGGAAACTTGCCTCCCTGTGTGGAAGAGTAGTGTAGGTCGTTACGAAGTCAGAATTTCCGCGCTTAAATCCTAAGTAACATAATGAACGCATTTCTCTTAACCGTCCATCGACATCGTTACGATTAACCAAGGGAGGCAGGAAATTAATTAAAGTAGCAATAAAAATGGGTAACATTTCTATGCAATAGGTTAAGAAAATTATCTTCCGGGGTGTCAGTTTCAAATAAGTTATAGGGTGGCAAGATGTATGTAAAAGATATTATTGAGGAATTTGAAGGGGGCAGAAGCTGCCCCCAAGAAAGTCGGCGCCCATGTTTCTGTCAGTAAAATTATGTGGAATCAAGGAAAATAAGATACCGATGTTTAATGCACAAGAACATTGACTAGTCTTGATTTAACGATTAACGCCAGCGCTAACAATTACATTTTGGTATCAATCCCACAAAACCATTTGTTATTTATTTAACTTGGCCTACATGATGTAAAAGTTGCCCAATTAAATAAGTTGCATGAGAAATTAAGAAGCTGAAGTTACCACAGAATAAGAAATTTTAAATAGCGTAATAGAATTATGTTACGAGATATAGAAATACAGTTATGTAACTCCAAATGTCGGACCAATGGCAGGTAAGCATTACATTGACACTTCAACGCCATCTATAAAAAGGCAACAGCAACGATAATCAAGGTAACATGTTCTTAAGGATAGAACAAAGAGTGCTTTATGAGTACAAGGTGTTAATTTAAACCATAAGTTTGTAAATTTTAGTTATCCCAATCGCTCTTACAACTTTTCTAGAATAAGATATGAAATGAGAATAAATTATAACGTGGTGAAATAGATAAAAG
Source organism: Lepisma saccharinum (assembly GCF_977018435.1). Taxonomy (NCBI): domain Eukaryota; kingdom Metazoa; phylum Arthropoda; class Insecta; order Zygentoma; family Lepismatidae; genus Lepisma; species Lepisma saccharinum. Next base: position 3,984,418 of record NC_139229.1, read on the forward strand.
GGAAACCACGAAAGCAAAAAAAGGCATTTCCCGAAATTCACACCGAGCAACACACGTTCTACAGGGCATGTTGCTAACAGCTGCACCGTAGAGCTATCATGGAATCAATACAACATGAATGTTGGAAAGATGTTCTTGCGGATTTAGTCTCCCAGAATCAATCAATTCGTATCTCAGAAAGAAGGGAAAACCTTACCTGATCTCTAACCCCAGAACACTGGCACTATAGCGCATTACACTAACCACTACACCACCGGTACCGAATAAGGTCACAAATAGGATTCGAATAAAAAATGAATTACACCAAAGATCCCGTAACATATATATGGTGTTGGGTTGAGTGAGTTTTTAAGTCCACTTTATGCACAGTAAGGCTAATAGGGACTGGACTTACAGTTTAAAGTGGGAACCGAAACACTATGTGCCTCCACCGGGTATCAAACGTAACTTATATGAGATTGTACTCTATAAGGTATGACACTGTAACCACTACATCACGGAAACATCCGAAACTTATCTGGTGTTATAACTAAGACGCGTCACACTAACCACTACACCAAGAAGGCCGAGTACAATCACTTATTACTCCGATTCGAATTCAGGACATGCACACTATGCCCTACGTCACAGAAAAGAATAAGCAGCGTTATGCAGTTACCGAGATTCGAACCCAGAACTACTAACACTGCAGACAATGGAGATGGCCACTACACTACGGACAGGTAGTTAGGTATGCGACAGAATCAACAAGCTATGAGCACACTTTATTAACGACTTTCTACGAGTTGTTGGTGTCCGACAGTAGCCACTAATTTTCTTAGTGACTTCTTGACGTCTCTAACTCGGCAAAGACGGTCAAGAATGAAGCACTGGGATTTCCACCACGGTGTCCCGGGTTCGTGACCCACTCTAGCGGAGACAGAACGAAGCAAACACTCACCTGTCGGCCGTATGTCCTCCGCCGATCGCCCAACGTGGACCATTAGGTGACCTTCGCCGCGCACGGGACGACGGTGCTAGCCATGACGGTGGGGAACCGAGCCTCGCATATCAAGGGGCCACGTGTTCGATATCAACCGGAGACTCGCATGCACTGGCGTTCGCGGCGTCGTCTCGCTACCGCATCGGACCCCGTAGGGCAGGTCCACGACGGGACGCGCAGGGAGGGAAACGGAATCGACCGGCCCGCTGGAAAATCCTTACGTAATCTTCCTCCCCTTTCGGAGGTTGCTTCTCGCTGATCTTTTCTGATCAATGAAGTGAATGCGAAAGAGGGCGCCACGCGTATTGTTGTGAAGCTCAAACAATATGATCCGGGTATTTCAAGAATAGATCCGCATATAAGATGCGCGTTTGAATAAATTGATAGAACTTCGAACCTACTGTACGTATTTCGGATAGTGATTGTTAGGGGACTGCGGACGTTTAACGGTATGGTTAATAACAAAAGCGACATATCATCGCGCCGTTCTCCGCGTCCCAGGTTCGAACCTTAGCCTGACATTGTTGATAGATTTGGTTTATCTGACTTCGCTTTTCTGTCACTTTTGGATAATCGCGAAGATGAATTAGATATGATGAAATTAATGAAGGGACACTCACAAGGAAAACCCATGTCCAGACTTAGATTTGAACCCGGGACCCCTAACGCCGTATCGCTCTGTGCTAACCACTCCGTCACGGAGGTAACAGTGTTTATCCCATCACTCATTTCATCCATCATTCATCCTCATCGGCCGCATTAATCCAAGAGATAAAAAAAGATAATGACGAAAATAGAAAAAAGAAAATGATATTCAGGGTACACACGATTAAAATTCGGGGTTTAAATATCTTTGCAGAAGAACCAGGTAGCGTACAATAATGTAATTGTTCTTTGCTTTCTAAAATCTTCTCAAATTTATGCTCCTGATTTTTTACTGGTACAAGTTAGTCTTTCAAGGTAGCACATTTGTAAACATAGGAGTCACTTCAATAAGAAGCAGACTGTGGTTTGGTTTGCAGAAACAAAATCATAGTTATTGTCTAACTTAACGTTCGTTGTAAGAAAAACACGAGAAGTGGTATGGACCGATCCAAGGATAATTAATGCAGCATAGAGGTTCGTAATCTTCTAGGTAGGTGGATATGGCGAAGGGGTCCCTATCTTCTGGCCACCTTGCACTCCTGATAACACACCCCTGGATTTTATTCTGGTGCTTATGTATCGAGATGCCAGACGAGAATGCCTTGCGCCATAAGCACCAATCCCTCCGATATGCTTCAATGCACTTGGCACGAGGTGGTCCACTGGCTCCATATATACTTCACATCACTAATGGTAGTCAAGTGGAAGCTTGCTAATGTTTATTATAATGTGTTGGTTGGAAGAAACCTTTTCAGTTAGTTTATTATAATAAAATTATCCAAACACATGTTTGCATGCCAACTTGCATTTTTTTATCATTGAAAAATCCCGGAGGTTCATCATGTACACCCTATATCTTCGTCAATCGTGGTTATTATATTAAAGTGATGAAAACTTTATTTTACTCGTTTCTTTGCTATTTGTACATATTTAATTACACCGCAAGGGAACTGTTATTAATATTCATTGGGAAACAACAGATGTCACTTAGTGTTGAACTATAAGATAAATACATTTAAATTAATAGGTTCATGCACGTTCCTTATATTTTTGCAAGAAAAAAATTAACGCTAATTACTTCAATTATAGCTATGTTGGCGTTGATGTTATGAATAATAACATACCTTTTACACTTGAGCACAAAAACCGTATTAATCTGATAAGATCTTAAGTTCAGTTTGATTATAATAACTCTGTGCGTTAAACGTATGTTCTGTTATCATTTCTGCTATCACAATATCTAGGTCCAGTCCCGATTAGCCTATAAGCATAAAACGAAATGCGTTATGTTCCGTTACTCTTCAGCCACATTTCTTGTAAATGGAGAAGCCACAGGCTATACGAGTCCTTGGGCTTCGAGCTGAAGGACCCGCGAACTCTTGCCTTGAGAGGTTTCAAGTTCTAGGAATGCCTGGCGCTGAGGAAGTTTCCACGGACAGGAAAACTAATAGTTTCAAGAGCACAAGGTCTGGCCTCAGATATTTCACCTACACTTGAACGAACTGTGCAGTTGGCGGATATTCAGGGCACTTCGCAACCTTTTAATGTACAGTCACCAGCAATAAAGATGGGACACCTAAATCTTGAAATGATCGCTTCCCTGCAAGGCGATATGGGCAGAAGTTGCCATCGAAGATTTGCTGTTAAAATCCACTTATGTCTTCAGAGTTAGGCAACACACAACGCCTTGCAGAGGAACATTTCAGAATCTATACGCACTGCCATGAAATTAGACGGGTGGCAGAAGGTCGCGCTGTTGCCACGTCGGAGCACAACCCCGTGTGTTCCGAGGTTGACGAGAATGAAAGATCTCTTTGTAGAGTTGGTTTTTATAAACCATGCGATACAAACTAACAGCATAGGCGTAACTTGGCGGGGACAGGGGGGGGGGCAATTGCCCCCCAAATTTTAAGGTTACTAAATTTAAAAACTAAGGATACTTTTCTTAGCCTACTGTGACCTGAGGAGCAAAGTATTGAAGAGTATATTTTATGATAGGGCAAATGCAAGTTATTGAGCAAAATAGTTCTGGACTTTTTACAGGTTGGAAAACTTGTCGATCCTGTTCTGCCTCCCAAAGTCCCAAGTTTGATTCTCTCCCCCCAGCCCTTAAGTCTCAAATTCGATTTTGCCCCTTCAAAGTTAGGCACCAAGTTTCGCCAATGACTGACAGAATTTGCTTGAAAGGTCAGGGATGACACAAAAGTGCCCCGGAGAGAGGTCGGTCTCACGGTCGAACTAGGCAACGCAGAACGATTGACGTTGCCACTCAGTACGCGGGAACCAGCGACTTTTGTCCCGCTCTCGCTTTGCTTTTCCCACATGTGGCAACAGCGCAATTCTGCCCATCCACCTGTTTTAATTGCCGTGCGTTTAAGTGTCCCATTTGTATTGCCGCTGACTGTACATACAAACTTCGTTGATGCAAATTGATTTTTCGTACATAGTGACGTGTTCCAGAGTAACTCTTTCTGGAAAAGGTCTATTGTCCAGATTAAACTTAGCCGCGAGCCTGGTTTTAATAAAGTTGAAAGAAGCAAATAAACAACCTTCTTACATGGGAAAGAAAATGTTCTAAAATAGAGTTGTGTAACCAGTTTAACCTTCTGCACAAAAGCCATCTTTCAAAGGGAACCGCGCATGCGCAGAGACCAGCAAAGAAAACTCCTTGCGTCGAAAATGTCATCTCGATTGAATATTAATAATGAGGGACAAGGTATGATTGGAAATTTATTAAGTGTCGCAAGGCAGCTGGGATCGTTCCAAATTCATGAGCTCTGCGGACAGGAGCGAGGGGAGGCAGGTGTTCGGGCCTTCAATTATTCAAAGCTTCTGAGCGCAAGGACAGGGAAAAGTCAAGCCATACAGCGACAGGAAATATTTCCTTGTGGAAGCAACTCATAAGTCATATCTCGCGAAAGTGTTTCCAGCGGGTTTATCTGCTGTTTTTCTTCACTGATGCAAACGCAAGGATTTATACAGTGGAACCTGAGTTATACGTATGCTAAAGGGGAAGAGAAAATAATACGTATAACTGAGAAATACTTACAAGTCAAATTTAGATACCATGTCGTATCATTATTAAAATATTGTAATTGTATACTACATTTGCCACTTTATTAGTGAACACATTGATACTGAAATACTACAGTACACACTATAGTTTTATAGTTGTACTACCCAATTTTAAAGATTGATTGATTGATTTCGTGTTTAAGTCCACTTTATGCGCAGTAAGGCTAATCGGGACTGGACCTACAGTTTAAAATGGGATCCGAACCACTTGTGCCTCCCCCGGGTATCGAACCCGGGACTCCTTGATTACAAGGCAACAACGCTACCACTGCCCCTTCGGGAAGGCCCCCCCCCCAATTTTAAAGAATCGTCTAAAATAGCATTTCTTTTACTAATGACTGTGCAAAGTGTGGTATAAGCGAAGAATAAATCTGCAGGTATCTTAGTTCTAGTTTTATGTCATTAACGTCCACTTCCCCTATAAATATTACTTTCTGGTCAAGCGTGTAACTTTTACTCATGCTGTTTTCCAGAAGCTTAGTTACGTACAAATCAACTGTATTTGATTAAAATTAGTACGTATAACACCCAATTACGTATAAATGCATTACATACAAATAAGGTTTAATTAACACGTTTTTAAATTATATTCTGCCGGTACCTAGAGTAATTTACGTACACAACTCAGTTACGTATAAAGCAGACTCAACCGTATTCAATGAGGACCCCGGAACAAGTTGGAGCTGGCGTAGCTGCATCAGGAGTTGGTAAAATGAGCAGGAAAAGTAGGTTACGTGACCTATTTCAGCATACATGTATAGTTTCAGACCTCATCGGAACGCCACTTTACTTCAAAAGAAAGTTCCGAAAGATCAGTTTTCCTCTGACAAGTTAAGGTCGAGTCCAGTATATCCTCCCCTCAAACCTTTCCCACCAATAGCGTCCGTTGTAGGAGCTGACAGCACTTGTCAAGTCCACGTGGAGTAAATGAGAAGTTGCCAATTCAGTTTCTTTAGAGATTTCATAGCGTGAGGTTTCGGTCATCTTTGCTAGGTTGTGTTCTGCTATTTTTTTGATACAATGTGGACAACATGGTAGTATAACGTGGTAGTGAATGAAATGGATGTGTAAGTGTTGCAGGTAAAAGTGAGAACAGCACTTCTCATAGAAACAGGCGCTGGCTCGAAACCAGACACGCTTCCGGTCGGCTTCCTCTCGAGTTGTGTCAAAGATACCGAAATGACGTTCGAACGACGACTTAAGCTATGCATTATTCAGTCACGACATTTTATTATTACCATTATCATCATTATATATACAGAAAAATATGAGTCACAAAATCGCAATTAAGGCAACCACTTCAGGTTTCCTCTCGAAGCTGCCGACGCAAGCGCATATGAACTTGACAAGTGCAAAATGCTTCGTTACAATGGCTACGGCGCAGGTCTCCTTGGACGACAGATTTAACTCTGATTTATTTTTTTCGTTTCGATAAGGCGAAGACATTTTGTACCAGGTCAAGACTAAAATCGTTAAGCAGCTGAATTGATCGATTGAAATAAAATTTTGAGTGCGTCAACACTGAGATTATTTGTACCAATAACATTATTCGGGACACAGCCGCTTACCGTAACTAAATTCAGCGTGCGTGTCTGAGAGTTAGAAATCTTCTTATCGCAGTTACAAGCTGAGGCTGTAAAGGGCATTCAGCACATATATGGACAAAACACACACAGACCTAAAGAGGATTATACTGGCCTTGATCCAGGCGCCAGAGCCTCGTTGGCTTGCAAGACGCAGTTATCGGGGTGTACTACGAGGTTGGTTGGTTGATTTCGTGTTTAAAGTCCACTTTATGCACAGTAAGGCTAATTGGGACTGGACCTACAGTTTAAAGTGGGATCGGAACCATTATGTGCCTCCACCGGCTGTCGAACCCGGAACCCCTTGATTACAAGGCGACGACGCTACCTGTACTACGAGGAAGTGAGGTTGACATTTGGGTGGCTTGTCAAAATGTGACACCTTTGCTGTACTTCCAACACAAATTTCACTACCTCTGTCCCGGGAAACTGCAGCAAAGAAAGAAGACATGTCTGCGCAAGTAGACAGACCGACCAATGAACGCATGAGAGTGAAAGTGAGTGCATGGAGGGGAAAACGCGGCTGCAGCTACCAGCCCACTCACTCTCTCCCCTTCTCTACCGTTATGCGCGGCCTTGCTTCATAGATTCCCGATATAAGTGCTTTGCTTTCTTGAAGAGAACACGATCCCACCCCCCAAAAACACAGCATGTCCCCCGTCGCCACTGTCAAGTACGTGCCCACATGTGCTTGCGTGTTGTCACAGGGGCACTTCTCAGTAACCAAGCGTCGCCATGGCAACCACTTAAACTGTAAAATGCGTGATCGATTGAATTAGAGTCCACCGCCAAGGGCCTCTTGTTTGCCTGGCCATAAGGCTTCTTATAATAGACGGGACACGGCCCGTTCGTTCAACCTGGGGCGGCGCTTTTTGACCAGCACGCTCTCTCTACGCACGTGCCTTCCCGTGCACTCAGCGCTTTAATGAGCAGCAGCATCCTTTAATACAATTAAACTGAGAGAAGCATGTTGTGACGTCAAAATACAAGTGTAAACACATGCACAGAAGGCACTACAAGCTAAACACAAGAGTATATCACTGGAATATCTGAGAGACAAAGTGAAAGCAACTAAAGTCTACATTGTTAGACCATACCGTATTTACAATATTTTACCGTTAAAATTTAACGGTCTGTCGGTTAATTTGCAAAAACAGGACATGGCAGTTGTTCTTCAAGATCGCGGAGGCATTCATGACGTTACCTCTCTGTGCTGTGGTTACAATGAGAAGCAAACATGGTGTTGGAGTTCACGCACTAGTACTCATACTAAACGCACGGACATGAAATTAGGCGGGTGGCAGAAGTTCGCGCTGTTGCCACATCGGAGCACAACCCCGTGTGTTCGGAGGTTTAAGAGAATGAAGGATCTCGTTGTAGAGTTGGTCTTTGTAATCCATGTCATACAAACTGACAGTATTTGCTCGAAAGGTCAGGAATGACACAAAAGTGCCCCGGAGAGAGGACGGTCTGACGCTCGAACTAGGCAACGCAGCCCGATCGACGTTGCCACACAGTGCGCGGTCACCAGCGACTCTTGTTCTGCTATCGCTTTGTATATGCTTTTCGCATATGTTGCAACAGCGCAATTCTGCTCAGCCGCCCATTTGAATCAGGGAAAAATGCGCCCGGGAAAAATGCGCTCTCGCAATAAAAGTGAGAAAAATGCGCCCTGCCAAGAGTAACTACATTAGAAAGTGGCAAAAATGCGCCCAGCACACATGACCTTCACCAACTAATCTATTTCTAACGACCGCCATGTTAGGCAGATTTCAGTTGTATATTGGCATTTATCTTATTCGTATATTTTCAAATTAAGAACTTCGATTAAATTATTTATACTTAATTGTTTTCATAATTCATGTATATATTTACGTTTTATCTTATATTATTCGCGTATTTTTGCAATATTTATTCAGAATTTATAGACTAATAATTATCCCAACTAATATATGCAACGTTTTCATTGTTTTTCAAATCCAAAATGGCTAGGATTATTTCTATCTTTCACGCAAATTTTGTTATTTAAGCACAAGTTAAATACATTTCTTCTTAATATCGATTTTTGTTCAACATTGTACAAGATTGAAGTAATTTGTCTTCGTTATGAACTAAATCTCTATTTAATCACTTTTTTATGTGCAAGGGCAAATATGATTTATTTGATACAATCAGTTTAGTTATTTCTATATAGTTTAACATTGTAATATTATAGCAAAGTATTTCTCCCTCGTTTTCAATAAAATATCGTTTTCCTATTGGCTGTTTATGTTAGGAGTGGGGGAACCACGCTTCGTGTTCTTGGCGATGTAAAAACTTCCACGTTGGCATTTTTAATTGTTGCCAACCTGAAATTAGCTTACTAAGACTAATTAACATTGATGTGTTATATAAATTATCAGTTTTTCTTGTTTTATTTTATGTTATGAGTTTGTATTGTAAGTTAGAACAATCTGTTATGCTGCTCCTCGCGCTTGAGGTAGCAGTTGAGGTCTTGCTATTAACTGTAAAGGCGGTGCGCGGACTCTCGTGTTAAATAAATTGCTTATCATTGCCTGCGAGCGTGCATGATCCAACAAATTATAACATTTAACTTGTGCGAATCAGTATGTACGGGCGCGATTTGTGATTAAAGATTTTGGACATTTTAATTATAAAGTATTTTGAATTGTATTTAGTATCACGTGTCGCAATTCGGTGGTTTCCTTCCTGGAGGAAGGGTGGATCGTCTTAATCCCGATCCCTGGGTGAGAACTGGTGCTCCCAAATGACCAGCCGGAGCAAGGAGCGGTGTGTTGCCAATTCGGATCTCCATACCCTGGAGTTACGAGTGGTGGCACGTTGCACATTGAAGGGTTGGAATTCCCGCTTATCTAACTCTGTTCGTCTGTTTGCTTCAATCGCACACCTGGTAAGCTTTCCAATGAATCAGTAGTCATTACCAACCCATCTCTGGCATAGGTAGATGAAGGAGACGAGCAGAGAATCCTCGTTTTTTGTAGCTCTTTTCTCTTTCCTGACAGTCCCAAGCCTGTGTTAAGTGTGAGGGGAAGCTGGATAAAGGTTGTTATAATCAACATATTATCATATTGGTGAAGGTCGTGTGTGCTGGGCGCATTTTTCCACTTTTCATTGTGGTTACTCTTGGGAGGGCGCATTTTTCCCACTTTCATTGCGAGAGCGCACTTTTCCCGACACCGCCCATTTTCATGGCCGTCCGTGTAGTTACAAGTAAGAGTTACTTTTTTCTGGACCGGTAATTCTAACTGTAAATGGCTATTTTAAAAATAAGTAACTGTACTGTAAAGTCACTTTTTGCAATAGAAGTAACTCTATTAACAGTTACTTTTACAGTTGCTTTACAGTTAACTTGAAAATTTGTAGCGTGGGGGAAGAGATAGATTTCAAAGCTCGTAAATTTTCATAAAAATTGTATGACAGACTGTATACAGGTCAAATTTACATCAGGTCTTTACTCAAGGGGTGCAACACTGATCAAGTAAGCTCCAAAACGCCATTTTTGTTATTTTAAAGATGGCGCCTCCTGCACACACACACTTGCACCAGTAAAGAGGTGTTGTTTCTTACCCTACGTCAGCCTAAAACTTACAGAAATTTCTCGGCAAATGAAAATTCAATATCCCTGTGCATGCTTACCACACCAGAAAGTTTACTAATGGAGGAGAAAGTTCGACAATGGCCTCAGTTCGGTGGAAAGGCCTTCGCAGTGCCTCATAATTGACTGCACGTGGACCGCAAAGACTTATTCTTCTTGAGATACACAGGCCCTAACTCAAGACTTGAAAATATATGTGGATCAGCAATTGAAATATACTAAATGCAAAAATCTACTAGATAAAAAACGAAACAAATTAAGGGTTTCATTCGACTGTCCCTTGTATAAAAAATATATATACAAGAAATATGAATTGTTGTGGTATAACATGTCAAATTTTCAGGATACGAAACCGAATGATATACGCTTCAAGTAACTGACACGATACAAATTAAATGGAGGCTTTCAAACCCTCCCCGCCATGTGATAAAAAGAAAATATAGACACTCTCCACATACATAACAATCCCATCAATTTAGCAGTTCATTAACGTGGCACAATTAATATAAACAGCGTCAAAGCTCCTCTCTGTGGCCGACGTTGAAATTTATACATCGTGTAATGCCTTTTGCCCTGTCTCCTTTCTGAGGCCAGGCCTTGTTGTGTGCGTACACCGGACGCGGGGGGAGAAAGCTCTTCACGCAGTCTGCACACATAAAGCGGTCGCTGCCAAAGGCGGTCTCATACAGTTGAATTGCTCACACAACGCGGGAGAAAGGCCAGACCACAGAATGTGTCAAATGCGGGTATCAGACACAAAAGCCGACCGTCCTTTTAAGCAGCCGAGCGCCGAAGGCTTGTTTTTGTTTGCTGGACTTTTCAATTTGGGGGCGCACGGCCCTGCTGCAACAGCAATCCCGGCGGGACAAAAGTGTTGAGGTTACCTTCAGCAATCATTAGTTGAATGATAGCTTTGAGTACTTTAGGGTACAAGGTTAAATAGCGGGCGCGTCGTTAGAAAAAAAAAATACAAATCTCCAACAAGCAATGAAATAGTCACTCGGGGGGATACTCACAACTTTTTTTTTTTTTTTTTTGCAGTTTATAGCTTCGCTAAATGAAGAAGTGTCGCAATAAAAAGGATGTCAAATGAAAGCTACATGTTTTGTTATTGTTACCTATAAGTTTTATTACTGTAAGTCTTATAGCAAAAGAACCATAGATAAATAAACAGATGAACGTAAATTTGGGCAAATCACCCCGTATTCAGGGTAAAATGCCCAACCATTAAGGTGTAAAATGCCCAATACAAGAAACAATTGTTGTAATACTTGGCATGACATATTTAAAGGAAAATAATACACAGCATTAACTGGAAGATTATTAACGTTTGTTTCGTAAACAGAACATCATTTGTACAGACAAGCATAGCGTTTCTAACAACATTTATTTTGAATTTACCATAGCCTCTTTTACTGTTTACATTTGTGAGAAATTGCATTGCACTTTGGACACATGGACGTGAATTTGATACATATTTCATGCTTCCACATACTACAACGAATACACACGGACCCAGTCACATTGTGGCCCTTTCTTCTCATAATAATACCCATGGGCATATTGTACTTAATTTCTGTGGGCATATCACCCCACAGCTACAAGCAGTAGCTTGAATCACTGGGTTGGCAACTCTGAGCACCATGCAGCAGTTTCACTCTGCAGATATGTCTCCCTGACTCTTGATCTTTACACCAAATATAATTCAGTTTCTTTCTCTCTTGGGAATATTATTGCACACTGTTAATACAGCAACGTCCAATAAATTATTACCTCAAAAATTGTCTTCTTACCTCATGAAATTAACCCTGAATGGCTTCAGATTCTTTTCACAAGCTCCAAACCTGCTGACTCGTCTCACCACGGAGGGTACTTTCAAACAAGAGTCGCAGAGTTGACATAACATTAACGTTGCGCGAGATACGAGGAGGTGGGCATATTCCCCCGAGTGAGTATTCAATTTTCTCTTTGGAAGTCCTGCACGTTCCACACGGAAATTGTAACTTATGATCTGGCATACAGGTGCCTTGCTATGTAGCCTATAGTCCGCCTAGGGAATCTGGATGCTCCTAGGGGGCAGCCGATCCGGGAATCGCAGCCAATAGACGGCGCCTCTGCGGTCACGTGAGCCTGTTGGCCTATCACGACGCGGTAGTTGAACTTCGAAACGGGGATGGCTCGATTTTCATTTAACACACATTATTTCCTTACTCTGGTTATTTTTTAACTTCTCCTCTGTAAGTTATGTATAATATATGGACGTATTCTCGGAAATTTCATCTGTGCATTGATGTACGATACACATTACAATTTTGTTTCATAAATCCTGTCACAATTATAAAAGTTGCCCCTTGCGATGGAAAATCCATTGCTATCACATGAGGAAGCACCACATGACAGGTTTGTTTGGACCCAATCTTACTCAGTTTTTTTTTTTTTTTTTTTTTTGCTAAGTTTCGATTGTTCTTCAAATTGTCAGGGCAGTAATGCAGCTGTTTTTAATTTTTGTCTCTGCACCTGGTCCAACAATGCAAGAACGAGCTTGATTGTTGCGTAATGAGGAAAAATTGATGCACCCAACCTGCTGCAAACGTGTTGAAAACTGTTGAGACAGTTGATAATTTGATTATCAACTTTCTGCATTGTTGGAACCATTTAAATAATGATTTTTATCAAAATGTGAAAGGGGGGATTGTATAAAGTTGAGATTTCGAAGGCAAATAAATTTCCGCAAAGAAAAGTTGAACATTTTTCGACTGTTTCTCTCTCATTTCCGTAAAGAAAAGTTGTTCATTACCAAACTTGATCACGCCAAGTGCCTTTTTCCAGTTTCCCGCCAAAAGTAATGACTTTTTAAGGATCAAAATGTTGGATATGGGGGGGGGGGTATAAGGCTGAGATCTTGGAGAGAAATAAATTTCGATAAATTGTAACGTCACACTAATACGGTCCATAAAAAAGTATTGCATCTCCAGTGGCGTGCCTAAAAAAAAAAGAAGTAAAGTGCTCCCCTGTGCATAGCACCACGCCATGAAGGCGTATAGGGGGTGTGGGGGTAACGCCCCACACTTTCTTGATCCGGTCGTGAGTGGGGGTGATGTGAAAAGTTAGAAAAGTTCCCGGATTTGAACCGGCCGGGCACCAGTGGCGTGCCTAGGATTTTGAAAGCTGGGAGGGAGTTGGTATATTATTTTAGTAGTCAAGTCTCATTTTGCCTTTTTTCCTGTTTTAAAACGTTTCCTTTTTTTAGGCGTGCCCAATAGCCTTTGGGCACGCCACTGAATTCGTACCAGAGGGTCGGTGTTCCATTGTCCTTTTATCTATTTAATCTAATCATTCTTCATCACGAGTAATCTATTATCACACTATATGGTTAGGCGAAGTTTTGATACTCATTTGTGGGAATGGAAATCCTGCTTCATATAGTGGCTACTCATTAAGGGTGTAACAATACCAGCATCACTCATTTTGCAAAACACAACATATGTATTTGCAGGTATATTGGGAGGCAGAACAGAAATCAAACATGACGTGAAATCAATAAGCCAACACGCATGGCCCCAGCATATGGAGCGGAGACACATGTGATTGATGGCACGACGGAAGTGTCACTTGTCAATGCAACGAATAATTAATGGTCGGCGTTGCAGGTCGCATTCGTATCTCGCGTAATTGGGGGAGTACGCTATGCAATCTCCCATATTGAAAAACAATGTCCTTACGTGTCGCAGGTGGTTCTTGCATGCAAACCGTTGGCCTACAAGATCTTTACACGTATTGGAAGATGTGACCGGTTAAAACCGGATCAGACGATCAATGTGAGAATTCTAACACCGGTCCACATTCCACGCCTTCTTATCCAACTGCTAAGCACTTTGTTAGGAAAACACGAGTCCACTACACTGGACAGCGAGCGAAATGATAATTTCCTGTGGGGAGGGCAACAATGCTATCTAATATGGTTTGATTTATTGATAAAGATCAATTCCCCCGTGCATACAGCACCGTGCCATGGAGGCACATTTAGGGGTTATGGAGGTATGGCCCCGAACATCCTCAATCTCGGCCATGAGAGGTGTGATGTGATCAGCACCACGCTCCAGTTGCATTTACCCCCCAGGGTAGCCCCCAGTTGCCCAATGATTTGAGCCCCAGAGCCGCTTTATGCGGTGACAAGGCTGGAAAGATTCAGACCACAGATCAGCAAATCGGGAATCGAACCCAGGTCTCCCGTGTGGCAGTCAGACGCTCTATCGACTACACCACCGCGACTTTTTGGTTTATTGATTTTGATTTATTTTACTTCGCTTTACACCTTTTGGCTATTAATTCCGAAAATGGGAATAAGCGATTATAATATGAAATGGATGAAGAGAGACTCACAAAAAACACCGATGCCACGTTCGGGATTCGAACCCGGGACTCCTGGCGTCACAGCTCGCTGTGATATCGATCTAGGTGTTAGTACTCGGTGGTCAAAGGGAGCTTTAAATTTATGGGGGCGTACACCCTTACAATAAACAAGGGTCATATGATTTCACAACAGGTGACAAAGCTCTCAAGCTTTAAATTAAACTTCCATCAGTGATTTATCCACACACCCACAACATGCCTCTTACATCCCCCCAAAATTTCCTCAACATCCCCAATTTCTTTCAGGCAAGATGTATGGTTAATTTGGCTCTAAATTTACAATTACACTTGGTACATACGAATTTACACCCTCTAGATGGCAAAATCTGGATGGACTTCTGATTTTCATAATCTTGAACTGGAATATTAAATAGACATTCGCAAAATAATTTTGAGGGATCTTTCTCAAGATCCCCGAATATCAACCTGAGTTCCACCTAGTATACCTTGGACTCCTTGTGCAGCCTAGTGAGGCCCTGGCGTCTAGACCCACCACGGCTAGTATAATCCTCTGTGGAGCTCGTGTTGTAACGTTCCTGTGTGTTTGTGACTGTCCCTTCATCTTGTTACCATTTTTTCAATTATCCAAAAGTGACAATGGTAACACTGTTAAGCCTCGTTACCATGTTAATAAAACATTAAAATGCGGCAAGGCAAAATTTTATAGTATAAAAATATACACTAAAAACGTAATGTTTCCACCCTCTAGAAGGGTCTTCTTCAGACGAATATTCACAATAAATTGATGAAAGATACAACCATCATCTTATATATACACTCCCAGTACAGGGTCAATACACAAAACAACATGAAGGCACCAGCCCATATCTGAGAACATTCCTGTCAGGAATTCCTGAGTGTGGAATATTCTGACAAGTGATTGACAGGTACCTGGTGAGAGCCTGTGCCTTATCAATTCCTCCACTTCTGGACATAGACAGGTTCTTTATCTCCTCGACTTCTTCTCTCCTCTTTTCCTTCTTCGTTTCTCTTCCTTCTTTCCTCCTTCCTTTCTCTCATCCTTTCCACTCTTTCTAGCACTCCTTTCCATTCTTTGTTCATTTTCAGCCCCCGATTCCAGTTCATTATTTCTTCTTCTTTTTTATCTCTATTTCCTTGGCTTCTTTCCACTTCCTCACTATTCCTCTCTTCGCCCTCCCTATCCTCCTAGCCTTCTCCAATTGTATGTCGTGTCCCGTTTCTTTTGTGTGCTTGAATATAGCTTTTTTCTCCCTCTTTAATCTTACGTCATCCTTATGTTGCTTCAACCTGTCTTTCAGTCTCTTCTTTGTTTCCCCTATGTACACACTCTCACATTCCTTGCACTGAACCTCATATGTTATCCCTTCCTCTTCCTCCTCTCTGCTTTCTTCCTTCTTCTTGTTCGCTATCCTTAAAACACTGCGATCTCACTTTCTGTTCGTTTTTATGCCCGCCTTTCTAAGTACTTTGCTTATCTTGTAATGTTTTATCAAAAGTGACAGTAAAGCAAAGTAAAATGAATCAAATCAACATCAAAATAATTTTATTTTTAACTTTTTTAAAAGATGGATATTTTGAAGATAGCTTTTAACAGCTTCAAAGACATGTAAATTCCGAAACAGGCTATATTCCGTCGTTTCGTACTCATTAAAAAGTATGCCCTTAAAAAGTACTCTTGGAGCACAGATGAGGTGAGGTGAGAAGAACCAGGCAGCTAATTTGAACTCCATTGGATAGGCAGCTAATGCAGACAAAATAAACATTTTCAAAATTAGCAATTTCCACCAAAATCGAGCTTCTTAAGACGGCAGCATCTTTTCTGTGTTAAATTATTTGATAGGGGTATATCCGCAAGCGGAAATGGGTTCTAGACCATAAATAACATTTTTGCCTGTAAAGCAATTCAATTCGGTCCAGGGACCTTTTTTGCCGATGAATTTAAATACGGTCCACGAACCTTTTTTTCAATGAAACAATACGCAACTTAAACCGAATTTAAATTGTGCGAGGAAAAAGTTTCGGTTCTGTTACGGAATCAAATAGAACCCATTGGAATGTATGTGTTCCTGCACCTTTAACAGCCCTAGGTAAAGGGGTACAGTTCAGATGAACAACTCTGAACCCCACCCAAATTTTGCAGAGTTGCAATCTACAAATGATGAAGAAATTTCCAGGCAGGTTGAACCTGATGGCCTCGTGCACATGATGAAAATGCCACTTCATTGATAGCAGCGCCAAGAGTGGCGCACTGTCGGAAGCTACTTCGCATTTAATCCTCAACGAAATTCTCCTTCCTGCTTTGCGAATGGCGTGTGCTTATGTAAACAAATGCCAAGGCCGAAATTGCCGAATGCAGATGTCAGTCTCCTCACGCTTGAGTTTCTATTAGGAACGTAATTTGAGAATGGGTTATGCAGTCTGGTTTTAGAGGACTTTTCATGGTGTATAGCTACATTCTTGTTTCATGCCAAACTTAAGTGTTTTCTGAGTAATACGGAGTATATCACCGGACAGTCTTAACTGCCAATTCCTTAAACTATCAAGATATGAATACATATGGCTCGAAGCTTAGGTGAAAGTGTAGGGTCACTACGTTATACAGTTTGTACCATAAGCGAACTGAGTCTCTCCATAATATATACTATACAAACATACAGTTGCAAGAATTCGAAGAAACATTTTGTACTTCCTAAGCTCTTTTTTCGCTTGAAATAATGATTTACAAATTTTTAACACGAAAACCAATCTTCCTGCCAAACAAAAACGAATCGAAATCAAGAACTTTTAAAACATTGACATTCATACAATGTTCTTGAACTTAGCGCGTTTCTGTTAATTTACAAGCATATGCACAACAGAAAAGAAATAAATATTTGTTATTTGCGAATGTAGAAGAGAGTCGCAAGCAGAACTTATCTTTTAAAAAATGACAAGGTGTCAAAAATGTATTCAAAACTAAGCTGTTCTACTCGTGTACTCAGGGTATATGAAATATGTACAATTAAATATCACTATAATGCATTACAATTTGTAGAAAGTGGACCACTTCATATACCTGGGCACATTAATAACAAATAAAAACGAAGAAGATAAAGAAATACAAAGAAGACTGTAATCTGCAAACAAAGCATGTTATAGTATACTGGATGTAATGGAAAACAAAGATGTACACAGGAATGTAAAGTTAAGATTGTACAAAACAATGATGAAGCAAGTATTGATGTATGGATGCGAAACGTGGACACTAACACAAAGCAATGAAAACAAATGTGTTTGAGAGAAAAATACTGAGAAAGATATTTGGACTAGTTTGGGAAGGAAACAAATGGAGAGTAGGATACAACACGAAACTCTAGGAAAAGTACAGACAGAGATGTAGCATCAGACATTAAAATTAGGAAACTACAATGGGCAGGACATGTAATCCAAATGGATAAAAGATTATGATTCCAAGGAAAGTCGTAGAAGGGAAAATGTTTAGAAGCAGACCCGTTGGAAGGCCACGGAACAGATGGGAAGACAGCATAGTAGATGCTGAAGAGAAATCCTAAGAGTGGACAACTGGAAAAGGGAGGCAAGGAAGGATGGAGAGGAAGACTGAGGAAGGCCAAGGTGGGCTGTAGCGCCATGGATGATGATGATGTATTACACTATATGTGTGGAGTGTATAGTTTTATGACGCAGAAACCTGGACGCTACAAAGTAAGGAAAAGTGACTACACTCTATTCCGGGAATCTCTGGAGCAAGCGAAGGTAAAAAAGTCCTCTGCTCAAGTAGTGACTCGAGAGAGCATATTGCTTGATCGTTTGAATTTCCGAAAAGTGTGCGCACGGTGGCGGCAAACGTTTCTGGGATGATGATGTTGAACGTGAGGTACGAGTGTGTCTGGGACATCAATCCAAAGACATTTATGCAGCAACTGTGATAAAACGATGGGATAAGTGTATCATTAGCCCCGTCTAGTGTGTTTAGTAGGCGTAGTGCAGGCGTGTCCCGGTGTCACGCTGGTGCAAGGAGATCAGAAGATTCAACAAATGCCTGTCTGCTACTTAAACGTTCATTTGATTAGTTAGCACGCACCACGTGACCACACACTACACCGCTACGGAACGTAGTGCAAACGGTGCGACACCAAATGATCGAGTCGGTAATGTGCCGTTTGCACCGTGTAACCAACTAGACGAGTGAGTGCAGAGAGAGTCTAAAGTACAGTGAACTAGACGGGGCGACCTACTTACTGACTTACCCTCGTATTTTCATTATTCGCATTTACATACAACTATAACTGGCTTTAGTGCACATAATTTTCCAGTCATTTGTTCCTTTCATGGTGCCTCGTGGCAATTATCGACTCATTTCGCATGGCTACCTACAAATCCATACTTGACAATCACGCTGCATGATAGATTTGTACTCCTAGCTCCCTTACTAATGATTATTGTACTCCAATTTCAACACAAAATGCACCGCTTAGCACAAGTCAACAGCTTCCATACTAGGATCCCTCTTTAACTAGATCTAATATTGACAACCGTCTCCTGAGAACGGATAATTGGGTTCCTCATTGTCTTCCCAACGAGATGAATCTCCCTCGCGCCGCCATTGTGAATTGTAGCTCGTCTGAGACCGGTTCTATTGCCGGAGTTTGTCGAATTAACTTTCGACAATGGGAGGCCTCTCTTGTGTCTTCTCTCCGGGTCACTTCGTGCGCCCCCTTTCATCTCAGTGACGTCTAAACGCTCCTCTGGCGCTGCGGAACTTTGTTGGAGCGGCATTCTAAGGTAGTGCGTATCTCTTCTTCTTAGTTTCTTAATTTCTTTAAGTGGCGTGGTCCCTTGGATGCACGTTGGAGGGTCCGTGCCTTGGGAGGTCATGTGAACAATTAGCTCTCCTTTCACTCTCCGTCACTTTCTATCTAGTCCCATCTACTTCTCAATCTCTGTCCCTCTTCTAACATTCCCCTTCTACCCTCCTCCCTCTTTTCCTTTTGTCACCCAGTATCAATCCCCTTCTTCCTTTGCTCCCCTCTCTCCCCTTCTTTCACTCTCTTTCCTTCTCTGTGACTATCTACTCTGTCTACTTCTCCCACTTTTACTTTCCCTCTGTTACTCTATCTATCCCTTTCTACCTCTCCCTCTTCCTTTTTCTCTCTGTCACTCTCTATCTACCCCTTTCTACCTATTTCTCACTCTGTCACTCTTATCTACCCCTTTCCACTTCTCCCTCCCTGTTCTTCCATTTCTCTCCTTGTCACTCTACCTACCCCCATTCTACCTTTCCCTCTGTCACTCTCTATCTACTTCTTTCTACCTCTCCCTCTTTCCTTCCTTCCCTCTGTCACTCTCTATCTATTCCTTTCTACCTCTCCTTCTTTCTTTCTTCCCCTCTTTCTTTATTTCCCTCTGTCACTCTCTATCTACTTCTTTCTACCTCTCCCATTTCTTTCCTTCCCTCTGACACTCTCTACCTACTTCTTTTTACCTCTCCCTCTTTCTCTTTTCCTCTGTCACTCTCTATCTACCCCTTTCTACCTCTCCCTCTTTCTTTCTATTACTCTGTGTCTATATCTATCCCTTTCTACGTCTCCCTTTTTATTTTCCCCTCTCTGTTACTATCTACCCCTTTCTACATCTCCCTATCTGTTTATCTCTTTCCTTCCCTCTCTGTCACTTTCTACGTATTTACCTCTTTCTACCTATCCAGTTCTCTTTCTGTTCCTTACTTTCTTCACCCTCTTTCACTTATTAATCCATTTTTACCTTTCTCTCTCTTTTTCTCTGTGTGTGTGTGGGTGTGGGTGTTTCTTCGTCTTTCTCCATATATCCCTCTATTTCATTTCCAGTACTTCACTTCCATTTATTCCTTCCCCTCTGTTCCTTCACTCTCCTTATGACACTCTCTTCTTTTATATACCATCATTCTCACTTTCTCCTTCCTCTAATTTCCCGGGTTCGATTGCAGGTGGAGCAACATAGTGGTTAAGATCCCAGTTCGGTGCAGTCCCGATTAGCCTTACTGTGCATAAAGTGGACTTAAAGCAACAACAACAACAGTACTGAGAATCAAAGTTGTCCCAAATGTGGTGCGGACCTTCCGGGACCACTGTCCGTGTCCCTTTAACACTAATGTAGTGCACTAGAGTCTATCACTGGTCAGTCATACAGGGGTGCCGAGTTCGAATCCCGGCCTGGGTGTTTGAGTGTCCCGTCATCAATTTCATCATATCATCACTCATCCTCACCTTCGAAATTAGCCAAAAGTGGAAGAAAAGCGAAGTAAATAAACCAAATCAATCAATAAGTCAGATATAACTTTGATCATCGACAAGGAGAAGAAAACGTTGAACCAAAGACAAGAGATGAGGTTCCATTCTTGAAACAAACTAGAAAGAACAATGAAAAGGTGGTTGATTTGAAGAATGAGAGTCACGTGATATTGGAAGTAATGGCAGAAAGACCAGTTTATTGCAGAAGATTTTGGTGGAAATGAATTGAATAATGAATGAATTTATTTGCTTTACTTCGCATTTCTGCTGCTGTTGGCTAATTGCAAGGAGGATGAATGATGGTAGGATGAAATTGATGAAGGGACAATCACAAGTCCCATAGAATATTATACTGGCCTGGGTCGAGACGTCGGAACCTCGCTAGTCTGCAAAATGCAGTCCAGGGGGTATTATGTGGAAGTGAGGTTGACATCTTGAGAAAGGGTCACTCCTTACACCCCGAGTGTATATAGAGAACACACACAGTGAAAGGCTGAGATAGTAAAGTACATACATGTCCAACAGTAGAACCAGGCGTGGACGGTGGCGATTCTCACGTGGAAATAAGAACAGCGCAGCAGAACCTACTCTATCATAACCTTGTTGTTTCCTCCGACGGAACCACTCCGGAAATGCGACTGTGACGTCACAACACATATTGATCAATATGAGCTGTCGGAGAACGAGCACCTTCAAAGGGACTCTGCGGCTCCTGAGTGTCAAGAGAGGAGGCATGGGCTTCGTCAGTTGCCCCCCCCCCTCCCCCTCCATTCACTCTCGCTGCATCATCGCCTGCGAATCAGTTCGTGAGAGAAGTCATCCCGGGATTCGAAACCCTCACCGCTTCTATCGTTCCGGTTGTCTGGCTGACGTATCCATGAGGATTCTATTTCCAACGGGGAAAAACCGTGGGAGTCGCTTTCTTATCTTTTCGAAAGCTTCTGGTGTTCTCTCCACTTCTTGATTGGATTCCTTCTTGGTTTATTCCGTCTTCTGTTACAAGTTGTCGTATTACTTTCCGCTTTGGTTCAACCGTTCGTTTCAATGTTTTGGTAACTTTTAAAGTTTATACCATGTACTTCTGTTGTTCGTTTCCAAAGTTATAGTGCTTCTTCATTCCTCAGTTCAAAAGTTCTCACATTTTGTCATGCATTTGTACACTGTCTCGGGAATCTGTGTAGCAAGGCCGCGCATAACGATACTAAAGGAGAGAAAGAGAGCGGGAGAAGCACATCAGTGCCCTGCTGCAGCCGCGTTTTCCCCTGCATGCACTCACATCCCCTCTCACGCAGTCACCATCTCGAGTCTCTACTTGCGCAGAGAACTTGTTTCCGTTTGCTTGCTCCAGATATTTCCGAAACAGACTCTGTCCCCGGAATGTTAGGAGTAAGGCCACGCATGAAATGGGTAGAAAGCGAGTGGGCCGACCAAAAGTGTGAGCGCCTCTGCAAAAGACTGGTAGTTGCATCCGTGACTGATTCACTGTGGGGCCAATAAGGCTCCGTGATGCCCGTTGCAGACGAGCAGTACGTCCTGTATTTTTATTGGTATTCAATTGCCCCACCATAAACGACCCTAATACTAGTTAAATGGTACTATTCGATATTTACCCATTCTACTGAATACACTATTAGACTTTCGTGAAGCGAACATCAGAACTCTTCAGGTGTATACCGTGTGGAGCACATCTGAATATTCTTCTTTACTCTATGCCATTGGTTTCTCTATCTCTCCAAGCAAATCGTGACGATGAAGATGATTGACTGATTTGGTTTATTTTACTTCGCATTTCTGCCACCCTTGGCTAATCGCGAAGATGAGGATGAGGGGTGATATTATGAAATTGATGAAGGGACACTCACAAAGAACATACATTCCCAGGCCGGGATTCGAACAAGGAACCCTGACGTCGTACCGTTCTGTTCTAACCACTCCGCCACGGTGGCCGGCAGTGAGACACAAATTAAGAAGAAAATTGTAAAATATTATTCTCAAAAAAACAGACTATGGTAATTGTAGACTAACATATATACACTTTTGAGAAATAATATATCTTCCAATAAAATTAGGATGTATACGAAAGTAAGAGAATATATGTCACAAAAAGTACCCCCTCCTCTCACGACACTACATGTATCAAGAAGAATTGGTTAATGTTCGTGGATAGAAGTTGGACACTGTCCAGGCCTCGTTTACTAAGACCCCTTCTAGAAACTGTGGCTATTCCACGAATATCAGGGTATATTATCCTGCCATAATCTAATACAGCACCAACGTAGCCCTTCGATTCCATGTTACGAGATTAGCCCTTTTCTCTGAGTTGTTTTCCAGTCCCTGCTATTCCAACTGAAAGGTTTTCCTTGTTCGTGAGAATATCTTATTTTGGAAAAGGAGAATTCTCTCTGTTGTTCCACGGATTCTTTATTCCTCCGTAGGAAAACATGTTTTACCTCCACAGGCAGGCAGGATAGTAAAAATACAGGTATTTTGCAGTTTGAACAGTACGTTAATCGCGATGTTTTTTCCAGTTTCAAATGAGAACAAGTGGCGACTCCAGACATGTCATTAAGGACGTGTCCCAGGTGGGCTAAAGTATAGTTACAGTCTCATAGTTTTCGTAACATCTCCAGCTGACTGTGCAAGTCCGGTCAGTGAACCTACCAACAGCCTATAGCGTGAGAAAGAACATTGGCGATAGGTGCTGAGAAGAGATGACGTCATCGTCTCGCTTGTTGATTGGTTGCTTCGGGAGCTATGACTCGCTACGAAGCTGCAAATTCAGAACAAACGAAGACGTTACGGAAACAATCTCTTCCAGTGAATCTTGTTTGGGTACGTTTATATAAAGGAATCTTAATAATGTTACATCATTATTTAGAACTATGTTGTTGACGTTCCACCCTGACATATATTCCAATCCAGCAGGCTACAGGATTCTAGTCTTAATGTTACCATCTATACAGAAGAATACAATTTCTTAAATAACGAGAGAAAATACAATACATACAGAGGGTAAGAAATAAGATCAAGAGTGATAAACAATAACGGTACTTCAGAGCCATCTATTGTTGTCATTACCAAATACGCGTGAACATTACTTATCCCGCCTGCTATACCACGTAAATGGGTGAAAGGGGGCGATGGAGCACTTCATCAAAAAAGGAGCCCCCCATTCCATGCTCACAGTTTACAAACGTCCTGGCCTCCAATAGAAAATTCATGGAGGTTCATTTCTGTGCCTGTCTCCTCGCTCTTAAAATATGCAAATTTAATTCCCTTTCGAATAAGATAAAGACTCTTCCAGCATCCCCTTGGCCTCTGCTTTAGCCTGGACCTCTTTCTTCTCTTGGGCTATTGATCCACAGCTGAGAAAAAGAAAAAGCAAAGTAACACCAGGGTTATCCTGCATGGACGCAACCCCCACGGCGACGACAGCCCAATTACCCGGATGTATAAACTATGAATTATGCTCCAAGATTCTAAAGTTTCCTCCTGGGTTTATTCTTGCCTGTAAGGTTAAACGAAAATGCTCTCCGGTGGAGCGTGGTAAAAAGAAAAGGTGGCATGATAAGTAGAGGGGGAGGGGGTAATGTGCGTCACCTGATTCTTTTGTTCAAAGAGGGAGCTGCGGTTTTATTAGTGATGTACACATTCATCTCTCAATGTAATCTGACTTGAATGGAAAGTTGTTTTTCTTTGCCTTTTTTTTATAGCTTAAGCTCTATAAAATTATATAGGGTGTTTCATAATTCCCTCCGAGATTTCGGAAGTCGGTTGCTCAGAGGCCAACTCACCCAGGAGAATGAAAGCATGTATTATTCAAAGGATAATGGTTAGGGATTCCTATTATCGATTTTATATGTAATGTTTTTATCTTATAAAAGGCTAATAAAATTCCAAGCTACTTCTGTAACTACAAGGAAACCGCGTTTAAATGAGCTAGAAGGAGTAAATTACTATTTTAATAGTAAACCTTAGTTCGAAGAAATAATTAAACGAAATAAATATGTATGTGTGTTCCAGCATAACTCTCGAACGCCTGGAGCGATTTCAACCAAACTTGGAACACATACGACTTACAATCTGGAAATAAATACTGTGGGTGTAAGACACCCCTGGCACCCCCATGGGTGGGGGTGGGAAAGGGGTGATATGTAAGAATAATGGAAAACGACCGATATTAGTGTGGAATCCATAATTTTCGGGGTCGCTAAGATGAATAGTGACACTACGAATACAGTTAAACTCCAAGCACAGGGGGTGAAAAATAATGGTGTCGAATCCATAGTTTTCGGAGGGAGTCGCTAAGCTAATTGGTGACATTCACGATGACATTTGAGAGAGATCGAGAGAGAGGGGGGAGAGAGAGAGGCTTGCTTTCTCGATCACGATCAACACGTCACAGGGGAGTGCTGCGGAGTGGATTCAAGATCGCCATGTTTCTCCCTCAGAAAACTTTAATAGAAGATTGGGATAAATAAATACCCGAACAACGCCGGGAAATCAGGTAGTATAAATATTACGGTACTACCTGACAATTATCAACTTTTACTAATGTTAACGGTTCTCATTATCCCTCACTGTCTAATTCGATCACTACTCAGGAAAGACAGTAAATATCCAAGCTATTAACCCTAACTTGCCTTTGAGACAAGTACAGGGTGCTGGAACTGCAACCAGCACACCATACGCAGTATTTCGTGTTTTCTTCAAATTCCCTTTTTCACTGATATCCTGTCGTCCTATTTTCCTCGTCCAATTCATCCCAAGGGTAAAATTTCAAGTCAGTCAAAAAATATATCCAAGCCTTGATCACATGCAAAAATAACAATATGTAAATATATTTTACTTTTTTTTACATTACTTTTTAATAAGACAAGAGGATAAGAAAAATAGAAAAAAAGGTTTGAAACCGGGAAGCCATGCCTCCACCACTTAAATGGCCTAGCAATCTATGGTAGATAGAGCACTGTTGGTAAAGGGTAGTAATTTTGCCTCTTTTCTTGGATCGAACAGAGACGTCATCGCCACGTAAACAAGGTGCCCCGGGTCAGATAGGGACACATAAGTGTTTCGGATCCCAATTTAAACTATAGGTGTAGTCCCGATTAGTATATCTGTGCATAAAGTGGACTTAAAACTTAAACAAATGAACGGATCGAACGCGACAACGCTATACGCTATCCTGGGAATCTATGAAGCAAGGCCGCACATAAAGGCAGAGAAGGGGAGAAGGCCAATGAGCAGAGCGAAACGGCTGGTAGCTGCAGTCGTTTCCCCCCTCCACGCAATCCCCTCTGACGCGTTCATTGGTCGTACCCTCTCGAACCAAAACTTGCGCACAAGCATTTGTCCACGAAAACTTTCCCTCTGTGTCCATGCCCAAGATATCAGGAGTTGGCATGGACCGTCAGAACTTTGCCGATCTGTCCCATACAAGGGAGCGCTGGTCGGGAAAAACGCGTAAGCTCATTTGCGTGTGTATCTCGCGTTTATAATTCTCCATAAATATGGATTTTGCGAAAGAACGGGAACCGGGAATCACTCCGCCTGGAACGAGGCGCTTCCATCAAGCCGTTCAGAGGATCGGAAGAAAAGAATCATCGGGTTTTCTGGCTGCGGGAACTTTCCCCATGAATAGCGAGGAGGAGGGGGGATCGATTCGGTGACGTAGTGGTAAATTATTTATGACGTTCTCTGTCAAAGGTTGCGGAAACATCTCCTCCACCCAAAAATAACGTTCTCTTCATTTGGCCGCAGTCACGTCTGCTCCGCCTTGAGGAAAAAATGATCCCCCCCCCCCTTGGAGATCCTTCTGCATTAGCCACAGTAACTTAAGAAAGTAAGAAGTGTCCGCAAAGTTACTTTTTAAAAGCAATTCGGTTACAGTTGCTTGCCTCAAAGAATAACTGATTTAGAGTTACTGATTTTAAAAAGTAACTCAGTTACAGTTACTGTTACTTAAAAAGTAACTGTTACCTTTATGGTTACTTGCTGCTGCAAATTTTCTTTCAAACAAAGTACACACAATCATAATTGAAATAACATAAGAAGACGTAAAGAAGTTTAGGAATGATCAATTTTTGTAGTCGCAGAACGAGTTTTGGTTACCTAGACCTGCAAGACGAAGAAGAAGAAGAAATAAGAAGACTCACGTATGTTATATTATGTTCCTGCTACTCATACAGTATGTCCGAGAAGTCCAGACCTTGCCCCTGCTTGTATGCATCCTGTCGAGACAGTGTTGAAAATTGGCCGGTATTCGGTTGCTTGGGGAAGATTTCGTTTTCGCGGTTGGCAACCCTGGTCTGAAGATTACGTGGACCGCTCGCTCGAATTCGTATGTCAGTTGTTGCGCCATGGATGATGTGAGCGGGCATAGTTAGGGTGCTGAGGAACGACTAGTGACGTTTGTGGGGATGCACGAACGATATAGTGTAACGCAATGTAAAGTTATCAAGTATGTTGTAATGTAAATAAATTGATCAACTGTTATAATAAATGAATGTCATATATATATATATATATATATATATATATATATATATATATATATATATATATAGGGCAGAGGCGTCTCGTGAACGCTTGCGGTGCATGCTGCGCATGAGTCAATTGTGCTCTTCGACGACATTCATGAGCATTTGTACATTCTAATTTCTTCATATAGGAGAAGTATTTATTTTATACGAGAGCGCTGAACTATGCTTATATTACATTTCTTGGATCTGAAGTGAAAGAAAGTAATAATTATTTTCCCACAATTGACGCATGCGCAGCATGTACCGCATGCGTTCACGAGATGCCTCTGATCTAGGGGTAATGTTACTAAGTAATATAATCTAAACTTCTTGGACATCCTGTATATTTACTTCATTTCATCAATGATTAATTAAAAAAAACATTCATTGGCTGCCACACGTGGTGGCATCGATACCAAATGCACGTATTATTTTTTTCCTTTCCATTCGAAGCGCAATAAGACAAAATCCCTCGACAATGAATATACCTGTCCCAGCTAACTGTGGAGCAGGGCCTCGCATTGCGGCAGAGGAGGAGGGGGGAAATCGAGTGGCGAAAGCGCAGCTTTGACGGCTTGTCAAAATTTGCTCTTGCAGTTTTATCCTTAATATTTCCCTAAGAAATTCTTAAACCAATCGTACGGACCTGGACAAAAGTACGGTCCGTTTGCTATGTGCGTTCGGTACTATCCTTTTCAAAAGTTTGCAACGCTGCAGAGCGATGCAGGGAAAGCGGGTAACTCCCGTCGCCCATTACGCAATCCCTTTTCTCTCACTGTTCATTGGTGGAGCCGTCTCGTTTCACTACTTGCGCAGAGACTTGTTCTCGTTCGCCTGGTCTACAGTTAGCTGGTACAGGGTATAGCTCAGGTACTACGTTCCAAATTAATACAGCACCAAAGCAACAAAGTTTTAAATTAACATGAAACGGAGCCTAGCTTCCTTAACTTAAGCCCGATTCTACGAAAATTCTTTCACAGTTGTATTCAGAGGAGTTTCCAAACTTATCTCCTTCCCCCACGTTACAAATTTTAAAGTTAATAGTTAATGGTAGTAAATTAACTGTAAAAGCAACGCTACTTCTATCGAAAAAAGTAACATTATTTACAGTTGGGGCTACTTACTTTTAAAGGTAACTAGTTAGAATTCATCAAAAAGTAACTGTTACTTGTAATTGAGTTACAAGTCACTAGTTACTTCCAAACGCTGAAAGTAAGTTACTTGTAATTGAGTTACAAGTAACTAGTTACTTCCAAACACTGAAAGTAAGTTACTTGTAATTGAGTTACAAGTCACTAGTTACTTCCAAACACTGAAAGTAAGTTACTTGTAATTGAGTTACAAGTATCTAGTTACTTCCAAACACTGAATCTAAATTACTTTTCTCTCAGGTAACTTTGGTGAAATGAATTTGATTTGATGAGTGTAAGAGTTGAGAACACTCCATTTCAAACCCTCTGGAATTTCTATCAGCTATACTCACATTTTTCGATATCGAAATATATCCTCATGTGACCTACTGCCCTCTCGGACATTACTACAACTGCAACACCAAGATCTAGGTAGAAAACCTACTAGGTTACAGCAGTGCAATTCATCTTGAAATTGTCAACTTCTTGCAAACCCTAGAGAGTTAAAAAAGATTCCCAAAGGAACTCCATGATGAATAGAATAAAGAAGAGATCGCAACAAATGGACAGATCCTTCGATCGATGCTTGTAACTCGAGGAAGAAAACAAATTAACTCACCGCCAAACTCTTGCGACGTCATTTTGTGTTTTATTCAATTCGTCGTGAAACATTAACACCATGAATTATTTATTCAGTGGCCGAGAGTATCAATTTCTTGGCGGCACGTTCTCGAAGCAAGAGTCACGATACAAACACTCGTGCAGAGTTACACTAATTCCCTTGACAATTTCTCGTGCAAGTTAAATTCGGTTAGGAATCGACCGGTGCGCCACCTGTCGTCTTTTGTTTGTTTTAAGCTTGCCAAATATTATCGGCTCTTTGAAAGTAATCGTTACTTTACAACGCCATCTCAGTTACAGTAACTCAAGTTACTTTGATGCTATAACGATAAAGGAAATAACAGTAACATTCAGATTTGCCCTCTCGACATTTTGCTGCTTTTCATTAGATGGACGTTGGGAGGCAGTAGCCCCCCCCCACACACATTTTACCAATTTTGCCCCCGCACTAGGGCCTCTTAATGCTAAGCTTTGCCTACTACAACTCTTGTCTATACCCTGTCCCATCTAACTGTGGAGCAAGGCTGCGCATAGCGTCATAGAAGCGAAGGAAATCTATTGACCAGAGCGAAGCAGGACACGCTGCTGGGAAGGCAGTCGCTTTCCCCCCCTCCACGCAATTCCGCTCCTCTCACGTGTTCATTGGTGGAGCCGTCTCGCGTCACTACTTGCGCAGAGACTTGATTTCGTTTGCCTGCTCCACAGTTAGCTAGGACAGAGTATAGTCTAACGGCGGGCGCTCTGCATGCTGGCAAGGGAAGTTGGGAGCGGAGAATACGCAGCAGACCAACCAGACAACAGCGGTGGTGCCCAGAGTTACGCCGTCGTGGGAGGAAGTGCTGCGCGCACATCGTTCTACAAGCTGTTGTTTTCTCATCGCGCTGGATTGGTTACTTCACCGCTCCCCACTTCCCTTGCCAGCATGTAGAGCGCCCGCCATAAGACTGGACATGAGCTATAAGAGAAAGTTAACTGTACTTGCTCCCCCCCCACACACACACACGCACAAATTTGACACCCAATCGCCGCTACTGTCTGCAAGGAATCGAGAATCAAAGAATACATAAAACGTACAGCAGCTTTTATTGGTTCGTCGTCCATGAACACTATATATTGCACTCTGTCACGGGAATCTCTGATTGATTCATTTGCTTTATTTTACTTCGATTTTTGTGCCACTTTTGGGTAATTTGCGAAGATGGGGTTGAGTGATGATATGAATAAATTGGACACTTACAAACATCCATGCCTAGGGCGGGATTCGAACCCGAGACATCTGTTGTTGTAGCGCGATGTTAGAAGGGAAGAGAACAGAAGAGGAAATAAGAGAGAATAAAATATGACAAAGGAAGGGAAAGGAAGGCTAGAGAAGGGAAGATAAAAAGAGGAAGGGAAAGGAAGACTAGAAAAGGGAAGAGGAAGAGAAAGGAAGGCAAGAGAAGGGAAAGGAAGACTAGAGAAGGGAAGAGGAAAAGAGGAAGGGAAAGGAAGGCAAGAGACGGAAAAGGAAGACTAGAAAAGAGAAGAGGAAGAGAGGAAAGGAAAAGAAGGCAAGAAAAGGAAAAGGAAGACTAGAGAAGGGAAAAGGAAGGGAGGAAGGGAAAGGAAGACGGAGCCGGCTGGGGAATCTCTGAAGCAAGGTAACAAAAGCAAGTCTGCACAAGTAGTGGCTAGAGAGGGCGCGACCGATGAACGCGTGAGAGAGGAATACGCGACTG
The DNA here is from genome assembly GCF_977018435.1 of Lepisma saccharinum. NCBI lineage: Eukaryota > Metazoa > Arthropoda > Insecta > Zygentoma > Lepismatidae > Lepisma > Lepisma saccharinum. The sequence goes on from NC_139229.1 coordinate 4,014,970, forward strand.
CATCTACACAGCAGTTTCCAGCTGCACGCACTGCTTTGCTCCGCCCACTCGCTTTCTCCCCTCTATAACGTTATGCGCGGCCTTGCTCCGTAGATTTACGAGACCGGTTGTATGTGCCAGAAGTGTATGATGCAACGCTCCGGACAGAAAAGTATCGTAATGGATTGATTGATCTGGTTTGCATTTCTGCAACTTTTTTTCTAGGGAGGATGAGGGTGAGTAATGACACGATGAAATTTATGAAAGGACATTCGATCCCGGGACCACTGGCGTCGTAGCGCGCTGTGCTAACCACTCCGCCACGGGGTCTGGCTGGATCGTAATGGAAAATCATTCAGAAGTAAGATATTGAGAAATCTTGATCACCTTGAGGTTCTCTATACGTGCGAAAGTTTGAAGGTAATGTACGGCAACAACATGTGCACGAGTGTGCATTTGTTTAAAAGATTTGTAATTAAAATTGTTCCACCTGTGATTCATTCTGTCAATGGGACCGAACAGCAAGGGGAGGGGGAGTGTTACCTAATAAGCACTGGGGTTCAAACCTCAACCCTCTCCATACGTAACCATCGAAAAACCTTTGGGCAGGCTAAACATAGTATGGTTCAAGTCCTCATTGGAAAGCCAGTTCGGTATATTCGACACAACTCACCGACTGGACGCGTATCTGGTTTGGAGCCATCACCTGTTTTTTCTGAGTCACTTTTACCTCCAGTGTTTAGACGTTCATTCATTCACTGCGACGTTATACTCCCAAGGCCTCCACATTGTATAGCACAACACAACCAGGCAAAGATAATCGCAACCTCACGCTGTGAAATCTCTAAAGAAACTGAATTGGCAACATCTCATTTACTCCACGTGGACTTGAGAAGTACTGTCAGTTCCTAAAACGGACGCTATTGGTGGGAAAGGTTTGAGGGGAGGATATACTGCGCTCCACGTGGGCTTAACATGGGCTTGTCAGAGGGAAACTGATCTTTCGGAACTTTCTTGAAGTAAAGTGGCGTTCCAGTGAGAACTGGAACTTTTCATAAATTACATGTTTACCTGTCACAAACCCCGTTATTTCAGTACACCACAATGACACGTTGAATATAAGCAGAAATAACTCATTGAAAATAGCACGTACAGAACAAATTATGTACTTACGATCTCTTTGTAAGGGTTGTTATCTATCTATATTTTCGTCTGTATGTATAACGTACCTGAAACAAAGAAAATGAACGTATGTTAGGAAGATAACGAAAATATTCTTAATCGTATTATACAAATAATGCAGATATTTTAGGATACACACACAAGTATATCTCAACCACTGAAATATCTTCAAGTGTAGTGAAATAAAATGATCAAGATTGCGTATTAGTACAACAATTACGTGTATGACATATCTTATATCCGTTAGCCAAGCTAGAAATTACAAGTAAGTGTTTTAGATTATCTTTATCCATGCTCGTTCACTTCCCGATGACAAAATGTTTGGTACGGTCAATAAATAACCGGATTAATAGCGTGAAAAAGCGAAATAAAGTGACAGAGCGATGAAACTTACGGGATATGTAGGCCAGGTTGGGGTACGCCAAATGTCTGCGAGACGAGTTCCAGACCGCGTCGCTGGGTGGCAGCACTGGCAGGGAAGGGAGGTTGTGTATGTCCAATATGCCTCCAAGGCGCCAGTCAGTCATTCAGTGAGGTGAGTCATGGCGTTCACAGTGTCAGGTGCCACAAAGGAGACTCAGCGATCCGTGATACAGTTTTTGACGGCAGAGGGCAACACACCAGGGAATATTTACGAGCGTATGACTGCTGTGCATGGTGGTGAGTGCATGTCCCGAACACAAGTGTATGAGTGGGCGGGTCTGTTTCGAGCAGGACACACAACAGTGCCGCGCGTAGTGGGCGCCCTAATGTGCCAATACGAATGAGTCCATTTCTGCCGTTGATGACCTCATACGGGAGTGTCGGAGGATTAGTCTGAACCAGATTGCAACCGAACTCGGCATTAGTCATGGTACAGCATACACTATTGTTCATGAACACCTTCAATACCGGAAGCTGTGTGCAGCCTGGGTGCCAAATACGCTCACAGAGGAACAAAAGGCTACACGGGTGGGGAAGGGTCTCACGCATCTCCTGCTCCCTCCCTGCCAGTGCTGCCACCTAGCGACGCGGTCTGGAACTTGTCTCTCAGACATGTGGCGTACCCCAGCCTGGCTTACATATCCCGTAAGTTTCATCGCTCTGTCACTTTATTTCGCTTTTTCACGCTATTAATCCGGTTATTTTTTGACCGTACCAAATATTATATTAAAGTTATTCAAATTATTATGTAAAAAACCAAGTTCTGCAAATATTTCCTCCAAATTGCTTGTTTATGTCCTCTTTTGTCAACTTAGTTGTGTGTGGTATCATAACTCAATTGAGATAGACGTCGCCCTTTTATGCATATCTTTCTGCCGTCGGATATCAACGGAAGTGAGGGAATGGTTGATCACATAGCTTGTCACATGAGTGCCAAGAGGCATTTCTGGGTATTCCAAAAGGAAAGAGATGGGGGTGGGGAGAGAGAGGAAGAACTTGAGATATAGAAAGGGACACCGAATGATCTCAAGTTGAACTTTGCTTTGACACAATGTCAATATGAAACCTGGCTTCTAAAGTAAAAGGAATTTTATTTTATATCAAGACAAGAAGCACTGGTTTTCATAAGGGAGTTTTTTCATTGAGAGTAAAGAAGCATTAACATCAGAACCCTTCTGGATTCCTTGCAGTCAATATGTTATGGTAATCACATTGTGAAAAATGGCTTTTATTACACTTTACTGTCTTGAAGGATAATGGGAAAATAATGATTTCAAGTCTTTGAGCAGAGACACCCAAAGAATTGGATGGGAAATTCATTTTTAAAATGAATTTAATCATAGGGCTCACAGTGAAAACAAGCTAACCTAATCTAGTGGTGTAATGAGCATGACAAAAGATTTATAAAACAACATAAACAATCATTTCTTCGTACAATAGCAAAACATGGGGAAAAGTTTAGAATTCTTATCAAAAGTAAATTTATACAAGTTTCCTAAATGTGGAACTCTTGCTTAATTAATTGTTGAAGTGGTATTGGTTGTTTAAAAGTGTAAATATTGCTTGTTCATGGAAAATGTTTGTGTCGTTCTTGGTTACGTATAAAGAAATAGAAGTAGACGTGTGGTGATGCATACTTCTATGCATGTATGATGGACAAAAGTAAGACAACGTGAACGCTGCCAGGATGTAAGGTTGTTTACCATTACATGCGCCCTATATTACCGAGTCTTCAAGACGCTGAATGCAACAAAGAATTCAAGAAGTTAACAGCAATGTTAGAAGATTCACTGATTAAATTAGATTATATTTTACGTCGTTTTTCTGCCACTATGAGGATGAGTGCGACTATATTGATGAGGTATAATGAGTGACGATAGAGAAGAGGCTCGCTTAATGCTCTCTTTGCACTGTTCATTAACCTGACGTTTCCGTCGACTGCCTCTAAATTACCACAGGAATGCGCTGCATTTCCTAATGCCCCCTTACTGAGGTTATACGGGAGGTGACGAAAGGACACCTCACCGGTAGAGGACTTGAGGAGTAACAACCTCTAGTCCGGCAGGAGTGTAAAATATGAAGTCCGGAAGGGCACCTCTCTCTCTCTCAGTTAACTTAGCAATTCGTCCCATACACTCAGCGCGGGTAAACGGAGGAGCGTCAGTCAGAGTCGAAGTACGGACTCTGACAGTAGATGCGACTTGTGAATTCGTCTAGTACAGCACTCATCAAGAACAACGGGCAAGTATGATAAGTGTGGAGCGAGCATTTTCACCCAGTTATCACTCCATCTTTCCTTCATTGGCCGGGACGGGACCTTTCACAGACATTATGAACCTTAAACCTCTCGTTTCATAATTTGCTACATCCCAGTGACTCTCAATCCCCAAGGTTTATCCGAGTCACACTTCAATGGTATATATGAGGATGAGTGATGGGATGATGAAATTGATGGACACTCACAAGTAACACCCAGGCCGGAATTCGAACCCGGGAACCTTGGCTTCGCTAACCACTATGACATAAAGGTCGGCGCTCAAGCCTTGCCTACATACTCCTATTCCAAAAAGAAAACTTCAAACTATGTACCAAAGCATAGCCAGTTGTAGTAGTTTAGTTTGCTGCACTTTTTGACTCTCTCTGCACTCGTGCGTCTGGTTGGTAACACGATACAACACCAACTCGTCTACTTCGTTGATTTGGAGTCAAGCAGGGTTGTAAAGCAGGTCCAACAACCCATAAATTCTAATGGGTTCTATTGAGTTCCGCTGCAGAACCGGAACCTTTTTTCTACCACAATTTAAATTCGATCCAAGTTGCGTATTGTTTCATTGAAAAAAGTTTCTGGACCGAATTTAAATTGATACGTAAAAACCGTTCCTGGACCGTATTTAAATTCATCCAGAAAAAAGGTTTCCTGGACCGAATTTAAATTGATCTGGAAAAAAGGTTCCTGGACCGAATTAAAATACTTTACAAATAAAAAGGTTCTTTACGGTCCAGAACCCATTTACACTTGCTGATTTTCTCTCCTGGACCGGAATTGAATTTATTTAAAATTCCTGGACCTTTAACAAGCCTTGTATCAAGTAGTACATTTGGTCTTCCCACTACGTTCTGGAGCGGTGTATGGTCACGTGGTGCGTGCTAACTAATCAAATGAACGCTTAAAGCAGCAGACAGGCATTTGTTGAATCTTCTGAACTTGAACACCGCCGTTCGTCTACTTCTTGAACGTCATTTCCTTGAACCAGCTTGTTACTGGGATACGCCTGTGCAGCGACCTAGACGAGGCTAGTGGAAGCCAGCATATCACGTGGTGGTTCTTTGCGAGATTTTCAAGTTTACCTATTATCCGTTTGCGAACACCTTTCCAGCCAAATGTGCCTCTAATGACGTCTTAAAGGAAGCGCAACCGCCTCGCTTGAAACGAGCCCCATCTTGAAGCCCGTCCAGCCTTCCACGTAAAGATTAAAATCAGGCAGCGGCAAAACGAGACCGCTCTTTCCTTATTGCTTGCCCATTGGGTGATATTTCGAGCGGCGCTCCTTGATAAGGGCTCTCGCTCCATCCATCACGGGTGAAATGAGGGAAAGGTTTCTCCAGGCGCCCTCGCACGTCGCTCCATTTCACCGTCGCTGCTCGCGACCGGACATCGTGACGCTTCCAAGATATCCCCATTCGGGGTTCGTAAATTTGCATTTGACGATAGTGTGAAATCACCAGTCGCAACCGGATAACGCCAGACGCATCTTCCTTCAATTGTTGCTCCACTGAGAGGCTGGGAGTTGTAACGGGCGTGTCACAATCTGTGAGCGACAAGGATGGAACGTTGTTTACGGCTCCAGAAGAGTAATGAATAGGGAGCGGATTTTAGGCGCTAAAAAACTGAAAAATATTTATTTCTTATGCTCTATAAATAACGAAAATATGTGGCTAAAGAAAGTAAAAAAAGTATAGTGCTCCCCTGTGCTTTGCATCACGCCGTGTGGAGTTAGGGCCCAACACTATCTTGATCACGGCCGAAGGTGGAGGTGATGTGATCAGCACCACGCTCCTGGCTGCCTTTACCCCCAGAATTTCCTCCAGGTACCCACTTTATACGACGCTGGGTGGGAACCGGAGTCGCTTGAACAGGTGGAACAGAATCCCGGTTCTCTCCCACCGAGGATCTCTCGCATGGTAGTCAGAGGCCCTAACGACATTCTTTTTAATATGTGGCTAAAAGTAAAAATATTTTCATTCGAAATTACCGACTGACTCCCCACTTTTTCATGTTCATACACAGATCTACCCGGCCGGAGCGTGGTGCTGATCAAATCATCTCCAAAATGGCCGAGATCGAGAATGCGTGGGACCGTACACCCCGCATCCTCTAAATGTGCTTTCATAAAACGGTGCTATTTGCATGCCAGTCCAATATAAAATCAAGTGTGATTAGATATCGACAGATCCTTCGAATGATTTTATTTAGCTTTTCTGTCACTTTTGGCTATTATGAAGATGAGGATGACTAGTGATAAAATGATGAAGGGGCAATCTCGAACATATATGGATGACACAACACGAGCTCCACAGGTCCAGGCCCCAGAACATCGTTAGTCTGCACTCCCAGGTTACGTGGAAGGAAGATTGACATTTTGGGTGTCTGCGGAAAGGATCATCTTTTACACCCCAAATTTTTCGATAACAATTACTAACTCGCATGGACAAATAAAGTAATAGGGAAAATACACGTTATCTAAGCTAGTATCTGTTAATTTGCTGGCCTAATTTAATCTCCCTAGCTCTATTTATTCCAGAGACACCGACCGTTGCTCAAGGGCGCTTATCCTAGCTAGAGGGTAAAGGGAAAAGCGCATCTGTGGAAATTTCAGTGGTTCTGTGAATGAAGCGAGACGAGAGTGCTCGAATGCCTTCCCCACTTCGGTGTGCATTCGCCAAGCTCGCGAGCGGAGGGGTGGCTTTCAAATGGCTTAATTGAATATCCAGCAGAACCCAGGAATCCAACATTGTGACGTCACTTCCCTTATTTCAATGCGTTGGATAATAGGAATCTTGGTCTGGAGTTCGGAGCTATCTCGGGAACCGACACACAGCTCGTGGAATTCACAGCACGCTTTTAAAAGTGTGTTTTTTTCTGCATATTTACACTTCATATTTCGTACTACATGGACTCGTAGCTGTACAGTCAGAATTTGAGATGCCGCAGCGGTTTTTCGGAGGGCCTTCACAGCCCTTCATACTGTTCCCCTTCCTTCAGGATTTTCGTTCAACTTAACGAACAGTAAAGTACACACAGAATCCAAAGTGTGTGTCTTGGCACAAATGTGTTCGCTCCAGTGCACATAAACTGCTAATGATGTACTTTTCGTGCTTCAAAATACACATAAAAATGCATAAAGGAGTACTTTTATCCGCTGTCGCTCCGTTCGATGCATTAAAATATATAATTTGATCGAATGATTGATTGAAATTAAAATTTAAGTTATGGGTGAGTCAGCACGTAGGCGATTTGCACAAATTGCATTATACGAGCCCAATCCCCTTATCGTAACTAAAAATCAAGACTTGTCTCTAAGGACGAAAATCTCCTTACCCATGTTAAGCTGAGGCTGCAAAGAGGCACTCAGCACATATATGGACAAAACATGGCCCTACAGAGGATTATACTGGCTGTATGTCCAGACGCCATAGCCTCGTTGGCCTGTTTGACATTTGTCTCATATAAGGCCACAAACTTACGCTCTTACAGGAAATCGAAAAGTAAAGGAATGCATTGTTGCAGAGATTTCTCCAATACCTCTGTAGATAAAGCTGTCACTACTTGGCTACACTCCGTGTCGGGAATCTCTGGAGCAAGGAATCGAAAACAAGTCTCTGCGCAAGTAGCGACTCGAGAGGGATCAACCAATCAACGCGCGAGGGGAGAAGTGCATGCAGCTACCAGCTCCTTGCAGCACACTGATTTCTTCCGCCATCTATCTTTCTCCCCTTCTCTGCCGTTATGCGCGGCCTTCCTCCACAGATTTCAGAGACAGAATGCACTAATCAAGAGGTACCTGTAGACACCCGTTGCGGAATGGTTAGCACAGGGCGTTACGACGCCAAGGGTCCCGGTGCGAATTCCGGCCTAAGTGTGGGTGTTTCCGTGAGTAGCACTTCATCATGACATCACTTATCTTCATCGTCCCGATCAGAAGAGAGTGGCAGAAAAGCGACGCTAAGTAACGAAAACCCAATCAAGAGGTTCCAGGTTCGATTCCCGGCAAATTGCACAATTTCAACTTCAAAACCACAGGATCAGTTCCGATTGGCCCATCTGAGCATAAAGTGAGCTTGAAACATACTTCGTACAAACCCAACAAAGACAAGAGTCACTTTCGATGTTTACAAAGCAGCATTTGACTGACAATTTGATTTTTTTTTATTTTGATTTGCTTTATTTTACTTCGCTTTTTGTGCCACTTTTGGCTAATTTGCAAAGTTGGAGAGGAGTGATGACATGATGAAATTGATGAATGGACACTCGCAAACATCCACGCCGGGACCGGGATTCGAACCCGGGACCCCTGGCGTCGTAGCTTGATGTGCCACTGACAACAGAGTGCTCGTGGGATCACATTCGCTCGCTCGTACTCGCTCGAAAGTTTACAATGGAATCTCACTTTAATGTGACAACAATCGTAGAAACATTATATCCGTCCTGGCAGTTTCAGCCCACAATCATCTGTTTCATTTGCATATGAACATGGAGTTGATCACTATGTTCACTTAAGATTCAATTTCACTGCATCTTTCACTTCACGATCCATATTTGCGGGTCCTCTACCACAGACAAATGACGGAAATAGATGTACAACTGGGCTTCGAGCGTTATTCGCTCGACCGAAGAATCTCCCGATTCCGTACGCCATCTAGTGTCGTCCGTGCGAACTATTTGGCGCTCGAACGAAATGCTCTCGCTGCAGCACTAATACAGTTATGCAATATCAGTTTAGACAACTTCATTAGAGATTTCGTCGTTGTATCTGATGAAGCATTCAATTCGTTGAGACAGAAATCAGATGATATTTCAGCCGTTAATGGCGTAAACGTTACCCTGCAAGGAGAGAAGAGTCATTCACATCTAGAACATCTAGGTAATGAGAAAGCGAAGACAGAACAGGAAGGTAATCAAAGAAGTGGAGTGAGACAAGATCGTAACCTCCCTTCCTTGCTATCTACGCAATTCCATTGACGAAGCAAAATACAATATTAGCGAGGAAGTAAAAATTCGAGTCAGATGACAAAGAGAAATCGTGAATTTTCGAGTTTGCTGATATTTCCTATCTTCAAAGGCTCTTGCAAGAAATCAACGAAATTCTAAAGCTTGAATTCGACGTGCTGATAGATAAGAACAGAGGTTATTGTGCGCCCGAACGAGCTATGACATTAAAACATGAAATTTGACACTGAGGATGTCTGGAAATCAGTAGGAAGCAGAGTAACTGACGATGCTAGAACGGAAAACTCAAATAAGCAGCCTTCACACAAGGAGATTCTGAATACAAAAGCAAGGCTAATTTTACTTCCTGTACAAGGAACATTGGTGCAAAGTCTAATCAAAACATATGCATGGCTAGTCTCCATGGTGTAGTGGTTACAGTGTCACACCACGAAGTCAGGAGTCGCATGAAAGTATCATTGTGTCTTTTGTCGCAAACAAACACATACATATACAGGGTGGCGAAAGAAAGGTAACCGAAATGTAGAAACGTTACCTTATGTGTTCGGTTACTTTCTTTTGGGCCATCCTGTACAATGATAAAATGTTGTTAAAGAAGTAGGAAAATGTACTGTAAAGTCGACGTTTATTTCAGAAAATCTGACGAAATGCAAAAAAGATGGTATGGGCAATGCAGGACGACAACAGATCGAAGGAAATGAACAATGTACATTCTAGAGATGGCCACAAATTTCGGATAACGGATATCCGGATTTCAAATTATCCGATATCCGTTTCGGATGCAACAGATAATCTGGATATCCGTATAATTCGGATAGAACAGATTTGATAAAGGATTTGTAGAAAATCCGTGCAGTGAAATACGAAAATGTTTCCGAGCATGTGGATAAACGATAAAACTGTCCGGATAATTCACACAATCGGATATCCGGACATTTCGGATAATCCGAATATCCTGATAATTCGGATATCAGAATATCCGACATCCGGAAATTTGAAATCCGGATAGAAATTATTCTATATCCGGATTTGGCCGGATATAGAGAAGAGAAGAGGAAGGGAAAGGAAGACTAGAGAAGGGAAGAAGATGAGAGGAAGGGCAAGGAAGACTAGAGAAGGGAAGAAGATGAGAGGAAGGGCAAGGAAGACAAGAGAAGGGAAAGGAAAACAAGAGAAGGGAAGAGGAAGAGAGGAAGGGAAAGGAAAACAAGAAAAGGGAAGAAGAAGAGAGGAAGGGAAAGGAAGGGAAGAGAAAGGGAAGGAAAACTGGAGAAGGGATAGAAAGAGAAGACAAGAGAAGGGAAGAAAGGGGAAACAAAAGGAAAATAACAAACCAGAAAGACAGGGAAAGGGAGACAAGAGAAGGGAAGAAAATGCAACAGGGAAACGAAAGACAAGAGTAGTGGGTAGGGAAAGGGGAAAAAAGAAGGAGTATGGATAGAAGGATTAAAGAAAGGGAAGAAGAAAATACAGGGAAAGGAAGACAAGAGAAGGGAAAACAAGAGAAGGGAAAACAAGAGAAGAGATAAAAAAGGCAAGGAAAAGAAGACAAGAGAAGATACTAGAGAGACAGCATTGAAGGGATGGAATGATTGTACGTCAATGCATCACTTGGTGCGTTTCTTTATGCACATTCTTGCATCTTTCTCGATGATGCAATAAAACATTTGGTCTGAGCAACAGACTTGAAACAAAAAATGTATCAACTTATACATTTGCTCTTCTGTGTATAGACTAGAATCTATAGGAGTGAGGACTTGTACGAAAAAAGGAGCACTTGCTCCTTCCTCGAGAACCTGCTCTTCTAGCGTTGGAGTAAATGACGCAAGAAATGTAATGGAGAAAAAATCTTGTCATGCAAGATTCCTCTCCTCCTTTACTTTATTATGTAGAGTCCCAGCTTGAAGCAAAGAAACGAAAAAGTCACCCTTAGAGCATTACAAAGACAAAGGAGGGTACATAACAATCTCTCTATGTGTATTTATATATGTGTATGTACACAGAGGCTCCCTCGGGAGCTCACTAATCCGTAGCAAAAACAGCTGGAAGTTATGTCAAGATTTCTTTTCCAGGACTGGAGCCAGCCAATTAGGAATATGAATTAATTAAGAAAGGCAAGCAGCGGTAGGGGGTGCTGGGAGTTTTGTTAATACAAGGCTCGGCCCTTTCCTCTTGGAAAACTCCCGCTCGGAGAGAAACGGCAATTTGGAACCAGCACTCGTATTAATTGTGTTTGTCCAATGTTGGACTGCGAGTTGTTGGGCATTGAGAGGATGGAGTGATGGAATGAGGGATGCCTCTCCTGACTCTGTGCAGAGAGAATTAAATTCAGTTGGAAGCAGACGAGTCTAGAGGTAGCACGGCGCTTGGGAATATATCCTGAATAGCTTTCGCTATGGTTACCTTTGGATTATACTTTTCTTGTGACACGATGTCTGTTGTTAGTAGTAATTTATCACATGTAGTGGGTAAAGGCAAAGGGAAGAGGTGAAGTTCCCTTACATGTAGCACCGTGCCATGAAGGCACATATAGTGGATGTGGGGGAGCGCCCACACATTCTCGATCTCGGCCATTTTGGAGGTGATGTGATCAGTAAATTTACCCCTCAGGGTTGTCCCCAGGTACCTATTGATTTTACATGAAAAACTCAATATGCTGACCAAGGCAGAATTTTTTTTTAATTATAAAACATGAACTAACGTAACGTAGGAGAAACGAAAAAGAGGCTGAAAGACAGGTTGAAACAACATAGGGATGATGTACGACTTAAAAGAGAGAGAAATGCGATATTTAAGCACACCAGAGAAACAGGACATGACAGAGTGGGAAGAGGCTAAGCAGATAGGAAGGGAGAAGAGAATGCTAGTGAGAAAATGGAAAGAGGCCAAGGAAATAGAGAAGAAAGGTGAAGAAGACACAATGAACTGGAATGGGGGACTGAAGATAAACAAAGAATGGAAGAAGGTGTTAGAAAGAGTGGAAAGGACAAGAGAGAAGAAGGAAGAAGGAAAAAGAGTGTGAGATAAAGAGTCCAACCACATTCTAGATGGAAGAAAATATGTTTAGCCTTTTAAGTGAAAGTAGGCTACAGTTGACAAGGGAAAGCCACCTGCTAGAATGTTCCAGAACAACTTTCTAATAGTCTGGATGTGAGTAATATTTGTGTACTATATATATCGTCCTGTTTTTGTACCTTGTTACATTTGTACATGTTGCAGAGTCTGAAGAAGACCTTGCTAGAAGGTTGAAACGTTACGTTTAGTTTATGTTTTATAATAAAATTAATTACTGCCTTGGTCAGCATATTGAGTTTTTCATATCATGCAAACAAGGCTTAATGGTGTTATAATTGATTTTACATTTAAAGCAATTTTTTCGAGTTTTCATTTCTGCATACAAGCAGTGTTATGATTTTGATTCTTTTTTTTTACCTCGCTTTTCTTCAACTTTTGGCTAATCGCGAAGATGAGGATGAAAGGTGGTAAGATTAGATAGACGAAGGGACAAACACATAAGGACAGCACATAACACGAGTCCCATGGAGTATTATACTGGCTGTGAGACGCCAGAGCCTCGTTAGTCTGCAAAATGCAGTCTAGGGTGTACGACGTGCGAGGGAGGTTGGCAACTTGAGAAAAGGTCACCCCTTACAACCCATCATGATCTCCAGACTCTACAATAAACATTATATCTGAAGTTAAACAAATTGTTCAAAACATTCAAACAATAATTACAATAGCACAAAAAAGGTAAAGCTTCCTTCCCCCTGTGCACCGCAACATACCGTTAAGGCATATGGAGCGATGTGGAAAAAGGACCTCGCACATTCACAATATAAGCTATTTGGGGATATGATGTAATCAGCATCACGCTCTTAACGTCATTACACCCACCCCTAGAGCAGCTCCATACAAGAATAATGCTCGAAAAATTAACGCCTCAAACCACCCGGCTCTGAGGTTCAGCCAGCCTCTAATAAATTGGTATCTGGAGGCAAAATTGGAGGGTAAAGACGGTCGAAGCGTGGTGTTGATTACATCACAAAAAACAAATAAAGGAAGAAAAACCTCCTTCCTGTGTGTCTTCACAGCAAGGTGCAAGAGGAAATTTACCTATAATAGTAGTTGCGTTGTCAAAAATTTCGCTCGGGGGTGGGGGCAGGACATAAACGGGTTAAGGGTTCCCTTTTATTACGAATTAGTGCAATATTTTACCATATTTGCACGTATTTTCTGTTTCATGGATATAGGACACTCTCCTAAATTCCAGGATCAATATTTGCAACGTCCTCCAGTTGGACACAAGTCGTCATAAATTTAGTCCGCTACTCCTCGTGTCGGGAACATGAGACTCAACTCCCAAGGCTCGCTGGGTAATAACACAACACTACTTTCAGAGATTAGACAATGTATATCTATAAAATTCTATACATATCAGTTTACAAAAAGCCTACAGATTGATATCCGTGACTTCAGTCCAGCTACTCAACGCCAGAATGGATGGAAAGATCAAGTCTTGCAACATTTCAAACACAACGAGCTACACAATACAAGAACATTCAAAATTAACATTGTTCAATTCTCACGTATAACACAAACGTTTCTGCACGTAATTAAATATTCACGTACTTTCGAGTATTGCCAGAAAGACAAAAAAATATGGAAAACTAAACACTTTTCTTGGATTCTACGTATTTACGTTGCCATGTTCCTGTTGATTCTCCTTCTTCTTTTGTTTTCAACTTAATAAAATTGTATTGGACTTACAGCTTTACACGTGGCTGTTTACGCCCAGTATACATTTCAAATACATAGGATACATTTTAACATAACACAAATTCCAATACGCTCTTAAATACCTTTTTATATAACTACATTCAATCATCCATTAACAAAAATAAATTACAATTTATATTAACGTGTCCCAAAAAAGCAAGTATAATATATGCAATTCTAATATCTGGTGCATACAACATTGAAGTCAAATTAATGGGAAAAGGAACATTGATTTTTGATAATGTTTTATATAAAGTCTTTTGTTTCTCTGAGTGGATTGGACATTCCGAAATAATATGTTGTGCATCGCCCCTTAAATTACCAGTTTATCGTCAGGTAGTAATATTCAGGCGGGTCCATTCACTTCTCAGGTGCGTTAGAAGTGTGACGTCAACAATGACAAGTTATGGCGCATTTCAGAATATTGAAGTTCCATAAACGGCTTTACCGTCTAATTATAACTAGTTGTATGTGATATAATTAATATTAGTTGAAATAACAAACATTTGAAAACAATCTTAAAATCTGAACAAATATCAAACCTCAAACACTCAGGTTCGTTACACATTACTATTACTACAATGTGACTGACAGAACAATTAGGCGCCACATGACTCCCAACAATTCTTAAAGTATATTTCATGCGTTTTACATTTCTTGGTACAGACTTTCAAACAAACTTCACCTAACAATTTACTTTGGAAATCAATTACGTCATAGCCTGAAAAAAAGAGCAAAACAGAGGCACGAAAGTTAAACAGAGCTAGTTCCCGATCGACATTCATGCATGTAATACTAATTCCCCTCTGGCGACGCACAGTCCCCTCCCCCCCTTTACTTATTCCGCAGACTTCGTTCCGCCTCTAGAATCGATCCTGGGTCCACCGCGTTCGCTTACTCAGCGATGATCGAACGTCCAGCCCCCTCCGCCCCCCACGGCCACTGCGCCAAGCACGGGATACCACCGAGTTACGCTGTGAAAATTTCATCACGTTCGACGGAATTTCCGCGACACTTGTTCGGCCTATTACGCGACTCAGGAGAAAGGCCTTTTGTTCCAGAAAAGCTCTAATCTGGAGAAATCTCGTTCTCCAGATGGTTTCGGTGTCTTGCCTTCCTGTTCCAGAAACTCGAACGTTTCGACGTGTACGTGTTCACCGAAAGATCGTGTCTAGTGACGGACGATATCGGAAATTTAATATCGCGATATATCGTCAAGAAAATATCGTCACAGACGATACGATACGATATTTTTTTCCTTATCGTGATATCGTCACCACGATATGTATCGCCAAATGTCGTGTGTATATCGCCGACACGATATGTATCGCAAAAATATCATGACGATATATCGCCGACACGATATATATTGATAAAATATCGTGACGATATATCGCAGACACGATATATATCGCTAAAAAATTGTAACGATATATCGCTAAATCGCTAAATATCGTGACGCTATATCGCCGACACGATTTACATCGCTAAAATATCGAGACAATATATTGTTGACACGATATATATCGCTAAAATATTGTGTCGCTATATCGCCAAATATCGTCACGATATATCACCGACATGATATACATTGCTAAAATATCATGACAATATATTGCTGACACGATATATATATATATCGCTAAAATATCGTGACGATATATTGCGACACGATATATATCGCTAAAATATAGCGACTATATATCGCTGACACGATATATATCGCCAAATATCGTGACGATATATCGCCGACATGACATATATCTCCAAAATATCGTGGCAATATATCGCCGACACGATATATATCGCCAAAATATCGCGACGATATATCGCTGACACGATATATATCGCCAAAATATAGTGACGATATAACGCCGACACGATATATATCGCCAAAATATCGTGACGATATAACGCCGACAAGATATATATCGCCAAAATATCGTGACGATATATCGTCTAGTTGATATCGCCTGGACGATATTTTTTCAATATCGCAATATATCATCTGGACGAAATATCGGCCAACACTAATTGTGTCCCTATAAATTTTCGTTTCTTTTTTAACTTTAAAATAAAATTAGTCCGAACGAATTAATGCAAGAAAATGCATCAAAGTTGATTAACGTACACAAAAAACGTTCAGTGAGCTTCTTGATACATCTTAACGAGTCGTTTCGAGATGATGCATTAAAAATACATCATATCAGAAGTTTCGATCAACGACTAAGAAAGGAGAAAAAACAATCGCACTCTCAATGGCATCAATTGATTCATTCCATAATGCATGAGGAAAATTGTGCCTTAACCATGAATTTTCGAACAGCCCTCGTATATCTGTGGAAGACGTTACAAGAATATTATAGAGGGAAGCATATAAAATAAGGATCTCTGAAACGTTATGAATAAAAAGGTTTACCATGTTTGAGGCGTCCACGTTTAACAACGTCAAGCAGGCGGCTTGGAATAGGTGTGCATTTTTCGGAAGGAAGGAAAAATAATACGGTTCGCTTTTTTGTCACAACGGATACACTCCAAAGAACGTAGCTGTGGTGGTATATTTTCGGAGACATAAATCTAACATTTTGGTTGAATATTCAGAGAGAATTTTTCCATTTCCAGACGATTCTCTCGGTTGTAACAGTTCCGCAAGTCAGCCGGTGGGAAAAACATGACAATGAGAACACATGGTCGCCATAAGAATGACGTAGCGCCAGTGTAAGTGTTGCCAACCGCCAAGGAAAGTTACCCGAATCTAAGAACAGCGAAAAACTTAAGAAGACTGATTGGTATGATTTGTATTACTTCGCTTTCCTGCCAAATGGCATTCATGAACGGATAATCAGAAACACATGTGGACACACAATTCGTACAGAGGTTCAGACGGCAGTCTCTCCTGTGTCTGCAAGAATGCAGTTCTGGGTCACCACGTGGAAAAGAGGTTGACACTTGAGTGCATTTTTAGAATGTCAGAATATTGTAAATACAAGGCAGAGTCAAATGAAACCCTTAATTTGTCTTTGTTTCTTATCGAGTAGATTCCTGTATGTAAGGTTGCACAAGTTTGCTATATTTTAACACATCTACTGGTGCTCTACAAATATTTTCAAGTCTTGAGTTAGTGTCTGTATGCCTTAAGAAGAATGAGTCTTTGGGTCCACGTGCAGTCACTTACGAGCCAATGGGAAGGCCTTTCCACCCATCTGCCTGCGAACTGAGGCCATTGTCAAACTTTCTCCTCCGTTAGTAAACTTGCTGGTGTGCTAAGCATGCACAGAGATAATGAATTTTCATTTGCAGAGAAATTTCTGTAAGTTTTCGGCTGACAGAGGGCAAGAAACCACTCCTCTTCACTGGTGCACGTGTGTACAGGATGTGCCATCTTTAAAATAACAAAAATGGCGTTTTGAAGCGCATTTGATGAGTGTTGCGGCCTTGAGGTCGTCTTGTAAATAACAGTTGATACCTCATGTAAATTTCAGCAGTATACGGTTTGTCAAATAATATTTATCAGACTTTTAACGTTTACAGTTACTTCAAACAGCGTGACGTCATTGAATTGCTAACATTAAATTTATAGCTTAGAAAAAGTGTGTAAGGAATCTAGACGTCCCAACAGAGGAAATTATTCAAGTTTTGTTATTTTTAGCAGAGCTGTTATCACATCAAAGGAATTTTAGAAGCCATTTCACGTTCTACAGAAATAGTACTCAAATTAGTCAGGCGCTTTCGGTACAGGGTCAACGAATTTAGTAATAGCCTACGGTGTGTTCTTACAATGATGTACTTATTTTTTACTCTTTGTACACGTGGTTAGGAGCTTTCTCATCTTCATCAATAAGAACGAGAATTATGTAACAGGAAGGTATAGAAACTTTGGCTTTATCGCAATCCAATCATGTAGGTTTGAATTGTATCCTGTGCAAATACGCTGTATAAAAATAAACAAACTGTTGGAATGCTAAGTGAGGCCAGTGTACAATAATGCTCCTCAAACAAGTCCCAAATATACTTACGACAGAGGAAGCACGATATTTGAAAAACAAACACGCTGTGACAAAAATAAAAATGTACATCAATATCTCCTTTTGAAATCAACGTTTTTTTTAACGATCAACGTCCTTGTGAATCCCTCACTAATTTTCACTTACCCTCCCCTCAGATACAAACCAGCAGCAGTACACTGTAAAATGTTGAACAGAGAAATAACGGTCCAAGACCGTCAATTTAAACTGGCATCCAACCACCGTTAAAAATACGGTCATGACCGTTTTAAAAGAATTAAGAGCGAGTCATCACATAGTTAAACCTAACAGGCGTAATTTTTACTATCATGGAATTCATTTACTGTATATATATATATATATATATATATATATATATGTATTTAAAAAGTGTTAAATATGCTCTATACATACAATTAGTTATTTTAATCAAAATATGGACTTACAATTGTGAAAAATTGCCATTTTCATTACGCAGGCGGTTCACCTAGCTAAATAAAATGCATTAGGACATGACATTAATTTCAAAATGTGCTTCATTTCTGTTAAAACAATGGATTACCAACCTTTAATTTAAGTGTTGAAACGTGAATCCACTCCTATTGTTCCAAAAGACATATTTATATTGACTGAAACCATAGCGTAACTTGGTGGGGCCAAGAGGGCCACCCTCAACAAATATCCAGGTTTAGTGTAATTTACAAGTTTATGATACTTTTGTTAACATCCTGTGACCTAAGAAGCTAAGTAATAAAGAGTATTTTTTATGATTTCGCAAATGTAAGTTATTTATGAAAATAGTCTTGGACGCTATTTTTATGGGATAGAATTTTTTTCCCATTCTGACCCCGAAAATTAGGGCCCAAGTACGAAGGTGTTCACCGCGGAAGCCTCAGCTGGTATTCTCTACTGTTAACAAGAATAGAATAACAGATACATTGTTTATGTTAAATCTCAACAATAGACAGAGTACAAGACGAACAGGATACAGATTAAGGCAGGGCAACAAATGTTGCCGAAATTTGAACGACACTGCAAAACCGTCATGATTACTCCTGTTCTGTCCTGAACGGAAGATATTTGGTATTTAACGCAAGAAAGGAAAATGTAACCATAGCATGAATATGGATACACCATATGTCGGAAAATGTTCGAAAATATGGAATTATATGTGAAAATAAGTAAAATATAAAAATATGAAAAACAAAATTAGCATTTTGCGCCCTTACAAGCCACGTTTCGGAAAGATAAAACAAAATAACATTGATTTTAGCATCATAAGAAGATATGCATTTACATATAAATCTCTTGATGATTCATGTTTAAAATGGTGCATGTTACTGCAATCTATCTTTATGTATTCACATTTAAATAAAAAACTATTGCTTCTCGTTTTTTGTAAACTGACAGGCAGACTGTTAAACAGAATAGAGTAGAATATTTGGGTTAACTTCAGTCTTTACTGCAGTCCATGCAAAGGCCTTCCGACATGCATACTATAGATATATATTCGGTCCAAAAAAAAATGCCATTGTATCAATCCGCTCCACTTTTCCAATACCGCATGCATTTCAGCAGAAAACAATAGCATTACATGCGGAACAGGAAGGAACTATGCCCCGTGCAACATTAAGATAACCCGCCCTCCTCTTCAAAGGGAAGTTAATGTCATAAATCATTGTTTGCGTGTTGCATTGTTCGTTCGGAAAACGACAGGTATTGTTTACCAGACGCCATATGGTTTAGATTTTTTACAACTGCTATCAAAATGCAATGGTGGGTTGCATTACATAACAATTGCTACAATAGCAGTACACTTACAAGTTTCTTTTGTTGGTTATATAATGACTTAGTGTCGATTTGTTGTTGATTATCGAATATTATGGAATGCGAAATTCAAAACAAAATATATATTGTGAATAATTTTCACTATTTTCATATTATCCATTACAATGATGTGTCTTTTCATTTTAAGTAATATAACAATTTAATATTGTATAATTTTCGGATATTATTAGAATGATAAAATCAAAAAGATTTAGGTGGGCAGGCCATGTGGCACGAATGGTAAAGGAAAGAAGAGTTTACAGGATTCTTGTTTGGAAACCTGATGGTAAGAGACAAGTAGGAAGGCCAAGACGAAGATGGAGGGATAATGTTGAGATGGACATAAAGGAAATCGGTAAGGATTGATGTTGCTCACGATAAGGGAAAGATGGAAGGCTTGTGTTACTGTAGCCATAAACCTTCGGGTTTAAGAAGGCTAGAGAGTTATTCAATGACTTCTTTTTTTAGAAATAAATTGAATTGTTTCTAAATTTACTTCTCTTTAAAATGTTTTAAGATAGGTTTATAAATATAAAAATATTATTTGAAGGGTTCATTTCATCTAACATTTAAATAAAGTCTTCTAACAAACATTTCAAAACCTTAGAATATAGGTCCGAGAATTATCAAGACTTTCAATTCGCGGTTATTCATATAAAATTATGTAAATAGTGAGATTTCTACAAAACTACTATTTGTTTACTTTTCCAAAGTAGCTATATTGAATTGTTACAAAAGTTTACACTATTTGGAGTGTTTCTGATATAACCGGACGTTGGTAGGTGCCACCGTTCCAGAGATGCATCAAATCAAAAACTACCCAATATGGCGGACTCTTTTTTTAGATGAAGAGCGTAAGTACACAGATAGCGATTGATTTTTCGACTTGCTGAACATATACGATATTAAATGGTATAACAATCAATCCTACCAAGTGTGCTACGACGCAAGGTGTCCCGGGTTCGAATCCCGGCCTGGGCGTGGATGTTTTCAAGTGTCCATTCATCAATTTCATCATGTCATACCTCATCTCCATCTAAGCAAATTAGCCAAAAGTGGCACAAAAAAGCGAAGTAAAATAAAGTAAATCAAAATAAATAAAAATCCTACCAAGTATCTCGGTTTTATTAAAAAGTAGAGATTTTACCACCTAGCTATGATAAGTCGCTACGAGATTCACTGTTTGGAACTATCTCCATTTGGAGACACATTTTACAGTATATATATATATATTACATATCATTCATTAAAAGTAGATCAAAACTAATATCGTTGTAAAGCTACAATGGCCTCCTCGATGGCGTAGTGGTAGTGTAGTGGCCTTGTAATCAAGGGGTCCCGGGTTCGATACCCGGTGGAGGCACACAGTGGTTCGGATCCCACTTTAAGTTGTAGGTCCAGTCCCGATTAGCCTTTCTGTCTACGAGTGGACTTAAAAAGCAACTAAATCAATCAATCAAATTCGGCTACAGCAACTTTTAATTCAAACAATTTCCTGTCGCTTAATTTATTCAAAAGTTACAAGTTAAAAACTTGAAAAAAGTACTACAATTTTTTTTTTGTTGATAGATTAGTTTTCAAATTACGGCAAAAGCATTCACATTAGAGAAGAATCGAATATAACGTTTATTTTATCTATCTAATAAGGATTATGACTAAAAACAATTATGACCATCAAATACGGAGATATACGTCATAAACTAAGTCTGTAAATCTGATGGTTTTAATGGCGCTGGGGAGTGCTAGGTGATTGGGGGACGGGGTGGAACGGTGACTTCTCGGATTTTGCACTCCCAGTTATGATCTAACAACTGACCAAAATTCAGGTTTTAGGGATTTATTCCCGTTTTCTCTGCCTCATTGACTGGACTATAGCTCTCGTCACAAAACAGTCCAGTCAAGATCGGAGCTTCCTCTTGCCTCCTCCACACCCCTGGCCCTCCAGTGTTGCCGCAGTTCTTCTAAGCTGACCATTCGACACTTCGCGCGTTGTACGTATGCGATTGATTTCGTCGGTTGAAATTGCTGCTTATTGGCAACAATGTAGGTGAGGGGCGTGACCTTGATGGGCTGTTTTCGTGGCGAGTGCCCTATTGGGTAATGAATTCGCAATCTCCTACATATCAATATCTTCAGCGTGGTTTCCTGGAGCTGATCACACATTACTGCTTCCTTCAGATCAAAAATGCAGCATCAAATGTCTTTGATATTTCTTTATCCGTGTGCACTGGGAATATAAATCAAAAGAAATATTCACTTCCTTTAATAAATCAACTTTTGAAGTCCGGTCAACGTCTAGATCTCCAGTTGACTTATGCATTTGATAGTCTCGCTCCCACAAGCATGATTCCAGTAGACATTGGTTTCTTGTTTCTGCTTTCAATTTTGTTTAGAAATGTGTTTCCTGCTGTACCGTATATTCCTTATCTGCAAAAGTATATCTTATATGTCTTTGAATTTAAGTGAGACCACTCCCCTTCTCGCTTGCTGGTACTTTGTTTTGACAGTTTTCAATGCATGCAATGATCTCTCTGTTGTGGTATATCTGAAGCACGGTAACACGTGCCAGCGATTGGCAGTAGACCTTTTATGAACGGTCGGCTCGGACCTAGATCTAAACATTTATTTAAAGAAAGTCGAACGCTTGTCCAAAATATAATCTATATATATACACACGCACAAACACGCACACGCACAAACACACACACACATGTACAGGGTGAGCTAAAAGTCCCTTTACCTCGTAGGTGTGTGATAATGCATTGTGGGGTTATATCAAACAGCAAGTTGCCGGTACGCGTTACCACACAACAAACGAACTGAAAGAAGCCGTTCGGCCTTTATTTGTCACGATCACTCGCACAATGCTGCGTAGAATTTCACACCGTACGTGGAAGCGCATAATTCTCTGTTATGAAAATGATTGTGTCCACACAGACATTCTGAACTAAATTGTTGTCTGTAACCTCCTCAGCTAACATGTCTCGTCTGTTATCATACTCTATTTACTTCAGATCCATAACCTTCCGTCGTCGCAAAATACATAGAGGGTATTGGGACTCTTGGCTCACCCTGTCTACCGGGTGAGTTTTTTAGCTTGACACAACGAAATATCTCGAAAAGTACGCATCTGATCAAAAAAAAGTTCTGAATGAAATTTGTTCGTCACGAAGGGGCTCATCCAATGTTGCCAAACTCCACCCCCCACCCCACCTGCTGGCGGTGGGGCGAGGGGCAACTTTAAAATCTCCCATTTTGTATTGCAGATTCGGATTCTCCAGACCAAAATACGTAGGTATTGACTTAAACTTTTTTGTGGATCTGTGATAGATAGTGCTGTAATCGCAAAAATTAATTTGCGGAAATGGTAAAAAATGCACTTTTAATCGCAAAATAAAGTGAGAGGCATGTTGAATTTTTATAAGAAACTGCATTTAGTTAAACCCAGGAACAACGACGTGGACGTAGCGGTATTTTGTTCCCATCGGGGTGCTTTTGTAAGATGAGTCCCCTCGCCTCTCACCATCAGGGTGCTTGTTTGTAATAATCATTTTACAATAAGTGCTCGAAAATATCACCACCCACTTCGATACACCGATTTATCCGCACTTGGAATGATTGGACACAACTGAGAAACGTGCCCGGTGTAATCTTTCGACATGCATTGGTGATTCGCTCAATCATGTTCTCACGCGTTGTTGGGAGTTCATTATAAACTTCGCTCTTCACGTAGCCCCACAAACAAAAGACAGGCGAAGTAAGATCTGGCGATTTTGCAGGCCAAGACACTGGACCACCTCTTCCGAGCCACCAACGGTTGTACACGCGATCTAATACTTCCTGTGCTGCAACGGAATAATGTGCTGGACAACGTCATGTTGAAACCACATTGTTCGTCGCACGTCTAAGGGAAGGTCTGCAAGCAATACTTGAAGTTCGTTCTGCAAGAAGTTTCGATATTTCTCACCATTTAAGTTCCCATCGATAAAATATGGACCAATAAGTTTTCGCCAATTATTCCACACCAAACATTTACATTCCAAGGGTGCTGATGTTCAACTTGGCGTAGCCAATGCGGGTTTTCGACACTCCAATGATGCATGTTGTGTCGATTAATCGTACCGTGGATTGTAAAAGTCGACTCGTCAGAGAACAAAACTCGAGTAAAAAAATTGGGTCTCCTTGTATTTGCTGAAGCGCCCATTGACAGAATGTCACTCGGTTCTGAAAATCATCGCCATGAAGTTCTTGATGCAACGAAACATGAAACGGATGATATTTTCTACGCTTCAGTATTTGGCACACAGTAGTCTGCGAAATTCCCGATTCACGACTTACATGTCGAGTACTAACGTGGGGGTTATGAGCCACTGCAGCTAATACCGCAATTTCATTATTTTCTCCAGCAATTGTTCTTCGGCGATTCCTTCTTTTGGTTGTACAGTTCCCTCGGTGGAGAACTGTTGAACAACTCTGCGAAAAGAAGCGTGCGATCGCACCCGGTCTGGAAAACGTTGAGCATAAAGAATCAAAACATCATTGATATTCCTGCGACTTTTTCCATAAATGTACACCATTTCAATTTTCTTTGCACCGTTATAGCCTGCATTATAACCACTAATGGAGTCAAGGAAGAAAAACACTACTTCCGTCCTCTTCTTCAGGCTTCGTGGCAGATTATGCCGTGTCTGTTTGACTAGGAAACAAGGTCAAATGTTCTTCAGGAGAAAACATGCGGTCTTGCAACATGCTCGGCAATCTGTTCAAAACGTTGTTAACCACTTATAAAACTGTCAAACGTTGAACATTTCAAAACTCCGTAAAAACCATTGACCATGTGAAAATAAACAATCTCACTTCCGCGGAATGGATCGTCGAGTTAGTCGTCTTCACAGCTAATGTTGTGCTGCTGAAGTACTGCTGATGGCTGGTACTGGCCCCGCCCACTTGCTTCCTCCCTCTCCCTCCTATTCCCCGCTACTCCTGCATTATTACGTCATCCCTCTGCCTTGGAACTCCTCTATCATCATGAACGCTCGTGTCATTTCTTTCGTTACATTAAAACCTATTTGTTTTTATCTTCTGCCATTTTTTTAAACATATTTACACATATTTCCTCTACATTAGCCTTCTTCAACGTTTTCCAATTTTATAATTGGTTAACCTCGTTTTTAACAGATTGCCAAACATGTTTCAGGACCGCATGTTTTATCTTACAAACCATTATACCTTGTTTCCTGGTCAAATAAACACGGCATAATCTGCCAGGTAGCCTGACGAAGAGGACAGTGTATTACTCGAGAATTGCACCAAATCTTAATTTTTGCGATTACAGCGCCAGCTATCACAAATAAAAAAAAACAGTTTCAGACAAAACCTACGTATTTTTGTCTGGAGAATCCGAATCTGCAATAAAAATGGGGGTTCCCATTTGAGATTTTACAGTTGCCCCTCGCCACACCCCCAGAAGGTAGGGTGGGGGATGGAGTTTGGCATCATTGGATGAGCCCCTTAGAGACGAACAAATTTCATTCAGAACTTTTTTTGGATCAGATGCGTACTTTTCGAGATATTTCGTTGTGTCAAGCTAAAAACCTCACCCGGTGCATGTCATTTTAATTGCGTCCACAGACCACAGAAACGTGGGGAGGACATAAAAACAAACAGTAACTTTTCTCAGTAACTTTTTTTATTGTTGGTGTGTCGTTTCGGCGCTACAGTCCTTCTAAAAAGTCCGTTTTGCCCCCTCAATGCTGGCAACTCAACACAACATTTGGCTGCATCTCTGACGTAACTTCCTGCGGTAAAACGACGCGCGGCAGTGTTGCAAGGAAGACGCAAATCTTGTGAAAAATGACAAACTACCACCACATTGTGTGCTGTAAAACGAAGGGAGGAACTTGTCTAGTAGACCAACGGGTGATCCAACGACATAAAACAGTCGCGTTTTCCCCTCCATGCACACTATTCCCCCTCTCACACGTTCATTGGTCAAGCTCCTTCGAGTCCTACTTGTGCGGAGGACTTGTTTTCGTTCGCTTGCTCCAGAGATTCCCGGGACAGAGTGTGTGTGTATACACACGAAAATGTATAGGTGTGTGGCAACATTGCACTAGCTTAGTCAGTCTACTATGGTTTCAAAGACAATCTTGGTCCACTAGAGCGCAATTACATCGAACCAGCCTTGCAAAAAGGGCCACATTTCCACCCACACCACCAGCGGTCTAAGATGGTTATAAAGAGTGATAAGCCGACCTGCTTTCCAATGAAAGACGTGCTTAGTAAAAGCTCCGAGGCGATTGGCTGAAGCCATAAAAGCAGGGTCATCTTATCTCTGCCTAACGACACCCGATGCCTCTCTCCACTGTAATTTCCCCCCAACTCCATGTTCACCGCGAAGACGACGAGAGACTAAAAACAAGAGCGCAGAGCGTGGTTGTTGAAAACCGCCATTAGGGCGCTGCTGTCGAAAGTTTTATGGGGGAACGGAAGTCTTTGCGTTCGAAAAAGGGCGGACGGGTGAGCTTGGGTTCTGAAAAGTCACTGTTAAACATTGAATTTTAATGGTGAATTTGACGATCTGAAATTGTCCACTGGCAACACTGAAAATGAATAACGATGAGCTTTACAGTTTGTTAGCAGTGGTTAAGACAGTGAATTCACATTCATTGTGTGTCTGATCTTCACAAGACGTGAAAGAAGGAGAAGCAGTATTCGATTTGGACCAAATGTGGACAGGGTGCTACAGAATTTTATTTGGTTTTGAAGCTATGTGACCTGTTTGATGCTTCATCTCTGCCTCTAGGAACCAGGGACAGTGGCGGCGCTTGGGTTAAAAAGTCGGGGGTCAAGATGTCAAAACTGGGGGGGGGGGGCAAAGACAGTATATTTCCCTTTGTAGACAGCAGGGGCAAAATTGGCGAAAAGTGGAGGGACAACTGTCACCCCTCGTCGCCACAGATCATGGATATAGTATCAATGAATAATAGGAGAAACACAAGGTGTCCATCCCACACACATGAGGATTTTCTCAGAATCAACGAAAGCAGGATCATGCACACACATGTAGAGAAGGAAGGAACAGCTGAAGGGAACAGGTGAAGAAAGGAACATAGAAAGTTAACAATTTATAAAGCTTGAGTTTGAAGTTAAATTTCTGCAGAGATAGACTAATGGTAACTGGACCTACAGTTTAAAGTGGGACCGAACCACTATGTGGTTCCGCTTTGTATCGAATCCGGAACTCCTTGGTTACAAGACAACGACACAATATAGCGTAAAGAGATTGATAATTATGTATAAAAAGAAAGGAAGGACAATCATTGAAAATCAGGAAGAGGAAATTTAGTATTATAAAAGATATAATTACTTCCGGACAGTTAGCAATCAGCCCAGCCAGGAAATATTAATGGAATGCTTATGTCAGCAATTGCCGAGGTGGATTTAGGTCACTGAGGAGCATAACAAGGTAGTGTGCGAGTAGAAAGGATGACACCTGAATAACTAGGGGAAAGAGATGAGAATAAATAGTTGGGGGAGAAGAGTGAAGGGGGATTCAATAGTGAGTCGTTGGTGAAGCAGGGATTGAGAAATTATCTCCAGAGTTCCGAGGAGATTCACGTCTATCGCTGAGACGGGAAAGAATTCTTACTTTCATATCCAAATATGTGTTGGGTCCAACCATGACGATGTAAAATGCATTTGAGTGTGCGAGTTCCTAAAGTCCTTTATGAAGTTGTGTTTTCACCTCTCGAGCTGAGTCTATGGAGGCCTACCATTATTCGTTATGTAAATAGGATCGAGATTATGCACCCCAGGAAATCGATCCCCGTACCAAGAGTATGTTACCCAAGGAGGTGAGCCAATCTCTACAGTTTACCGGTAACTGAAGGTACGATACATGGTGAATTTGCGGGATTTGTTGTAGCTTTTGTAGTCGACCGTGCGTGGTATTCAAATTTTTACGTCACTCACTGTATAACTTTTCACTCTTTTAATTCAGAATCAATCACTACTAACTAGGGTCTAGCATTTAATCAGCAAATGCGAATGATACACAATATAGTACCGATATTTTAAGAGAAACAGACGTGGAAGAAAGGAACATGGAGGAGAAACAGAAGGACGTAAATAAGAGAACACAGATATATAGAAAAAGAGAGGAAGAAAGGAACATAGAAAGTTACAATACGAAAAAACACAAGAGAAAAAGGGGAAAATGGATAGATCAGAGGAAGATGGAGATATTAAAATAGGAAACCAAAGAAAGAAGTGAAGATAGAGTGAGGAAAAGAAAGAGACACAGAGTAAGAAAAAAATATTGAGAGTAAGAGACGAAATAAAGGAATAACAAAGAACAAAAAGATAGGGAAGGTAGGAAGGGAGAAGAGCTAGAACAAATCTCAAGATCCATGACGAATGACGCAAAGTACACCTGAAAACATTTCGTTGATCCGACGTCTGCTACTGCTAGGAACTAAACATCACAATAACATATGCTCTCATATGACTGCCCACTTGTTATAATTTTACTACTGAATGAAGAGTAGTCAATATTCTTAGAAGAAAAATAACTGCGCACGTAATATATCATTAATCAAAGGTGGTTCAAAATGTCCTGGAGCAAATAGTTATGCCGACCCCGTGGCGGAGTGGTTAGCACATCGCACTACAACGGCAAGGGTCCCGGGTTCGAATCCCGGCCTGGGTATGGATATTTGTGAGTGCCCATCAGTGACGACGCCAGAGGGGGCAGACACTTGGCCCCACCCTGTCCTTCTCCCCCCCCCCCCAACGCTATTTAGTAAAATACATTCAATACAGATTTGGTTGGTTGGTTGATTTGGTGTTTTTAGTGCACTTTATGCACATTAAGGCTAATCGAGACTGGACCTACAGTTTAAAGTGCCTCCACCGGGTATCGAACGCGGGACCAAAAATGATCCAAGAAAGCCACTGTCAGTTGGTGTGGATGCCTCGCGGTTTCTTACTATTCAGGGACTTGCTTTTCGATATGATGAGTCTGAGGCAAACCTTACCAAAGGGAATTTCTTCGATACTCTTGAAGTTAATTTCAAAATGAGGGGATATTATTCGGAAATGTATTAAACTTGAACCTTAAAATGCAAATTACACTCAACATTATATTCAAAACAAATTAATCTGCGTAATGTTCACATTTATTCTCAAAAAATAAGCCAGGAAATGGATGACGTGAGAGTATTCGCACAGATGTCAGATGAAACAAAATACATTGCGAGATAGGAACAAGAAAGATAGTTGTATCGCGGGCAGGTAAAAGAACGCTTTTTAAGATTTGCCACTCTTCAATCATTAGAAGCAGGTTCGCTTTTCCTCGTACATACCAAAATCGAAGAACTTCTTCCCAACAACTCCATACGTTCCTGTAATTGTGTAGCACAAACATACTTTGGAGTGGTAGAGTGAGAGGTTCATCAGGGTCAGAATAAAGGTAAAAGGTAAAGTGTTCCCCTGTGCATAGCACCACGCCATGAAGGCGTATAGGGGGTGTGGGGGTAACGCCCCACACTTTCTTGATCCGGTCGTGAGTGGGGGTGATGTGATCAGCATCACGCCCCTGACCGCCTTTACCCCCCAGGGTTTACCCCAGGTACCCATGTCATTCGACGCTGGGTGGGCGCCGGGGCCGCTTTCACCGTTAGAAAAGTTCCCGGATTTGAACCGGCCGGGGATCGAACCCGGGACCTTGAGCATGGTAGTCAGACGCGTTACCGACTGAGCCACCGCGGCCACCCCAGGGTCAGAATATTTCTTGAATTATGAGATAACTGTAACCTTTTTCAGATTTTTATTCCTGTGATAACATTTCCCTGAAAGATGAAACGCAGATTTTGCCCAAAACTCTTCAGCGTTACGAAGATGGCACGGAAGTACTCCACTTAATGGATTTAGATTTTTTCGAAATTCTAGGAAAGTATAAATTGGCATTTCACAAGGCTCACACTAATTGTATTCTCTCCAATGCAGCATGTGAAAGAACCTTTTCGTGTTTGAATCTTTGAAATGTTTTGCTCGAAACAGGATGCTGGATGCAAACTGCCTCATTTGGCTGTACTTGCCATTGAACAGAAATGTCAATTCCTGTACGTACCAAAGGTGAGCAATGTGTTCTCCAAAGCCGATACAGCAGAATTCTCCTACAGGAGAATTGCACTTCACTAAGTGACTTTCGTTATTTAGTTTCTTCCAACGTTATGTTTATCTTGCAAGAAAATTAAACTGTTCGAAATTTTTTTCGTCATTTATATTATTATTATCTTATAACTTAAATATTTATATCAGTAGTTTCATCTCAAGAAAGATGATGAATTATAATATTATAAATGTCTTCCAATACTGAAATAGGCCACTACAAAAAATGCAACTTGTGCCAGTTCCCACGAATAAAAAAAAGAATTAATGCCTTTATTAAAGCGAATCATATGGAGACAAACTTGTAATCAACAATTTATTTAGACAATAAACGTCCATTCTGAATAAAGGACAATCACCAGTGGCGTGCCCAAGGAGGTGGGGGGGGGTTGGTAGGGGTTATAACCCCCCCCTTTTGGTCCAGTATTTATAAAAAAATGTCAAAGTCAGGAAAATTTAGCAAAATGAGGACTGACTACTTAAAAAATGTACACATAACCCCTCCCTTTAGAAAATCCTGGGCACGCCACTACTAACAATCACAAACACCATAATGAATATAGTTAATAATAATTATTATTATTATTAGATATTAATAATAATATAAGTATTATTGTTATTATATATTTATATATAGTGTTTTAGGGCGTTTCAACGTGACTGCCCCCCAACAATATTTGTCGCCACCCTTCCGTCCCCCACCCCAGTCACTTTTCCCTGGCGCCGTCACTGGTGCCCATTCATCAGTTTCATTACATCATCACTCATTCCTATCTTCGACAAGCCGAAAGCGGCACAAAATGCGAAGTAAATTACGAGTAAAGCAAATCGATCAATCAAATTAGTTACTTTAGAACGGAGTCAGAATTCTGTTTCACACCACCTCTGTGGCAAAGTAGTATAGTGTTACGAAGGTAGGGCCCTGAATAGGTAGCGTATATATTCCATTAGCACCGTCTACTTTGCTGCACTTCTTGACACTAGATGTTGTGTAGGCGTATCCCCGTCTGAGTCTGGTGCAAGGAAATAACGTTCAACCAAGTAGACGAACAGCGGTGTTGAAATTCATAAGATTCAACAAATGCCTGTCTGCTGCTTTAAACGTTCATTTCATTAGTTAACACCCACCACCTGATCATACACCACACATTACACCGCTCCAGAACGTAGAGAAAACGGCGCAGACACCAAATCAACGAAGTAGGTGAGTGGGTGTTGCACCATGTAACCAACTAGACGAGTGAGTGCAGAGACAGCCAAAAAGTGCAGCGAACTATGCTCTGTCCCGGGTATCTCTGGAGCAAGCGAACGAAAACAAGTCTCTGGGCAAGTACAGCTCACCGCTCACGAGAAGATCCCCAAACGAGGGGAGACGGGGAGAGGGTGTGAAGGATAGGACCGGTTCATTTGCAGATTTTAGGGATAGCAGAAAGCCTTCCGCTGTGGCTTTTCTAAGTGCGTGGGAGTTGATTTGCGTCAATCACACAGAGCGTGTGTCCGCAGCCAGAATAGTTTTGTATTGCTTATTCTGTGCATTATTTAGAAGAATATACGGCAACGACTTTAGGGTTACCAGATGACAAACTTTAAAAAAGGCATTTTTAGATTGCAAAATGTTGTTAACTTTAGACGAAGACACACGTTTTGTGCTTACTGGTGTTTTGGTGGGCTTATAGATCGATCACACACCCCTGTAAAATAATTTTACACCGTTTCCGTATAACTAATAATAGGCCTCATTGTAGGCAAATGACTTAATATTCTAATATTTATTCACTATGCTCCTAATATTATACGGTTGTGAAGCTTGGTCTCTTACTTTAAAAGAATGACATAAATTGACATTCTGCCTCGGAGTTTTTTTTTTCTTCCAGGTCTAAAGTCAGGAAACCGTTTTTGTAAGACGTCACTAAAAACACATTTGCATTTTGGCATGGTTCAGATCGCTGATCGACAGAATTTCACTTCTCCACTGCCATGTAACAACAAGAGTACGGCAGTTAAAAATACTGGTTTTTTTTCTGAATTCTGTCATGAAACTCAAATGAAAGTAAGCCGCGGCGAATTGCATATTCTTACCTATTGTCAGAAACTTGCTGCTCGCCAAGAGCCGCGGTAGATGTCACAAATGCTTTGAAATAAAAACCTCACGCGGCGCGGCGGTGACAACAGAAGAGACGCAAAGGTCCAACAGTTTCTCTTTGTTGCAAGAAAAGTTTATTTTCTTTGCGCTTGCAACTGAGAGTGTTGTTTCTTTACTTTGAAATTGAAAACGGAAACAATATTAACAATTGTTTAAAAGTAACATTTTGTTACTAATCTTGAAGTTAAGCAGCTGTCTATACCCCAAAAAATAGGATATTTCCAAATTTTCCTCAAAACCCGCCAGGAGCATTTTTAGTGCCCGAAAAACAGGATTTGTCCGTGTAAAAGAGAACTTCTGGTAACCCTAAACGACTTGCGTCGATTCACCGGTTAAAGCGAGCCCACATGTGTTTTTCACTCAGGGTGCAGAAACTCCTCGCGATGCACGGCTAACAAGCACAGAGAAACGTCAGTGCACGTTGCGGAAAGAAACGAAAATTAACAGAGACTACTGCACCTCAGCACATCTCCCACAAATCAAGAAGAAGAGAGAAGCTTTCGGAGATGGATGAATAAGTAAACAAAGAAAATCCAAAGAGATCTCGCAAAAACCAAACAAAAAGGTAAAACTCGATGCATCTCCGGACGAGATTCAAAGGGAACGCAAGGCATGATGGGAACAAGGCCAGGCAGAGGACGTAACTCGATTTTATGGCACCTCGCTCATCGAGCGTTTCCTCTCTCTCCCTTCCTCCTCCTGCTGTCCTCTCTTCTTTATCGTGTCCTGAAAATAGCCCATTGTCCATTGGATTCGAAGCATGATCGGAATTTCCCGTGGGAACTCAGGGATGTACTTTATCGCCTCCTTCTAAGAAGCAGGCTTTGAATTAACTCCGAATAAAGAACTGCACGCTCGAGTTGCTACGAGATGGCGCTGAGAAACTGTATTTAAAATTACCCCGTTGTCCATAAAATATCCAGAGGTAATACATTTTCAGGGGTAAGAAAACCGGAACTCTATGGATCGGAGAAACAAGAAATAAACAATAAACACGTCTCTAAAGCACCTAGCGCAATCTATTATCTATTTCTTCTACTCTTGATTTGTTTCCTGTACTTTTCCTTTCTTTAGAGCCGCGGTGGTTTCGTCGGTAGGGCATCTGACTGCCAAACGGGACACTTGTTCGATTCCCGTGATGGGTGATTTAAGGTCGGAATTTTCAGAATTTGTCTCAGCATAAAGCTGCTCTGGAGCTCACCTAGCCTCAAATCAATGGATCCCTGGGAGTAAAAGAGGCCGGAGCGTGATGCTGATTACATCATCTCCTAAATGGTCCAACACCCAAGGGTCCACATTTAGTTACACTTCATTTGTAAATTTTCGTACTTCTAGTTTGTGAGATTTTTCTGCTTGGGGTAAGGACGGGGCAAACGGACATCCCCTAAGAAAAGTACGAATAATTTCGGTTTGAAGTTAGCAACAGTGCAGCAGTTGGAGTTACGTGCAAAACCTTGAATACTAAAAAAATGTGTTGCGAACACAAGGATTGCATATGTTACTATGGTCCCGCCGAAGTTGTGATTTGAAGAGTGGTGAAGGCAGTGATTCCTTTATACTCTATGTGATCAAAAGTATCCGGACACACCGAGAAACGTGTGTTTATCATAGAGGGCGACAAAGTACTGCAATCTACCGCGTGGAACACATAGTCAGCGAACTCAGTAGTCTGCAGACAGTGTGAGACAGCAGTATGGGATGGTCTGAGGAACTCGCACACTTTCAACGTGGTCAGTTGGTTGAGTGCCACTTGTGTAGGAAGTCTGTGTGAGAGATTTCCACCCTCCTAAACATCCCTCTGTCCACTGTTTCCGATGCTATAGTGCAGGGATGTGTACAACCCAAAAACGTGCAGGCCAACCTCCCATGTTGACCTCCAGAGACCATCGAGTGTTGAAGAGGGTCGTACAGTATTATCTTCAATCATCCATCGCCACCATCACACAGAAATTCCGAACTGCATCAGGATCTACTCCAAGTACCATTACTGTTTGGCGCAAGGTGCGGCAACTTGGTTTCCATGGCCGAACAACTGCCCATAAGTCAAACTTCACACAGACAAATGCCAAACTCCGCCTCGTGTGGTGCAAGGAGCGTCGAAACTGGACCATAGAACAGTGGACAACCGTTGTGTGGAGTGATGAATCACAGTACACAATGTGGCGATCCGATAGTAGGGTGTGGGTGTAGCGAATGATTGGTGAACGACATCTACCAGCCTGTATAGTGCCGACAGTGAAATTCGGAGGTGGCTGGATTACAGTGTGGTCATGTTTCTCCTGGAGGGGGCTTGGCCCCCTTGTTGCTTTTCATGGCAATGTCACGGCACAAGCTTACGTTGACATTTCCACAGCTTTCATGCTGCCTACCGTCGAAGACCAGTTCGGGGATGACCATTGTGTCTTTCAACACGACCGAGCACCCGTCCATACTGCAGGGCTTGTGGGGGAGTGGTTTGACGACAACAACGTTCCACTAATGGACTGGCTTGCGCAGAGTCCTGATTTGAATCCCATAGAATATCTCTGGGATGTTTTGGAATGCAGACTTCTTGCTAGACCACACCGATCCACATCAATACCTCTTCTCATTTTGGCACTTTGCGAGGAATGGGCTGCCATTCCTCAGGAAACGTTCCGCCACTTGATTGAAAGTATGCCTGTGAGAGTGAATGCTGTCATCAAGGCTAAGGGTGGGCCAACACTGTATTGACGGCCAGTGTTTCCGATGGCGGGTTGCCCAAACTTGTACTTTATTTTCAGGTGGGTGTCCGGATACTTCTGATCACATAGAGTATATACACACGTGTTGTCAACATTGTGCTGCCATGTGGTGGACTTTTTCGGAATGTAAAGTCAAAGTCTACAAGTGGGGCAGATGGACAGGTTGCCGTTGGGGCAAACGGACATAGATGAATTGTGTTGCATTTAACTATTGTTAGGTACTTTTTGATTGAGATACTAATGTGTATTTGACTCAGTAATGGAAATGGCAAGTATGAATTGTATAGAATGCATTTTGTACAATTCAAATGTTTGTGTTTCTAATACAATGTGCCCTTGTTACAGGATAGTGAGACATCGAGAACGAACAATGCTGTAAATGGGTTCAATGCTTATGGAATATATCCCGTTAATCCACAACGACTGCCTTGGCATGTCTTTGTTCCTGCAACTGTCCATGTTCAAGATGAGCGATCATCAGAGCCTACAGCAAGAGAAGAGGATGTGTCATCTCGTGGAAGTTTTGAGGAGCTAAACCCTTTGCCATCAACTTCTTGGACCTGCAGCAGGAAACGGAAAACTAGGCAATCGCATGTATTGAGGGATCCTTCCTTCATCGCTTGCCTCAAGTACAAAAAACTGAAAGCTGCAGCCAAACATCAAAAAAGTTTAAACGCACCACAAGTGATGAGTGCCGTAAATGCAAAGATGTGAACAACCAGGGTCAAAATTGGGTGCAGTGCTTCGAGTGTTCTCTCTGGTTCCATGTAAATTGTGTTGCAAAGGGAAATGACCCATATTATGTGTGTTGTTATTGTGAGAGTGATGATAGTTCATAAATCATCACGTGTCTATCTGCCCCGATCAAATGTCCGTCTGCCCCGAACGTGCGGGCTAAACGGACACTGCCGCATCCGGGGATTGATCAGACTATTTTGAGACAGATGTTCATTTGCTTGCATACTATGTGCTATCATGTGTTAACTGAAGGTTCACACCTTTTATGCCAATAGTTATTTTTATTCTTCAATAAAATGTTTCACAGTTATTTTGAAAATTGTGCTTAGGGTGTCCGTTTGCCCCGTCCTTACCCTCCCTTCCAGTAATCTTTCACTGAATTGTACATTCTTATGAGGATATTTCGTTGCCAATTGACATTAGATTCTTACCTATGGTCATTGGCTGCAGGAGCTGGATCCTCCAACTTGTCGTGTGTACGATAATTCTACAGGGTGAGGCAAATTTCCTCGCCGCCCTTTTAATTTGAAAACGACTTGACGGAGGGCGATGAAATTTCGCATATAATTGGGGTGGGGGCACAC
This sequence comes from Lepisma saccharinum, assembly GCF_977018435.1. Taxonomy (NCBI): domain Eukaryota; kingdom Metazoa; phylum Arthropoda; class Insecta; order Zygentoma; family Lepismatidae; genus Lepisma; species Lepisma saccharinum. Next base: position 4,050,750 of record NC_139229.1, read on the forward strand.
CAGATGGCTTAGTGTGAATCATGGTGGCCATCTTGAAAGCCGCCATGTTGGAATTACATCCACATTTTCAAATGGGAAGGGGATAATGTAGCATATCATTTTACATGTGCGTTTTCTCAGAAATAAGAATATGCAGTTATTTTTCCTGGTGAGGATATTTTCACAGTTCGTATTTCTGAGAAAACGCACATGTAAAATAATATGCTACATTATCCCCTTCCCATTTGAAAATGTGGATGTAATTCCAAGATGGCGACTTTCAAGATGGCCACCATGAGACACACTAAGCCATCTGATGTGCCCCCATCCAAATTACCCATATCCGAAATTTCATCGCCCTCCGTCAAGTCGTTTTCAAATTAAAAGGGCGGTGCCGGACTTTGCCTCACAAGTGTTCGGCATATTCTTATCGCACGTCTCGATTTTACTTTTCTCGATCTTCCCAACTGTTTATCATCCATGTTGGTAGATGATGGCAGTGTTTTACCCAATGTTATTAGCTTCTTGAGAAAAGTGGGTTTCTCAAAGTGTCTCTGGGGGAGTTTATAGTCTCTCCTTACCTTTTTAATTTGTTGTTCATGTCACATGCACGTCTCTTTACAACCTTGCACGTTTAACCTTTCTCATGGGGCTCCTTACACCCCTTGATAAACTTTAGGTAACGGTTTTAGGTGAGAGGATTTTTCTTCGTATGCATAGAAGGGTGCAAAATGGCCACACGTACCGACGTACTCAAAAATTTTAGCTCATTCATTCATACACAAAATTGTATTTCTTTGTGTTATTCTTCAAACATTTCCCACTCACTTCTCTTCCACTCCCGCTTACTTCTCCAACCTCATCCTTCTTAACTTCCTTTATGGATTTTTTAATTGCCCTATGCCCCAATTTCTACTTTCGTTAATTGATTTCAGAAACTTCTCTCAACAATTCTTCTTCTGACTTGTTCTCAATTTATAATCGCATTGAACTTACATTAGAAATTTCCATTTATTTGTTTCTGCGTTTAATTTTTATCAATTTGTTTCACTAATAAATGTTTCCATCATCTTACATTAGAACCTCAAATGTTCTCAACATGCATCAGTTTCTTTCAATTTCTACTTCCCTTAACGTTTTTTTAAACAATTTTTAATACACTTCCTACTCAATGTCCATGTTAATAATTTACGATTATCTGTTCTAATTTTATTAAACACACGTTTATCAGGTAAAAGTTACCAGTACCTCAACTTCAGCAAACTACTTTTGCGCATGAGCAACTAAAAAGCACACATTCAAGTACAAAATTACTAATGGACATACGTTTTCAAACTTTCAAACGCTTTCCTCATGCTCCCGTACAGCATTCAGAGGTCAGAGCAGGAAATCGCATTCTTGGGGGCTAACGAGACACTGGCGCCTGGGCCAGCATCGCTGATTTGGATTTACAGGGTGTATCATAAGTAATAGCGCAAACTGACACAGTTGAAAGTACACGATAATAGAAGCAAAAAAGTCTCGGTAAACATGGGTCTGCAAACGAGCAGTTTTGGAGATAATCGCGAATGTGTAGTTACAAGCCGCCACTGACTTCATTGTTTGTAAACTTCGTCCTAATTGGTAAAATGCTAATAATACAGTAAGAAAAGTCATTCGAGATCTCATTGCTTTTATAGAACATTCTACTTCCTTTAACAAACGTTTGTATGTTACATTCGTAACTGTTGAAGGAGGTGTTCAAAGTGACTTCCTTCCATCCGGATGCAATACTGTACGCGATTCCTCATTGAGTTTCGAATTCTTTAGAACACCCTGGTTCATTTCGGAATTGGTCACAAGAATGTACAATTCTCTGTACTGATTGTATCCATCCTGTTTCAATACACCACCACCTCTCGGAAATGTTCTGTTTTGTAAACAAAGAGCAAACCTCGAAACGTGCAAGGACTAAAGCACTCGGTGTTTACAAAATGCAATCAATGACGGCTTCTAACCACACATTATTAGCATTTTACAAACTAGAACGACGTTTACAACAATGAAGTCAGCGGCGGTTTGTAACCACACATTCGCAATTATCTCCAAAACGGCTTGTTTGCGGACCCATGCTTACTGAGACTTTTTTGCTTCTATTATCGTGTACTTTCAACTGTGTCAGTTTGCGCTATTACTTATGATACACCCTGTATAGAAATGTGGAGCCCTGGGATTTAAGAACATCTTCAGCCGCTGTATTTATTTTTCAGGTAGGGTCTTCTGAGGTAAAAACCTACATTTTCTAAGTCTACTGGTATGATTATATCTCCTACTGAAACTTCATTTAGTCTTGTTTCCATGGATCTGTAAATGTTATACGACCTGAAATTGGAGCAATTTAGTAAAACGATGCGTTTGGCCATCTGTCTTAAGAATTTAATGCGAGACATGATAAATAGTGTTTAATTTAAGCCGAAATAGTTTAGAATAGAGTTTTACTGTCAAAATATTTACATTATCAAAAGCACTCGTTATGTTGAACGAAAAGCGAAATATTTTAAAATCATTACATGACATACAGGGTGTGTCAGAAGTCATAGCGCGAACTAAAAGGATGAAAAGTACACGATAGTAGAAGCAAAAAAGTCTTAGTAAACATTGGGTCGTAAAAGAACCGTTTTCGAGATAATTGTGAATGTATGATTACGACCCGCCACTGACTTGTGTGTACACATCGTATGCTCTTCACGTGTGAGGTGCCATAGTTCTACTCAGTAACAAATAACAGAATTAAAAGATTCATTCGCTACACATTTACTGTTGCTTTTATTACCAAGGACCAGTGGCGGCGATTGGTTCCCAAAACCGGACAGGCAAAGTGTCGAAACTTGGGGGGGGGGGGGGGGGCAAGGACAATACATTTCCCTTCGTAGATAAGATTTAGCATAGTGCGGGAGCAAAAGTGACGAAAACCCATAGCCAAGGACTATTGTACTGTACGGTATGTTACATGTTCGGCAGTGTTCAGTTTTAAACGAAGAAACCTCGGACTGCGCTGGAGACAAGCAAGCGATGTGCACCAACAATCGAGTCAGTGGCGGATCATAAATACATTCACAATTATCTCAAAATCGGTTCTATTACGACCCCATGATTACTAAGATTTTTCTACTTCTACTATCGTGTACTTTTCACCGGTTTAGTTTGCACTATCACTTATGATAGTGTATAAACAAGAGAAAATTGAAAATTTCTAGACAAATTAGTTTTTCTTTAAATAGAAAATATGTCCTAATTACATTTACTCATATTCCTCCCAGGCCTATTCGTAGTTCTTTATTTCCCCTTTCCCTCACACCTATCACCATACAACGCAGTTACGTCCAAACACACTACAAAATATTCTAATGATATCTAGATCCGTTGGTATACTTGCAATGCATTAAAGTGTTGTCCCGTTATGAAAAGATACTTTTAAATTAATTTTTACCTTAAAATGGCACACAATGGCATAACTATATTTAATGGTGCATAGCACAAGCAGTTTACGTCGCGGTCTGTTCTTTGCACTGCACGGTACAAGAACAGCCGGATATAACAAAAAGGTTCCCTTCTCCAGCCAACAATACCGGTACGGGATGTATGCTAATGTTGAGATAAAAAACCATAACACCGAACTCACTTCCGAAGACATCTTTCCGAGTTGTTAACCACACCATCACGGATGACTCCAAACGTTGGCGGTGCATCCAAGATTGTGTCAAGTCATTGTAAAGGGCTTTTTTCTCTACGGTAGGGGGATCCGGTTGTACATTACGACGGTAATGAAAGAGCTAAAAAGCCCTGCCCTTCAAGGTCTGCCTTTGTTTGTGACGACAAACCATCAGTGCTGGAGAGATGCCAAATAGAGCTTTCCGCGAGGAAAAACCTTCTTTCGCGTCGCCAGGCAAGGAGAAACAGACATGCAACGTCTTTAAGGACCCTCAAATCTGTACAGATAGGAGGACAAGAGTCGTTTGCCCCTCCTCCGATGGCTTCCATGGCAACGAGTAAACAAGAAGCTTCGTCCTCGAACGGATTAAAAACATCGTCTTTTTTCTGTTGGTCCAGTGGCGTTCCGGCCGGACTATCACAGAGCGCTTTCATTCCCCTCTCAAGGACTGAAACATGTTGACGCTGCGGTTGCTGTACTATATACGTTGTTACAAATGAGTGAACTTTCTCTCATTTAAGCCTTCCGATACTTGATGCCAAGAGGATATACGCACTTTAAAATGCATGATATGCATATGCAAATGCATGACATGCATATGTTCGCTAACTTTGTCGCAGTCATTTATTTGTCAGTAGCTAAAATTCCTGCTAGAAGGCGTGAGAAGACAGGTGAATGGAGAAGATTACATAATTTAAAATTCCATAATTTGTATTTATGTTCAGATATTATTAGAATAATTAAATCAAGAATACTTAGGTGGGCAGGCCATGTGGCACGAATGGGAGAGGAAAGAAGAGTTTACAGGATTCTTGTTGGGAAACCTGATGGTAAGAGACCTGTAGTAAGGCCAAGACGAAGATGGAGGGATAACGTTGAGATGGACCTAAATGAAATCGGTAAGAATGGAAAAGATTAGATTGATCTTGCCCAGAATAAGGACAGATGGAAGGCTTGTGTTGCTTCAGCCATAAACCTTCGGCTTTAAGAAGGCTAGAGAGTTAGTTAGTTAAAATTCCTGTTAATAGTTTTTTCTTGTGCTGGTTATGGAACAGGCACAACATGCTTAGCGGCAATTTCAATGTGCTAGAAAGCGTTGTAGCCCTTTAAAAGTTGGTTATAGTACGCCTATGCTTAATTTAATTTTGTGAATATATCTAAACACAAGATCCACATATCACATGGCCCAAGGCTCAGCTTGTCCAATGGAGAAGGTACGTTTTGCACAATAACGCATATTTGTGAATGTCTCGTCATCAATTTTATCCCACAACAACTCATCTTCATCGGCGCGATTGGTCAAAAGTGTCAGAAAACAACGCAAAATAGGAAGAAAATACAGAAAATAGCAGCTATGTGACCCAGGAAAGAACCACGTGGCAGGCTCTGTCTCTGCGCCACGGAATTTTCTTAGTTTTGATTTCAGCATGAAGCCGATAGATTCTCACAAATCTTCACTAAGTAATTATTTAACAATGATCTTATATGCTCTAATAAACCATATATTAAGTATACATTGTAGCTACGGTTACCGCTAGAGAATTTTTGTAACAACAAACGCGAGTTCATTTGGTGAAAACTCAAACGTTGCCCTGCAAAATTGTTAAGAAGGGGTTAAGCGTTTACGAAATATTTATTCCTCAGAATGCAATGTAAGTAGAAGCAATAATTACGTAGACAAAGCAGCTTAGTAGGTTGAATTTAAAGAAACAATAGTAGAAATGCAACTATTATCTGTCCACGGTAAGGTTGAACTAGATGAAAACAAAGGCACGTGAATTTGAGCTTGCCAATTGACTAATTCTTAACTTCTTCATAGATATATTGAACGTAAGTATATATGGTAACGGTTCACATTGTTTTATGATTATTTTCAAATTCTCCTAGCAGAAAGACTAATATTTTGGCAATCATTGTCACACGAAATTTGAACCTTCACCAAAGTAATGCGCACTGTTTGGATTTCGAGAAAGGTATTTATGTTGAAAAAAACAACAACTTAAAATTACCTGTAGCAAGTATACGCACTTCGCATGGACAATGTATTTCCGTTCACAAGCAACTGTAAGTATCGTAGACTAGTGTGAATGAATGTAGAAGTAAATCGGAACCTTAGTAGGATGCATTTTAATGCTAAGAGAACCAAACCTGACCTGCCTAACCTAACTACCAAAGCATATATTGAACAAAATCTAATCGCTAAGACTCCGCAGTATCCGTTAACAGAAGTAAATCGAAATCGAACCATGTTAAAATTGCATTCGTAACATGATGAAACCGCAATATAACAAAATGAACTTGGGCCGTATATATGCTAAATTATAAAATATAAGGTCATATAACATCATAGTTTAATGGTATACTGTATTATTGCGGAACAGCTGCCATCAGAATTAGAATTTCTCAACAGCAACAACTCCACTCTTATGACGGACGGGGTTTGGAAATACTATGAATAGAAAGTGTCAAGTAATCGACTCGAATTGCAGGATGTATTTCGCTTTAAGTGTAAGCACTAATATTGCTTAGACAAAAATCAATCTACGAGGGGGCACGCAAAAGTGAATACAATTTCGAATTTTCATGGTTGTCAGACCTTTAAATCGTAAAAGATGCATTGTTCTAGCTGCGGTTACGAACAACACTTCGCGATTTTATAAAATGTCCAGGATTTTTAAATGAATTTTCACAATCTTATTCAAAAAAGCATTTTCCTAGCTGAGATTCATGCCTACCTAACCTTTTTTTCTTTTTTTTCCATTTGGGAGACTTTCCCGGTAAGCAACAGGACTTTACTGAGAGATAGTTGGCTCTTGTGTATATACAGGGTGTCCCAAAAGTCCGGTCTCATAGGGAAAGTCGTACAAATTGTAGTAATGATACTTTTTTTCTGGTAAACGAATCTACATTAAAGATGAAATGGATGCCAGGGATGGAAAGTAAACTATGCAAGAGAAAGCCAAAATTGTGTTTCTCAGGTCTCCCCCAACGGCAAACATGGAATGAATTTCAACGTCGTCATACAAATAACCTAGGGTTATTCCTATGGGGGCACCTTAAATCTGTTGTGTACAACACGTGTCCACGCTCAATTGATGATCTCAAGGAAAACATTCGTGCTGCATGCCACGCTATCACACCAACAATATTACGCAATGTACAAAGAGCTTTCCATTCTCGTATCCATACCTGCAGGGTTCAAGAGGGATATCAATGAGAACATTTGTTCCCGTAATGAGTTTCTTACCTGAAACAAAGGCTATATTATCAGTATCCAACATTCATCACTTCAAGACTTCCGACTTTCCCTATGAAACCGGAATTTTGCGACACCCTGTATACAATACTTACCATAATAAAACATTCCTACTGGCCCAAAGTTCTATAGAAATATGTTGTCACCAGAAAGAAACTGGCAAGAAACGCAGCAACAATATGCTTTCGTAATAAATACAATTAATGTTTAATAAAATGTAACAACATAAACACAGTAAGTAATTATAGATTATCTCTTTACCCTCAAGGAGACATAACTCCAGTGAAGAGTCAACAACACAAGCTCTGCCGACTTAGACTGGGACCACGAGTACACATCGCCACAACGAAACGATTCACCTTCCATCACGTCGGTTGGCACAACGGTTAATCTCGACGAGAGGAGTACGATTCCAGGCTTACAATAAGATCAAGAGTACTCACGACGAGATGAGAAAGGCATAAATAAGACCACGACGAGTACTCACGACGATAGAAGAAACATTCCAGATTAAAATAACACCACGAGACGTCACCACGAGATGAGAAAGTTTCAAAATAAGACCACGGGTACTCACGACTAGATGAGAAAGGCTAAAAATAAGACCAGGGGTATTCACCACGAGGGAACAAAGACTTAAAATAAGACCACGAGCACTCACGACGAGATGAGAAAGACTTCAAATAAGACCACTAGTACTCACGACAAGATGAGAAAGGCTTATAATAAGACCAGGGGTATTCACGACGAGAGAACAAAGGCTTAAAATAAGACCACGGGTACTCACGACTATACGACGCACGCTTTTAGAAGCGATATCGGGCGGGGCCACGCAGAGGATGTGCGTGGCAATCAGCCAATGGTAGGAGTGCAACGTTGTACAGTTAGGAGACTGCGGCGCGAAGTTAAAAGCCGTGTTCTGTATTTTTCTTATGCGCAAGAAGTTTTCATAAAACTCACCACTTTAAGGTTCATCATAACATGGGGAAATGCATTTTGAACCTCACTGTCCAAGTCCCATGAATTTCCTTCGCATACAGCCGGAATTATCGTTCCTTGAAGAAACAAGGGAAACATCACCTTTCATTTCCTTTTTTTCGTTGCCACCGTGTTGACGCAGCTGAGTTGTTGTGTCTAGGGAACACTGTGGGTGTTAATTTTATCCTCGATATAAACAATGATCCTTCATTGTTCTGGGCGTTCTCGAACATTAAAAGTCTTGGTCAGTTTGAGTTCAGCGATTTCGTAGCAACGCCGGTGTAAAATTATTCGCTTATCGTTCACTCGTGCGCCACAAAGAAGTTTGTGAAAAGATTAAATACAGCCCTCTCGTGAATAGCCTGTGTTCCGTGTGTTCTTTTTATTTTAAATAATGTCACTCTCAAAACCTAGCACCAGTAGTACAGGCACCAAGGGTGCAAAATCTATTCATTAACCTCCAGGAGAGTGACTCGGAAATGAGTGAAATCAGTGACGCGGAGACCGAGGAAGACGACGAGAGCGGTGATGAAGCTTCTTTCAGGTATGGGTTTCTCGTATATGCTACAGTGATATGATATTATAATCCTGTGTAGAAATATTCACTATATTATTTCACTGTACTCATATATACTGTGCATGCATTATCAAAATAATGGACACCGCGAAATTTCTGTCCTTCCCTTGCGCTAGCAGTTAGTGTGGCAACAGCGCAGTAGCACTGGCTGGGTATTGGCCGAACTCATGTTCCTTCTAAAAGCGTGCGCCGTATAGATGAGAAAGACTTCAAATAAGAACACGGGTACTCACGACAAGATGAGAAGGGCTTAAGACCACGAGTACTCACGACAAGAAGAGAAAGGCATAAAATAAGACCACGGGTACTCACGACGAGAAGATAAGGGCAAAAAGTAAGACCACCAGTACTCACGACGAGAGGAGAAAGGCTTAAAATAAGACCACGGGTACTCACAACAAGATGAGAAAGGCTTAAAATAAGACCACGGGTACTCACGACTAGATGAGAAAGGCTTAAAATAAGACCACGAGTATTCACGACAAGAGTAGAAGGCCATAAAGTAAGACCACGAGCACTCACGACGAGATGAGAAAGACTTCAAATAAGACCAAGAGTACTCACGACGAGAGAAGAAAGGCTCAAAATAAGACCACTAGTACTCACGACAAGATGAGAAAGGCTTATAATAAGACCAGGGGTATTCACGACGAGAGAACAAAGGCTTAAAATAAGACCACGGGTACTCACGACTAGATGAGAAAGACTTCAAATAAGACCACGGGTACTCACGACAAGATGAGAAGGGCTTAAAATAAGACCACGAGTACTCACGACAAGAAGAGAAAGGCATAAAATAAGACCACGGGTAGTCACGACGAGAAGAGAAGGGCAAAAAGTAAGACCACGAGTACTCACGACAAGAGGAGAAAGGCATAAAATAAGACCACGGGTATTCACGACGAGAGAAGAAAGGCTTAAAATAACACCACGGGTATTCACGACGAGAGAAGAAAGGCTTCAAATAAGACAGCGAGTACTCACGACGAGATGAGAAAGGCTTAAAATAAGACCACGGGTATTCACGACGAGAGAAGAAAGGCTTAAAATAACACCACGGGTACTCACGACGAGAGAAGAAAGGCTTCAAATAAGACAGCGAGTACTCACGACGAGATGAGAAAGGCTTAAAATAAGACCACGGGTATTCACGATGAGAGAAGAAAGGCTTAAAATAAGACCACGAGTACTCACGACGAGAAAAGAAAGGCTTCAAATAAGACAGCGAGTACTCACGACGAGATGAGAAAGGCTTAAAATAAGACCACGAGTACTCACGACGAGAAAAGAAAGGCTTAAAATAAGACAGCGAGTACTGACGACGAGAGGAGATAGGCTTAAAATAAGACCACGAGTACTCACGGCGAGAAAAGAAAGGCTAAAAATAAGACCACGAGTACTCACAACGAGATGAGAAAGGCTTAAAATAAGACCACGAGTACTCACGACGAGATGAGAAAGACTTACAATGAGATCACGAGTAGAAGACAAAGATCCCAAGGAAATATAGAAATGGCAATGTTACATGAAACGTACGTAGGCATGTAAATTTTGATATTTTGCAGCCAAAGCTGAAATGTATAGTTACTGATAATTTGCGATAAAATATATAAAAGTATATATTCTTCCGTTGTATGTTATATCCTACTTAACTGTTTTCTATTCAAGAAATATGATAAAAAGGCCTTTCTTTCGATACTCATCTGTACCTGGACCCATAGCTTTTGGAGAAAACATGCTTAGATTGACTGGGAATTACACTACATAAGTTGCTTTGCTAAATAAATAGTGCAAACATATTAGACGTTATTGTTATTTGATGGAAGTACAAAAAAAGAAAATCTGATACAAATGACATACGTTGCTTACATTATGCACACTTTATTTGAACAAAATTGAATGTTAAAATAGTCAGGAATATTAGTATAGATTTTATAAGGCTATGCCTAACGTATGTATCGTATAGTGAACCATCAATGCGCATCCTAGTAAGGGTTTGAGGAATAATTCTAACTGTGGTATCATTCATAGGACATTGTTCGTTTGAGCTAATAGATGCAACTCCTTATCCTCTTTTTCTTATTATTATTTCTCCATTTATATGGTATGTTGCGTTTCCTTTCTGTAGCGCAATCACACATTTATTTACTTAAGACCAATAAATTCTGTATGACTTACGTGTCTGCCATCTGTTGTTCGATTTTGTAATGTTAATAGAATGCAACTGTATTGTTCATGCTCTATACGATAAATGAATCCATACGTATGCCTTCTTATACACGTTTGGCCTTATTCTGTATTGCGCTACGAAAATTAGAGAGAAATGTTACATAGATTACGTAGCAATGGCACTTTTACCTTCAAGTTTATTTTTGGTAATTGTATTTTGTTTGCTATTTTAGCAGCCGCACATCTAAAAGCTTTTCTGTCCATATAATTGCAATTTTATACAATAAATAATAATTGTTGCGATAAAGCAGGTAAGATTTTCAGAATACCTCCTTTGTACAAACAGGCAGGGTTGTTAAAGGTCCAGGAATTTTAAATAAATTCAATTCCGGTCCAGGAAAGAAAATCAGCAAGCGTAAATGGGTTCTGGACCGTAAAGAAGCTTTTTATCTGTAAAGGATTTTAATTCGGTCCAGGAACCTTTTATTCCGGTTGAATTTAAATACGGTCCAGGCACCTTTATCCGGACAAGGGGTCCCGGGTTCGATACCCGGTGGAGGTACAAGTGGTTCGGATCCCACTTAAAACTGTAGGTCCAGTCCCGATTAGCCTTAATGTGCATAAAGTGGACTTAAAACACCAACTCAGATCACACCAACTCAGACCTTTATCCGGATAAATTTAAATACGGTCCGGGAAACTTTTTTTCAATGAAACGATACGCAACTTGTACCGAATTTAAATGGTGCGAGAAAAAATGTTCCGGTCCTGCAGCTGACCTTTAACAACCCTGCAAACCGGAACCAGTGTTTACCATCTCTGTTTTTGTCCGGCAGCAGAATGCAGGGATGCATCGACCGTGAAGGTACGGGAATCGAGTCCAGGGGATGGCAAACTTCTAAAAAAAGAGACGCGCTTCCACAAATACACGCTCTCTGAAGCTATTTTGATCCTCAACCAGGGAGGGAGATTTCCGCGACGTTTCAACAATGGAAAGGAAATCTCCCTTGTGCTTAGCACGCGCTTTGTCAGATCGAAGCACTTGTTTCGCTTTGAGAAAGGCATCGGAGTTAGTACAGTGCGCTATGCCACTTTCTTCTGGGGGCTTTAATAGGCATAAAATTTTATTACCAACAAAACAAAACTACCATATTTTTAAATTGTCCCTTGCTTCTCAAAAGTAAGAGTCGCGGTAGCTCAGTCGTTAGGAATACCATGCGAGAGACCCGGGTTCGATCTCCGGCGGGATTTTTTTCGCCTGTTCGCCGGCGCCCACCCAGCGTCGCATAAAGTGGGTACCTGGAGGAAATTCTTTGGGCTAAAAGTGACGGCCAGAGGCGTGGCTGATCACATCACCCCCACCTTCGGCCGTGATCAAGAAAGTGTGGGGCCCTAACTCCACACCCCCTACACGCCTTCATGGCGTGGTGCAAAACACAGGGAAGCACTTTACTTTTTATATAATTAGGTATAATTAACTATCATTTCAAAAATTAAATTATGAGAATCATTAAAATGATATTATATCATGCAATAATTTACATTTACAGCAAGCTAAGGCATCTAGGCTTTCTACAACATATCTGTGGATGACGACATCAATGAAACTTTCCGTGGGTTCCCCTCAGTAGACACCTTCACATAAGCTTGAAGCGTTTCCTGATCCATTCTATTTCTTAAATTGGCAGTTATCAAAACGGATGATAATTTAAATTCGTTCATTATTTTCACTTTGTTATAAAGAGGATTGAATGAGTGCTTATTACTACGAAAGTGAACATGGTTGCCAAATTTCTTAGCTATTGTCGAATGCTCTGCCAGGTTACTGAACTTTTCAGGAGGGGTCTTCATTTCTGAGGGATTCCCCCCACCCGCTCGACCACCCCGTGAATACATCACTGGGCATGGGTGTTCTTTGTTGATTGATTGATTGATTTTGTGTTTAAGTCCACTTTATGCACAGTAAGGCTAATCGGGATTGGACCTACAGTTTAAAGTGGGATCCGAAGCACTTGAGCCTCCACCGGGTATCAAACCCGGGACCCCTTGATTACAAGGCGACGACGCTACCACGGCACCATCGGGGAAGCCTAGGGTGTTGTTTGTGAATGCCCCTTCATCAATTTCATAATATCATCAGTCATCCTCATCTTCGCAGTTATTGACATAAATATTAAACATTTTTCAGTCTGGGTCACTATATGGGTACTTTCACAAAAATATTGTGAACTTACGAGACTATCAAAACCAAAAAAGAATTCAGATTTGTTTAATTTGATGTTCCCAAGATAAAATATTCCGGAGGTAAAATAGTCCCCCGTTCGGATCTCCGGGTGGGGACTACTTTGGGAGGTCCCTGGACTAAGGATAAGATCTACGTTAGGAATAAGGATATTAAATTAGGCACCTGGAATGTTCTGAGCCTTTACCGGCCTGGGGCATTTCAGTGTACAGTTAATGAGATAGTTAAGTATAAATTAGATGTAGTAGCTGTAGTACTGAAAATCATAATTTTGGAAGAGGCTTTTTCATAAATAATAGAATTATCTCGGCTCTTAAAACAGTAGAATTTATTAATGATAGGATAGCATATGCAGTTTTACAGGGTAGGTGGTGTAAAATTATTTTAATAAACATACATGCACCAACGGAAGATAAAGATGATAATACTAAAGATGATTTTTATACAGAGTTAGAACAGGTCTTTGATAAATTTTCTCAGTATGATATGAAAATTCTGTTAGGTGACTGTAATGCACAGATTGGCAAAGAAGAGACATTTAAACCAACGATTGGTAAAGAAAGTCTTCATGAATTAAGTAATGATAATGGTATAAGATTGATTACTTTTTCAACCTCAATGAATTTAATTGTGAAAAGTACCACTTTTAAACATAAAGATATCCATAAATATACCTGGTCTTCTCCAGATGGTAAAACTCATAAAACTCATAGATCATATTCTCATTGATAAGAGAAGGCATACTAGTATAATTGACGTTCGTACACATAGAGGTGCTGACTGTGCCAGTGACCATTATTTAGTAATTGCTAAATTAAGAGAAAGACTCTCAATGATAAATCATAAGCAACAAAATCTAAAAGTTCTAAAATTTGATACAGGAAAGTTTACTGATGAAAGAATTAAGAAAGATTACCAAATTAAACTGTCAAATAGATTTGATGTTTTGCAGGATTTAAATGATGATGAAAATATAAATGAAACAGACGTAAATAAGAAATGGGAGCACATACGTAATACAATAGAATCAGCGGCTAAAGAAAGTATAGGATACCATAAACCGAGAAAAAGTAAGCCATGGTTTGATAATGAATGTCATAATCTAATAGAAATAAGAAATCAGGCTAGACTTAGGTGGTTAAATAACTCTGATGATAAAAATCTAAACAATTATAATAGAATAAAGCGAGAAGTTAACCGCACGTTTAGAAGTAAAAAAAGAGATTACTTGAAAAGCAAAATTAACGAAATTGAAACAAACAGCAAAAATAAAAATATCAGAGATTTATATAAAGGTGTAAATGAGTTTAGAAAGGGGTGGCAACCTAAAGTAAACTTGATAAAAGATAAAGACGGTGATTTTCTAGCTGACCCAAGCGATATTCTAAATAGATGGAAGAACTACTTTAATGACCTTTTAAATGTCCATATAGAAGATAAATCAGAAGTATATGAAGTCCACACAGCAGAACCTTTAGTTCCAGAACCTAACTTGACTGAAGTTAAAGATGCTATTAAAAGGCTAAAGAATAACAAAGCACCTGGCATTGATTTAATGCCAGCTGAGTTAATTAAATATGGTGGAAATTCATTAATATGTCAAATTCATAAATTAATTTGTTTAATATGGAATAAAGAAGAAATCCCTCAACAGTGGAAAGAATCCATAATTGTTCCTGTGTTTAAAAAAGGTGATAAAATGAACTGCAATAATTACCGTGGAATTTCTCTACTCTCAACAACATATAAAATATTATCTAACATTCTTTTAACAAGACTAACCCCATATGCTAATGAAATTATAGGTGATTATCAATGTGGATTTAAACGTAACAGATCAACTACAGATCAAATTTTTCACATGAGACAGACACTTGAAAAAAGTGGGAATATAATCAAAATGTCCACCAGCTATTCATTGATTTCAAAAAAGCATATGATTCGGTCAAAAGAGATAAATTATATAATATATTAGTAGAGTTTGGAATACCTAAGAAGCTTGTTAGTATGATAAAAATATGCACCAGTGAAACAGAAAGTAAAATTCGTGTGGGTATTAATATGTCTGACAAATTTACAATTCATGATGGGTTAAAACAAGGAGATGCATTATCTCCATTGCTCTTTAATTTTGCCTTAGAATATGCTGTTAGGAAGGTAAAAGAAACTAAAGAAGGACTAAAATTAAATGGTGTGACTCAGTTGTTAGCATATGCAGATGATGTAGACTTACTGGGGGATGATGTGAATACAATTAAGAATAATGCTAAAATATTTTTCAAAACTGCTAAGGAGATAGGTTTGGAAGTTAACAAAGATAAAACTAAATATATGCTTACAGGCCGAAACCAAGTGTTAGGTAATAATCAAAATCTAATTATTGATAACAACTCGTTTGAACCAGTTTCCAAATTCAAATACTTAGGAGTAATATTAACAAATGAAAATTATATTACAGAGGAAATAAAAAGAAGGCTTCATTCAGGAAATGCATGTTACTTCTCTCTTCATAAACTTTTGTCTTCTCGTTTAATATCTAAGAAACTAAAAGTTAAAATATACAAAACAGTAATTTTGCCTGTAGTATTATATGGATGTGAAACTTGGTCCCTTACATTGAAAGAGGAACATAAATTGAGAGTATTTGAAAATAAGATCCTTAGGAAAATATTTGGACCTAAAAGGGATGAGGAGACAGGTGAGTGGAGAAGGTTACATAATTTGGAACTACATAATTTGTATTCATGTCCAGATATTATTAGAATAATTAAATCAAGAAGACTTAGGTGGGCAGGCCATGTGGCACGAATGGGAGAGGAAAGAGGAGTTTACGGGATTCTTGTTGGGAAACCTGACGGTAAGAGACCTGTAGGAAGGCCAAGACGAAGATGGAGGGACAACGTTGAGATGGACCTAAAGGAAATCGGTAGGGATGGAAAAGAGTATATAGAACTTGCTCAAGATAGGGAAAGATGGAAGGCCTGTGTTGCTGCAGCCATGAACCTTCGGGTTTAAGAAGGCTAGGGAGTTAGTTAGTTAGTTAGTTTTAATTTGACATGGAGTGACTTCATTATAACCAGGGCCCGGATTTTTATGATATGTCATTTTTTTCCCTTATGTAGTATGTATTGTTCTTAAGTATTAAAATCCTGGATACAAACCTCTGGTTATAAAAATGTGATTCTTTTTGTGGATTTTTTCATAATTTGTTATTTTTTAAAGTTTTAAGTCATTGTTTCAAGTTTTACGTATTTTCTTTGGTCATTTTTAACATTTTACGTCTTCTTCTGGTATTTTTTTTTTTTTTTTTGCCTAATATTACATTTTACTCACTCATTTTTAGCCAGGAACTGACATTTATCGCCTTGATGTCTGTAACAGTGAAAAGAAGAATTCTTATGCCACGTGATTGTAGGAACAAAGCAACATGCCAGTCGACATTACCTACTGCAATAATTCTGAATAAGTTAAGATTTTTACAGATTTTTAAACCTAAAATTCACATACACTTTATAATTGCAGTTCTAACGTTACGGAAGCAAGAACTGTGCCGTACTAACTGTCAAACCCTGAAATAAAAACAAAAGTTTAGTCATTTCTAAGTTTTTTTTACAGATATTTTTAGGTCATCAAAATCCGGGCCCTGGTCATAACAATATCGAATAGTTGAAATTATCGAGAACATGTTCTGACGCCCAATTGGTAGTGCTAAATTAACGTAGAATGCTGTCATAGCTCCGTGCACTGCAATGGATTGAACAATGCATTTCCCGAAGACCCCTGCATGTGTTATGAGCGAACTTTAATAGCTTCGTGAAATTGTTCTCGTGCTTCCAGCTGCGAATCCAATTACAAACCCAGGTGGTTCTCACATACACAATGGATCAGTTTCAGGGTACTCGCCAAGTGACAGGTTCAGTACGGAAAGTGTGACAAATAGCATGGGAAGAGGTGACATGTGACAAACACTCCCATTCACAATCGTTGGGAGCGCTGCACCAACCAGTGGATCCTTTCACATTTGTGCAAATCATAAGCATTTATAAGTGAGAGCGAAATTAAAACCTTAATTTGCTTTTGTTTCTTATCTAGTATATTTCTGTATTTGCTGCTTTTTACCACAGACCTATTGCTCATCTACATATATTTTCAACTTTGAGTTAGAGCCTGTGTACCTTAAGAAGAAGAATCTTTGGGGTCCACGTGCAGTCAGTCACTTATAAGCCACTTTCCACCCATCTTCCTGCGAACTGAGGCCATTGTCGAACTTTCTCCTCCATTAGTAAACTTGCTGGTGTGGTAAGCATGCACAGAGATATTGAATTCTCATTTGCCGAGAAATTTCTGTAAGTTTTAGGCTGACAGAGGGCAAGAACCCACACATCTTCACGGGTGCAAGTGTGTGTGTAGGAGGCGCCATCTTTAAAATAACAAAAATGGCGTTTTGAAGCTCACTTGATTAGTGTTGCAGCCTTGAGGTCGTTTTGTATATAACAGTTGATAGCACATGTAAATCTGAGCTGTTTACAGTCTGTCCTGTAATTCTTTGACTCTTGTATTAAAAATAATATGAGGCTATATTCCTGACAGTTTGCTATTAGGCATGGGATGAACTGTGCTTCAATTTGGCAGGCGCTGTTCTCAATATGAAATTGTTTACAGTTGTTGATAGAAATCAGATAGCCATGATCAAAGTAGATGGGCTCTGTAATTAGGTATGTAATTGTTGAATTCAATAAGTAAATAAATAAATAAAGGATTCATTGATTGAATTAAAATTGTTGGGTGTCGGCACATGTCAACACTTTGCACCCTTCAATGAATATGGGAAAATATCCCTTTTTATTTAAAATCCTTACTCAAAAAGTTTAAAACAAGGAGTCTAAGAAGCCCCTTGCGAATAGATAAAAGTGGAAAGGTTGTAATGTGGTCTGCACAAGACAAACCCAGAACATTAAAAAGTAAAAATAAACTAAAAACTTCCTCATGGACAGTGGAAGAGACCAGCTCTTCGCATAAAGCTAAACAATTTGTTACGACACTGTCGCCATCTCCCAACAGGAATGATAAACAGTTGGGAAGATGAAAAGTCTGCCTCAGGAAAGCAAATTCGGCATATTCGAGAAGAATATGCTGAATACTTAAAACGATATTACAAACACGACACATCGGAGGGTCCAGCCCTTGGAATGAAGTGACCATGGGTGAGACGGCTGTGTCCAATACGGAGTTGAATGAGAAGAACTTCTCGACGAGAGGGACGAGACATGGAACGTCATGCACCTATGGTGGGCTTAATACCCTGAAGCTTGTTCCCCGTTATGGCATTCCACTCTTGTGTCAAGAAGGCTACAATGAAAAACATTCTGTACTTCGCTATAATAGCTGGCAGCAGGTGGACGGCAAAGTCGCCATCTGTATCAGCAGACTTGGCGGCAGCATTGGCTGCTTCATTCCTCTGTATGCCCACGTGGCTAATGACCCAGCAGAAGCGGACATCAGCATTGGCGGATAAGGACACGAGCCGTCGAAAGAAGAGCTGCACAACCGGATGCCGGGTTTTCGGCGATTGCCGACTCTGAAGGACTCTTGTCAGAGCATTGACGTCAGCAAAGTCCAGTGCTTTGAGGATGGCGTACAACCCTGCCGTATGGATGGAACAGTCAGGATGTAACGAGTAACTGGAACTTTGAGAGTCTATGACGAAACGCAACCAACTGATTCGACAGACTTGGACCCATCCGTATTACTGCGTGCGAAGGTCTAAAAACATCTGCTGGTATTCGGCCATTGGTGTTTCTGCCTTTGGGAGGG
This sequence comes from Lepisma saccharinum, assembly GCF_977018435.1. Classification (NCBI taxonomy): domain Eukaryota; kingdom Metazoa; phylum Arthropoda; class Insecta; order Zygentoma; family Lepismatidae; genus Lepisma; species Lepisma saccharinum. The sequence continues at coordinate 4,069,456 of NC_139229.1, forward strand.
CAGTTAAAGACAAGTCAATGGAAGGTGCAGCAAATTCCCAAGTCGGGAGAGGCGCTATAAGTGGACAAACGCCAGGCAGATCATTATGAATTCGAAAAGATAGTGGTAGTAGAAGAAGGTGTCAGACAGCAGTTCATCCAGAAGTTTCCTTGAGGGGGGAGGTGTATTTAGAGCCAAAATGCCCAGAATTTGGACCTTTATGGAAACGTTTAAGGGGTGTTGCAAAAATGTTGGAACGTTTGTGTGTGGATAAATCTATTTTGCCTATTCACACGTCCACTCTCAAATAAATGTGCAATGCAAATAATACTTATTCATTGAATACCATCTCCTTCAGAACATCAAATGTTCCCACTTCTCTTCACCTGCCATTTTGCTTCGCATCCACAGCGTCTGCCATCTCTCCAGATGATTGCCAGCTCGGGTTGCAAGTCGCTATATCCTTCCGGGCTCCAACTCGAGAAAGGCCCAACCATCAACCTCCAAATTTGGAAGTGAATACTTGAAAGTGAAGATCTAGTCACCATTTTCTTATGTGAACACAGAGTAGCCTAAAACACATTTTCCCAAACTTACCTCCGCCCCCCAAATGTAAATATACATACACTTCTTTGCACCTCCAGGGTGACCACTCTAGGACCATGATAAAATTCAAGAATAATTCCTGGTTTTGAACGTGAACTTTCCAAAAATTCAAGGATACAAGCAGATCTTTTTATTTCAACCTTACTACCCGCATACACACACACACAAATATATTACCAATATAAAGGGTCTGTGTCATTCCAAAGTATTAAAAAATTCTAATTCAATTCAATTAAACGGTATATACATTTAGAATATTTAATTTAAGGGGTGGAGTTGACAACATTTGCCATTTCACATACTCAGACTCGAAATACATCTACAAACACAAGTCGCAAATGTTACGGGATATACTAATTGTTAATTGTGTATTTGAAGCTCCAATTTGTCACGGTCCACGGATTATTATCAATGGATCAACTTACGTTTATTCCTCAACGGCGAGCCTGAGACTTACCAGCCTACTTTGAAGCCCTCAGGTAGTGGGAAATCAAATAAGGATATGTTAACCTAAACCTTGCTAACTCTCGCACACCAAAAATATATTTAGTTTTCAGTTAATGTTAATATATAACACTTGCACTCACAATTAAACTTCTTATTACAAACTTAATTGTATTAAGATCATAATACTTCTTGACTAAACAAATTAACACATTCACATTTCCAAAATCACTTTCATTATCCACCAACAGAGGGGGCCACTCCGCGACTTGCACGTTATTGGCTAGAGCTTGTGACGTCACCAAGCGGACACGAGAGGAAGAAAGCTATGTGTAGAATGTAACAGATGGCCCATGAAACGCTGTGTTTTCATGCATCTTTTGATATTATACACCAAAGCTGTTAATTTAATTTGACAACAAGAGATCAAATACGCGATAGAAGAATACACTTATTCCGAAACAATGCATAGTTTATGTTTCATACATTATATGCGTGATATCTTGTCCCTGTAGGCTGTAGTCCACTGCCAGCTTTTCTTTCCAGCTAACCTATTGCATTTATTTTAAATGTCTAATTCTAAGGAAAGTTCTTGTCCGGGCATATTCTGATATGACTTTTTACTGAATATCCTGGAATTTCCCTTTAATATTTTTACGCTACTTTTCAGATTCTCCAGTTGATCGCCAAGATGGGGATAAATTTGTTTTTGTTATTTAGTGTCTTCTTCCACTTTTGGCTAATTGCGACGAACAGGATGAGTGATGATTAGTTTAAATTGATGAAGGGACACTCGCAGCAGGCACGTATCCAAGGGGGAGCTTAGGGGGCTTGAACCCTCCGAAAGTTTGCGGTTTACAATAGTTAAAATGAGGTTTTTGGTTTCTTGTGGTGTGAAATAAAATAACGTGACGATAATTTAAGGAGAGAAATAATTATCGAGTCAAGCACGTATGCAAGGTGGGAATCAGGGGACTCCAGCACCTCATTCAGGAAATTACGCTACATAAAATTAGGTTCATGGCTTCTTAAATAATGTGATGATAATTTGAGATAAATAATTTTCAAGCCAAGACACAGAATGTTCTATAACCCTGTTATTGTTAATAGCGCGCACCCAAGGTGGGATCAGGGGGCTGGAGACCCCCTTAATTTTTTCAGTTTACACTACATAAAATTAGTTTTTTTTTTGTTTGTTTTTTATTTGATTTATTTTATTTTACTTCGCGTTTTGTTCCTCTTAGCTAATTTACGAAGATGGGAATGAGTGATGAAATGATGAAAACGATAAATGGACATTCACATACAACCATGGCTGAGCGGGATTCGAACCCGGGACCCTTGTGCTAACCACTCAGCCACAAGATCCGGCAAAATTAGGTTTTTGTTTTTTTGAATAGTGTGCTGATAATATATAAGAAGAGAAATACTTACGAAGGCATGTTAAAGTTATGTTAAACTTTATATTCTTTGGCAACCTGGAAAGGTCATTCATTATTGAAATATTGCTATTTGATGTTGCTCGAAGTTTTTTTTTTCGTTGCAGTTTCAAGATACTATCCCTTTTCTGTTACTTATAGCTTTTGGGGGAGGGGGGCAAGTGCCTCTGTGCACCCTACCATAATATGTGCCAATGCGACACAATATATTAAAAATTTGCCTCCTCTAGGATTGACTTCGCCCCCCCCCCCCCACACAAAGAATTCCTGGCTACGGGCCTGATTGAATAGCTTCTTTGGTCATTATTTACATGACATTTCTTCTCATTGATTGACGAGAAGATTGAAAGGATGTGCAGGGGAGAAACTCCTGTCCTGTAAGTCGTACATTATATTTTCAGCACAATTTCTCAACAAACGCACATAAAGTAAAGTAACAGTGCAATTGTTAATTAGTGTTCGCTACCTACGAGATGTTCAAAGTATTATTTTCGCGGACGATGTTTCAACTTCAAAGCTAATAAATCTTATCTTGCACTCGATATTCAATGAAGCAATACTTAGAAACTGAGATTCGATTGTGTAAAGGTTTTTGAAAGTTGCATACGTGATGATATGGAAGGCGAGTGTGGAAGATAAGGCCGGAGGCGCATCCACAAATTTTTATCTGGAGGGAGAAAGTACCAGGATAAACGTACCAATAATAATAATAGTAATAATAATAACATTAATAATGGCATTATTATTACTAGTGGTAGTAGTAGTAGTATCAAAGACGTTATTATCCTCATAAATTACGCAAAAGGGAGGTAGATGTCTGTGCTAAAGCATTTATTTTGAACAAACGATTTGAAATATTTTTTCAACAACAGAAATTTTACATTAGCTAATAATTGAAAACAAGTACAAAAACTGTATTTTTGAGTGGCAGAAAATGAATGATAAATGCATGCCGAAGATATTTTTCTTGTACATATAACATGTATAACTTTCATATGTTTTACACATATGCAACATGGAGCGACATAAAAATAGAAAATACATATGCAAGATGCTAACACTAAATTATGTACGTATTCAAAGTGTTTTCATTACATATATACAAAACATATTATTTAAATACATCACATTACAAAAAACAATTATATTGCGAGCGAACCAAGAAGAAAATTTTTTGATCCAATTTTTGCAATTTAAAACAATATTGATTTAATAAGGAACAAATAATATCACATGGCGCCAAGGCATTCTGTCTTTCACATTTTTTTTAAAAAAATAGATTATTTGGCGCCCATGGCCGACTCCCGACGCCCCCTGAACTTGACGAGACTGAGAAAAGCTGGCACTGCAAGCAAAGCGAGCAAGAAAATTTTACGAAATGTATTTTTATTTGTATAAAATTTGAAATAGAAGGGGGCAATTTCTCCTCTGTGCCCCCTGTAGGTGCCTTTGGCCATCAATGTTTGCCCCCCCTAGAATTGACTTCCGTCGAAGGTTGGGGGACAATGCCCCTGCCCTCCCCTGTGGTTGCACCACTGGGTAAGTCCGAAATTTGGAGGAACAAATTGAATCAATCCTGCTACAGCAAGTTTTTGGGAAGCGATGATCACTTTATTCCAGGCGATTTTCTTCTATTATTATTGCACGTGGCAAGAGCACAAACAAATTGATTTGTTCTCATTCCACCGGCATTCAAGAAAAAGTGTGTATAAGTAAATAATCGACCCATTTATCTCAAGCTTCCGTATACGATAACGAAGTAAATTCCATTCTGTCCGCTTAATGACGTCATAGCGCGCACAGAATCATGGGAGAAAATCTCGGAACCTCGGGAATAGCCTACCTTATAAAGGTACCTTGATCCACCAACATTCATAATACGTATCTCTCACCTCACAACCCACAAATCCAATGTTTTAAGGTTAGTCCATAACCATAACAGACTACCCAATTGAACAAAACAAATTGCGTCGTAATAGACAATTAACATATTAAACATATCAAACACTTAAAATGATACAATAAGTGGGTGCGTATCAAATTTACGTATTCAACTTCAGGATATCTTATCTTGCAATAATCTTCCGTCGGTCAGATAGATTGTTCTGCAAGAGACACTAACAAAATAAACGGATTCTCTTTTATTTTCCACACAGCTCTCTTTCCTTTTCCTACCTCGATAAAAATAAAATCTAAACTGTGAAAAACTTGCCTCAGGGCATTATTAAATATGTATAAATTCCATGAGATTTGGATTAATGAAAGTTGCAATTTTTCATGTGTACGGAGAAAATTTCACGCAGAATACCGGGAATTCCACCCTGCCCTTCCAAAATAGACACTGTATTCGCCTATGCTGCAACGCATTCATGTACCGGTACCTCAACACACAATGTTGGTGGGGGGATATCTGGACATTTTCTTCTAAGGAATCTAGTTAGTAGCAGGATTCGATTAAGGTGTAAATTGCCAATTACTCGGAGTAATCAATCGTAGACAAATCCATCAACAATTAATACAGGACAGAAATGGCAGGCAGAGGTTCGATGCTGAACATGTGTATATCATTATAAGCGTTGTTGCCTTCGAATAAGGAAGAGCATGGTAACAATGTCGTATATGTACTAGTTCTTAGTTGATTTGATTTAATTTACTTCACATCTCTGCCACTTTTGGCTAATCGCGAAGATGGGGACGAGTGATTATATAATGAAATTGATGAAGAAACAGGCACAAAGAACAGCCATACCCAGGCCGGGATTCGAACCTGGGATCCCTGGCGTCATAGCGCACTGTAACCACTCCACCACGGAGGTCAGCTAGTACTTAGTGTGTATGTATAAACATATATTGTATTCTTGACATGGACGAACACAGGGTTTTTATCCGGGGGAACAAACTATGCACATTACCCACATAATTGTGTTCCTGCCCCAAAAAACACTCCTTCAGTCTGAAGTTATCATGTTCCTGCAATGAACTTGTAATAATTAACAAATTACTGTGTCTGAAATTAAATTAAATATATAGTTTTAGGTTGATATTCATGTTCTAGAGGGGGTTGTTCATCTTGCCCCCCCCCCCGCTTCTGGACTACTAACTAAATAACTCTCTAGCCTTCTTAAACCCGAAGGTTTATGACTGCAGCAACACAAGCCTTCCATCTGACCTTATCCTGGGCAAGATCAATCCAATCTTTTCCATCCTTACGGATTTCCTTTAGGTCCATCTCAACGTTATCCCTCCATCTTCGTTTTGACCTTCCTATAGGCCTCTTACCATTAGGTTTCCGAACAAAAATCCTGTAAACTCTTCTTTCCTCTCCCATTCGTGCCACATGCCCTCCTCATCTAAGTCTTCTTGGTTTAATCATTCTAATAATATCTGAACAGAAATTCAGCCCACTCCCCTTTGTGGATGCCCATGGATGGACGCCCATCTTTACCTTTAAAATCGATTTTTTGCATACATGAGACACTCTTTTTCGAAATTTTTGGTTTATTCAAAATTATGAGATTATTCAGTCAAATGTGTAGGAGGAAGCTCAAGGCACTGCAATCTAGCATTTCGTGCGCTGCAGAGGAGACTGTGACGTCACTGCTCTAGCAGCAATAACTGGACAAAAACAGGCAGGTCCAAAGCAGATAATTCACAAAACAAAACATGCCAGGTTTGACCTCGCAAGAAAAATGAAACAGCATTGTTGCGGTGATCAGTGTTGCAAGGCACGTAACTTGAAAGCCACTTCTCCGAATTTCAAACAAAAATACGAGAAGGGTCGTATTTGTGTGCTTGTTATAATCGTTCGATAAGTTTGATGGAAGCACCATTGTAATCCGACTACAAAGAAGAGCAGAAACAAGGGATTTGCAACTACCATTTCCAGGGCAGACAGAGACGAAATGAAATTACTCTTTTTTCGGCCAGCCGAAATGTAATTTTACCTCCACTCTTTCATTTTCCTCTAAAAAAAGAGTCGCCATGATTGGTACAGGGCCGCAAAAAAAGGGGGGATTGTCGCAACTTGTTCTAAACGTCCATGGCTCGTCAGACTGATCCAGTCCAAGCGATTATTTTTCGGTGGCCTAATTTAAATGTATATTGCATGCTACGGTAGCTGGGAAACTTGTTTCGTTACGAGATTGGCATTTTAGAAATTGATTTTCTGGGAACCGTGTGTTGCATTTGAATAGCGGATGGCTGTTTTAAAAAAAGAGGAATTACCTATTACGTGCTGAAAGCATAAAAATATGGTCGGAAAGTAACGAAAGACATTCACAAATTCCAGACAAATCCAATCAAGTCACATGGGGAGGTAGAGTGCCGCTCGTTGCGAATTTGTGAGGCATGTGGCCCTTCCATGAGGTATGATCCACAATAGCCCCTGGCATACATAGGGAGGAGCCTGATGGAACCATGCCTCTTTCAGAAATTTTGAAACGGGACTGTCCCGGCACTCTAGTCAGAAGGTGTTTGCGCATGGACCTAAAGCGCGAACTTGTCAATCTCTCAAGATCCCGCCCTTGTGCAACTGCTACGGCAGATAAGGAGCCATCGAGCAATATGGAATGTTTGGCCGAAACAAAGAACTGCTGTAGCAAGAACACTAATCCCATTGCTTTTCACTTAGCCAACTACCCTTTCTCAGTTTGAAATAGGCTGCAAACATATTCAGTAGACTTGTTACGTGCTCTTTAGTCCATGAGCCAGGACCTCAAATTTACGCGCTCGGTACCACTCGGGGGATGGGTTCTCATATGATTTTTTTGCAAGGTGTGGATGCCTGGAACTGGAAAATGTGTGATATCTTATAACTCTTTGCTTTTTATATAATATTATTGAATTAGTAACCATAATCGAAAAATAACGTTTTTTATAAAAAGCATATAATTTGATCACAATATTTGAATAAATAAATTTAATTTCATCATACTTATTAAATTCAATATCATTTTATAATATTATAACTATTAAGTGTAATAATATTAATATAATCCTTTTAATAATAATAAAACTTTATTATATTGCTTATATATTGACATAGATTAAATGCATAAGTTTTACTTACAATTTTCAATAAAAATAGTGGCTAAATCTTAAATATGCATGTATGTTATAATTTAACATAAACAAAATTTTATTATTTACATTCATCATCATCTTCTTGTGAATAGGTGTCATCACGCATTGATTTTCTCATGTGGGTAGTCGGCACTTTTCAATGCACCTGATGTTATCTTAGACAGAAGACGCAGTTTGTAGTTTCTAATGAATTGGTTGGTTGGTTGATTTGGTGTTTCAAGTCCATTTTATGCACAGTAAGCCTAATTGGGGCTGGACCTACAGTTTAAAGTGGGATCCGAACCAGTATGTGCCTCCACCGGGTATCGAACCGGGGATCCCTTGATTACAAGGCGGTGACGCTACCACTGCACCATGGGAGAGACAGGTGTTAATGGAGCTGCAAGCTAGTAGATCTAACAGAGTTTAAGATGCTGGCTGCCATTCCATCCAAACCATTACCAGCTCCTCTGCCCCATCGTGTTTTTTTCAATGTCCACCTTCTCACACTTAGTCTAGGTGTACGTGGATCATTCAGAAGACATCTCTTGCATATAGGGGATTGATAATCGCATTTTAAGCATGTTTCTTGCAAGTTGATAAATGTCTATGTCACCCTTCTTTGCACAGAATAGACGACATGTCATGTCATTCACACAATGTACGGAAGATTTTGGAGCATACAGTAAGCACGAGAACTACAATTTGCCCATTACTTTTTCATTGAGATCCCATTGATCTCCGAGGAAACCTTGAACATTTTTCTGCAAGTATGTCTCTAATGTCCATGATAATAGTTCTAAGAGAAAGCCTATTTGAAGATTCCGATTCTGTGCTGTCACAATAATTCGACCAAATAGTGCATTGTCTGATAATTGACCTGCCATAACTATCCACTGCCTTCTTCTTGGATCAAGAGACGAACAGAAAGAACTAGACGAAAACCGTGTACAGCCAATGTTTATGGAACTGAAAGAACATTCAGAGACAGATACAGTAGAATATGGATTAGTACAGGTAACAGAAAGACCCTACAGTCGCTTGAACCAATGCTCACATGATGTGCGTCACTATAGCGCAATGTATGTACCAATAGAACAGCTCAGAAATGGACATGGTGACAGCAGTAACTGACCCCTAGTATGGTGTGTGATCTCCAACGGCCAACACCGCTGCACATCTGGGTGGCATGGACTCGATGAGGTGATCCATGAGAGCTTGGTGGATTCCTCGCCACTCTTCACTTTGGGCAATTTCAGCTTTGGAAGAGTTGAGGGAGGTGCCATCCTACCTAGAATGCGTCTGCCAAGTGCATCCCAGACATTATCTATGGGATTTAAGTCCAGTAATCACGGTGGCCACTCCATACTCACTATTCCCTCGTCCTCTGGCACGTTGCGCACTAACAGAACTCTGTGAGGACGAGCATTATCGCCGGTGAAAAGGAAACAATCACCTATTGCATCTGCGCATGGCATGGCAAGAGGTCTGAGGTTCTCGTCCCATATCTAAGGGCCAACCAACTGCCATTTTGGATGACGTGGAGGTCCGTACGTCCCACAATTTTGATTCCAACTCACAAAATCATTCCACCACATCCATTCTTGAACAAACACAGGGTTATAGCATTCCCTTTAGATTAGGCACGTCTATTGTAAGGCTGGGGGCTCATCGGAGACCACCGCTCAACCCCATTCGTTGTGGCCCCAATTGCGATGTTCCTCAGCTACGTTTCTACGGACTGAAAGCTGTATGGTGATGGAACACACACCATGAGCCTATATGCATAGAGGCCATCTTTAAGAAGGCGATTGCAGACAGTTTGAGATGACATCTGCGCCCTTTTGCTGTAAGAATGATGGCATGTTGTACTTTCGTTGCATTCTATCGTCTGTTCCAATCGGTTGTTAACAAGAGGTACCTGTTGTCTCTTGCTGTTGTTGCATTGTTTGGAACCGAATATACAGGCGAGAAATGGCACTTTGAGCAACTCCAAGGGCTACAGGTACCTCTCGCTGTCTGTCCAACTTCCATCCAACTCTCCACGCTATTGATTCACGTAAATCGCACTTTAGAGGCATTGCACCACTTGCCCACGTTCCTCAATGAACTCTCACACTGTCCTTGGACTGTTACTGGCATTCTCACAGCTGCGCACTTCAGTTGTTAATTCAGATATATCGGCATTAATGATGGGCAAATAGCCAATTGACTCCAGTAATGGTATTAAATACCATCCAACTTGTCAATTAAATTATTAAAATATTCACATATTTTAATTAGTGTTATTATTATAATCTTAATTATCATCATTAATATTAATTTAAATAAGAATTACTGTAATTGTTATTTCTAATAGTAAGAGACAAAATATTAAAAATTATCACAACTTTCTATTTACATCAAGGTATCTGGGGAATGGAGTGATGACACAAGTAAGGCAAAGAGTTATGACATGCTATCACATATTTTCCATCTCTAGGCATCCCAACCTTACCAAAAATCATATTACAACCCGTCCCCCCGAGCGGTACCTACAACTTGCCTGGTTCAATGCCTACTTGCATTTAGTATGAAAATAAGTGATAGGCAGGAACCAGGATGGACTAAATTCGAAATCCGAAGTGCCTTCTAAATCTGTATCTCCTCCGAAATCCGGATTTCAAATTTTCCGGAATCCGGATTTTTTTGGCCATCCCTACAGTAAACGCATTGATTTGTACAGACAACCCTCGGTTGAATAATTATATTATCGTCTTTTAAAAATGTGAAGTGATACGTTGTTTACATCTCACGCGGCCGCCATTACAACTGCACTCGTGACCTAGAGGTCGCTTCTGATTGGTTACGTTGCGAAAAATGGTACGGAAATAGGATCGATCCTATCCTTGAGAAATGTCATGAAATATTCCATGGCATCTGAAATGCCATAACATTTCTCGCTTTACGCGGTAGCATTTTGGTCATGGCACAAATGTTAAGAAAACTGCTAAGGAAAATGCTTTCGTCTAAAGCGGACTTTACGTACTCGCAGTATCAAGACAGCTTGCTCGAATTCGATCCTCTACTTTCTCCAGTTCGATATTTGAGCTCGGGTTGACAGAATTGGATCACAATTACGTCATCCCTCTTCACGAGGACATTGACCCAACTTACCTGTGTGACCCCCACCCTCCCACGCAGCCCCTCTCGGAAGGCAATTGACCTCGAAGTAGGTCGCTGCTGTCGACCTGGACAGGGCGATCGATATATGCACCCCCGCCCCTACCAAGGATCTTCCCCCTCTCCCCCCCGTGACTATCAAAAAGCGCACCTGTGCCAAATTGCTCACATGTTAGATATGGCCTCCCTATCTTTTTCTTCACACGTTTCTTCCATTCGAAAGGAAACACAGCCAAGATCCTCACAGCAGCTAAAAGAATAAGATTCGTGCACGATAACCCCGTCTATACTATGTTCCGCATATCTCTGGAGCAAGATCACGCATAGCGGCGGAGAAGGGGGAGCCGAATGGGCAGAGCAAAGGCTGGTAACGGCAGTCGCTTTCCCCCTCCACGCAATCCCGTTCCCTCTCACGTGTTCACTGGTGGAGTCGTCTCGCGTCACTACTTGCGCAGAGACTAGTTTTCGTTCGTTTGCTCCAGAGATACCCGGGACAGAGTATAGTTCGCTGCACTTTTTGGCCCTCTCTGCACTCGCGTGTCTAGTTGGTTACACGGTGTTAACACCGACTCGTCTAATTCGTTGATTTGGTGCCAAGTCGTGTTTGCACCACGTTCCGGAGCTATGTACAAGGTGGTGCATAATCACGTGGAACGTGCTAACCAATCAAATGAACGGTGAAAGCAGCAGACAGAAATTTGTTGAATCTTTTCGACCTTAACACCGCTTGGTTCAACATGGTTTCTTTGCACCAGGGGCCCGTCAAGTATCTGAGCAACGCTCGCTGAACAAGATTTTCGCTCGTTGAGCATACAGATCATTTACTTTACGCTGTTTGCTCATTGATCAAAATATCAGTACCTTTGAATAATCTGTGGTCAATGTGGCTGCGTCGAGTGGACAAGATTTCGGTGTTTGAAAAGCTGTTAATTATGGAAATAGAAAAGTTGATGTGAACAAAACTATCGAAATTTTCAATTTCACACACTTGCACAACTTCCCAAAACTACGGTGTATATTTAATATTTATTATTTGGAATAAACAACACTTTCATTATAATACCATTACAAAAACTGTATTATTACATCACCTTCTGTTACTTGAACTTCCTCTGTAATTGTAATTACCAAAGCCGTTCATCATAAATATTTCCTCATTGATCGCCACCCCGTCATCATTTTTCCTCCTCTTTCCCTTTGCCTCAAGAGATCGAAAGACTAAAACGCTATATTCTGTGACGAGCAAGGTTCAAGTTCGCGCAGTGATCAAGTGAGCAGCGTCTATTTGGCCGTCAAGAAGCTGAGCGATCACGTTGCTCGCTGAGCGCTCAGATACTTGACGCGACCCAGCCTGACAGTGGGATGCACCTGCACTACACCTGGTGTCAAAAAGTGTAGAGTACTGGACGGGGCTATTATTTGGATTTTACCATTTTATACAAACTTGACCTTGAAAATGTACACTAGACTGTAATGGTTATTCGCCATTCACTGGAAAAAGGAAGTTAATGTGAACAAGACAGTATGACTATTGATAAAGCGTTTCTTTCCTGTGTTGTTATACTCTGTGCCAGGGATCAGTGGAGCAAGGAGGCGCGTAACGGCAGAGATGGGGAGAAAGCGAGTGAAGGGATCAAAGCAGGGTGAGCTGCAGCCAACACCTGGTAGCTGGAGGCGTGTTGCCTCCTATATGTCCCACTTATTCTTCTAAAGCGTTCATTGGTCGAGCCTTCTCGAGTGATTACTTGAGAAGAGACTTTATTTCGTTCGCTCGCTCCAGAGATTCCCGGGACAGACAATAGCTACATTTTTTTTTATAGTTTAACACCTTAAAAAAGATATCAACGAGTTTCACTTTTGTTCTTAGCATTTCTATTCGGTATCGAACTTGAATGTGAAGATCATTCGTAACACCCGTAACAAAACAAATGTAACACCCGTGACACTGGATTTTTTGTTTCTTTACAATCGGATTTACTTTGTTCTTTATACTTTAATATTTAAGGCCCATTCAAGGACCAGAGGTTTTTTTTCTTTATTTCAAGCTTTATACCTACAAAAACAGTTCACAAATTTTGTTACACCCGTGACAGCATATTTCCTTCAATTTCTGCTCCGAAATTAGTACAGCGCACTAAGACCTCCATGGGTTCCGGGTTCGAATCCCGGCCTGGTCATGGGTGTTCTTTGTGAGTGATCGTACATCAATTTCATCATTCCATCACTCATCCTCATCTTCGCCATTACCTAAAAGTGGCAGAAAAAGTAATTATAAACCATAGCAACCAATCAAAAAACATACTGCGAAGAGAAATGTGATGTCGATATGTGCCTTGTTATTTGTTATTTGGTAATGATTTAAGATATATTTTATTGTATGGTATTTTGTAATCATAAACGTAATCTCTATATAATGCTTCCCTTTTGATAATGAAAGCTATTTCCAAATATTCACTGTCTTTAGATCATATAATAATAGTCTACCCCTATCCTTCTCCTAAAGACAATTCGAAAAATCATGTCGTAGGTTGACCTTAAATTCGTAAAATGCAAACGTAACTTGCACTAGCGTATGGAGGATCTTTTTTCGAAGAGGCCCGGAATTGTAAAAGTGAATATATACCTGCGTTCTTAGGGGTGAGCGTTATACAGGATAAAATATTTCGTAGTTGCCCCTTCCAAACCTTTGTTTTAAAAGTTGTTCCAAGATAGAAATTATAATCAGGGTGATTTTAAAGTGGGTTTGCATTAACAACTTTGTTTCTTCCCGAGTTCTATTTCTATTCTACTTTCAATTGAAAATTTTAATTTTCTAAAAATTTCGGGAGGGGCTGCAGCCCCATCAGCTCCTCCTCTGTGTACGCCAGTGGTAACTTGACGCCATACACTATAAGTTTACATATACATGCGTTGCATACACGTAATATACGCGTAGATTACATTTGGTTGTAGTTTACATAGACTACGTAGACAATCTAAAGTACGTAATTTTGAAGGCTTTCATGAAAGGAACGCGACATTTTCAACTATGTTCCTAACGAACTGACAAGAATCCTATTTACGTACAAGATTTCTCTCCTCTCGAAAGAAAATAAATATTATGCAAAAAAAGACAACAGATGGCAGTCGTGAGGCAAAAGTAGTCCATTTCCCACAAAACACTAAAATATTTCCTACGTTATGCTTTTTTCCTAAGTGAGAAATTGTTGAAATTGAAAGGAAGAGTATGAAAGGTTTTTCTCACACATTATACGCAGTATAATTTTGTTTTACTTCTACAGCGCCCTTAGCTAAATTTTCACCTTTCGTCATGTTGTTTACATAGATTACGTTATCTACGTGTAGAATGTAGAGCTCACTGAGCAATTCAATTCTTAGTATAAGCATATGATCGTCATGAGCCTTTCCTTTCCCTATATTAAAGAAGAAACTACAATTGGAATCTTACTTATTTACAACATTTCCACGTAATTAATTTCTGTCTGCGGCCCAAACAATTATTCATGGAGTGAAAAAAGACCGAACTAACGCAATGCAGGAATTGTTGACAGGCCTTGCCTCGTTCGTTCGTTAAATGCGGTGTTATGGATTTGTGAGTGCAGCTGCTGCCCTCTAACGAACAAAATGTGCACTTTTACCAGCCACGCCGTTCTTACCCCACCCGAAGACTTTTTATATGGATTCTAGACCGACCCACTTACCTAATTCTTATTTGTATTTTGTTGAGTTTATGCCTCTTTCTTCAACCTCCTAAAATTAATCGCACCGATGAGTGAAATATTAGGTTAAACTGGTGCAATACTCGAACCTTCGTTTACTAAGGTAACCAGATTTTAATTTTTTTTTTAAAAAAGGGACTTTTTCATATTTTTCTGAAGGGACGGCAAAATGTACACATTTCTTAACATATAGAAACTCTTTCATCATATGTATTGATGTTTGAAAACTAATTAAATAAATTAAAACTGAGTAAATAACTTGCATAATATGGTGATTTGGCGATTAATGGATCTTCTTCAGTACAACCTTATTTTCAAATAATATCTTGTGAAAGTTTACACTCATGTGATTGAAGTTCACCATATTAATAAGCATAGTCATAGGCGTAACTTGGCGAGGCCAAGAGGGGCGCTTGCTCCCTAAAATTTACAAGTTAAGGATACTTTTGTTAACACCCTAAGACCTGAGGAGCTACGTAATAAATAATTGATTTCGTAAATGTATCAGTTATTTAGCAAATAATTCTCGACACAATTTTTATGGGATGAAAAATTTTCGACTCCGCCTCCCACCCCAAAGTTAAGCCTCAAGATCCTACCTGCCCTCCAAAGTTAAGTCCCAAAGTTACGCCCATGAACGTAGCTTTCAAAGTTTTTACTGAAAGTACAGTGGCGGCGATTGGGTTCCAGAACCGGGGGAGCAAGATGCCAGAACTGGGGGGAAAAGACAGTTTGTTTCCCTTTGTAGATAAGGTTCAGCACAGTGCGGGGGCAAAGGTTCAGACAAGTGGGGGGGCAACTGCCCCCCTTAATCGCCGCCACTGTGAAAGAGCATTCTTGTCACTTCTCCACAAACAATTCATTTCCGAAACACTCATTCAGAGGGAGGCATTAGTTACAGGTAAACAGAGAAGAAACTCCATATTCTAATAAAATTGGAATATGGCACATTGTAAAAAAAAGGTAAAAAAGGTAAAGTGCTCCCCTGTGTTTAGCACCACGCCATGAAGGCGTATAGGGGGTGTGGGAGTAACGCCCCACACTTTCTTGATCCGGTCATGAGTAGGGATGATGTGATCAGCATCACGTCCCTGACCGCCTTTACCCCCCAGGGTTTCCCCCAGGTACCCATGTCATTCGACGCTGGGTGGGCGCCGGGGCCGCTTCCAACGTTAGAAAAGTTCCCAAATTTGAACCGGCCGGGGATCGAAACCGGGACCTTGAGCATGGTAGTCAGACGCGTTACCGACTGAGCCACCGCGGCCACTGTTGACACAGAAATGTGAAATAATTTCTAATCAACAATGCCGTAGTTCATAGTAATAGTAGAGAAGGTGCATTGTTGTAGTAATTATATCCATATATCCCTAACTCGCCCTCCCCCCTCTCCCGCCCCCTACCCTCGTGAGGACGCCTATGGTTTCTTCTTGTTTGTTCCTTCATCATCTTCATAGTCGCGATGTTTGATTGAATGATTTGGTTTATCTTACTTATCATTCCTATCACTTTTGGCTAATCGCGAAGATCAGGATGAGTAATGATATGATGAAATTGATGAAGGGGCACTTACAGAGAACACCCAGGCCGGGATTCGAACACGGTACCCAGTAGCGCGCTGTGATAACCACTCAGCAACAGAGGCCGGCTCATCGACGCGAAGTAAAAGCGACGTAAAATTACCAATTCTATATTTGCAAGGGAAAATACACCGCAAAAGACCGAGAGGGGGGAAAAAACGTTCCCGTCAGATCTCATAAATGCCGAAAGAAAGATAATTCCATTTTTGATTCCCTGGAAGAAGAAGATAAAAAAAACAGGGGGAAAGAAATACTTTCGTAATATCGTAATAAACAGGGTCACTCACTTAAGAGCGGTTGCCATGGAGACGGCGTTCGAAAATAGAGCGGGGGAATTAAATTACTGCCTTTATTCGGGAAACGAGCAGAGGTTATGCTCTTTCGTGGCGTCGGATGGAATCGCAAAGGAGAGTTCCTCGTTCCTCCGCCCACCGCTCCATCTGTCAAATGAAAGGGATGCTGGGGAAGAGATGTCTCCCCTCCCTCCCGTATCTCCATGTCATCTCCGGGCGCTGCTGTAACCGCGCTATCTTAAAAGTCATATCATGGATCGGCACCAGCGTACTGTTGGGGGAATGGACGCACTAAAAGAATTCCAAATGCAACTTCTTGCTTTGAGGGAGATTTCAGACAGAAGCGGAAAGCGAGACACGGGCCCCTTCAGTCTAAAGCAAACCATTCGCCTCGCATGCGCGATTTCTCAGAGTTTTGCATGTTGTCATTTGTAGTAGAAGTGCTAGTTCAGAAAACAGCGTTAATCGGTCTCGACAGGATGACCACCCATTTCAATATTTCTGCAGTTGTTGTCATAGGCTTCGGATAATTATGCACTAAAAAAAATCTTTAAATATGCATGCAAATATGCTCTGAAAATGTTCGAAATATGCTCTTTAAATGATCAAAATATGCATTTAAAATTTTAAAAATTGACATCAAATTGGCGTAGATTAATTATCATCAATGGACTACAAATCTTTCTTAAATGGTATTTATGTGTGAACCAGCTTTGATAGAGATTGGAATAGAAAAAACAAGTAATTATTGCAACACCAATCACTTTAATCGAACTCAGAAAATTTAGCCATAGCTAAATTCCACGGTTTACATAAGTAAAAAAATATGGTTTGGCTTGCCTTATTGACAATTGGCCATATTTGACATATAGTTTTTGTATATGTATTATTATCATAAGTCCACTAACTGTTTCCGACTTCACTGAACGTCACGATTAGCAGAAGGTGGAATTTCACCAGCTGTCTCTCATTCTACTCAGCATGAAAGGTTACTAAAAAAGTAAAGTGAAGTGCTCCCCTGCGCTTAGCACCACGCCATGAAGGCGTATAGGAAGTGTGGGGGTAAAGTCCCACACTTTCTTGATCCGGTCGTGAGTGGGGGTGATGTGATCAGCATCACGCCCCTGACTGCCTTTACAACAAATGAACACCTGACAAATGAATCATGTTTCTGAATTGCTCCAAAGGAAAGGAAACTACAAACTTTCAGACAGAAACAGCAGAATATGCATTTGTAAGAAAAACACTGTAAAGTATGCAATATATCCTGAAGACGCTGAAAATATGCATTTTCATATGCTATATGCAAAATGCATAACTATCCGAAGCCTAATAATAATAATGGAAAGAGTTAAGCATGCAATCAATTTTAAGCGTGTTTTTCTAAATCATCAAAATTGAATTTTAAATAAAAATTATGGTCTTTATCCACCCTGCTTTCCATGTATATTTTAACTTTCTGAATGAAATTATATACAGGGTGACTGGTAATTAGATGTATTCCCTGAAAGGGGTTAAAGTAGAGACAATTTGCAATAAATTTGACCATATGATACCCCGTCCGAAAATTAGTAGTTTTCGAGATAATCGAATTTCAATTGTTTTTTTAAAAAATTACAATTTTCCACATAAAAAGATGAATTGAGAAAAGACTGCTTATTGTATGGAACTTATTTCAGTGTTTTCTGATAGCTAATAAATAAGTGGTTCGTTGAAAAAAAAGTTTTTCCCAAATAACAATCACATGTAAGTAACGGGTGGGTCTAAACTTACAAGCGATGATAAAAAAATGCATTCTTAGTTTACTTGGCAACGTATTAATAACAAAAATGGTATGACACGAAGCGTACAAATTACTTAAATTACTTCCTTGTGACATCTGCAATCCAACAAGGTACAAATGTTGTTAACATTCATATTTGTGTACAAGAAATAATACTTCATTCATCTTCATGTGAATGGAATCAATGAACAATACAATTAAAGAACATCACACGTCTTGATCAAATTGGTCACCTCCGTTACGAATGCAGGGTTTTACGAACATTTGGTCTCTTAACTCGTGATGTGATGGTGTCCTTGATGTGTTGACCAGCTGGTGAGATCCTCTTCCTGAGCTTTTCTTGCGAGTTTGCCGGTGTCTTGTCATGTGGCTACAAATGTAAAAGTCGAAAGGGCGGAAATCGGGGGATGGAGCCGGCCAGGGAATCGGGCTGCCTCGGTCAATCCATTTCTTTGGGTAATATTCATCCAGCCACTGTCGCACGCCCAGGCAGAAGTATGGATGGCGTCATCAACAATCATTTGATCGATCCATTTTTCCTGCCCCAAATCTTAAATGGTATCACTTATGAACATTTTTTGAGGAACGGGATGGCAACGTTGTTGGAGGATGTGCCTCTAGCTACAAGACGTGACATGATTTATCAGCATGATGACTGCCCAGCTCGATCCCCCGATCGATTTGATGCCTTGTGACTTTTACATTTGGAGCCACATGACAAGACACCGGCAAACTCGCAAGAAAAGCTCAGGAAGAGGATCTCACCAGCTGGTCAACACATCAAGGACACCATCACATCACGAGTTAAGAGACCAAATGTTCGTAAAACCCTGCATTCGTAACGGAGGTGACCAATTTGATCAAGACGTGTGATGTTCTTTAATTGTATTGTTCATTGATTCCATTCACATGAAGATGAATGAAGTATTATTTCTTGTACACAAATATGAATGTTAACAACATTTGTACCTTGTTGGATTGCAGATGTCACAAGGAAGTAATTTAAGTAATTTGTACGCTTCGTGTCATACCATTTTTGTTATTAATATGTTGCCAAGTAAACTAAGAATGCATTTTTTTATCATCGCTTGTAAGTTTAGACCCACCCGTTACTTACATGTGATTGTTATTTGGGAAAAACTTTTTTTTCAACGAACCACTTATTTATTAGCTATCAGAAAACACTGAAATAAGTTCCATACAATAAGCAGTCTTTTCTCAATTCATCTTTTTATGTGGAAAATTGTAATTTTTTAAAAAAACAATTGAAATTCGATTATCTCGAAAACTACTAATTTTCGGACGGGGTATCATATGGTCAAATTTATTGCAAATTGTCTCTACTTTAACCCCTTTCAGGGAATACATCTAATTACCAGTCACCCTGTATATATATATATATATATATATATATATATATATATATATATATATATATATATATATATATATATATGTAAGTGACGTGGAATGTACCATTTGTTTCGGTTTATTGTGCTACTTTGTTTCCATTAGTGCCTAAGCCTTTTTGCCTGCTTATTTTAACCAAAATATGCCTGGACATCCTGGCTCCAGCCGTAAGTTTCATTCAATTAACTTATGCGCTTGCTTTTCTGTGCTGAAGGAGACCCAACATTAAATCTACTCCCAGTGCACGAAAGAAGGGGGAAAAGCCAATCGCCCCCTTAACCCAGTTGCCGAGTCACACAGTCTGCGCCGAAAACAACGGCCGTCCTATAATAAGCGGTGCCGACCAGGGACTTGGCTCCTTGCCTCCTCCGGCATCCTGCGGAGATGAATCCCATCGCGACTCCCTCTGCCGCATCTCCTGTCCGTCTGCTGACAGATGACTGTCCGCTCAGATACGTCGGACGGTCATATTGTGACAAATTGCACCTGCATGGTTTCCCACATGGCTGCACCTTGAGTTGGAAAAGCCACCGTTGGACAACGAGGTGGTGATGTGGTGTTTGTAGTGTAACGTAATTTTTTTAATACTTACGAATATATTTCATACTTGGATTGATTGATTGAGTTAGTTAGTGTGTTTTAAGTCCGCTTTAAGCACAGTAAGACTAATCTGGACTGGTCCTAGGGTTTAAAGTGGGATCCGAATTACCATGTGCATCCACCGGGTATAGAACCCGGGACCCCTTATTACAAGGCGACGACGCTACCACTGCGCCATCGGGGAGGCCCTTCATACTTGGAATCTATTCTTGTTTGTTTGTAAAAAAAGAAAAAAAAAAAGAAAAGCCTTAAGGCAATATGCTTGCCAAACAAAACGCCAACAACCCAAAGCAAAACATGTAAGTAAAAAAAATACCAATTTACCCAGCGCACATCAGGCTCTGAATAGTAAAGAGGGGGAAAAAAAACAGGAAAAACACAACCCAGATAAGGAAAAGATAAAGAAAAGAAAAGTTGAAGGGGAAAAGACCTCAAGTAAAGAAGATAAAGCTAAGGGAAAAAGGAAAGAAATGGAAAATTACTTTAAAGGGAGGGAAAGAGGAAACAAGTGAAATAATGAAAAGGGAGAAAGAAGACGAATACAAAGAGAAGGGAAGGAAAAGAAGGAAATGGGTGGGAAATAAAGAAAAATATATGTATAGAATGAAGGAGAAGAAAAGAATGAAAAGGAAAGAAAAGTAAGCGATACAAAATAAGAGAATGGAAAAATAGGAGTGAAATGAAAAAAGGTAGTGTTAACAATGCAATTGGGCAATTCTAAGATTAGGAGACAATTGAAGTCCCAGCTCTATAACAAGAGTTACTACGCTTGTGAGATATATCTAAACATTTTTCAATATTCTAAGTACACAACCCCTTACGTTCCACCAATTATGATTAAAACAATGTTCAAAAATCAAAGATAAACAATATATTCATCTAATTTGTCATTAGCATGGATGGCTGGCATGCTGTCTAAGTCCCATTCTTTCCTGTTATTTTTTATTTATGAACAAAAAAAATTGTATAAAGTATGATGATTCATAATGCCATGAAAAGAAAAAGCAATAAACAATACAATAGAAAGGGGATGCTAATAAGCTTTCCCTCCTAGATTCTATGTCATCAGCATATAACAGCGATATTATTTTTCTTTAGAGTAATAGTACAAATGGCAACACTTTTTCAAGTTACAGAGAGTGACCATGTGCTTTAGAGGAATGTCGTTTGATTAAATTACAAATATCTTTCTTCTGAAGCCAAAGTCAGTGTATTAATTTCTTATCATTGGCATAAACTAATTCAGGAGAATAATAATATAATTACAATAAAGTTAGAATTTACTAGTTAAATGATTTGAAATCTGAAGCCCAAATGCAACCCAATATCCTGAAGATGGCCGGTTTGTCATCAGCACGACCAGTGGCAGTGATTAGGGGAGGCTTGGGGAGCAGTGTCCCCCCCCCCCCCTTTACTTTTTGGTCCCGCATTATGACCTCTTATTACTAAACTCGTCTGCCAAGAGAAAGTAAACACTCCTTGCTTTCCCAGTTTTGGTAACCAACCCCGCCACTGGACACGACTTGAGTTATTTGCACGGAGGAAGGACGTATGTATTTAGAGGGTGTCCGGACCCTCCCCCCCTGAAAGACTTACCAAGTATTAAAATTAAATAAACAAAATATAATTGTTTAGCAATTGTTACATAATCGATGGTTATTTATTTCCGCCGAACATATTGGAAAGCAAGGAATTGTGATCATACGGATTTGAAGGATAGTTTCAGAGATTTGTACACACTACTACTACTAATGTGCATAAAATATTAATCAGGAACTTTACTTTTGATCAAATGCATCTTACTCCTTTTTTTGTTATTCAATAAATATTCAATTCTTTATTATATTTTACATTAATTTCCTTGCCAGGGCAGTTGTTTTATACAAATTTTGACGATCTTAATTACACGTAACCTAGATAATGAATACATGTTTTATAGATCTGTTCCTTAACCATCTTTTTACCTATTCATGTAATAATAACAATACAATATTAATTAATCTACATATTTAATTAATATTATATTAATTTAATTTAATATAATTATTATATTATTATTTAATTAATATTATGCCAATTTAATATAATATAATTATTCTATTATTATTGGGACACTTGGTCGGACCCCCCCCTCGAAATACGTGCCTGGCATGGAGCATGACATTTTTCTTAAGTTAGTGAAAACTCAGCCAAGTTATCGATCTTCAAAAAATTTGTTTCTGGCTCGAATGGGAGAAGAAAGAAGAGTTTACAGGATTCTTGTTGGGAAACCTGATGGTAAGAGACCTGTAGGAAGGCCAAGACGAAGATGGAGAGATAACGTTGAGATGGACCTAAAGGAAATCGGTAAGGATGGAGAAGATTGGATCGATCTTGTCCAGGATAGGAACAGATGGGAGGCTTGTGTTGCTGCAGCCATAAACCTTCGGGTTTAAGAAGGATAGAGAGTTAGTCAGTAAGTTAGCGTTCCATTTCGTATGAATGGAAAGGCTCAGTGCGCGCTCACATTATCTGTGCTCACATTTTGATATTAAAAACCCAAAAAGGATCTACTCGTATTCAACCGGTAAGACTGTTGATTAAATTTGCCTAAAGTCGTAAGGTGTTAATTTAACTACATCTCTGAAATAATGAGTCTTTCTTTGACTGTAATATATGAAAAATAGCAAACACTTACTGATGAAGAACTTCACTGTGATTCAAAAGAAGAGTTTGAAGAACCTACCTGAAAGAAGAAATATATTTGTCTTAGTACATTGAAATTAATTAGGCTGCAAGCAAAAAATAAATGTTGAAAACTTAATATCTCTTTACTAATTATTTGTTGCCATGTATTGTTTAATTATGAAGAGTTTAGTGAGGATTGTGAGAACACTGTCCCGGTAATCTCTGGAGCAAGGACAAGAAAAGTCCAATGAACGCGTGAGGGGGAAAGTGAGTTCATGGAGGGGGAAACGCGGGAACAAACGAAACATAAGCTAAATGTAAGAAAATGAGTGAATGAAAAGTAAACTAAAGGCAAGGAAAGGAAGGAGCTATGAAAATAGGGAAGCGAAGGAAAAGTAAGTTATAGAAAGAAGGAAAAGAAAAGAAATGAGGAAGGGGAAGAGAAAGAGAGAGGAAAGATAAAATAAGAAAAAGGGGAAAGGAAATAAAAATATTTAGTACACTACCAATTAGGTCTAACGACATAGAAAAATGATAGTAGTGTTTTTTACGTCTTAGTTTTCATATGAAATGTAAGTCCCTCTACGCTAAATGATCTACAAACCTTGAGTACCCTTGCTTGCCTCCAAATGTGGTCTCCTGCTGAAATAACGACTGATCATTGCCGTGTCCCTTATGGCTTATTTTCACTTATAATGGGTTGTAAATAAAGTAGTGGCAACACTGTCAGAAAAAGATAATGACACCGTGCATGTGCTATCAGGCAGTGAGAAATGTCAGTATGGAGCCATGCTGATGTGTGGAGTGTCAAAAGTGGTTGGTGCAGCGAGTGCTGTTGTGTACATAGGAGGTTGAAATGAACACCATTTTCTGTACTGCTCTAAAACATGTTTACAAAGGTAGAACAGTGATTGTGGATCAAAATCCAGGTTTGATCGTGGCAAAAATGCACAAGAATGTGATCAAAACTTGCATGAAGGCTGAAGCAACAATAACTAGCCTTACCTGATGGTTGCACAATGGTGACAATACCGGGAACCCAGCATGATGCAATTTTCCTCATGTTGAGGTTGTTCTCACGGACGCATCGCAACCTCCTAAAGAAATGCACTTACCCATTATGCAACCATCAGATACGGCTAGGTATATTGTTGCTACAGGATTCATGCAAGTTTTGATCACCTTCTTGTGCATTTTTGCCACGATCAAACCTGGATTTTGATCCACAATCAATGTTTTACCTTTGCAAACATGTTTTAGAGCAGTACAGAAAATGGTGTTCATTTCAACATCGTACGTACACCACAGCACTCGCTGTACTCACCACTTTTGGCACTCCACACATCGACATGGGCCCAAACTGACATTGCTCACTGCCTGATAACACATGCATGGTGATGTCACCTTTTCCTGACAGTGTTGCCACTAGTATATTTACAACACACGTATTTAGTTCGAGAGTGCGCAACACGCTAGGAAACTAGGGTTCTAGGTTCGAATGTTGGCTGCAGCAAGGATGTGTCATATTTTCGTCTCAAAATAATGATGATATGTTCAGAAGACAAATCGGACTGGATTTACATTAAAGTGGGGTCCGAACCAAGGTGCAATGTGCCTCCACCGGGAATCGAACCCGGAACCCCTTGTTTACAAGGCAATGGTGTTATCACTACACTTGATTTTTGGCTCGTCAACTACGTTGTCAGTTTCTGAATCATCCCCACTGTCACAATTAACCCGAGACACAAAAGTAAATGAAACCAAAATAATTATTTCAGCTTGGAATATTCCTTATCGCGATGCTAGCCCCACTAGCCCCACTTCGTCCATTGTCCAGAGCCAACGCCTTCTGCTCACAAGGCCAATGCAACCTCTCACGGTTTACATATGACGTCATCATTGGTAGGCCATGGATTTCAACAAGATATCAGTATTGCAATTATCACCCTTAAACTGTTATTTTTCGCCTATTCAACATGGCACTACTAATGACTTATTACTTATCTTTACTCCACAGTATACATACTAATCAATTCAATGTATTATTTTTATTTTGTTATTGCATAATCTTTATATTATCTTTATGGCCTCCCCGATGGCGCAGTGGTAGTGTCGCGCCTTGTAATTAAGGGGTCCCGGGTTCGATACCCGGTGGAGGCACATAGCGGTTCGGATCCCACTTTAAACTGTAGGTCCAGTCCCGATTAGCCTTACTGTGCATAAAGTGGACTTGAAACATCAAATCAATCAATTATATTATCTTTGATAATTCATTGCATCTGTGACAAGGGTTGGTTGTAAGAACGGCCCACGAGCCCGAAACACGCCTGCTTACATAAAGACCATTATATTCTATATTCTATTGATATTGACTTCATGTAGGCCTACCAATGATGACGTTGCAGCAAAGAGCTTCTGCAAAGGCCTTGTCAAATAAGAAGGTATTGCCAGAAGCTTTGCGTCGCCAGACGAGAGCGTGAAATATGAGAAACCGATTCTCGAAACTACATTGGCAGCACAACAGTAAAAAATATTAGTATTCAGCGCGCCAGCCAATTTTCGCCGATTCAATTCAAAGCGTTCCCTTTTGAAGCCTTCCACGTTCACATCGAAGGCTTCCCGGTTCCTGTAGGAATTGCGACGAGGGAGTCCCGGTTCCTGCTGGATTTCTTTTTTACCCTTGTTGATTGCGTAGACGTGTCACTCAGCGGGAGACGAAGACACGTAATTCGAAATTGGAAGCAACTTCCTAGCAACTTGCTCCCTCCCAACTCCGCTGAAACTTTGCAAAGACAAACATGGACTTCCCCCAACCCCTCCTCCTTGAATATCGGCAATTCTCGTCCCTCGACGACGGTGCATGACGTCAAGGAAGCTGCAGACTTAACGGCAAAGCAAACAAGAATTCTTTGGAAAGTTATGTGCGAATATACATAACCTGGATGTATGCAACCACGCAATACAGATTCAGTGTTGCCACTGGTGTTTTTTTTTATTTTGTTGGGGAAGATACTGAAGGTTATAGTAAGTCATGCGATACAATACTGTACCAGCTACGATCCTGTAAAGGTGAATTAGGTAGCTTAGCTATTGTTCAGCAAGTTATGCATTGAGCACATGCACACGCGTGCTGCTTATCGTAATTGATGCATTCACAATAAAGAAACTGTAGTATCCCTGCTGGCGTAGTGGTAACGTCGTCGCCATTTATAATCAAGTGGTCCTAAGTTCGATATGGTAGAGGCACACAGTATTTCGGATCCTACTTTAAACTGTAGGTCCAGTCCCGATTAGCCTATCTGTGCATAAAGTGAACTTAAGTTCTTAAATTTCTTAGCATATACTATGTCCCGGGTATCTCTGGAGCAAGAGAACAAAAACAAATCTCTGCGCAAGCAGTGACTCGAAAGGGCTCGACAAATCAACGCGTGGGAGGGGAAAGTGAGTGCACGGAGGGGAAAACGCGGCTGCAGCTACCAGCCGAGTGCTGTTATTTATATGTTTATTGATTTGCCATCTACAGAAATTAAGAGGCATTGAAACAACATAAATAATGTAAATATGAATATAAATGAAATTCAATACTATGCTCAATGACAACATAAATATATTTACATAGAGTACTGACGTGCTCATATAAAATATGTATAAACTTATCATTGGAGACTACAGAGTACATATGTAGATAAGATTTGTCCAGAATAAATATAACCATATAACAAAGAAATAACAATGAAATAAATTCAATTAAATAAATTCACACATTTTAATACCCATATTAATGGACTTATATCCATACATACATATATCTACATTATACACATAGGCGCCCCCTGAGATTTCTGGAAAGAGTTAATGTAATTCGAATGTTGAAATTTTAGAAATATTTTATAACAAAAAGTATTGTTTTCTGTGACTTACAGGCCGTAAGTTACAGCAACTATTATTATTATTATTATTTGAAATAGGGTTTGAAATAGTCTATTTTACACTGATTAATTATCTAACTATCGTAACGACCTATACGCTATAAGAAACAGCTTTTTGTCTGTATACAGTTGTGCAAATTGTATATGGATATATAGAATATGGAAATTACAAATGTATGTAATATAAGAAAAAAACATTAGTAGTAGTAGTAGTAGTAATAGTAATGTAATAATAATAATAACAAAAATAATACAAAAATAGCCGTAATAATAGCAATAATAATATTTATAATAATAATAAAAGTTCTGTGATTGCCCCCTGAGAAAAAATCCTACTGGCGCCCTTGATTCCAATTGTGAAAGTGTATCTGTCAAGTGTTTCTTCGTGGCATTTTTATAATCCAAAATTAAAATTAAAACCAATATTTGGATTTGTTGAAGTTATTCTGCTACTGATTCTAATTAATGGTGATCATGTATTGTAAATTTATTCTTCTTAAACTGCATGTACTACCAGTGGCGGTGATTATGGGGGCCAGTTGCCCCCACCTACTTTTCGCCACTTTTATTTATTTATTTAAAGTGTTTTTAAACTGCCGAGAACAGCTTTTTAGCCTTAATACAGGAGTATTACATGTTACAAGGTTACATATTACAAGGTATCCAAAACCACAGTATTGGACAATAGAGCATTTCAAAATATTTAGCAAACATAACCTAAAACTACAAGAATTTTACAAATGCATTAAAAAATATACAATTGTTATATTTCAACTATAGAACTATAAAAGAGTTCTTAAATAATTATCCTTATATATGAAGTTGAAATTATTTTAACAACATTATCAATATCTATCTCACGGTATTCGAATTATAACTGTTTATGAGATACAGAACATACTTGTTATTTTTGTGGTTCTTATCAAGACATAATAATTCGCTATTTCCTCTCAAATTGTATGATTTCACCTTAAGCCATATCATTCGAAGGAGTTTTGGTACCATATAATTTCCCTCCAAGATTCCTTCCATGTAAGATATAATTCGCTTTTCAGCTCTGACGTCAAGTCTGTCTATTTCTAAGTGAGTCAGCAGGTTATCATACTCATAATAGTATTTGAATAGCTTGAATTTGTAATATATAAATGTGATAAATCTGTTTTGTATTTTTTCTATTGACTGTTTCATCGTAGCACTACAGGCCCTCGCATTATGCTAAACCTTATATACAAATGGAAATACACTCCCCTCAGTTTTGGCACCCACCGTGGACTACCATTGAAGGACATTTGGTGAAGAAACTCTGTATTATTCAACAACCCAGTTTCTTATAAAGAAATATCTATTATGCGCAGCCTTGCGTCACAGATTGCCGAAGTACACACAAAAATCCAAGTGTACAGTTACTTCCGATCTCCACTGTACAAAATATGCTCATACAAGGGACAAAATAAGCATATAAAGGTAAATTAGGCTCCTAATAGGTCTGAAACAACATGCCATGCGCAAAACTAACTTCCACAAACGAATTTAAAACAGCGGCCTACGACTGCTTGTCGCCTCTTCACCACAACTTCAAATTTCCACGTAATCGATTGTCGACATGTTTCGCGAAATGCCTCTGAGTTTAGGATAACTAACCGCTCCACCCTTTCCATAAATCTCCATCTAGCATTACAACACTGACCCATATTAAGCACGGAGGTAGGGGAGAGCAGTGTTGCTAGCTTCAGAGATAAAGAACTAGACACAGAGATCTACGCCATTTTCATTGCCATTTATTACAGTGTTCCAACCGGAAAATAAATGAAACTTCCAGCGTTCCTGGTCCACTTTTTCTTCACAATTGTTTATCCTGAAGGAAGAACCGATCCGGCTTGTCACAAATGCAAAATGTAACTGTATTTCAATGACATGTTTGAACATGACATCCAATTTGCACAGAAACTAACATGTATTTATCACACAGCTAGCTTAATGGTTGACAACTGTAACGTACAAGTGTTTACATGTTTCCGACTTTATTTCTACATTGGCTTTTCAGTGCGATTTTCTACGGAGAGCACTCGATGAGATGTCTTCAGACTCCTCGTGTCTTTTATATTCCTTATTTGGAATGATTGATTTGCTTTATTTTACTTCGCTTTTTGTGCCACTTTTGGCTAATTTACGAAGATGCGGATGAGTGATGACATGATGAAATTGATGAATGGACACTCACAAATATCCATGCCCAAGCCGGGATTCAAACCCGGGACCCCTGGCGTCGTAGCGCGATGTGCTTCCTTATTTGGAATAAGGACAAAACTATTAAGGAAGTGTGGATTGCTTACTTCCTGCGCTCGAAACGAGGCGACAAAAATTACCCTGCGGAGGCCATCCCCTAAGTATAAAAACCCCAGTAAAAGGGGTGGCAGATCTGAGGTTCGACCGGAGGCGCTCTCCAAGATGACCATCTACCAAGCCAAGTCCAGACTGTCTCCAGGCACTTAGAAGATGGCAAAGGACCTACGCTTACAACTCGCTAAGTATCGCTAATCCTGTATTTTCTTTGCAAGCAGCTCCTTTACCTTAGGCAGAGATACTCTTCATATATCGATCACTATTCTTCTTATAATAAATCTTGTTAGTGTTATTCATTACTTATGTGTCTATACCCTACAGTATTGTATTGTATTGGCTTGGGGCGGCCCTCTATACCCTACAGGTTCTCCCACTTAGTATCCATGCTCTACGAAAATAATAAATGTATTCTCTTACAGCTCAAAGCCCAGCCATCCGAGATACGTTCTCCAGCGATAATACGGTGTCACTCGACCCTACCATTACACATCGTGGTAATACTTTACTTCCAGCAATTAGTTTAAGTCAAATAAGTGACATTTTATAGACATTTTACCGAAAAGAGTGAAACGCATATCATCTGTGACAAACCGGGGTGCCTTAGAACTAAGAACGTATTTTTGCACCGTTACTCGTTAGAAAGCGTAGATGGTAACACTGTCAGATCACTGTCAAGTCATATTTAGTCTTCTGAAATGAAAATTCGATCTGCCATGTCATACTGAGAGGCGTCCGCTAATCATTAGGCATCAAGAAACATCACAGAATAAAACAAACCTCGATAGAGACATCAATTGCTCACTAAATTATTTGAAAGAACGATTTGGGAATTCTAATTTCCATATTTAGAGTCATTTCACACGCACCACAATGTCTTTCTGTAGATATTATACTCCCAAAGAAGCATTTAATTTGAAAGCATCGCTCCCTCTAGTTCCAACAGTGCAATTACGCCTTGCTCCATATGCAACACGCACACATTATAGCAGATCGGGTTGCCTATTACACGGTAACACACTGCTGAAGGACTTTTGCTCCTGGGTGTACAGGCCACCAGAAAGATATTAGGGAATAAATAATACCCGCCTGGGACAAGTGCCAACATGCAAGCAGACAAAAGCCGCTGCAGTTTGCATGGTAATGACGTCCCACTCGCTTGTTATGGACCTTGTATTCGCATATGGGAGGAGGCGAATGGTGTCTGGGGAAACTAAACTATTTTTCAAGATTTCTTTTTAATATTCTCGTTTTTCTATTGTAGCAGGATGTTCCTTTGTCGTGTTTTTTTCTTATGACGCACAATACTTAAGTTTAAGTTGATTCAAGCGCCTGCCAAACTCCGTCAAATATTTAGCCGCACTGCAGATGCTGGGAATGACAATAAGATACGACAGGTCCGTATAGGATGCGTTATGGATGTGCGTGGAGCTCTGGTCTAGGCTCTTCGTGATGGGCCTCCCTTATCGCACAACACTAGAGCAACCTTGGAATGCTTTTATTGTTAGACCAAATGCCCAAGTTGCTAGGTTAGTCTAGCTAGGTGTTCTCTTAACATAAATAATAATTTCTCAGTGTACTTATGCTAATAGAAAAAACCTAACAGACGTAACCTAACAATGTAGGCATTCCTCGTCTGACGTCAGAACGCAAGGTTGCTCAAATGTTGTGCGATAAGGGACACACCTTCGTGATGGCACCTCACATCCGGGTCTTTACATGTAGTGCAGAGGTTCCAAAACTTTCTCGTTTCACGGCGCCCTTAATGTTTCAAGAACTTTCCGCGGTGCCCAAGTCAGAATGTAGAGCTATCTAGCACTTGCAACGCTTGGTTAATATCTAATTTTAGTTAGGTTAGGTTTCTTGCCTTAACTTAAAAATAAACACATATTTTAAATTCAGAAACATTTTATACGTAAAAAAGTACTAAATAAGCACGTTTTTGGAACAATCATATCATTTCCGTGAAAATATTGCAACATTTCGAAGCGCCCCAGGGCGCCGCGACGCACAGTTTGGGAACTATTGATGTAGAGTAATATTTCAATTGAACTACGTAAGCGGTATAAAACTAAAATCGGAAGTTGATGAAACCTAAAAATATCAAAAATATGACCTAAAATGTTTAAAAAATGAACCAAATATGTATTAAAAAAAGAAAAATTAACTTTCGCTCTCTCATAACTTTCATAACTTGCAATAGAGTAGTTGAATAATTCGATAAAACTCATTGTTTGGTGGTTTAAATTACGGAAGCAAGTACAGTAAAACCTCGTTAAGCCGGACTTCGCTTAATCCGGACGCGTATTTACAAACCCTATAGTGCTGCAGAACCAGAGGTATATAACACTTTCTTATTGGCTGTGAGCACCGGAAGTGTTTATGTTCCGTTTCCATTGTTCCTTGCTTCTTCATTTACAGCAAAAGTATGGAAAAATGAGCCTTGTGATTATATAGTAATAAAGTTTGTAATCAGATTGTCGAAATTATGTTAAGAAATATACGTTTATATAATAAAATATAATGTTTAAAATGCTATACGTTGGATATAAATAATTTTCTCAATAGTCATTGGTAGTTACAATGTTTGCACTGATGTGACTTTAAATAGAAAAATCATTCACTTCAAGAAGAGTTCCGATTTCTGTCTTCTAAAACATTAATTCAAATAATCTTGCTAAAAAACGAACCTTAGTGTAAATGGGTTTCTTACCTAGTTGGGATGGATATCTGAAATGTACACTGTTAATTTGAACCTGCCATCTAGCGTTAACTTGGAGGAACGCTGCATCAACTTCCGGAATGGCAGCCAATCAGTAGCCAAATATCGCTGGAGGTTCTGCAGTACTATAGGGTTTGTAAATACGCAATCCGGACAGGCAAAAGAGATAAAAAAAAGCAGAATGCAAGGTTTTAAATGTAGCTAAAGTCAACAAGAGAACTTCCCAAAGAAAAGGCAGTCAACCACTGATGAAATTCTGTTTTCCGCAGACTTTGTATTGTACTGTATAGTGTATTTAGGCCTATGTCCTTTAAATACACCATAATAAACGGGTTTTGTTGCTATAAACGGAGTTTTAATGCACTTTCTACTGTGCTTTTAGGTTATTTCAGTTAATCCGGACTTATCCCCCATTTGTCTGAATTAACGAGGTTTTACTGTATGACAGTATTTTTTTTTAAAAAAAATAATTTAAGGTTACATAAAATACACCACACAGTATTCTTTTTCTCTACAAGTTAAATCACCTGCTTCCCAAGTGGGCCTTGCACAATACAGTAGTGTCTCAGCATGTGAAAATACAGTTGTGTTCTCGAGTTCATAATTTTACTTTAAAACCACGAATTAAAGAGATAAGAGGGAACATCAAAGTAGGCTTTACCCAAACTATTGTAAGTTTGCTGGATGAATAATAAATTTACCACAATTATGGAATGCATTGCCAAACATTTCAGTTAAAAATAATAATATGCTATTGCATTGACCATATTTTTGATTAATGATATACTTGCTAAAAATACATTGTTAGATAATTTAAATACAGTAAAACCTCGTTAATCAGTACTAATAGGGGCATAAATTGACCGGTTTAACGAAAGTCCGCATTAACTGAAATAACCTAAAAGAACAGTAGAAAGTGCATTAAAACTCCGTTTATAGCAACAAAACACGTTTATTATGGAGTATTTAAAGGGCATAGGCCTAAATACACTATACAGTACAGTACAAAGTCTGCGGGAAACGGAATTTCATCAGTGGTTGACTGCCTTTTCTTTGGGAAGTTCTCTTGTTGACTTATAGCCACATTTAAAACTTTGCATTCTGCTTTTCTTTTTGCCTGTCCGGATTAATCAAGTCCGGCTTATCGGGGCCCGGATTAACGAAGTTTTACTGTATGCAACTTAAGTGCATTGAAAGTTCACGAAGTAACGGGGGGAGGAGAAAAATAAATCTTAAAATTAAAGAGAAATGTAAGAAAAACGGCAAAAAGAAAATACGTTTTCTTTTTTTAACTGAAGGGAAACGGACTAACATTAGGTTTAGAATTATCTTCAAAGCTCATTATAAAAGATGATTCTTCATCACCTTCCGAGCCATGATGATAAGTAGGTCTCGGAAGTTGATTAAAAATTCCTCTTTAACCCCCCCCCCCTATTTCACACACATTAGATTTAAAAATAAGAACGTTAACAAGGTCCTACCACGGCTAGAGATGATAATCGTGAAGAGTCTGAAAAATTGACTTCTCAGCTTAACAGACAATAATTATGTGATAAGAATAGTCCGTAATGTTTTCTACTTTAATCCTGTGACAGTATTTCGGGTCACGTTTTTCAATTATTTCAGCACTCTTTGCCGGCACCTCCCAATGTTGTACATTGTTATTGGACTCATAATATGAAAACACTGGATGGAAATTTTCCAAGGGAAGGGAGAGGGTGAATATCGGAAAGGTGTGACCTTATGTCAGATATACTGACATGTATAGGTACATGTCATCACAATAAAAAATCATGTATTTTTAGAAAATAAGATATGAATGAATGATAGAAAAGAAAGAGAAAGGAAAATGTACGAGAAGAGAAACATAAGTGAGAAACATAAAGAGAGAGAAATAAGGACAAATACAAAGAGAGAGAAAGAGAGAGAGAGAGAGAGAAAAGAAAGAAAAAATAAGGATGCGGCAGAGGAAAAGAAAAGAAGGAAGATATAAAGAAAAGGAGAAAGAGATACGTTTTGTTGTTGTTTTATTTTTATGTCCATTTTATGCACTGAAAGGCTAATCGGGAACGGACCTACAGTTTAAAGTGGAATCCGAACAATTATGAGAGAGAGGGGGGAAGGTCTAGAGAAGCGAGAAAGAGAGATTGAAAGGAAATAGCACGCGAGGGAGATAGGTATTTTTATTGACAAATCGGCTCCAGGGTAGGTGGACCAGGAGTAATTAGAAAATTTGAAAATCGCATATAAACCATATTAAGTTAGAAATAATGATGACTAAATTATCTCGTCCGTGATACCACTCTTCTACCAAAGTGACTGTATGCTGTTTCCACAATAAACTGTTGAAATGATAATCCAGAGGGGGTAGAAATGAAATGAAATACAGACACGAGGAGAACACAGAGAAAAAGAGAGAAAGAAGAGAAATGAAAACGCTGAAGAGTGAGAGAGAAACAAGAGTTACGAAGGAAAGATATAAATAAAGAAGCGAGACAAAAAAGAGAGAAATGCAGAAGGAAGACAGACAGAAAAAGAGAGGGAGAGAGGAGGAAAAGGAATATTGGTAGAAAGAAAGAAAAAAGAGGTAGAAAATGAGAGGGGAAAATAAATGATAAAGAAGAGAGGAAGTAAAAACGAACATATCGTACTAAATCTAAGATACAGTAACCCCCCCTCCCGACTTACGTAAATTCGCACTTACGTAATAAACCTCGAAAATTACAACTACCAGCGCGTATGAACATGTTTGCGTCTTTTGCGTCTTTGACATCCATTGCAGTATGCAACGACATACTGCATATTCTTTTATATATTTTTCATATTTTTATAGTTTATATATGAGTAAATACTGCTGCATGATGGTTCATTTATAAAATAATACACTGTAAATAATATACATATAATAAATATTGCAGTTTCTTACGAAGTTACACTTAAACAATTTACAAATTCGACTTACGTAAACGTTTACGGAACGCATTACTTACGTAACAAGGCGGTTACTGTACAAGGAAAGAAATAGACTTAAAAATATGAGAGAGGTAGGAAGCAGATGTAGGCAATTATTCCTCATTACAAAGGGACCTGTACCGCTCTGCACACTTCAAATAAAGATAAAACATTACCGGTAATATATTTAATGTAGACGTTTCTTAAGCAAACTTTGGATTTTAACTATTTAGTTCACGCTAGTTTTCATCAACCGAAAAGGTCCAGAATTCCAGTCTCCAAGATATATCATGCGAGAACCCCATCTGCCTGACCCTTTCTGAAATTTGAACAAAAGAATGTTAAATAGCGCACACCTCTTTGCGTGGCCTTCGTCACGTTAATGCATTGCGTGCGGCACTGTTCCTCCCCCTTCGAGCATGCCTCAATAAATCATCAGATGTTGTCATGGAACAATTTCTTGAATTTAATAAAATTCCCCGGAGAACAATTGCCCGCGCTTCTGGCACCAGCACTGAAAATTAGAGAAAGACTGTCCCCACATGGCTCTGAAAAGAAGCCACTTTGTCAAAGTGAAATAAAAAAGCTGTTGAAAAGTAGGTCACAATGTCTACATCAAAATGGCGGCTGGTGGTCAGTGGAATGTAGGCCTAATCATTCTCCTCCCAAGGACCATGCTGGCCATTATAACGCAAGCCTGGACACTTAGCGAATTTGAAACGCTCAAGAATTACCCTTATCCCACTAAATTACAACAAAACTTAATTAATCAGGGTGATTCAAAAGTGTGGAACCACCTATATAATTTCCACAGATGTCACTTAACATGAATGGAATCATATGCAATATCTACCAGACACTACTTCATCTTTGATGGGTGTTACTCAGGGTACGAAATCATTTAAGACTGGTGGGGGGGAGATCTTAATCTACAAACCCCCTCACCCACAAACATACATATAAATTAGGCGATATACATATTTATAATGTTATTAAAAATTAATTACTATATTAAAAATATATTATTATTATTATTATTAATTACACATAAAGAAAATAATTTGTTACTTTTACATATATCAGATATTATAACGTAGCAAACCAATTCCCTTACTAACTGGTTAAAGACGTTAACAAATTTTAAAATACTAGTTGAATTAAGTACTTACTTAGCTTTTGCTTTATGTTAATATAAATGAATTAGATTTCATAGTTATTATTGTTTTCCATTCTTGTTGTACTTTTATTGTGCGTATTGATGTAGATTTGTTAATGATCTCTTGAGATAGAACTGGCATTGAACACTCACAACTACACTAATTTGTGTGTGTTTTCGATATTATTCTTAGTAAAATATATTTGAAATTAAAAGTAATTGCTTATCTTTTGTTTGTTGGAACAAAAACTCTCCCCCCGGAAATTTTTTGTAGGGGATTTTTGAGGCCAAAATTGTTGGTGGGGAGAAATCCCCCCCCCCCCCGGTCCCAACCAGGATTTCGCATCCTGGTGTTACTTAACCCGTCCGCCATTTTGGATTCATCTTAATTTTTTCAAATGAGAATAGGGGTATGTGATATATCAAAATCTTGTGAAATTTTCCTCCAAATCGAATGGTGAATGGTATTGATTGATTTGGCTAATTTTACTTCGCATTTCTGCCACTTTTGGCTAAACGCGGAGGCGCGGATGAGTGATGATATGACGAAATTCATGAAGGGACAACGACCATGCCTAGACCGGGATTCGAACCCGTGGCCCCTGGCATCATACGCCACGGAGGTCTCGGCACCAAAGTTTCCGGACTCAGCGTCCTTTGTGAGCGTCACTTCTCAATTTTATCACTCATCCTCATCGACGCGATTCCCGAAAAGCGGCAGAAAAGTGACACTAAACAACAAAATTACAAATATAATATTACTGGACGATTCGTGCGTTTAGTGAATCACAACGCAGGTTGGCAACACTTGCACCTCACCTTCAAGAGATTAGGAACCCTGTTCCCTGTAACAGGATGACAAGTTGCTCCCTGGAATTAGAGTTCAAGGAAGATCAGCTAGTCAGCGCCTCCGGGAGAGGATCATTAAGGAGGAAGATCTCTCCCCAGCATCCCTTCCCCTCCCTCATCACCAGAGAGATATTAGATGTCCATTAACCGCCAGATTCTTTCCCACACTTTTGTGGCACTTTGTCAAATGTCACGATATGAGGTTCTTGGCCGTCTTCTGGATCAACTCCAACAGTGGCCATTGGCGTCGCCTGGAACCAATATATCACAGTAGCGTCGCAGTGCCACAACCTTAGATTCCAATCTTTGATTGGGTGTTATAATTAGGATTGAAAAGTATGTGCAATTATATGAAATTATCTTTCTAATTGGGTGTTTCATGTCAAACAGGGGGAAGGGTATATCTTCAAAGTTTAAAACACGCATTAACATACACAACAGGCACCCGCTTCAGGCATCGTGAAGAGGATGGTGCCTGCCGATGGTATTCGACCTCTTCCACATCGACGGTGGCGTGCTGTGGACAATGCGGGAGATTATTTCAAAGGTTTGTCATAATCAGACAAGTTTTTGTAACATGTGCACATGTGTATGTCACAGGGTCAGACAGGTTTTTGTAACTTATACATTAATACATGTGTATGTCACGGGGTTGCTTGGGCTTTCTTTCATGATTCCTACCAACAAAATATCCATAATGGATACTCTTTCAGTTGTATATAACAAATTCTTAATACATCCTTCGATTGTCGAATTATTACTGGGTTGTCATGACTTACTCCCCAACCCTCGTATATAAATTTCTAATATTCTATTCTATGTATATTTATAAACAAATAGCGGAACTGTACATTAATTAATGTAGGGCAAAAAGGTGTTTTTATAGTTACAGAATCAATGTAAAGTAAAAGGTAAGCTTAAGTGTAACTCTACTTCAAATAATAATAAAGAATCTTGTATGGTACTATGGTAAAGCGGGGCCATAGAACCTTTAACCCCCTTTTCTAATTCACTGCTCTCTCTGCAAACAAAGCCCATTTTTCTGTCTCTACCCTGCACAAAACTCTAATTCAGTCATTGCTAATTTCTTTCAATGGTCTACCATCTTTTTCTAATCATTCCTACATATCTCTAACAGGGTGTCTACCGAAATAACAAATCCAAAATTCTTGCCTTTTCTTGATTTTTTCCCCTCCTTTTTCTTAACATTTAATCGCCCCCTACTTAGGTATAGTTGGAAATTAAGAAAATTGATATTTTAATTCAATGAAAAACGTCTATCACAAGATTAAGATGAAAGCTGAAGTTGTACTCTAACAAGAGATTTAGACTTGCTTCGATTATTAATGCATGTAAAAATTAATGCTTCAGACTTCATCCTGGATGGGGAATGGCTACATTACTTCATTAATATTTTTTACAAAACTCCACGCATACGAGAATGTAATTCTTAAGAAAAACAGTGAACAAATCTTAGCCACAACTCGATAATACAATTTTAGATTTCCAAATATTCAATTTTATGAAATCCCAGTACAAGTATATAACGATGTAAATTCACTATTCTGTAAAATGGTAAAAATTCTTCACCACAAGCATAATATCTTGACTATTTCTTGACTTGCTTGACCTACCTGTTGATTTCATGACTTTTTCTTCACTGGTAGACACCCTGACTAACCATTGGGTTACCCAATAAGGACCTTGTATACTCATCTTTCCTCATGCAAGTGCAACACAGTTTGTAATTTACTTTTGAAGTTCAGAATTTTGTAAAGTTCTTTTCCTCACCACATGTCGTACTCTGAATTGTACAGTTGGGTAAAGCTACACTCTGTCTCGGTAATCTGTGGAGCAAGGCCGCGCACAACGGTAAAGAAGTGGAGAAAGCTAGTGTGCGGAGCAAAGCGGTGCGCGCTGCTGCAAACGGCTGGTAGCTGCAGGCATATTTCCTCCTCCATGCACTCACTCTCTCACGAGTGAGTGAGTGAGTGATTTGTTGTTTTAAGTCCACTTTATGCACAGTAAGGCTAATCGGGACTGGACCTACGGTTTAAAGTGGGATCCGAACCACTTGTGCTTCCACCGGGTATCGAACCCGGAACCCATTGATTACAAGGCGACGACGCTAGCAATGCGCCATCGGGGAGGCCCTCCTCTCTCACGAGTTCATTGGTGGAGCCGCCTGGAGCCACTACTTGTTTCCGTTCGTTTACTAGAGAGATGACAGAGTGTAGAAAAGATTATTTTTCATTTGAGACGCATCCGTATTCATCGCATGCCATCTCGGCTGTCTTCGTGTAGTTCCGGCATTCCTTGTAGAGGTAAACAAAAGGCAAATGCTATATGCAGTATATGGGCGGACGATCTCCATGTTCTCGTGCGTTCCATGAAATGTTCCCCGCGCCGTTTCAGAGCGTCCAGGTTTGGGGCGCCGTAGTATGCGATAAGCTTTCCATGGCGCACTTAGTTTTAATTTAATACATGCTTGCATTATTTACCATTGCCTTTTGAGGGTATTTAGCACCAGATTTTAAAAAAAAAGGGAAATTCACGTGATGATTGCGTCAGTTCGTTCTTCCACGTCAATTATCTACACCTCACAACTATTGGAAATACAAACAAAAGATTTGAGTTCACAATATCTCTACCGAAGATTCCAGGTTAGAGTCCTGCCTGGACATGTATGTTCCTTTCTGAGTACTCATCCCTCAATTATATCTAATCATCATTCACGTTCATCCTCATAGATTAACCTAATGAGGCAGAAAGGCGATGTAAGATAAGAAAATGTTTTAAAAATAGAATTATCTTAAACCTTTCGAGCTCTCGCATGGCCGGTAGGTTTACACTCCTACCTTCGGTGCAAGAGGTCCAGGTTTCGATACTCGGATGGATCTACACCGTTTCGGGTTGACCCAGTATCGTGAGGACAATTGTAAGAGCAGCGGACTTCGGCCTCAATAGCCAAAAAACAGCGACGATGGAACTCGATGCCCTGACCAAGTGATTTCAAGTCGACAAAGATATCCCTAAAATCACGATACTCATCTTATGATGTTTCCATCAACACGGAAGCATGAAAACTTCAGGGCTCCTGGCAACCCTGGCGCGCGGAAAACGATCAATAACTTGCCCTCCTTTCTGTCTCTGCTGTGACCTCGCTTGAACCTGTGACCTGAGTGCCGAGAGGAAACCTTTCCCTTTCTTCTTGTCGATCAAGTCGGTTTCAGTTTCAGGGTTCTGAAAGAGGTAAAAGTTTCTGCGAACACTTGCGTCATCTCCGAGGGACCTCGAAGAACGAAGAAGTTTCTTGCATCCTTCGGTCTTCATAAAGAAAAGCACACGACGTCCTGCGCTACGAGAAACAAAACTACTGTTTCGACCAGTGTTGCCAGCAGTTGTTTTAAATTTGTAGTTGTGTTATGTGAACTTCTGGAGCTAGTGAACGGAAACAAGTCACTCGAGAGGGCTCGGCCAATAGACGCCTGAGCCGACCTCCGTGGCGGAATGGTTGGCGCAGTTTGCTACCAGTCGTTTGCAGTAGCGCGCACTGCTTTGCTCCGCCCACTCGCTTTCTCTCCTTCTTTACCTTTATGCGCCGCCTTGCTCCACAGATTCCCAAGACAGAGTGTAATCATGAAAGTGGAATCCTTTACCTAGTATCCCGCAACGGTATATCAAGATCTTATGTGTGAAATCCAGTACTGAGTATTGTAAGCTTAAGAAGTCGTTTGGAACTTACGGAACGCCACAGTTTGCAGTGTCATTCGAAAGTTATTGCTTTACTATGAGCCTTTTTCTACCTCTCTAATCGCGACGATGAGGATGAGTGTT
This sequence comes from Lepisma saccharinum, assembly GCF_977018435.1. Taxonomy (NCBI): domain Eukaryota; kingdom Metazoa; phylum Arthropoda; class Insecta; order Zygentoma; family Lepismatidae; genus Lepisma; species Lepisma saccharinum. The sequence continues at coordinate 4,109,981 of NC_139229.1, forward strand.
GAATTAAAGATATGAAGAAACTAATAAAATTCCTCAACCAGGATTCGAACCTCGGGCTCATAACATCTTACAGCTTTAACCTACTAAATCAACCATGAAAGGTCGCCGTAAAATGTACATTTAAAAATAACTACAATTGGTGGTAAATACATACGGTTGGCAACGCTGATTCAGAGTTCCAAGAAGGTCTGAAGACATAACATCAATAGCGCGGGTCCAATTGATTCAATAAGGTTGAAAGAGAAGTCTGTTTACTCTTAAGCGAGGAGTAATGTTTTTTATGGGTTTCGAAGGCACCCAAGTAGAATAACGTTTGATAAAACAGCGAGAAAGAAACTGATCTTCTCTTAATTTCATTACATGAAGTTCAGAAAGGAGAAGCGTGAGAACTCTCAGTTTAAAATGATGTAACATAAAGTTGGTCAAGGTTTTCTGTAAGTCCACTTATGCCCACGTGGATCTACATTTTAGAACGTGATCCGAACAACAGTGTGTTGTTAAGGACATCAAGATGAACAATAATAACTTTTCTGAATAACAATATGCCCGTTGACGTCTCGTTTCGACATTACAATTCAACTAAGTTGGCACTCTTCTATCCTGTACGTATGCAATCACGAGGTACATATTCAAGATTGCCAATGGCATTTATTTTTTCCGTCGGGAAAGATACTACAGCGGTAGTATTCTGTGGAAACAATATCATGCTTTAAGAAATGAGAGATTTCATCAACGGTAAGCTACAGGGCTTGCTCTGAACACCTTGTAAGGTATTAAGGTGTTCCGGTTTCGATACCCAGTGGAGGCACATAGTTGTTCGGATTACAATTTAAATTGTAGGTCCAGTCCCGTCATAATGTGGACTTAAAAACAAATCAATATATGCATTCCCCCCCCCCATCTCTCTCTCTCTCTCTCTCTCTCTCTCTCTCTCTCTCTCTCTCTGTCTACCCATACTTTCATCCTTGATTCTGCCCGCTCCATGCATTTCAACATATTTTTCTCATTTGACGCCGCTTCTCGGCCATGTTAGACTAATCGCGACGATTGATTGAATTTGGACGACATTATGCACAGATAGGCTAATCGCGACTGGGCGTTCATTATAAAGTAGGGTCCGCCGAACCACTATGTGCCTCCACCAAGTATCAACCCGAGACCCATTGCTTTCAAACTGATGACGCTACCACTACCCATTGTGGAGGTCCAACTAACAGTGGCGAAGCGTAGAGTTCCTAGCAGGGTAGGCACAAAAGTGCGATAATTTCCATTAGTTGTTTAAATCTGTAAAAAGAAAGGGAGGGGGCTGTCTCATGGAGTGTGGTTCAATGTCTCTCCTGGCCGCTTCTTTACTTGCCAGTGGCGTGACGTTTTCAAGAGCGTTGTTACCGGCCATCAGTACGATAATTATGTGTTAGACGTTCTCTTCCCGCCCACCAGATGTCATCCATCTAGATTTTTGTTCATTTCGGGTTTTTAAATTAAAGAATTAAAGATGATCAGGAAACATTGACATGACCACAATTAGGTCACCTGGCTTTGTAACGTGTTAGGATGACCACTATGGGGCATTCAAGAAAAAAACATAAGTAAAGGGGACCTCTCTCATTCAGTGTGTATACTTCGCATCCTAGTCTGTTCTACCCCTTGTGTTAGTAGACACCTTTACGTGATAATAGAACATAGGATCCTTGTTTGGGACCCGGCAACACGACAGGTTACTATGTAACATATAAACAGGTTATAATAAATGTAGTTGCTTGAGAGAATAGAATCCCAAATTTTGTGACCAAAAAAAATTGCGTAAATAATTCGGTATAAAAGGGAGGCGCGGAGGTAATGTTCTACCTTTTGAGAGGCAAGTGCGTCATAACCCCTGACTCACCATTGTGTTAATCAACTGGAGGGGGTGCCGGGGGATTTATCCCACAAAAAATATCTCCGGCAAAAGGAAGTTATTTCTTTCCCTGCCAGTGATCCTTTAATCCCCCTCAAACAAAATTGAAACAGAATTGAAAGCCAGGAGCGTATATTCTAAGGTAGCTAGACTATCTGCGAAGCCTGAAGTCTAGAGAATAAAATACAGGAGAAAAATAGATCAGAAATTGTAAACAATATTATTCATATCAGTGAGATGATGATGCTGATTCTGGAGTTGGCAACCTGATTTCTTACGAGTTGGTAAACCTGATTTCCTGTGAGTTTGTAACCTGATTTCCTATGAGTTGGCAACCTGATTTCTTATGAGTTGGCAACCTGATTTCCTATGAGTTGGCAACCTGATTTCCTATGAGTCGGCAACCTGATTTCTTATGAGTCGGCAACATGATTTCCTGTGAGTCGGCAACATGATTTCCTGTGAGTCGGCAACATGATTTCCTGTGAGTCGGCAACATGATTTCCTGTGAGTTGGCAACATGATTTCTTATGGGTTGGCAACCTGATTTCTTATGGGTTGGCAACCTGATTTCTTAGGAGTTGGTAAATGTATTTCTATTTATAACCTAGGACCACGTGACATAGTGAGATGACCCAGATCTTGTACTCAGTATACGCCACTGTTGAAAGCATATATAGAATATCCTTTTTTATCTGTATAACGAACACAATTGAAAAATCCTCCAAATATTTCCCTGGAAGAAAGTAAGTGGATTAAAGAAGAACACCATTCTGCAACTGACCAACCGAGACAGCAGCAGTGTTTTCCAAATTTTTCATGGCAAGAAACTCCTGATATTTTACATGCATTAAAGCGTTCAGAAGAAACTTGTAGGTAGATTAAATGGCAATAGAAATTTGGTCAGGTTTTTGGTGTTAGTAGTTGGATAGCTCATTTGTGTATAAGTTTTGGTTTTCTTAGAATGTAAATATTTTATTTCTAAATTACGTGTAAATTTTATAAGATTTAATGGCATACGTTAGTTTACCGACTAGTATATAACATACAAAAATTTGCATGTCTAAAAAATCTACCTCCCAAAATAACATCACAATACGCCACTAAGTGGGCATCCCCCAAAGTAAAATGCTTCACCCGTAACTAGCGTGGTGTCAGATTGCAACGCAAATGGCGTGGCGTGGCGTGGTCCCGTAGACCACCAACTGGTATTTACTAATTCCGTAAGTTATCGAAACAGTAGCGAACTATTCACAAATTATCATCTGTTTCGGACTTTCTTTATGGAATTATAATAAATTTTTGTCCACTATTTCCGTTATTGCGGTTTTTATTACTAAATTTATCGGTACCAGTTTCATATATCGGAGACACATTAAAATCGGATATTTTGTGTTTCGAATGGTTCGTACTTATCAATTGTGTTTGCGGAACATAGTTCAAGGTACCATTATGCTTTTTACGCGAAAACAAAACACTTTTTCTACTAAAATAACTCATTTTTCTAAGTGCTACCGAACGCACGTAACGATGCGATATCGCTTAGTTTGCGAATGATATCGCTTCTTTTGTTTCGAATATCAGTGTTTCCAACCTTCTTCACCGAAAAATACCTACTATCGTGTTCGTCACGTGTGCAAATTGTACATTATGCACGGACAGCCCCACGAACCATTCCGATAAGGTTAGGTTAGGTTTGGTTAGGTTAGGCAAGCATAGTTAAAAAAAAAAAAAAGGAGTGGGAACACTGACATGATATCCCGGTCAAATAGATACCACGATGAATGAAAATACCTCGACTAACGTTGGAAACCTTAGAGAAACTCATTTCCGTAAGTAGTTTCTTCTGTAAAAATGAAGAAATGTGTTTCCGATGTATGAAACTGTTACCAATTTATCTAACGCTCCAAAAATCTATTCGTTTTTCGTAAACGGCTCTGTAAATACATTTTCAGAGGACTGCAAGATACAAAAGATCATTTAGTTGTTCAAATATTACAGAACATACATTTAATTACCCAAAGAAAACAAATTCATACAAAAAAAATCTGCACAATGTCAAAATGAGGGGGAAAAGCTAATTAATCATAGTGATAGTCAGTGGAGATAAGTACTTCATTATCACTGTTATCAGACTCCAGATCTGATAATAATTCACTTTCGCTGGCAAATTATTCAAGTTTATTTCCCATTTCAAGAATATTTTCACTAAAAAACGGATCGTCAATTCTGATTCTCGCACCAGGTTCCTTGCCGAAAGACGTACGTTTGAAGCTACCGAAAAGGAGACGGAAGCTAATGTTACTGTTCTAGGCCGCGGGCCCCAGGGACCACGCCACTCCAGTTATGTGTTAATTCGCACTGTGGGAACTCACGAAATAACACACATGCCCAGAACAGGAATCGAACATGGGACACTTGGTTCAGACCCCCTTGAGTCGAACGTTCAGCGGGATCGGTAACCAGTTAGTGATAATTGATCGTATGGTCGTCGAAAATGAGCCTGTAAGATTTAGGTTTAGTGATAAAAGTATATCTCCTGCCATCGGACAAACTCAGTCTACTACCCCCGATGCCTACCAGACGTTCTGCACCGGTATTCTAGGTCGCAGGTTGACTCCATGCAGCATGCACCAATTACGGCAGGGTTGCCAGTGCAAGAGGTCAATTTATCATGACATCGCGGGTCAATAAAATAAACAATCATGCAATGTGAGTTCTGATTAATTCATTAATCTGGCTTATTTTACTTCAATTTTTCTGGCTAATGGCGAAGATGAGGACGAGTGATGATATGATGAAATTGATGAACGGACCCGGAAACCCCTGGCTTCGTATCGCGCTGTGTCAACCAGTCCGCCACGGATATTCATAAGGAAATGTTTCCTGTTTACGGTGAGAAGTGTTTGTCGCATAAAGCGGTGCACAGCTGTCCTGATAAATTCTAGCAATGAAGGTCAAACGTTTCGCGGATGAAGATGTCGAATGTGAGGTGAGGCTGTAGCTGGGACAGCAGCCCAATGACTTTATGCAGCAGGTTTTGGGGGACCGATAAAGTGATGAGATAAGTGTATCAATGTTGGTGGAGATTATGTTGAAAAACAAAAAAAAAAAAAGTTTTCAACTCGGCATATCACTTAGTTAATAAACGTTTGTGACCTACTTACTGATTTACCCTCGCATTTATTGATTTTGTTATTTCCTTTTTATACTTTTGGTTAATCGATACCGTGTTAATATTAAATTGATGAAAGGACAGACACGAACACACATGGACAGGAGCAACACAAGCTCCGCAGACGATTATACTGGTTGCGAGTTCCGACTCAAGAGTCTTGTTAGTTCAGGCTGTACAACATGGAAGTGACGTTGACACTTGAGTGTCGGTGAAAGGTCTACTCTTTAGACCCTAATTGACATAAATTCAATGTAATCTCATTAAGTTGTAGCAGTGACAGAATAACTACAAGCCAAAAACAAATGTCCAGAGGAAAAAGGCACGACAGCAATAAGTGAATGATGTCTCGGTAAGCCCTCTGTACTCTACAGCAGCGTATTTCAACCGCTAGGCTTCTGGCCGGTAGCGGGCTATAACGTCAGATATGCGGGCCGCGACTTGCAGTCCGAGCTGTCAACCACCTGGAAAGATGGCCTTTCGTTCGGGGTTCGCCAGCGATAAGTAGAAATCCTTTCTGGCCAGTGCTGGTGAGAATTGAGGTGGCCGCGGTGGCTCAGTCGGTAACGCGTCTGACTACCATGCTAAAGGTCCCGGGTTCGATCCCCGGCCGGTTCAAATCCGGGAACTTTTCTAACGATGGAAGCGGTCCCGGCGCCCACCCAGCGTCGAATAACATGGGTACCTGGGGGAAACCCTGGGGGGTAAAGGCGGTCAGGGGCGTGATGCTGATCACATCACCCCCACTCACGACCGGATCAAGAAAGTGTGGGGCGTTACCCCCACACCCCCTATACGCCTTCATGGCGTGGTGCTAAGCACAGGGGAACACTTTACCTTTTTACTTTTTTGCTGGTGAGAATTGAAAGCCGCTGAGAGGGACTGACATCAGTGCAGCTTCCAAATTTGGATTTTAACAGTTGGGTCTTTTCGAGTTGGAGCAGGAACGGTGGAGCTACTTGCAGCCCCAGCTGTTAACCACCCGGAAACATGGCCTTTCGTTCAGCCTCGAAATCTGAATGAGTTGGGTCTGTCTCGAGTTGGAGCCGGAAGGATGAAGCTGCTTGCAGCCCCAGCTGGCATTTTTAAATAAAAGCAAGGCCTCCCCGATGACGCGGTGGTAGTGACGTCGCCTTGCAATCAAGGGGTCCCGGATTCGATACCCGGTGGAGGCACATTGTGGTTCGGATCCCACTTTAAACTGTAGGTCCAGTCCGATTAGCCTTACTGTGCATAAAGTGGACTTAAGACACCAAATCATTCAAATAAAGGCAGTGAAGTATCATGGAAAAGCCAAACTGACAAATGCAAACTACCCTTAAAATGAATCCCGATTACTATTTATAAATGTGGAAACGTCTAAATATAGAAATATCTTGTGTATGCCGCCCCCGAAAGCAGCTATGTAGACTATGCACCTTTACAGTTCCAGTCCCTCCCGAATGAATAAATCCTGCGTACGCCAGTGTGTGTGTTGGGGAGGAGGGTGAGGGGGGGGGGCTACAGGAGAGAGTTCCTCATGTGGAAGTCGGGATGCTGTGCGGTGCACGCACTGTACCAACCACGCTGCGGAGAGCTGATTCTTCTCTTTGCGGAGGGCGTATTGATCGGGCTCTCCTCTTTCTCGCTCTCGCTGTGTGGTTTTGTTATTATTTCTCTTACTGTGAACAGTGGCAGGAATAAACACAAGAGGACTACACTAGCGTAACAAAAAACATGTTTATTCTCTCTTTTTCTCGCCAGGAGCATATCTGGATTGTTCACTACGTAGAACATGGATTCATTTTTGTGTTTATCTTTTTTGCGTGTCTTTCGAGATACGTTCCATAGAGGTAAACAACTTTCTCCCTCCAGAAACTGGTACACGTCAGATAAAAGCAGCTATGGCACAAAGGAAAGGGAGAGTGGAACGTCGGTGGGAATATTTTATGGAGGGGTGGTAGAATTTAATATGCCCTTATTTCTAATACACATGAAAAGTTAATTTAAACATCAAGCTGTTCTTTTGCTTGTTGATGAGGCGAGCTGAGTTTTTGCTTTATATTTACTTTATGCACAGATAGACTAATCGGGATTGGACCTACAGTTGAAGACAGGATACGAACCACTGCACAATAGGCGCCAGGATTAATCATCTAGGAGTACTGAGGGGTTGCGGAATTAAATGTAGGGGGGTAAGATGTTGAAAATGAATAAAACATGAAACACGTATGCAACCTTTAGCCAGTACATCAAATACAATCAAGTTTTAGTAAGCATGTACGATCTGTGTGATATTTAAGAAATTTTCAGTGGGGGGAAATTCTACTGACTGTCTTAGAGTAGACAGCATGAGATAATGCTTATATATATATATATATATATATATATATATATATATATATATATATATATATATATATATATATGTATGTATGTATGTATGTATGTATATCTTCTTTGCAGTGGCATTTTCCTGCAAAACTCCGTAGACAAAGAATAGGGAAGAGGACGAGGTGGTCCTCAACCCTATCCAGTTGTTTGACAATTTCAGGAATAGAGCATTGCTTCAGACCACATCTGCCAAATGGAGCTCCAAGTTGTCTGAGAGATAAGTATTGCAATTGAATGGCTAAGTGGGAAAAAGTAACTAAATTGCCAATAATTTGATGTTTCCCCCAAATATCATTCCCCCCAGGGATAAAAATTATCAAGCAGAGAGGTGGACAAAGTATCCAAAGGGGGAATTACCCCTCATCTTCCCCTACAAATACCACCCTGTGTGTGATAATATGACAATGAAATTGAAGAATGCTAGTGACTTCTTTACTTCTTGCTTGATTTTAGCATAACAACGACACAGTAGGAGGAAACTGAAATCGTTTATCAGTAATTCAAAAAAAGGCTTGTCTCTTGCGTCCAATAACAGCGATCTCACATCAGAATCTTGCATTCTACGCTCAATATTATGACATGGCATAATATAAAAACAGAAGGTTTGATTGCTTTGGTTTATTTTACATGGATTTTTCTGCCACATCGCGAATATGAGAATGAGTATGAATGGAACACCAATGATTACGCCGGGATTCAAACCCAGGATCCATGGTGCGTAGTCGCGCGCTGTGATAACCACACTATAAAAGTTAATGTTTTCGGTTGAATATACTTATAGGTTTCGAAAATGGGGTGTTGAAGAAAATTAATGGGTTGGGTAGCACCCTTTCGGCCCCCCCGTCTCCCGGTCACTACAACGTTGAAGGAGACGAGGGCGTGTTATGTCCCAATTCCCTGTCCGAATCCTTGTTCCAAGATTCAGAACATATGTTCCGAAAAGGCTTCTTCTTGCCAGGATCTGAGATGGAGGAAGATTCCATATTTCCCATCCTCGCGGCTCCAGCAATGCCTCACGTGCAGGTGTGGCAAATTGCCAATGTTCCAGGGGCGGAGGACACCGGGCGACACGTCCAGTCTATGGCGATGATTCAGAAATAATATGTGGAACGGCTTATTCCACATTAGGCATTCCACGCTCAAACCGAAACGGGTCATTCTTTGTGAATTACAAGCGCGGGTTTCAAATGGATGGTTTCCTTCCGTGACGTCTATTGGCCAGGCGGAGGCACGTACTGCGCATGCGCGTGTGTAGCTATGAACTTCACTCTGCTTGTGACGCTTAGAACTACTCATAGTCCTCTGATGCCCGTTCGAAGCAACGGATTCCTGTGAAACTTGGCATACGCTATGGAGACCATAGGGAAGCGTATTCTGATAAAAAAATATATATATAGTTCAAACGTTCACCACCAGGTGGAAATGTGGCGGTTAGAATAAAATTTTCCCTACTCGGAGCACTCTGGAGCCAGTTCAAAGCAACGGATTGCTGTGGAGACCATAGGAAAGCGAATTCTAATGAAAAAAGTTCAAATTTCCACCAACAGGTTGAAATGTGGCGCTGAAGTAACATCAACCAGTAATTTGAGTTTATGTTGGTACAGAATAGTTCAATATGGGCCCTGTCAACAATAATGACACTTTCGAAGCATGACAGTGTAATCAATGGGCGCACAAAGCATATCCCGGGATGTTGTTCACTATGCACCAGATTTCGGCGCCACATTTCCACCTAGGGGAAAATTGAAACTATTTTATTTTCGTCAACATTCGCTTCCCCATTATCTCCATAATAGTCTCTACACAAAGTTTCAGCGCAATCAGTTTCTTCGACTGGGATCTGAGTAGGGAAAATTTAATTTTAAGCGCCATATTTTCACCTTGTGGTGAAAATTTTAACTACTTTTTTTTTTTGCCAGCATTCGCTTCCCAATGGTCTCCCAAATCTGTATACCCAGTTTCAGCGCAATCCTTTGCTTCAAACGGGCTCCAGAGCGCTCTGAGTAGGGCAACTTTAATTGTGACCACCCTGTATGATGGAAAGTACAGGAAGTAGAGCAAATATCAAAGTACAAAAATTAAGTTACGGTCACCGAGTATTGGAATATACCAGCAGAATTTTAAACTTATGTATCTTCACACAAAAATGGGACAGCAGTAGTTTCGTTTGATTGACTTCTTATTGATTGTTATGGTTATTATGTAAAGTTTTTTTTGTTTTTTTACCACCTACCTGTGGGTGTTCGCGGCGATGGGTTTAAAATGAAACACCACCTCTTATGCTTTTATTATCGGTTTGGAAGGAGGGACGTGCTGTTCGCGTTGTTACAAGGTTAGTCAAGCAGACAAACTGTTAAGAATAAGGTTCAGCACTCTAACAATACGTGTCTTATATTTTAAAAATGATGCAAAATGAGGAAATTATCAATAAGTTTGCTGCAACAACTTTGCAACGTCAGAAGTCAGTGACGACGATTAGGGGGGGGGAGTTGCCCCCCAATTTTGATACTTTTACCCCCGCACTATGCTAAACGTTATCTAACAACGGAATGTGGCCTCCCCGATGGCACAGTGGTAGCGTCGTTGCCTTGTAATCAAGGAGTCCCTGGTTCGATACCCGGAGGAAGAAAAAATAGTGGTTCAGATCCCACTTTAACTGTAGGTCCAGTCCGACTAGCCTATCTGAGTATAAAGTAGACTCAAAACAAGCTTCAACTTTTCAGAACAAAAGGAAAACACGGAATTTTGAAATTTACCAGATATTTACAATTTGAGATAACTTTATGTAAATGTTGTCACTTTATTCTCTATTTTACCCATGCCGTACGAGAACATTAATTACCTGAGGAGCGGGGGGGGGGTCTCGCAGGCCCACTCTTTTTTTCATCACTAAACTTCAAGAAACCATTTAGTTATCGAATCACTGCTTCCTTTCTTGTTTATATAAGTTTAGTTATTTATTAATTGTAAAAATTACAAAAATTACCATAATAAATAAATAATTAATATATTGAATGAGTGTCACATTCATTTTATCATTCATTAAAACTCCCAAAAATCATGTAAATTTTTCATCAATGATTTTTTGTTTATGCAGGTTCAATTGCATATTAATTATAATAATAACAACAATTGTACACTGTTACTAGCATGAATGTGTCGAATGACACGTATTTAAAGATGGCGCCTGATAGGCCCACCAAGTGCATTTTGCCTCCTATTTACATTACAGAAATATTGGAAACGCCCTAGGACAGCGGTTCCCAAAGTGGGACTGGCTTACAGGGGCGCCGAGAAATGTTCCAATATTTTCACTGAATTGACACTTATTCAGATTGTGCTTTCTTAGTTCCACTGGGAGACGCGGAGCCGCCGTCAGGAGAGGGTTACGTTAGTCCAATCATCCTGGGGAGAGCCATGAAGGTTGGCCGGAGAGAAGTCGTCGAAGATGATGAATGACCTAAAAACCATCTCTAGGGATAAAATTATATAATAGCATAATAACGGGGGGGAAACTGTAAAAGAGTAATATCAGAACCCCACACTAAATCGTGACTAAAGTTTCTTTAATAATGAATCCAAGATGAGGGACCATAAACTCTTAGAAATGTTAACTTGAAAATTCCTAGACTTGGAATCTGCTGGAATCCAGTAGGCACCAAAGAGACTTAATATAAAAGGAAATTTCGAAAACACAAACAAATTAAATTTAAATTAAATTTTTAACAATGCAAGTGTAGTAAAAACCATGAACATACATTTATATACTTATTATTAATTAGTATAATCTAATATAAAAGGTTGTTTATCTATTTCCCTTTTTTATAATTGTTATTATTATTATTATCATCAAGTCTACATATAATTATTTGCGTATTTTATGTCATATTTATCTATTACATATCTAACAATTCCAGTTTCCGCTTAATTAGCATGCTATCAAAACTTAGTACCCTGTATTAATGATTCACGTTAAATTATGCGGCTGCGATTTCATTCTGAGATCTCATAGCAGCCTCAGTCTGCACGGACATTGAATCTCGCACGGCCACTGTCGCTAGCGTGGAATGCAGAGTCAGCTTCATGTCGAATAACCAAGTTGACACGGAGTACTGACGCCGGTACCTTATCGGGCGTGTGTCCTCAACACATGACTGCAACAACGGCGAGATAAATAAGAAACTACAAAACCTCTTACAGTAAGTGTTTATTAGGATTCGACATCCACTAAATTAATGAACTAGCCCAGTATTTCAGTGCACTTAACTTCCTTCCAAATAGCAAATTCTCGCCACACACTACAATGATCTGGAAACCAGACAGGGAACTTGCGTCCGTGCAGACTAATCCAAGCCATCACTCACCCCAATCTAAACTCTCACCCCATCATACTCTCCTCTCAAGCTTAAAACAGTTCTGGATACCAGAATGGTTGTCCCTTCTGTACATAGCATTCCCTACTATCTATACGACAACTAAAACTAACCAATAAACTAACACAAATTAATCCATAACTACTATTAACAAGTTTAATTAATTACCAATCATACAAATGCACAGTAAATTTACAAGAAATCTTAAGACTTGTTCCGTTTAGCAGAACGATCTATTAAAATAATGCAAACTAAAAATTATTAAATGTAGCTACGTATAGCATCTTCATGTATTTTCTTTTCTTTTTTGTACTCGTATTTGTATTTTATGTATGAAAATAAAGACGAGAAGAAGGAGGATGAAAAGGCGGGGGAACCGTTTAAATTCATGAAACTGACGTCCTGGTTTATTTAAAGGAACCAGGACATTAAGAGCATACCCTCGAAAGTACGCGGATGGAGGCGGGCCACTTCGGGGGGTTCCCCCTTTTAGATATGTATATATGTGCTTTCTTAGTACTTTTTCCAGATAAAATGTTTCTGAATGTGAAATATGTGTTTATTTTTTAACCTGAGGCAAGCAGCCTAACCACACTAAGTGAGCGTTGCAAGTGTTAGATTGGCCTACATTCTGACCAGGGCGCCGCGGAAAGATGTTGAAAGACTAAGGGCGCCGCGAAACGAAAAAGTTTGGGAACAGCGGTCCTACGGAACAATGTAATTTATTTTCAATTTTTATAAAAAAAAAAAATCAGTTGAAAAATTGAAAATCTAGAGCTGGTGGGTCTGACAGTCCCTCCCCCCCCCCCCCCCGCTCGGGGAAGCAAGGGTTAATACTTTTGACTACTTTTGTACTGTGGTAAGAAACTTTTATCCCTCTACTAATTTGCATGAGTTTGCACTTTTGTGCTGAGCAGACAGAGTAATCAGTATCCAAATCTAATTGTGTTGACAGTACCCTTGCCAAAATAACTGAAGGGGACACCGAGGTCGTCATCTTTCCGTGAAAAGTGTCAGTAAACAGAGTTCTGTTATCCGACCTCTCCAACTGAATGGAGTAGGAAGAAGGCAATTCCACACACGCACACATACACACACACACGCAAGACAGTGCCTCCCTTTCGGTTGAAATTCGCACATCCTTGGCGCGACAATGCTATGTCCGATTTCTATTTTTAAAGCATAGCTTTGTGTTTATCGCAGTGCGCTCTGCTTTTGTTTTCAGATCTCGAACGTTGCGTGTCGTGTCCTTCCCTGCCTCTCACCAGGTGACTTGCATTGGGCAACCCTGGCGTTCTGCTGCGGCGTCTTGATTCTTGGAAAGTGGGGAAAGAGTTCTGCTGTCCGCTGCACTCTCCGATTTCACTCTTTTCAGCCTGTTTTATGCTCGTTTTGCTCATCAAGCATTCGTACGGCAAGTGAGGAATGCAAAAGCTATAGGGTGTTTCAAAAGTAGTGTCGTCTTAATGTCACCAAAAATGCATTGCTCAAAAGAAAAAAATATTGAGAGGTAGATTCAAATTGTCACCTTAAAAGTCCGGCAAGTATCACAGGACAGATTGTATACAGTTCAAATTTACATGACTTACAAAATTTAGTGATTGATTTTTGTTATTTACGTCGCTTTTCTTCCTTTTTTTTAGCTAATCGCGACCATGAGGATGAATGCCGATGTAATGAAATTGATGAAGGAACAAGCACAAACACACATGAATAGGATAGGGTCTCCACGATGGCGTAGTGGTGTCGTCGTTGCCTTGTAAACAAGGGGTTCCGGGTTCGATATGTGAAGGCATAGTGGTTCGGATCCCACTTTAAACTGTAGGTCCAGTTCAGATTAGCCTCACTGTGAATAAAGTGGACTTAAATCACCAATTCAATCAATCAAATCAATCAAACATGAACAGGATAGAAGAAGCCCCATACGCCAGAGCCTCAATAGTCTACAAAACATGTAATATATCAATTCTTTAATTGTGTTTTAAAAGATGGCCTCGCCTTTGTTATCAACTATGGTAATCAAATTGGTTTAAAGTATATATTTCTTTAATCTATCCGACTTCCATCCCTCCTACTTTCTACCGAATCTACTCCCCCCAAAACTCAGTTAGGTCCGCCCCTGATCAGGGTTCCGGCACGTAATATTGAAAGTTTTTCAAACTAACTTACAAACTGCACAGTTATTGTTGTGAAACGTTTACAAAACAGTTCCGTAACTAATTTTCTTCAATTAATCAGTGTTTACTTCGTTCAACGAATAATGATCTTGAAAAGGTTGTTCACATGTTATAAATTTCATACACATTAAATAAATTTAAATTTTGTAGTTTAAATTGTGTAATATTGAAAGATTTCCGTTGTCATTATTATGGATTTTTGAAAAATATTTTTGATTCGCTGAGCACACTTTCCGATTGTCGATGAAAAAGTTGTTTATCCCAGACCGTTCTTCTGGAAATCCCGCAGTGTCAGCAAAACTGCATAATAACCTCTAAATTAAATAGACGGTTCTAAAAGCACAATGGAGATTTGAATTAAGAAAACAAACTGTGCTGACATTCTCTTCCAAGAACAACAAACCATTCATCCAATAAATGTCGTTTCCTATGGTCTGAATGCATCACGTCAAGGCTCAAGTAGGCAAATAATTCGATCATCAAAATAAAGACATGGCGTTATTTGGTTTGTTCCCAGCAGTCCTTGCGCATGAGCTTCTAACAATAACGTCCCTCCGATCTTGTTTTCGCAGGAAACACCCTAATTCGGGAAGCGGTTTTCTTCAGGGAATCTAAAATCGAATTGTTCCTACTCCGCAGAGTGTGTGTGTGTATATATATATAGCTCTATAAGGAAACTTTCATGTCACATTCCACAATTTCGGAGCAGCGGCACGTTTCGGGACTTTGTGTGACGTCACTCTGACGCCGGTTGCCCAATGCCTCCACGTGGATTGCTTCCAGCACCTTCAAGTTTTTCGTATCGATCTTCTTTTGTTTCTACACACGTTTTGGGGGAGGAGCTGTTATATTTCACCTTCCGCCATACATGTGTCTCGTTTCTTAGGTCTCCAGAAGACTATTTTCCGTCCAGTGTGGTCGATGCAATTGCAGAGCACACAAATAAATCATGGCCATGAACATTAGCAGCTACTTAAAGTGATGGTGAAATACAAGAATCGAAACAAAACTGTTTCAACATTTTGATCGTGCTCAAAGGAGATTCACGTTTCAAGATTCCTTTCTAAATATTTCGTGTCACATACATCGAATATAATAATATGTATATTTTCTCTTCTTAGCATAAGCACAGCGCGGTACGACGCCAGGAGTCCTAGGTTCGAATCCTTTCCTGACCGTTCTTTGTGAGTGTCCCTTCATCAATTCATCATCACTCATCCTCACAGTGGCGGCGATTGGGTTCCAAAACTGGAGGTGCAAAGACAGTATATTTCCCTTTGTAGATAAGATTTAGCGGTAATAATTCACTATGGGGGTGACGGATTTCTTCAAATTTACAGGAGAAAGTACTTACGGAAATCATTTTCTGTAGCGTTGTGGAAGTTCGTGAATGTAGTTTTGATCTATTTTAATGCGAATACATGTAATTTTCTGCGAAAATCTCTGTCCGACACGCTGTTTCTGCTGCCGCCATTTGCACGAGAGCACAATGTTCCGTGTGTTAGATGACGTAAACCCCGTAGTCAGTGTTTCAAACTCGCCGTGTTTTCACTAGAACATGACGTGTCGAGTATTTTTAATTTTTTAAATTTTTTTTAAACTATGCTTGCCTAACCTAACCTTACGGAAAATGTTTTTTGGGGCTAACGTGAATGTTTTTTGGGGCTAACGTCAATTGTTTTGGGGCTAACGTCAATGGTTTGTGAGGCTAACCTCAATGGTTTGCGAGGTATTAGCATAATTTCAAATCCGGGCACGAAAGTAGGTATTTTCCGGTGAACAAGGTTGCAACACTGCATAAATCGACAAAACACTCGCACAACGCGCAATGAACCAGTACACTGTCGCCATAATGTGTGTTACAGAAACGAAATAACAAGAAACAGTAAGTACTCGTAAATGTAAGAAAAAATCATTATATCTTACTTAGAAATGCATTATTTCACCGTAGGAAATGTTCCGCATTCCAAAATAGTACGTCAGCAATCTAAAAAAGTATGAAATATATGATTTATAGGTGTCACCCACATAGTGAACTAGTACCGATTTAGCATAGTGCGGGGGCGAAATTGGCGAAAAGTGCATGTATTGAGTTCGGCGGTACTAAATACCCAGAAATATTTTCTCGTCCACCACCCCTTACTCTATCTATCTCGTCGAGGGTGGGTAACGTAGGCCCATCGTCCCGTTTTGATCGGGACAGTCCTGTTTCAGAGGCTTGTCCCGGTCGTCCCGTCGATATAATTTAAAAAGCACTATTTGTCCGGTTTTGTTAAAGTGTAGGAGAAATCAAAATCTAAAATTGAGAGACATTTCTTGCTAAAAAAAAATAATAATAAAAGCTGAATGGGATTTTTAAACTAAAGTGCGCGTCAAATCTCCTGCATATGGCAATAGCCAATAGCAGCACACTGCAGCGGTGCCAAGTCGAAATCTCACACGGAAAAGAGACAGCGTGGTTGAGCGAAACTCCTTGCCAAGGAGAGCACGGCAACGCTGCACGTCTGTGATTAGCTGGTGCTGATCAGCCGTTCAAGGCCATGTGCAGGAGATTTGAATGCGTTTCAAGCACTTCATAACAATCAGGATGTTCCATTGTAGTCGGAAGCTTACTGTTATGTGTAAGTTAGCTCGCATCGCGAGTTGTATTGCTATCTGTGTTCAGTTATTTGTAGAGCAATGATAATGGTGACCAAGAAGCGTACATGTAGTTTCAATACGAACCTGCAACTAGAATTTTAATTCCTGCATCCTGACGCAAACTCAGAAGAAAAATCTCGCTTTGTGTGTACTATATGTGGGGGTTTTATGAACGGTTGGTGTAGAATAAAGCTGTTGTCAATAAGATTGGTTCTTCTGATAAATACTTCTGCCACTGCTAAACTTCAGCGTAGGACTGACATCAAATATTATCAAAAGGGACCAGAAGCACCATGTAAATGTATTATAATTAGGCCTAACAGACTTTTCAGGAAAGGGGAGGGGCGGTTAAACTGGCCTCCTTGGGGTGTCCCATTTGTGGGTCCTAATATTATGATAACCCTACACATGGATGCGGTTACTAGGGAAAAGCTCACATCGCCACGGTCTGTTCCTGAAATATGAAGCATCACTTATCACGTAAATAATATAATGTAATTATGTCGCACTACTCAAGTATTCTATAGGTTTTTAAGTACTTCTAGCTGCCTAGTACTACATTCTGAGATACCATATTTTTTCTACGTTGTCGAACGCGTGACATAGTACTTGCTGAACATGAAATTTGCGATTGACAATCTTTGAAACTATTAAATTTAGTCTTTGATTGAGTTAACACGGCTTTAGTAGATATTACACTAAAACCGAAACGACAAAGAAGTTGTTTAAAACACTCGTCTCATAGGAGGCGTTAAAAAATCTAAATGATAAAGTGTCTCGTTGATAGCAAGACAGGCGTTTGTTTTCGTTCCTCGACACGTTACATTTGCTACGGCAGCACCACCCAGCGAGAATGTTATCAAACGACAGGCCTAACTTGTCAAGGTTGTAGACAGGAAGGATCAGCAGACGGGGAGATATTATCAGCGTTAAAATTGTTTGTTTGTGGCAAGTTGATGCATGTTAATTGCCAGAGCGGGACTCAGAAGTTCTGCTGCGCTACAGAGTTAGGTAGAGACGCTACTTCTGACATTCTAGCTACATTTGATTACTCATAAGATGCGTAATTATTTGAGTCCATAGCTTGTTTGAATCGTTGTTTAAAGTCCACTTGATGCACAGATGGACTAATCTAGACTGGACCTACAGTTTAAAGGGGCATCCAAACACTGACGTTCGCAGGATTTTCTTTTCGGGAGGGGCTGGAATTGTAGAGGAGGGTAGTTTAAAGCTGCTTTCAGAGGTGAGGCGTTCACAATAGGGATGGCCAAACGGATCCGGATCCGAAAAACCCCTGTGTCTCCCTCCGATTTCCATGAAACTTGGCAGATTTATAGAGGGGCCCAAATGAAGAAATACCTGTTGTTGTTTTTTTGTTTCGGCTAAAAATCTGTTCTAGGGGGCAACCTCCCTTCAAATGTCAAGATGAGGACAAATTGACGTGGGCATTTGACCCCTATGTTCCCTTCCGATTTCCATGAAACGTGGCAGGTGTATAGAAGGGCCCAAAGGAAGAAATACATGTTTTTCTGTTTCAGCTAAAAACTGTTTTAGGGGGCAAAATTCTCTCAAATGTCAAGATGAGGATAAATTGAAGTAAGGATCTGACCCCTGTGTCCCCCTCCGATTTTTTTGAAACTTCGCAGGTGTATAGAGGGGCCCAAAGGAAGAAATACGTGTTTTTTTTTGTTTCGGCTAAAAAACTGTTTTGGGGGCAACCCCCCTCAAATGTCAAGATGAGGACAAATTTAAGTGGGCACTTGACCCCTGTGTCCCCCTCCGATTTCCACGAAACTTGGCAGATTTATAGAGGGGCCCAAATGAAGAAATACCTGTTTTTTTTGTTTCGCCTAAAAATCTGTTCTAGGGGACAACCTCCCCTCAAATGTCAAGATGAGGACAAATTAAAGTGGGGATCTGACCCCTATGTTCCCTTCCGATTTCCATGAAACGTGGCTGGTGTATAGAAGGGCCCAAAGGAAGAAATACATGTTTTTCTGTTTCAGCTAAAAACTGTTTTAGGGGGCAAAATCCTCTCAAATGTCAAGATGAAGACAAATTGAAATAAGGATCTGACCCCTATGTCCCCCTCCGATTTCCATGAAATTTGGCAGGTGTATAGAGAGGCCCTATGCCCCCCGTTTCTTCCTATGCCATATTTACGTGGTTTCGGGGTCAGATCCCCACTTCAATATCTCCTCATCTTGACATTTGAGGGGGGGGGGCCTCTGTACACCTGCCAAGTTTCATGGATATCGAGGCACGGATCATTATTATATTATATTATATTATATTATATTATATTATATATTATATATTAGAGCCGCATTGGAACAAACTGTTATGACAGATCTGCTAACCAAAGATTTGAATAAAAATTCGAATGAAATTGTATGTGTATTCCGGTACTGCCCATACCCCCTCCTCTAGAGAAGTTATTCATATGCAGCTCCAAAATGTAATAATAATTAGTGAACAACAAAAATCCAGGATAACCAATCATCTACTATTCATTAAATAATGCCTGCGACGCCAAGGGTCCCGGGTTCGAATCCCGGTCGGGCTTGGTTGTTTGTGAATGTCCATTCATCAATTTCATCATTTCATCACTCATCCCCATCTTCGCAAATTAGCCAAGAGGCACAAAACGAGAAGTAAAATAAACTAAATCACATCACACACATCATTAAATAATGTGTAATCTACGAGAGTTGTTTAAGTTATACACTTATCCCAGCGTTTAACTAACGGCTGGAATGCTTTGGCATATAAAGATTTATCATTACGGCGGAACCATTGTAGGACAGCATTCTTCACTTCATCATCAGTGTTAAAATGTTTTCCTCCAAGGAAGTTCTTCAGGGGTCCAAACAGGTGAAAATCACTTGGAGCTAAGTCAGGACTATAGGGGTGTGTGGTAATATCTCCCAGCCGATTTCCTGGAATGTTTGGAATGTGCGTTGAGCGGTATGCGGTCGTGCATTGTCTTGCAAAGAGAGAACACCCTTTGTGATGAAACCCGGACGTTTCTTCCGTAAACTCTTATGCACATCACGCAGAACATGGCAGTAATACTCACTGTTGATAGTGACACCATGGGGTAAAGAATCAACGTGAATAATCCCCTGTTTATCCCAAAAGACAACATTCCACGGTCTGAATGTTCCCAGGAATGACTGCCGTGGGCTGTGATCCACAACAACCGGGATCGTCCATCTTTGAAGCGCTTACACCATTCAAATGTCTTACTGCGACAGAGTGTCTCATCACCGTACTGAGTCTGAAGTCTTCTGTAAATTTCAGAAGGTTTTCTGTCCTCGTTCACTAAAAACTTCATCACAACACGCTGTTCCATGTAGACGTTCACACTGTTGTCCGCCATCTTGAATAACGGTCTATGCAGAAGCGCGGGAAATGAGCGCCGCCTACCAGTAAGAGCACACAGTTGCCAGTTCCTACTGCGTACAAAACTTCCAGCCTAGGCGTCTATTTAAACCTGGGGGGAAAAAGTCCCCGATTGACTTGAACGGGTAAATACGTCCACCCACGTAATTACACATTATTAATGTTTTCTTCAACTCGCATTCTCTATTGTTGATAACAATATTAGAACAACAGAGAATTTTATATTGTCAAGCTTTAAAATAAACAGAATACACACTTTTTTGATGAATGACCGTCCTGTACACTAAATATGTAATAAACAAAAATGGAAAAAATAAACTCGACGAATAACAACTTGTCAAAAAGGGAGAAATATTGGGTTGAGGAATAATTCACGAGCGTTTTTTTTTGTAAAAATTCACGCAGAAATAAAACGCATTGGCAAAATGTTTTATGTTACTTGAAAGAGAATTGTTTGCTCTACAAGATTTATGTTATTTTTTTTAATGTTATTGATTTTTTGTGTATTTTCAGATCATCAAAATGGAATGTCAAGTGGACAAAACTGAGCATTTTCGACACCATTTGCTTTTTGCATTTAATCGAGGTGTTAAGCCCGCCGAAGCTGCTCGTGAGATTTTTGTTGTGTATGGAGAAGGAGCAATGCCCCAAAGTACCGCCCGCCGTTGGTTTCGCGCTTCAAAAATGGGAATTTCGACCTTAAGGCTCCTTCATACATTGACGAAAACGCGCAGTGCAGACGTTCCGTTTTAAACAGATTTTTCAGTTACGAGAAAAGATAAGATCTCGGGGTTTGTTTCTTATCCTTCAGAAAATATGGCTGCGTGATTCCTACAAAGCAGAAATTTTAAAAAATACCCTGCTTAAAGTGTGGGGCGTTACCCCCACACCCCCTATACGCCTTCATGGCGTGGTGCTATGCACAGGGGAACACTTTACCTTTTACCTTTTTACCCTGCTTAATAAGTAAATTGGGCATAAAAATGGGGAAAACCGTAATTTTCACATGCAATTATCTCGTTAACCACACAAGCTTATGGAAAACTGTTTTGTTCGGGACGTGCAATGTTCATTGTACTTGACATTAACATCATCACTGTAGAAGTCAGTTTTCCTATTTTGAGACTGTTTGAGGAAAACGAAACCCTTGCAATACGTAAAAGTGTCCCTGCACTGTGGCGACACCTCGTGCAGATAGTTAGAAGCGTTCTAAACCCCACCCACAGTAGAACGCGGAGGGATACAACAAAATAGTTCGTGAAGACAAAACACGATCGCAAGTGGCAGGAAGTGTGCATGCGTCAACTGGACGTGTTCAATTGCAAAATATGGGTGACGGCAGAAAGTGTGTTTGGCGTAAGATGTGGGCTCCGAGAAAATCGTCTGCTGCAGAAACAACAATGAAGTTTCAAGCGCTACAAAATCGCCGGCAAAATAACTACACAGACGTTCACGTATTGTGGAAGGGTTCAGAATGAATAATACCTATCCGTTTATTTATCGCTTTCCATTAGACGTTTACATTGTACGTACGTAAACCAGTAACGTTATTTTGAGTAATTCAATTAAATCTGTCTCCTTGGCAAATATTACGCTATAATACGTAGAACAAGTTTGCTGGGGGTCCGGACCCTCCCCGAAAGGACTATGCAGTACTAAAATTAAATAATGTAAATATACTCCTTTAGCAATTTTTTCATATTCGATGGATAATTTCCTCTGAACGCGTATTGGAATGGAAGGATTATAGCTATAAATATAATACGGCTTTGAAGTATAGCACCTGAAATACTTATCAAGTACTACTATTTTTACTCTGAATATATTGGAAGGCAATGATTAGGATTGACATCATAGGGCTTTGAAAGTCATAAAGTATTTATTTAGGGCAAACGAAAAGATTACCAAGTAATAAAATAATAACAATACTCGTTTAGCATTAGTGAATTTATTGGATGGCAAGGATTATATTGGGATCGTACGGCTTTGAATGATATTAGAAAGAAGGTTTATGCATACTACAACTCATAACAATATGTATACAATATTAATCAGAAACTTCACTGTATCTAACATTTATTTCGTTATGCAATAGTATTCAATTCTTCTTCTATTTTACATTAATTTAATTGCGAGGCACTTGTTCTTATGTAAATGTTTCTACTTTTAACTACAGGTAAACTACAGAATGAATATACACTGTTTGCCTCTTTACCTAGTCACGTAATAATAATATATTAATTTATATATTGAAATTAGTATTACTTTAATTCAATTAAAATATTATTATTATTATTATTTGTAGACATTTCGTTCATACCCACCCCCCCCCCCCCGAAACATTTCTGGATATGCCACTGATTGTGCAGAATTTTCTTTGTTCCACTTCGAAACGGTTTATTACGAGGTGTAAGAGCTATCACGAACACAACACAGCGAGCGAAAATAAAACTACACAAACAAACGCACCCAGATGAAATATCACAGCATTCGATGACCAGATATTTGTTGACCAAAAAGAGTATAGTCTATAGGTTGAAGGTGTGCATGCACAAAACAAAAAGAAAACTAAAATAAGGGTGGCTATTTGTTATTGCTTCTATTATAGCCCCTATAAAATAGGCCTACACTCTACAGATTTAAATTTTATGGGTCCAATGTAATTAGCTAATTTCAAATACTTTCTCACCAATGACACCATCGTTCATGCTTCTGGGATGATTTTGCTTTCTTGAGTATGTTTAAGTCGTCCTTTATTGCCAGTCCAAACTCTTCACAGGTCATGTCCACATTGAATTTCACTTCCATTACTTGTTCGAGTGTTGACACCAGGAGTGTACTTTTTTCCTCTCGCCAATAAGTTTTAATAACACTGAAGAGTCTTTCACAACCAACATCTGTACCAGGCAGAGTAAACAAGAATTTTATAAGAGGCACAATCACTTTTAAATTTGACCCAGCCTGTACTAAATCTTTGCACACTGACCTCCACCTCCACATCATTGATTCTTTTCTTTCCCCCCAATCTTCAAGATGTTTTTCAACGGCTTTTGAAATTACACAGTAAGTTTCAAAAATATCATTATTAGGGCTGAGCCGATACCGATGCCGATGTATCGGTATCGGAAAGTATCGGTTGGGATTCAGCTACCGATACCAGCCGATACTTTCCGGCATTTTGGTCTTTCACCGGGTCCGCAAAAATCCCGTGCGACTTCTTGACAGTCTTACTTATCCTGAAAATTATGCAAAATTAAAACTTCCTTTTTATTTTACACTATCGGTGGGAATTGATAAGATAATCGGTTCAAAATGGTATCGGCTCAGCCCTAATCATTATCATTAAATTCCAATGAATTTGAAATATGTTTTGCTTGTTGATGGAATATGAAAATGACTTGAAATTGTTCATAGGAAAGTCTTGAGTCAAGGAGTAAATACTTCAGTTTGTTGACATCTTGACGTTTTCCGTTCTGTGGATTTTAAGGCATTTTTACGCGTAAAATAATGAATGAAATTAAATAGCAAGGAAAAGAGTATATTTGGGGATTTTTGCAAATTGAAAAGAGTATAGAGTATATGAACCTCTAAAAGAGTATAATACTCTTAAAAAGAGTATGTTTGGTCTGGTCTGGTCAATGAACCTGTTGTGATCACTGACTGGGCAAGCTGAAGAAATGTTTAATTCATGCTCTGTTTTAAACTAATTAGTATCACATCCAGCGAAAATATAAACAGTTCATATTACTAGATTACTATTGTTAATAAATGTTATAATAAAAATAATGTATTGCCGGTCCCCGTGGCGGAGTGGTTAGCACATCGCGCTACGACGCTAGGGGTCCCGAGTTGGAATCCTGGCCTGGGCATGGTTGTATGTGAGTGTTCATTCATCAATTTCATCATATCACCACTCATCACCATCTTCGCAAATTAGCCAAAAGTGGAACAAAAGGCGAAGCAAATCAATCAATCAATCAAAAAACAATGTATTGTTTTTATTACTATAAATACTAAAATCTAAACAAACTTGAAACACCTCGCGACAAAATTCTGCGTAAGCCAATTATAGTTACAAAAATTGTAATTTCTATTTAGGAACTGTAGGTACAAAATAGGAACAGTTTTCGGTTTTCCTTTCATTGCTCTTTATGGAAGATTAAAAAGAGAAAGAGAAAGAGAGAGAGAGAGAGAGAAAGTGCCTATTCCCCTTCCTGCCTCTCCCACATAATGATATAGCCAAGATTCAAGACATGAAAGCGCGGCTGTGATTACTATCTTCCATTTCATAAATGTTTTAAGAATCTTTTGTCATCAAATTACGGTTTTACTATCCATGAAAAATTCGTTACGTGTTAAAAGAACGATAATTCATGTGCTTTCTTCGCTCGCCTGCCCGCCAGATTGTCAACTGCTTCACAACAAACAAATTCTCCTCCTTCCACCCTTGCAAGCGATTGTGTAAGTTTCCCCTCAGGTACCCCACCCCACCCCAACTGCTCTCCCGTCAGCCGCGAACAGTAAACAACGAATGACTACCTTCAACGATCTCATATGAATATCTGTTTCCATGTGTACGTAATCTTTTATACTTTTTTAAAATCATTTCGCTGTTTCTTTAACATAACTTGTGTAGGTTCGTTAGGGACTATTTACTGCGTCGGAGCTCTACGAGGCAGTAGAAGCTGAGACCCAAGAGAACTGTGAAGACTGCCAATCTCGTGACGTACTCTGTTACGTCAGAGATCCGTACAGAGTAAGCCACGCAAAAACCTACCCATATGACCCTCCTTTTTTCTTCTTCTTCCTCAGATTCGACTTTCGTCAAATGTATGAAGGAGCCTTAAGGACGGATGACACGCTGGTCGACTAATTGAGTTCGATGAAGATGTCTTGAATCACCTTCTGCACGAAAATCCACGTCAAACGATCAGAGAATTGTCGGAGCGATGGATTGTGATAAAAAAAAAAAACTGTGGTGCTTCACTCAATGGGCAAGGTTCAGAACTTGGGCGCCACACACTTTGAGCGAAAACAAGAAAAAACAACGCTGCACAATCGCCGACAGTTTGCTTGCTCGTCATCGCAACACGGTCACAAACAGCGTTTTCTTTACCGCATTGTCACTGGCGATGAAAAATGGTGCGTTTACGTCAACATGAAGCAGTGGAAAGACTTGCATCTCATTCGATCGCTTTGCTATGCGCGGTGTATCGTTCAATAATGACATGGAATTGAGGGCTTGGTTGGACGAATTCTTTGCGTCAAGACCGGGAGGTTTCTATCGCAGAGGCATCGAAAAACTTATTGACCGATGGGAGGAAGTCGTAAACAACAACGGAGAATATATTATTGATTCATTTGTTGTAGTTTTTTGCCTCAAATATATTTGAAAAAAACGCTCATGAATTATTCCTCAACCCAATATAAGATCTCTAAACTGCGAGACTGGCAGAGAAGACACTTAATAACTTCAAGAAAGAATCCCCGCCCCCAGTTCAGTCTAACATAAAATAAAACAATGATGAGTCAAGATCTAAAGAAAGACTAAAACTTAATATGTAAACCTGCCAGGATTACGGATTACGAACGAACAAAATACAGATGAACGTAAAACTTAGGGTATTTAACCAAATTAAGTAAAATGTAGTCACAGCACATGGCACATGGCACCTCCCCCAATTCAAATTTTCACACTGCCTTAATATATAAATAAACCGTCGACCCACGATCTAAAGAGACAGATATAGAATGCGGGCTGGGCGAATTGATATTTGGCGCGTGTAGGGAAAGAGTCTGGCATTCTACAACATTCATTCATCAAATTTTGAAGCTCCTTTCCTGTACAGGTTGCCAGCTTCATCAACGTTTATGAATGGACAGAGATACTCGGGTGAAGCTCGATTATACACAGCTGTCACCTACATTGTGTGTATGAGAGAGAGAGAGAGAGAGAGAGAGAGAGAGAGAGAGAGAGAGAGAGAGAGAGAGAGAGAGAGAGAGAGAGAGAGAGAGAGAGAGAGAGAGAGAGAGAGAAATTTGTCCAAATTCAAAAAGTTGATTCACAGGGTGTCTACAATTTTGTAAAAACAAAATTCCATGTCTTTTCCAGACCGAAATCAAAAATCTTCCAGACAGTCATTAGGGCAATTCACGTATTTAAATGTGTGTAAGAACGGAAACTACATTTTTAGCTGCTAAACACCAGACTTAGAATCCCCTTTAACCAAGCTTTCAAAATATTTCCTTCACAAGAAGGGAAACTGAACAGAAATTGACCGTTGGGTGTAGTTTTACGTAATACTTGGCACGTACTGACTAACAGTAAACAAATAATTCTTTTTTTTTATATTTAAAAGATCATAATCATAGCAATCACACATTTAAATAATACATAATTACAGTAAAATTTTGTAATATATGTATTAATCGAAATATCAACCAAACAACCCAAACATCGAAACAAGATTCCACTTACTGCAGTACAAGTAATTGCAAGTACAGTCATAAAATCTAACTCTTGGATTGACAAATTGGAACGCTAGTGATGGTAAATGTCCCAGTGTACAGAAATAAAATTGGACAATAATAGTATAAACTAATTTAAGAATTAGAATCTTTTTTTTTTGTTATTCTTTTTAATTTCGGACTTATGTATTGAATGTATAGGAAGGCTGTTTTATATTGCTAACTTACTCTGTAAAATAATTTTGTGCATATATGTTAAATACGCGGGGTTGTATAAATGTGTAAATCTGTTCACAACACTTAAATAATTTCAATTCAATTCAATATTATACAACTGTTATATTACTACAAAAATATAGTGCCTAATTTTTATATATATATATATATACAGTGGCTCCGGAAAGTATTCGTCTGAGCACAATCAGACTATCAAACCACGTATAGCACTTTGCAAAAGAAGAAAAGCATGAGCAAAATGTAATACCGACACACGTCCACATTCGTTCTGCGAAAATCAAGAGAAAAAGCAAAGATATCTCCTGCTGTGTTCGAACACAACACAAATATCGAAAATCATGTCATATTACGCACCAAACTAGTATTCGTCTGCGACATAGTTCCATGAAATCACGCCCCCTAGGTACTCGCTGTTGAGAAGCAAGGTGAATCTCGTGTAGTGCAAGTACGAGCTTTCTTTCGTTTCAACAGGGAATGTGCGTTTTGGAGGCCAGGGTTGGACCTGTGTGGAAAAATGGGGCGCAAATCGAGGGAAACTACCGAAGAGGAAAGGCGTATTGTGGTGAGTTTGTTTCGTAGTGGTAACTCTTTCACAGACATAAGCAAAACACTCAGTAGGCCAATCACCACAATAAAAGTATTGTGTATAGGTTTAAGAAAATAAGAACATAGAAAAATGCCCCAAGAAATGGCCGACCTCCAAAGTTAACACAGAAAGAGAAACGTGTGATAGTGCGGAAAGTTGCGAAAAATCCGAAATTGAGTGCCCCAAAGTTGGCTGCTGAGGTTGCAAATGAAACTGGAAAAACGGTCTCACCAGAAACAGCAAGAAGTGTTCTCCACCAAGCTGGGTATCGGGGAAGAACTGCCAGTAGAAAACCGTACATCAACAAACGCAACAGGAAGAAAAGGACCGACTACGCCAAAGCACACAAAAATGACACATATGACTACTGGAAGAAAGTCATATTCACAGATGAGAGTAAATTTAATCTTTTCAAGTCAGATGGACGGGTTATGATGGTGTGGTGGAAGAAGAACACAGAACTGGCTGAGAAAAATCTAACATCGATTGTGAAACATGGTGGAGGTTCAATACTTGTATGGGGGTGCATGAGTGCCAGTGGTGTTGGGAATCTGTGCTTTGTGGAAGGCATCATGGATCATAAAGCATACATCAACATCCTGAAGTCCCACCTTCCCAAAAGTGTGCATGATATGAGTCTATCCGATGGATACATCTTCACCCAAGATAATGACCCTAAGCATACAGCTCACAACACCAAGTTGTGGTTACTCTAAAATACACCACACTGGATGGAAACACCTCTACGGTCTCCAGATGTTAATCCCATAGAGCATGTGTGGAATATGCTGGAGAAAACATACACAAACACAACATTTCTAATAAAAATGATCTGAAGAAAGCTATGACAGAATGGCGTAATATTTCACAGGAAACGACAAGTAATTTGGTTCGATCAATGCCACGAAGGATGGAAGCCATCCTTAAAAGCAAAGGTAGTCCCACCAAGTATTAACCATTTGTAAAGATGCCACACTTTTATTTTTATGTATTGCAGACGAATATTTATTTGGCATCGGATGATGCGTGTTAATGAATTTTCTGTTGTAATTCACTTTATATGACAAATACGACATTTCCTTTTGTATATTTTCTTGTGTGCAAACGAATAAGTAATCGAGTGCAATTTGTGTTCTTTTTCATTGTAATTTAATGCCAGTCTGTACATCCAATAACCCATTCCTCTATACAGACGAATACTTTCTGGAGCCACTGTATATATATATATATATATATATATATATATATATATATATATATATATATATATATTGCGCTGTCAACATGTTATAATCTGTAATGTACATGCACCAATGCCCATCAGGGGTATTTTCGGTGCCAAAAGTTCTCAATAAATCCCAATATGTCTAATGTAATAAGAGGGACGGACAGTCAAATGAAAAACCTTAATTTTTTCATTTGCTTTTTATCTAGTAGATTTCTGCATGTAAAGTTGCACAAGTTTTCTGCATTTTAGCACAGACCCATTGCTGATCCACATATATTTTCAAGTCTGAGTTAGTGCCTGTATACCTCAAGAACAATAATATTTGGAATCTTTGTGGAGTCAGTTATGAGTAAAGCCCGGATTTCTATGTAATTACATATTTTTTCCTTTATATGTACAAGCGTGGAATTAAAATATATTGAATTACGTCAGTAGAGATGTCACAGTGAAGTTTTATATTACATATTTTTACATATTTTACTAAATGTTACATATTCCCAAGATATGAAATATTTTTTACATAAAACAGTCCTTAAGAGGAAAATCAAATGAACTTTTGGCTTACTAGTTAAAAAAGTATCTTCTCACTTCCCCTCCCCATTTCCAGGTCTAAAAAAATATAGTAACTTAAAAGTGCGATTTGCCTTCGTTATACGTACATAGCAGTTCGTTGATTCGCCGCATCGTAACAATTACATCAAGATTCGATAGTGTTTCAGTTTCCAGTTAGTATCATGGAGCGGCAAGCAACACACAGCGAACGAAGAGAACCAACAATGGAAGGCGGCAAGTACAACGCTGAGAGGCACTTACCTTTCATCCGTACATTGTTGTGATCGTTTTGATTTTTGCAGCAGGCGGCGACAAATCTTGAATGAAGTATTGTTAACTGAACCGTAGAATTTCGTATATATATTTCGTCGCCTTTTCATTTTAACCATTGGAGTTTTAAGAAGAGCTTGCCTCAGTATTTAAACAGTGTTTTAGCTGTAGAAAGCTGGAATGGCTCCGCCTACCTCCTCGTTATCTCAAAAGTTGCGATCTTGGATAGCAGTCGATGATGCATTTACTACGGATGGTAAAGTTATTTTTTGTCGAGTGTGCGATAAAAAAGTTGGGTGCACTATGAAGTCTCAATTAGATCAACATGTTCGCACTTCACTTCATGTGAAAAACAAACAACTACGGAGTGAAAAGAAGCAAGTTTTACTAACCCAGATGCAAGAGGATTCTTCATTCAGTGTGTTTTACAAGGAAATGTGCGAAGCAATGATTGCAGCAAACATCCCTTGGTATAAAATTCAAGTACCGAAGTTCCGGGATTTTCTGGAAAAATATTGTGGCCGTAAACTTCCTGACGAGTCAACCCTTCGAAAGCGATATCTTCCACATTCCTACAAAGAAACTTTAGAATCAATTAGGGCAGAAGTAGGCAGTTCCTATGTGTGGATTTCCATCGACGAAACAACTGATGCTTTGGGACGGTATGTAAGTAATTTCATTGTTGGAACGCTAATTGCTGATTCTCCATCTACACCACATCTCATTGCATGCAAAGTTCTAGAGCGTACTAATCATTCCACCATAGCACGATTTGTGAATGACAGTCTTAAATTGTTGTATCCGGATGGCGTACAAGAAGAGAGAGTTCTTCTCATGTTCACAGACAGTGCGTCATACATGTTAAAAGCTGCTACGGCACTTAAAGTGTTTTGTCCTAACTTGATTCACTTTACTTGCTTGACACATGCTCTCCAACGCATTGCTGAGGAGGTGAGAGGCAATTTCCCGGAAGTCAACCAACTTATTTCTTCCACGAAAAAGGTGTTTCTGAAGGCACCACAACGTGTGAAAGTTTACAAGGAACAATTGCCAGGTGTACCACTTCCTCCAGAACCTATTCTTACTAGATGGGGCACTTGGATCCGGGCAAGTAAGTTTTACAACGAACATTTTGAAGAAGTGAAATCTGTGCTTGACTCATTTTCGGCGGACTCAGCTGTATCGGTACGCTCTGCTCAAAATCTCTTCAAGGACACCAAACTTGCTTGCGATATGGCATACATAAACAGCAATTTTGGTTGGATTGATACAAGCATAAAAAAACTTGAAACTGTTGGGCTTCCTCTCCTGGAAGCCATGGATATATATGAGGATGCAAGAAAGAAACTGTCTGCTGTTGGAGGAGATGTGGGAGAGAAAGCTCGAAGAAAATTTGACGCAGTGACTGAAAGAAACCCAGGTTATGTCAGCTTATTTACAGTGAGCCGCATTCTCAATGGTGAAACAGTTAACCCTCCCAATGATATTTCTCCCGACCACATTCACCTCCTGAAGTACGCTCCGGTTACTTCTTGTGACGTGGAGAGAAGTTTCTCTGCGTACAAGAACATATCTGATCGGCGACAAACATTTACTTCTGAACATTTGGAAATGTACCTGGTAACATATTGTAAGTTAAATAATTAAATACAGTGCCTGCCCCAAGATCAAAGGTAACCTGAATTTTTGTAAGTGCTTTTTGAGTGAAAAATTTGGGCAACGAAAATTTACTACTGAACATTTTGAATGGTACCTGGTGACATTGTATATTAAATATTGAATATATTCAAATTGTGGTTAATATTTTTGCTCTATAAGAACATAAAAAATACTTAATGTAAGCATTGTAATATTGTAACTTCAATTTTTGTAAGTCTTTTTGAAATAAACATATCCCTTTGTGAGGAAAAAATGTAACAAAAATAGGAAGTAACGTTTGGAATAAATATTTATAGTACATATTTCATTATGAATTTACATATTTTTTACATATTTCAGACATTTTTATTACATATTTATGTACATATTTTAGGGGTTGATATTACATAAAAATCCGGGCTTTAGTTATGAGCCACCGCGAAGGTCTTTCCACTCATCTGCGTGCGGGCTGAGGCCATTGTCGAACTTTTCCCTCTATTTGTAAACTTGCTGGCGTGGTAAGCATGCATAGACATATTGAATTTTCATTTGCCGTAGAATGTCTGTAAGTTTTAGGCTTCCAGAGGGTAAGTAACCACCGCTCTTCGCTGGTGCATGTGTATGCAGGAGGCGCCATCTTTAAAGTGGCAATAATGGTGTTGTGAAGCTCACTTGATCAGTGTTTCAGCCTTGAGGTCGTTTTGTAAATAACAGTCTATACCTCGTGTAAATTTGAGCTGTTTGCAGTCTGTCCTGTAATTCTAGTCAGACTTTTAAGGTTTTAATTTGGCTCTCCCAGCTTGAGAATACGAGTAAAGATGTTTCAGTGTTTCAAGTTTGAATACTACTGGGGCCATACTGCGGCAAAGGAACATGGCGTACCTCTGTACAGAATGACAAAGTGAGTACGACTCCGCACAGATGAAGAGAAGAGACGTCTAATTTTCCTCCTCGAGTTCTCCATCCCCCACCGCGAAGAAAGAAGCCGAGCAGCAGTCATTAAGATCTTATCGCCCTTTTAATTAACGAGGGTAGATACGAAAAGATAATTATTAGACTTTCTGGATTAATTCTACGAAGTTGCTCTTTTTTTAAAAACCTCGTTATGAAAGGGAAAGTGCAAGGAAAGACAACGAAATGAGGCAAGTAATTGCTACTAAGCTACTTCCTTAACACAAAACCACTATTGTCTTGAGTTACTTAGCGAAAAAGCGTCTTTAAGACAGCCTAAAAGGCATCCGCTTCTTGTGATTGGGGTCATTCAATGTCGAAAACACCTTAAAAAGGGGGCACATTTGTCCTCTCCCCAACCGATTGCGATCAAATTTGCAGCACTTGTTCTGTCAGGTCCCCTGAGTATGTGCGTTAGAGTACTGCATTGGGCCACTTTTTCTCGAAAACACTCGATCGAATCTCCCACGCTCGAGCGTAATTCGCTCGAATATATAGAATTTAAAATATAATTTCAGTGGAACAATAATCGTACAAATATATGTGTAAAAATCCATCCTGGTTGTTTCAGCCCATAAACATCTATTCATTTTCACATAAATGACGACTATGTTCACATAAGTTTCAATTTCACTGCTTCTATCCCTTCTTACATATTTGAGGGCCAACTACTACAGACAAACTGCGGTTATACGTGAACTACTGGGCTTCGAGCGTATACCGGTCGTTTGAATGTTCGAGCGTTATTCGCTCGAGCGAAGAAACTGTCCATTCCGTAAGCCATCTAGCGTCATCCGTGCGAACTATTATACGATCGAGCAAAAATGCCTCGATGTGTGCGTATTTCCTTGGGAGAAAAAACGTACCTGCTTCCTGACTGACGGTATTTTGAAAATTACAGGTATTTTGGGAGACGAGTTGCACTTTCATCGCTGTTGTTCAGTTTTCATATTTCCCAGATAAATATCTCTTCAACATATTCGCAGAGTTTGATGCACAAGCAGCGACTGAAACTGGTGTCAATTTCCAAAAAAAAAACTTCTTTACATTAATAGTCAATCTCTCTCGTTCCCTGAATTCGTTTTTGCAATTATTATTTATTTCTTATTTGTATTGTTTGCATCTCCCTTTCTTGGTTTCACTTTTACTTTTTCCTTTCGTTAATATAGTTTTACATTCTTCTCATTGCAGTTTCCATCCTTTGCCAGTTTCTTTTATCTCTTTTAAGCAGTTCGCAAAAACAGAGTGAGTGCTCACTTTAAACTTCCCTGTCGAGAAACAAAAGAAGAAATGTGCTTCTTCTTTTCCTTCTTGAAGTTCTAGTACCTCCGGAAAATTGAGAGAAAGAGAGAACGTCTTTCTCTGTCCTCCCTCTCCTCAGTTTACAGTTTCAACATTCCCGGTAATTAAATGTTCAAAGACCAAAGGGAAGAATGAAAAGGAAGAAGTAAAACAGTGGACACTGTCCACTATCAAGTGAGGTTGCCAGTGTCTGATGAGCTGTGTTGAAAAAATTTTTAAGAAAAGATAAAAATAATGAGATTATAAATCTTGATATTGCTGACCTCCGTGGCGGAGTGGTTATCACACTGCGTTACGGTGACAGGGAGCCCACGTTCGAGTCCCGACCTGAATTTGTGCGTTATTTGTGAGTGTCCGTACATAATTTCATCATATGGTCACTCGTCCTTGTCTTCGCGATTTGCCAAAAGGGGCAGAAAAGCGAGGTAAAATAAACCAAAACAATAAACCGTGACACCACATTTTTGTATACATACGTGCAAACCAGGCCCGTACCCAGGGGGGCAAGGGGGCCATGCCCCCCCCCCCTTTCTCGAGCGATGAAATATTTTGATGCAAACCTACAAAAATAACATGGATAAATTTTAAGATTTTGCAAGAATTTAGATTTTCTTCTTGTACGAAGAAAAATGAATGAATGAATAGGTTGTCTCTGGAGAGAGGAAGACTCCAGAAGTCTGCAGTCTACTTCAGATTTGGTTCAAGGATTTGACTATTTGGGTATTATATAGTGTATAGTGAATCATGAGTTACGTTGTCATTGTCGATACAAAGAACACCAGTGATAACGTAATATTAAAATAATCAATTTAAGGGACAAAAACATCTTTAAAAAAAGCTCAGTGCTGGTAATGGTTATGGTTATGTATTATAATGAACTATATACTAATTTTATATTCATATGTTTAGTTAATGAACTTACTGCTCTTTCGTTCTTAATGGGTATTTAGTTGTTTATGCATTATTTATGCACAATAATGAGTATTATGAATCGGTACTGGTAAAATTTTTCAGCTTACCAGGCTTGATAGTTTCTTGATGTCCTACTATATCGTTTCAAAGGAATTTCTGACATGTAAGAACCAATAAATGATACACTCAGACAAGCGACCATCGGAGATGACGCTTCTTGACAGGGGAGTATGTTGACTTGTAGGTAAAAATTAGAAGGTGTATTTGAAAACGAAACATTACGGAGACACGATGTTCTCGTCGGTTTGGAATGCAGACCTTACAATTTCCATTACTTGTCTCATCCGTGGAAAGGTACCAGCCTGACAGACGGATATGAATCGACAGGTATTGGAATTTGTATAGCGAAGCAAGGAAATTTCGAGATCAGTTTTGGATTTGGTTTGAGTGAGTCAACATCGTGGAAGAAAGAGCGCAGGTATGTACCTGGAGGACGGAGGCGTCACTCCGAACTTATAAAGGTCTGAGCCTATTTACACAACCTCTCGCTAGTACCTTTTCTTCACCCTATACTTAGATCCCGGTAATAAAATAATAAAATAAGGGAAGGAGGAAACAATATGTAGTAATTTTAGTTTTATAACGATTTATGCGAAGCTACTAAATGTTCCAATTTGGTCGGGACAGTTCACCACATTTACTCCCTGTTTTGACTTTTTTAGAACTGCAGTATTCATACGAAAATGTCCTCTTTTTGTGGTTAATTTACATTGAGAGATGTTCTTCATTGTAAGGATAATTCCATAGCGTTGGTGGTCATATTCAGGGTACGAATCCCCATGGCGGAAAGGGGATCTCCCACCTTGCCATCAATGATCTTGTTCTATTAAATTCCCCCCCCCCCCATAAATTTTCAGAGGGTAAGAGTTTGTGTTATAACAACAAAGCTAAGCAATTAGTTTTGACTTCAAACATATAATACTTTACTAAGAATAACACCATAAACTCATAAAAAGAAGGAATAACGAAGAATGATGTCAGCCTGTGTGTGAATGTTGCATACATCTCTTGTTCCTTCTCTCTCTCTCTCTCTCTCTCTCTCTCTCTCTCTCTCTCTCTTTAGGGCTGGTTACAGCATGGGGTAAAAACGTATTTCTACAGTCATAGATAAGATTTTAAAATTGTATCAAAATGGACTAGTAAGAAATGGAGTCGTAGCTGCGAAGGTGGTTGTCATTGTCTCCCTAGGCCCCTGGAACATAGAAATTAGACCGACCTGTTATTTCTCCTCCATTTCTCACCTCCTTTCGTCGGGAATAAAACATAACACTTACATGTTAATTTAATAGAAAACTAATGTATTCTTAAAGTTTCTCATTTTTTGTCTCTCCACCTAGTCATCTTTAATTTGCAATCGATTTTGTAGATGTGAACAATAACACACACTCCTTCAATGAAGATGGTGTGGGATGCACAATCGACTGTCCTTTTATTAGCCACATTTCTTGAATGCTAAGTTTTCTTTTCATCGAATTCAACGGAAAAGAGTAGGTACATACAATTTCTACAATGTCTAAGTATGTCAGCTACCTCTATATACGGGGGTGCAAATTCGGTGCAGGGGATGTGAAAATCATTCTCGTCCTCGGCGCTGAAATCTCTAGCTACAACTCTGATAATAAACATTTGACAATACATTTGTACTTTGTGCAGAGTCTGAAGAAGACCTTGTTAGAAGGTTGAAACATTACGTTTAGTTTATGTTTTATAATAAAATAAATTACTGCCTTGGTCAGCATATTTAGTTTTTCAACTCTGATAAGGAAATATTTCCTTTCTAGAGACCATTAATAGATTTACATCAATATAAAATTTTAACACAATAAAAGTATAAGAAATTTAATTACCATTTTTAATTAAAAAGCAATAATTAAATAATGTTTAACACTTATTAAAAACATTTCACCTATCTTCTAATTTCTTGACATTTTGAACCAGTCGTTAAAGTGATTTGCCCCCTCAAAAAAATCCTGGGTACTGGTGCAAACCCAGGACATTTGGGAGTTCATTTACCAGAAAGGTCAAAGTGTATCCTGATTAGCTTTTTGTAATTAAAGAAATTGTACGCACGGAACATTTGGTCCTGAATTTCAATGAAAAAGCTCTAAGAAGGACTATGATGTACAGATGGGGGACAAAATAATACGAACACCTGTGGAAAAGTATGTCACATTTCACACCGGCAATATAGCAGCACCACCTGGCACTGAAGTCTGCCACCTAGTGGCCGTGAAGGGGAAGGTATTAGTCTGTCAACAGCAGTCATTGGTGGTGCATTCGTCTATTGTACACTCTCAAGAGACGCTGCAATGTCAGACCTGACAGAGTTCCAAAGAGACATGATTGTTGGAGCACGTTCAGCTGGAGGCACGGTGACGGAAACCGCAAACCTTGTGGGGTGTGCAAAGAGCACAGTATCAGCCGTTAGGACAGCGTACACAACACAAGGTAAGATGGCGTCTTCAAAGCACAACAGTGGACGAAAGACAAAGCTTGCTGCTCGGGATAGGAGGGTGTTGAAGCGCATAGTGGCCCGAAAGCACAAGCAATAGTTATCCGAGATAACATCTGAAATGAACAGGCATCTCCAGGACCCTAGTTCAACCAAAACTATCAGAAGGAAACTCCATGCTGCAAACATTCCTGGCAGAGTGGCAATTTGTAAGCCATTGGTGAAATCACGTAATGCTGTCAAGCGACGCCAATGGTGCAGAGCTCACAGAAGTTGGTCCCCACATCAGTGGCAACAAGTCATCTGGTCTGATGAATTAACATTCACGTTATTTCAGACCACCGGGCATGTTTATGTGTGGAGAACGCCCCGAGATGAGTTTCATCCTGACTGCATCTTGCAGACTGTAAGCATGGAGGTGGGTCCATTATGGTATGGGATGCGATAGTGTGGGACCACTTGTTTTTCTGCATGGGACGATCAACGCCAATCACTATCGGGGCATTCTGGGGGATCATCTCCATCCTTTTGTCCAGACTTTATTTCCTGGGGAGCGGCTGCTTTTTCAAGACGACAACGCTCCTATCCACACTGCTGGGTCTGTCCAAACATGGTTCGAAGAACATGACGATGAAGTAGGATATCTTGAATGGCCCCCACAGTCTCCTGATTTGAAAATTATAGAACATTTGTGGGGATATTTGGAGTCCAAACTGCATGCTCGAAGTCCGCCTCCAGCCATACTTTTGGAATTGGAGACTGCTCTGGAGGAAGAATGGCTCCATATTCCTTTAAACATTGTGCATGATCTCTATGCATCCATCCCACATCGCATACAAAGTGTAGTTCAGCCACAGGGTGGTCCAACCCCATATTAATACAGATTTTCTCTAATTTCACAGGTGTTCGTATTATTTTGTCCCCCATCTGTACATACTTTCATTTGAAGTTGTTTCCTTAAAACATGCCACACCGTTTTTTCTGTTACCTAACTCCCCTACACCTGTAGTAACCAACAATTTCGGGTTCCCACACAACCAACGAGTATATGAAAAGCACAAGCGCTGTGGAATCGTCGGCGATAGCTGGCAAAATTTCGTTAGGGTGAAGAACACATGTAATTTTAATTATTTTGATTTGATTTGTTGATTTGTTCTGTAGAACTCGTTGGTGGTAACATTATGTAGGGTCTCAATATTTCTCACGACCATAGTGGTATTAAGTTCTATGCACTTTGCACGAAACCATATGCGAATGTCACCGGATATAAATCTTCCATTAGTGTTGCCAGGCACTACTGAATTTCCAAATACAGATACTCTACGAAGTTACCAAGTAAACTGATATAACACAACGGCCCATTTGAATGTGACTGGCCTTCGCATTTGGTGTTGCTTTGAAGCTAACAGCGCAATAAGACACTAAATATAAGGTAATATTCTGTGCTAGACACCGAGCTTTCTTTGATCTACAAAAAATTATATATCTTGTATTCAGCAATATTTGAAATGGATTTTCCATCGTTCTAATGATGTTGCTCTCATAAATACTGATATAAAACAGGCGTTATAACCTTATTGATAATCAGCCTACATTCATTAACAACAAGACGACAATTCTAATTTAGATTTCAATCCCGACAGTTAACAGTATCAAGTTCTTAGCAAGTTCTGGCGAATGTTATCACAAGTTTCGCAGACCCACGTCTAGTGGCGCTGGGATAGCTAATCTGAAGCGTCATTAACGAAAAACAAACGTCTGCTGAGCTATCAACGAACGTCTCGTAACTGCGAATTTAACAGACAGCTGCAGCGAGTTGCAGTCAGTTTTGCATTGTTGTGAGTTTGTTCCTTCATTACAAGTTTCCACTGTGAGAAGCTTATCTACAATTCTGACAAAACTGGTCGGTATTTTCGTGTTTGAAACGTTATTGTGAGAAG
The DNA here is from genome assembly GCF_977018435.1 of Lepisma saccharinum. Classification (NCBI taxonomy): domain Eukaryota; kingdom Metazoa; phylum Arthropoda; class Insecta; order Zygentoma; family Lepismatidae; genus Lepisma; species Lepisma saccharinum. The sequence goes on from NC_139229.1 coordinate 4,148,617, forward strand.
CAACATCTTCTAGATTCCGTTTCAACAAAGCCTTATTAAAAGCAGAATAGCATTATCGAACGTGATGGAGTAACAGGAAATCTTTATCTAAATTAACAATCTGCAAACATTCAATATGTATGAGATTTGTATGAAGAAGCTTCTCGGAGGAATATAACACCCTACAATGCCAATTGTTTCATTTCTATTATAAAGGTATTAGTGAGGTAATATTACCAAAACGAACTGGGCTTATGACTGTAATTTTGAAGAAGCTATCTAGTTATCACGATGAAAAACATGTTCTTTTGTATCATTCGTCATTAAACTGTGATACTGATCATATTGTGAGTATATTTCAAACTGAATAAATGCACTAGTTATTTATTAACTATAACAGTGAGAGTTTATTTATCACGTTACTTTCGTCACCTCTATATTAGTATTGTTTAGTAATTATTAATACCAATATTAAAGTGAATTAATATTTAGTGTTTATGTCACTTTGTTATTATTACATTAGTATCTATTATAGTTAATAAATAGGCTCTGAAAGTTAAGAGTATCCTAATCATAAAAATGAGCTGGGACTCTGAGGGAGTGAGAATAATTCCTGCAAAGAGCAATTCGTGTTCTTGGACTAAAGTTTATTTTTTTGCGGCCAGGTTGACCGTAGCTCGCTGCCCCTCCCTTGCGGGGTCGTCGTTGTTTTGAATATGTATTTCCCCCCACTTGTGGCTAATATCAGATATGAAGATGAATGATGATGATAATATGTAATTGCTGAAGAGACGCTCAGTCAAAGACTTAAACCCAGTACACTCGATGATGAGACGCTAAGACACGATTATTTAATGCGCTTGAACACCGAGGCGGCTGCTTTAAATATAATTTCACTACTGTGGTACAGAGTGAACGAAGAAACTACTCTTCGAATTAACGGGCCTCCTTGATGGCGTAGTAAAACGTCGCCCCCTTGTAATCAAAGGGTCCCGGGTTCGATACCGGTGGAGACACATTGCACAGTGGTTCAGATCCCACTTTAAACAGTAGGCCCAGTCCCGATTAGCCTATCTGGCCTTAAAACAACAAATCAAACAAATCCTCGAATTACCTATAGCTATACGTCCCAGGAGCATGTGTAACATTGTGGCGCATAACGGTAGAGAAGGGGAGAAAGCGAGTGGGCGGAGCGAAGCACCACGCAAACTGATGGTAGCTGCAGCCGCGCATCCCCCTCCACGCAGTCTCTTTCCCTCACGCTTTCATTGGTCGAGCCCTATTGAATCACTACTTGCGCAGAGGACTTGCTTTCGTTCGCTTGGACTAAAGACTCCTGTGAGAGTATGTGGTACAATAAATCTTTGTTAGATGTTTTCTCGGAATATCAACCAGATGATTTCCGGATAGGATTTCGAGGGCTAATATGGTACAATAATTGAAATGTGTGTGTGTGAGTTCTCCCATATTTCAAAGTACAGTGGTCGCCCTCTTAACAGACCTCGGTTCAACCGCCGCTCAGCTGAAAAAAAAAATGTCTTCTAGAATACAGTACAGCCTTCTTTAAATACGCGTAATACTCTATGTATTTTTAAAGTTGTAGTCTACAATTGTTTAGTTTTAAAATTTGTACATACTGTACAGTGATAGATATACAGTAGTTTTCTGTTAATAAAACATTCAAATGCTGGCCAAGGCAAAATTTGGTCAGCATTTTAATATTTTATTAACATGTAAACAAGGCTTAACAGTGTCACCGTAGTTTTCTGCGATTTTTTCCGCTCATCTTGAGAAGTAATGTTTACCGTATTCCATTATATAATTAGGTTTAACCGGCCATGTCGTTATTCGGCCAAGAGGCCGGTCCCGTGGTGGGCGTTTAAGAGGGCGCCACTGTAGTTAAAACATCCTCAACGGACGAAGATTTAGTGTAGAATAATCGTGAGTGACTATAATTGTAAAATTATAATTTTGGTTTCTCAACTTTCGAATCACCCTGTAGACTATATAAAGAAAAGTCCCTTGCAATAACGAAGGTACCACTCGAGTTCTTCCAGTGTTGAATCCAGACGCACCTCATTTCACGAACTCTAGAAACTGGAGACGATTTCAAGTCTAGCGAAAGAGGACCGGAAGCGGAACTCTGGAGAAATTGGAAGGCTTCGGAACGGAAATCCTTGTTAATCCGAAGAAGTGGAAGAGGAAAGAAGTAACAAGGAAACGGAGAAGGAAGGGTTGCAAAGCGCATTGCCAACTAAACTTCAGACACAGGGATATGGCCTGGAAGGCAGTTGCAATGCAGGTAAGACCTCCCCCAAGAAGCATGAGGCAAAATAGCAAAACCGGTTTAATGCGGCAAGGTACAGCGTGGTTCAAAAGATTGGAATTCGCATAGCCAAAGATATATTTAGAGGGGTCCAGACCTCCTGAAAGACTTAACTAAAGTGAGAATCATAGAACTTAAGACCTTCTGTAAACAAAAGCACGTGTACCCTAACAGTGTTGCAAACTTATGGAAAAAATAATCCACATAGCCTACAAGGTGTAAAAACATTTGTCAACAGATGCGGAATAAGCAGTGTATCACTGAGTGATGACCTGTTGTTGAAAGTTATTGAATGTATGTTAAAAAAAAAGTTTAAAAATGTACATCTTGCCTGGTGGCCGATTTTCAGACTCATTACCGAAGTTCCCTGTCTCGAATCCCGGCATACGCCTTCATGGCGTGGTGCTAAGCACAGGGGAGCACTTTACCATTGTTTTTTATCACATTTTATTATACGCTACATATAAAATAAAATGCATATTTGGGGGTGAATTTTTAAATATTGTCACATTTTTCTTCTCTCTTGTTGTGAGGTGTTCACTTTAAATCAACCTCCCTCACCCTACGGCCTGCCCTCCTTCACCCGCAAAAGTATTCCGGAGTGTGAGGATGTCACCATCCTGATGGTGAACACCTCTGGATTATAGATCGACTCCTGCGTCCCAACCCCTTCCCCATCCCCGGAGGATCGTCACTGACAATGTGAAATCACACTATCATATGCCGACAATCGACATACCACTTCCATTTCTGTACTTGACTTAGTGAGAAGTATTGCGGTTGGCAACAGCCTAATAACGGATTTCTTCCGCATCATGTAGTCCGTCCTATGAAAGTACGCTAATGGAAGAAAAACGTGTAAATTACATTGGATTATACATTTTAAAATATATTTTCATTAAAGGTTTCTGTTTATAATAATAATACGTGATTATTGTATAAATTACAGTCGATCACGTGAACAGCAAGAAAATAGCGCCAGTTTCGAACATGGCGACTTCCATGCGTGCAGGAAATACAGCCGTTTGAAAAGTGGCAAGAAGCAGGTTGTTCTTAACGTTTATGTGACGTTGTGTCGGTGTTATCCTGAGCAAGCAGTGAAGTTGGTGTCCCAAGTGTAATTGTGTGTCTGCGTCTTTGTGTTTTCGGTGTTGTGAAAGAAAGGAAAACGACCGGTCAAGTTGTGAGTCCCGCGAAAAAAACACGTTGTTGCTCGTATAAACAAGTACACCGATTTTGAAATAAGCTCAATACAATGCGATGTGCTTTCGTATTCTTTCAATCAAAGAGCCGTCCTGTCCACTGTGGCGAAGATGTTGATAGTGATGATTGATGACGATCTCCCCAATTTTAGCAGTCGACGTTATTTCGCATCTTGTGCCACGTTGAGTTCCTTTTCGGCAAGCAAATTTGACAGACCGTACTCTGACAGGATGATGTCTAGCGCCGAAAATGCCTCAAGTTCAAAAACGAAGTACTGAATCAAGGTAAGAAAATACATTACTTGCATGAGACGTGCGTAAATAATGTGCTTATTATCGTCTTCTTGTTTTGTAGTGTACAAGAAACCGAGAGAAAGATAAACAATCTCTTTTTATTCCCCGGCTTATCTTTGTTTAGCTTCTGCTAAAACTGGCGGTATATTTGCTGCACAAAGGAGAAAACAATACTCCACATGTCAACAATGTTGGGCAATAATTTGGTGGAAATAAAACCAAAAGGCTTGAATTACTGAAACGAATATCTCTCTCTCTCTCTCTCTCTTGTATAACTTTGGCGCTGTCATACTGAGAGAGGAGGGGGGAAGGGGGATCTGTTAACCCAGTGTCAGATAAATTGAACTTTTGGCGTAGAAAAATATGTTCATTCTTGAACAAGAACACGTATTTAAACACTTGTAGAAAATGTATTATACTTCAATGTGTAGATTATCTGTTAAAATAAGAATACGTTTTTACATGTTACGTAAAATTAAAGGTTGCGAGTGAGCAGCATATGATGGCCGCACCATTCACGAACAGCTGGCCCGGAGTGATACGTTACTCGAAGTGAGACTGTTGTTTACAGAAGGTCGGAAGGTTCGTGATTCTTACTTTAGTATAGTGGAAACACAAGCAAAACAACCTGCGCAGATCCGCGACTCCTGTGCACCGTACTCCCGCGAAGAGGGGAGGGGGAGAGTGGACCATGCTTCCTTATGGCCCGAGCTGAAGGGAAGAAGGGAAACCTGTGGTCGATCTATACTAAAACTTAATAACGAAAAAAATATGCTTGTTTAGTATGTGTTGTACAAATCGAGGTTTATTTATCACTGAGCTTATTAGAATGCAAGGATTAGATTGAGAGGCTTTGAATGACGGTACCAAAGATGATTTATGCATACTACTATTTATAATAATATGCATAAAACATAAATCAGGAACTTTACTTTTCGTTAGCTGGACATAACATCCTTTTTGTTATTCAATGAATATTCAGTTCATTATATTTTTTAGATTAATTACCTTACCAGGACTGTCGTTTCAATGCAGATTTTTCTATCTTAACCACATAAGTAAACGTAAGGTAGATAATGAATGCACACACTATTCTTTTACAGTAGTTTTACCTATTCATGTAACAACAACAATGCAATATTAATTTACATACTACATAATTTTGCATAATACATAATTACATATTAGTATTACATGTAAATTATATTAACGCTTTAATTCAAACATTATTGTTATTATTATTCTCAGGCACTTGGTTCAGACCGCCCCTAAACATATATCTAGATGATTGCCTCCGCTTGGTGTATATTTACTTTTTAAACCCAACACAGCTGGGTGATCACCGTACTGAATATGAAAGGGTATTTCAATTACGTAGTTTTAGCATCTAGAAGTGATTGGCATAATCGAAACATAACCGTAAAAAGTGTGATGCACGGATTCAAATACTCAGTCATGTGTCACAGCAATGGCGGCGACACGGTTACTGCAGACGACACGGTGCGGGGAGTGTGAGGTAAAGGGGGCTCCTCAAAATGTTAGTTCTGTACCACAGCCATTACGAACATGTCTTCTAACCATTGTTAAATTCGTAATATTTAGAGAGCTTTCAGATCGAAGTTACACGCCACAGGCGACAAGCGTCGTGTGAAAGCGAACCTGCAGTATTCAGTGAAACTTTTCGAACCAAAGCGACACAACAAGCTGCACTTGTCGCTTGCATGCCGCTCGGGCTGGGCCATTTTCACAATACTCTGCATCGTATCGCCTCGGTTTGTTGTACGTACACGCATGTGCGGTGAGTGTTTTGCTTTAGACTGAAAAGGGCCGTGATGCTTGTTGCTTCGGTAATACGTGTCGCTTGTAGCGTGTTGCCTGCCGCTTCGGTCTGAACTCTCCCTTGTGATTTCTTTCCACTTATGGAGTTGAAAAGTGTGAAAAAGGTTCCCGTAATGTAGAAAGCAACGTGTTCACATTCCGCATACAAAATTCTATGCATAAAACCTGTCTGTACGTGCAATAAAAATAATACAAAATATTACTGACATCTTAATCGAAAAAAAAAACATTCGTTATTGAATGGGTTCCTTCCTAATACTTTGTCGAGTGTCGCACAAATTTTTGACCAAAACAAAATTAACACAATTGTAACAGTGACAGCAATATTTTGTAAAATTATATGCGCAACAAGTGCAATGTAGAAATGAAGTTTTGCAAAGTCTCCGTTCTGTGGGCTCGGGATTCAGTTCGCTATTTTATATTCTTGCACATTAAAGCTGTATTTTTGATCAAAGAATTCTCCTTGGATATTTTACGTGTAACAACGTATTGTAAATTACACTGAAAAATTACAAAGCTATTTATAAAGGGCCCTTATTCAGTTCTGCAGGGTGTCCCAAAAGTATCGACGCCACTGAGCTCAGTGTTAAATACGCCTAGAGCGCCGTGCTGGTAACACCATCTCATATAACATAGAAATGAATGGTGGTGCCTTACGTTCGCAATTAGAAATAGTGGCGTAATCAGGGAGGACCATAACTCCCCCCCACTCCACCCCCGACCCATATATTTTCTAAAAGAAAAAGGTCGGATACATGCAAGATGAGGAACTACGTATATCCCTTTACCACTAAGAAAAAAGCACAAACATTCATTACAATATTTTTAGATACACTACAGCTAAAATTGCTTGCCATGAAACCGGAGATTATTATTAACAGAATGTGTTGACAAAGGCACAATGCAATAAATTACTACTTTCCGATACAATTGTTATTAACGGAATTGCGGAAACGTGGTGATGCGCTTAATGATATAGTACTTCCTGCACACGTGCCACCGCTCCACTAAATAATTAATATATCAATTAGCAAACTCAGCCATGCGCCAGTAAATTCCCAATCGAATATCACTGCGAATAATCTGCGCAGGACACATGCCAATAGCAGGATAACAAGATTTTCTTAACCCGGAAGGAAGTTCGCTACACACTTGCTAAAAAAAATGTTTCCTGATTCTAACAACAAATCCAACAATAGTGTTTGTCCCTGCTTTTTTAAAATAAAGAATTCGTAAAAGCGGATATTTTGAACCGGATCTGGTCTTTGTTATTCTATGTTGCATTTTTTAAATTAACCGTGATAATTAGCATGGATTATTACCTGTTGAAACTGATGACAAACATCAATATCATACACACAATTTCCTGTATAAATTATGTACAGTGGAATGCATAAGTATTACCAAGCAAATTGTCCATCAGGATGTTTGTTTATTCTTTTTCTACATTATATTGACAAGAGTTAGGTGGCAGAGCAGCAATTGGGTGAACCTCGCCTGCTTAATACTGAAAATTTATTATTATTATTACCCAACGAGAGCTTCAAGAATTGAAGCAAAACGTCACACAAGCTGCTGACAATCTCTGCACTAATATAACAATAATCCATTCCTTTAAAACACGTAGGATGTAAGCAGCAGCGGCGATTGGGTTCCAAAACTGGAGGGGGGCAAGGTGCCAAAACTACGGGGGGATGGGGGCAAGAAGAGTTTACTTTCCCTTGATGCATAAGGTTCCGGGAGAAAAAATGGGGGGCAACTGCCTGCCCCCCCCCCCTAATAGCAGCCACTGGATGTAAGAAAAAAATTAATTAAAATAATCGTGGAGAATTTGCCGAGTAATATTTGTGCATCCCACTGTACCTGGGTATAAACAATATAATCATTAGTACCTTTGCCACATTGTCAGCGATATCAGCGTTACCCCTTCCAGAAACGTGCCAGAAGTGTTGAAATAAGGAAGATGTAAATGTGAAAATACACTGTGATATATATGTGTTTTGTTTTGTTATTGAAACCGTTGGGGTAAGTTGAATACAAGATGAAGGAAGTGTAATTTTCATAGAGACTTTTAATTATTGTTATTTTTGCCCGAATAAATTAAGTAAATGGCAGTTTCTACATGCGTATCACTTTGCAAAACAAAAACATTGTATGTATTGTTAATATTATGTTGATTTTTGTGTTGGTCCGAAAATTCTTGACACTCGACCAACAAATACCCTTTCATTAATTTCTTAAGAGTGCAATGTCAATTATGTTTTATGTTGATATATTTTTTCCCCTTTTGCACGCACATTCACAATTTTTGTTGCAGGGAATTTTGAATTCCGAATATGAAATCATTGCTTCTTAGTTTATGGAAACCTTCAGCAATATCCTGGGAATCTCTGGAGCAAGGCCGAACACACTGGAAGAAAGTGAGTGGGCGAAGTGAAGCAGTACACGCTGCTGCAAAGACTAGTCGCTGCAGTCCCGTTTCCTCCTCCATTAAATCCCGTTCCTTCATATGTGTTCATTGGTGGAGTCCTCTCGAGTCACCACCAGCGCAGAGACTTGCCTTCGTTCCCGGCTCCAGAGATTCCCGGGACAGAGTATACCATTAATTTGAAAAAATAATATATTTTAAATGTATTACATTGCCTGTTCCGTCAATCGCAAAACAGTATGTAAAAAGCCAACCAGCGCCATCTCTTGGCGTTAAGAATTACTAAAAACAATAGAACGTCGTCGAGCAGACAACAGAGACAGATTGCGTTGCATAAGTTCGTTGTTCATAACGCTCTGCATTATCATATGTAGTTCACTTATATTTCTATACAATACATCCACATGTAATCATTACGCGAGTGTTGTCTTTATCATAACCTCAGCGGTGAAAGATGCACAACAGTCCGGAGCCGCAACATTGCCAATGCTTAGAAACAAAGTTCTGTAATAAATGTGACAAGAAATCAACAATTTCATGGGGGGGGGGGGGGCTTTTAACTTGGAGGTCCACCACACCACGAAGTCTGCGGGGTCCTACCACCGCCTCTGCTCTAACGTTTGTCTCCAGCTGAATATTCTATATACCAAAATACACTCCTCACAAAAGTTTGAAATATTGTTATATTAGGCGATAGGTTTTGATTGAGCGATTTTGTGTCTTGAGTCCACTTTATGCACAGTAAGGCTAATCGGTACTGAACCTGAAGTTTAAAGTGGGATCCGAACCTCTATGTGCCTCCGCCAGGAATCAAACCCGGGACCTCTTGATTACAAGGCGGCGACGATTAGACGATAGGTGATAGGCAGGATGGCATATGTCAGAGAGAACAAGAGAACGTGCAGCAGACAGATACCATATGTTGTTGAATTCCAAGATCTTGCCTATCACGTATTGCCTAATACGTATAACAATATTCCAAACATTTTGTGAGGAGTGTAGATTACAATATTATGAACTGGTATTTTATTGCTTAAATTTAGTTCTAGATATTTACAACTTGTAAGATCCGTTCCTAAATCTATTCCGTATACTAACAAGGAAACAACACGGCATAAAATTACAACTTCTGAATAAGACCTAGGTCATTTGATTCAATTTTCAAACACCCTATTACACCCTATTTGACTCTTATCTTTCGAAACCCTTTTCAGTACAAATGAATTACCTATAAGGGAAAGAAGTGTGTAAAAGTCGAGGCGAAATCCCGGTGCGCCCTGCCTCTGTCAGGATGTCGAAAAATGCATTTACTATACACCCATACCATTCGAACACCCTATTCACTCATACCTATTAAGCCATTCTTAATGAACAATTAAATTACGCTATAAAAATATAAAGCTTGTATTTTTCTTTCATAGATGGCAACATGATATAGTTAATGTTTGTTGGTTTCAAAAGTCATGTAAAGCTAGAAAGATGAAGATTATTATTGTACAGCTTTATGTAGACTGTAATTGAATCCTAAAAGAACAACATTAACTGGTTGCCTTCGAAAGAATAGCTAATAATTAACAATTTAAATTATACTCTTTTGGGTTAAGAATGTACACAAATTCATTACTAATGTTCTGAGGCAGAAAATTCTTCAGTAAGCTATATTTTTTATGGTCTTCCATCTTAATACAGGGAGGTTATTTCAGTCGTTCACCGCCAGAGTGACGGCCGTTCGGCGGCCCCTTCATGCAACAGGTCCCGGCAAATTGCATTACAGGAAGTCCGTAACAGAAACCGCTTGTTTTCTAATGTTTCCACTTTTCACAATTACAGTTACAATTACAATTGAAATAAGCACGTACCTTGTCGCAAGGATGCTGGAAAAGGTGCCCTCCCAAATACAAATATTTCTGGCACCTTATTTCTGACATCTAATCTTAGATTAGACATCGCTACTTTATCCTCAGTTGTCGCGACAGCGCCGGCAACTTATCGGAGGTTGGGGGAGTTGTCAGCCGCGAGAGGGCGCTTCAAACTGCACGTATCGGCAGTGATGCCAACCGTAGGGACATGTCCCTACGCATAGGGACTTTTCACTAAATTTCGCCCGCGTAGGGACGTAGGGACAGATTTTGCCAAATGAGGGAAATCGTAGGTACTTTTTACAATCTTGGAAAATTACATTTTATGTATTAGTTTATCTGGATACTTTAGCGAGGAGGAAAAAAAAGAACTAACTGACAAGTCTCCATCAGAATTTTGGAACATGTTATCGGTTACCAAAAACTTTCAAGGCACGTTCTTTTTTGAAAACATTTCCACTCTCGCGAAAATAGTGCTAACATTGCCCCATTCTAACGTGGAAACGGAAAGAATATTTTCAATGTTAAGTGATACAAAAACAACAAAGGGAAATAAAATGGGACCAAAATTGTTAAAGACTGCAGGAAATACAGCATATATCACCAACCAACATCTATCTCTTCACAGCAACACCATGTATGACTTCAAATAACATAATCAATAGTAAACGACTCAACGTTATTCATTAGGGGTGTGCGGGATCCCGAAAAGTCAGGACCGGGATCGGGAAAAAAAATTACCGTCCCAATCCCGACTTCGGGAAATGACTTCCCGACTTTTCGGGATCCCGAGCAGTCGGGAAATACCGAATGGTCACTTTAAAAAGTCGTTAATTCTCGACGTTTTCTGCATTGTAAGTTTTTGGAACTTATCGAAAATTGTAAATTTTTATTCTAGAAATGCAAAAACAATCACTTAAAGTGAAAATGACTTAAATTTCCAGTGCTTCGGAAAATTTCGAACATTTCCCGTCCCGAAAATTTTCCGACTTGGTCGGGAAATTGCAAATTTTTCAGTCCCGAATGTCGGGATTTAAAAAAATTACCGTCCCGATCCCGTCCCGACCCAAAAAATTCTGTCCCGCACACCCCTATTATTCATTAAGGCAAGAATTTACAATACCGGACCCTTCTGTAATTTCTATGCTACGTCTTATACTCACGAAATAATTAGTCGTGATGATTTATCTCAAGTTAACATGTTGGGGTGAGGTGAAAAAATTGTTCATTAACGTGTAGAAATTGTAAAATAAGCTTTTCAATTCTCGCAATGATTCTCCGTATACAAGTATGGTAGCCATATTTGTTGATATGAACAATAGACGTTTGCAATTAGTTACGCTTTCTACAGCGTTGCCACACTGTTGATTTCATACTTGGAGAGCATGAATTGTGTAATAATGGCGGAAGAGAACAGTAAAAAGTTGTTAATGTTGTACAGATTGTTAGGTTGAGTGTGCAGGAGGATGGCTGTGGGCTAATTAATAAACTTATGGATTTCAGTATATTGCCCAAAGAACGTCCTTACATGTGACAGCGACAATCACGATGTAGAAGAACTGATTTGATTACAGGTAAATTTGGCAACAGTACATCAATCATAAAATTGCAGGATACGAAAATGGCGTCTTCGATGATGAACGTTTGCCGTTAAAGTGCTACGAAAATAAGATTTTTTATCGGTTCGTAATCACCATTAGCGCAAAACCATTCACGGATAGCCCCACTGACCATTCTCGGTAAGGTTAGGTTAAGTTAGGTTAGGCAAGGCAACCATAGTTAAAATTTGGGCTCGAAAAAAACATGCACGGGTAGCCCAACAAACCATTGACGGATAGCCCCACGAACCATTCAGGTACGGTTAGGTTAGGATAAGCAAACATAGTTAAAATTTGGGGTCGTAGTAATATCATGAATGTATATTTCGTTTTTTAAGTATTGGAAACACAAAATCTTCCGGTAAATAATGAGCAATCGTGCCGATCGCGGACCACTCAATTTAACTTATTTTGCAATTTCTACACGTGACCCACAAATTTTAACTTCAAATTCGTGATTAGGAGGCCTCAATTAGTGAGTATGCCAAATATTACAAAAATCGGGGAGGGGTCCTGTACTGTAAATTCGCTCCTTCATTAATTGTGGAAGCACCGAGCAGAAAGATTTGGTAAGTAAATGTGTATATTTTATCTTCTGTCTTGCATGCTCATGAGGTGTTTTTTTTTTTTAGTCGCTTTACGTGGAGCAGGAACATTTGGTCAGTTGTAGGGACATTTTGACTACGTCTGTAGGGACATTGCCGAAAAATGGTTAGCAACACTGTCAGCTACCAGACGTAGTCACTGTACGTTCATGTTCACTTCTGTTTGCGTTTATCAGTACGCGTGTTGTTTATACTGTGTTATTGTAATGTGCTACTCATGGCCAGTGTTTATTGTGTGTTAATTGTTATTCATTCATTACTTATGCCGTTAAACAAATATACTCTTGAACAGAGAGTTTTTATGTACGATAATTACGTGAAAACGAATTCTTGCAGAAAAGTGGTCAGGGAATTACGAGAGACAGGATCTCTTGAACCTAAGAAGGTTCAAGGAGGTCATTTTCAACATCTCTTATAACACAGGAGGTTAGTGATCATCATTATTAATACTTTTAAATATCATTTTACGCTTTCGGTTTGCTTTATGCGCCGGGATGCTGTCTTCCCTTAATGTCAACTGAGGATAAAGTAGCGATGTCTAATCTAAGATTAGATGTCAGGAATAAGGTGCCAGAAATATTTGTATTTGCGAGGACACCTTTTCCAGCATCCTTGCGACAAGGTACGTGCTTATTTCAATTGTAATTGTAACTGTAATTGTGAAAAGTGGAAACATTACAAAACAAGCGGTTTCTGTTACGGACTTCCTGAACGCAATTTGCCGGGACCTGTTGCATGAAGAGTCCGCCGAACGGCCGACACGCTGGCGGTGAACAACTGAAATAACCTCCCTGTACTAACTTGATCAGCCAGTCTGTCCATGAGAGGACAATTGATCAGAATTGACCTGTCAATATCTCACCAAAATTGACTCAAGTTGAAAACCTGACAGGTGTTAGTTTAACGTGACGTAAATTATTTCGATTGGGCCGTCTGTTCGTCAATGGAGTTCCAACAATTGAAAATCAACAATAGATATATTTTGCCATAGACGTGGGCACGGAGGGGGGGCAAGACGGGGCAGTTGCCCCCCTAATACTCTCACTTAGAAATTTAGTGTAGAAGAATCTTGTCATTAAACAATGTTATTATACTCTTCAAAAAATATATTATTTTCAAGTCGGTGAAAGTTCTAAGCAGCTATGTAGGGAGAAGGAAGGTGCATTATTTCCTATGAAATTGAACTATCCAACTTCATGCTTCAGAAAATGTATTATTATAGTGGAACCACAAGCAAAAAGCCGCGCAGATCCGCGACTCTTGTGCACCGAACTCCCGCGTGGAGGGGAAGGGCAGAGTGGAGGATGCTTCCTTATGGCCAGAGTTGAATAGGTGCCGGGGGCTGCCTCGAGTTGATATTTTCCTGGAGATGAGGGCTTGCTCGAGGAAAAGCTTTATTATCCAGAAAGGGAACGTGCACGGAGACTTCTCGCGGAAGGTTCTTTTGTTTGTGATCGCTCTATAACACTCCCACACACTTCATTCGTTATAGTTCTGTTACCTCTATGCGTTTGCAGAATAAATTGCCCATACATTGGAAATCAGTAGCGCCGATTGCGTAACAAATGTGTGAAAGGAGGCAAAGGAGAGCTTACTTTCTCTTTGTACATAGGCCATGGTGCGGGGAGCAAAAATCGCCATCGCTGTTGGGAATCTGCTGTGCAAACCATGTTTATATGTAAATAGTATCTCAACCACAGAGAGGAGGAATAAAGAGGGGGCGGCAAAGAACATTGGTTCCACGGAAGTTTGAATTCTTCTAGTACAGTGATTTTCGGCGAATCCGGACAAACTCTACATGCGCCCCTGTTTTGTACCCATCAATACAATAACACAGTGAGATGAAATGAGGTTTTTCTTCCTCCAATTAAACTTTCAGCAAGGTTTTTGTCCCCCCCTCCCTCTCCCCCATAATCCGAGGGTCTGCGCACGCCTATGCTGTAGTCTTTTGCAGCTGCTGCTACTAAACAAAGCTGAAAAAAGTACCTTATGAGTCGGTCGTGTTTGTTTCAACTATAGGTATCTCAGAAATGGCAAGAGCTATATAGACCGAACGCCAATTTACAGACACATCAAATAATAGCTAAACGCAGCCAAAATTAATTTATCGACCTGACAGGTAACAATCAATCTGAAGTAATGTGTCGATATCTCGAAAAGTAACAAATTTAAAGATCTAATCTGCTCAGAAGTATGTGGAGCAAGCGAACGAAAACAATTCCTCTGCGCAAGTAGTGCTCCAGAGATCTCGACCAAACGCGTTAGAGGCGAAGTGAGTATATTCGCGGCTGCAGCTGGCAGCCGTTTGCAGCAGTGCGCACTGCTTTGATTCACCCACTCGTTTTCTTCCCTTCTCTACCGTTATGCACGGCGTTGTTCCACACGTTCCCGAGACAGAGTGTAAAAAGTTACATTGTTGAAGAACTTGCAAACGTAAATTATTTCGATTCAGCAACCCGTCTGTTTGTACACCCAACGGCAAAAGAAACAAGTAGGCGAATTGTCCACCACCATTTTCATTCGGTCTGTATTGCACAATGTGATGATAATGAATTGAAATAAATACGTCAATAATCCCTGTTTCTCACCAACATAATTTCATTCCTTAAAACAACACAGGATGTAGAATAAAAAGTAATGAAAATAATTATGGACAATTTGCGTACCATTATCTTTGCCGTTGACTGTACAGTGGGATCCATGAGTATTACCGTGCAAATTGTCCATGACTATTTTCATTAATTTCTTTCTTATATTCTATGTGTTTTTAAGCGATGGATTTTTATGTATGCTGGAGCAGAAGTTGTCAACAGCTTGTTTTGAGTTTTCTTTTAATTCTTGAAGCTCTTATTGGGTCAAATAAAGTGCACGAACATGGTGATGGACAATTTGCACGGTAATACTCATGGATCCCACTGTACCCGTAAAATAATCGAACAATTTGTAAAGTTTAGATATCACAAACTTCAAGCTCCAAGTGTCAAGTTGAGTAAATTGTGAATTATCAACTTAACTCGATATACACGTTCTAGATGGGCTTGTACAGTCACGTACACTTCTGGGTTGTAACGATTCCATTTTCTCTGTTTTCGACAACAATCGAACGCAATCCACTCAATAAGAAACTACCAGATAAAGATTTAACTTTGTGGACTCAAGGACCTACGCACGACTGCGACATCAAAAAAGTCGATCGCAGTAAATAACGCTGTTGAGTAATTGATTAAAGCCTCGGATTTTGAGTAAAATCACAAGTCTGTCGTAGATTCGATTCCCACCACCGGAAAAAGAAATTTCACCTGAAGACGAGAGAAGAGGTGCTGTCTCGAATTGCAGATTTAGAATAAGTATAGTTTAAAGCACTTGACAATGGATATGTGTAATTAACATTGCATGCTCAGGAAACAGACGACTAATTAGAAATGAGATATCTGCGATTTTTATTTTATCCAAGAGTGTATGTAGGGTGGAGGGGTTAAGTAATACACTGCGATACTCGTGGTGAGTCTGTGGATCACTCACTTATTCTGCGGTCTAAACTTATGTATATGAGTATTTTAAAATTCTAAAGAGACACGTCACAACTTAGTTTTATAAAGTTAGAAGTCGTCAACATACAGGGTAATTCAAAATGAATGGTGCAACTTTACACGGTTATTATGACGTTACTATTTATGATAGTAAATCAGACAAGGTATCAATATAAAGTAGGAACCATGTGTAATGCGGAAAAGGTCCAAACGGTACTTGCTATGCACGAGACAGCAAGTCGTTGTCAACGGTTTCGAAGGTACTGACAATTCGCAGTTGTAACTTTGGCAAATCTTTCTGAAGGGTGAAACATATGCATTACTACCGAAACGCATGCGGAAATGTCTTTTTACCATTGTGATTGAATCAGTTCTCGATAGCTCCAACACACAATACGCCTTCTACTGGTCATTAGCCATTTTGCGACACTGGCGATCCTGGTGGAGCATCGGCTAAGCAGAATAAGCCCGATAAGTGGGAATAAAACTTCCAGAGCTTTTCTTTATATTGATACCTTTTCTGATTTTCTATCATAAATAGTAAGGTCATAATAACTGTGTAAAGTTACAGCATTCATTTTGAATTGCCCTGTATATATTTCAGTGCGGAATTTCGTACATTAAGTAGAGTTATGTGGGATATCGTCCCATATAACAACATGAACTTGTAAAAGTTTGTTTTGAGCTTTTAAGTCCGCTTTATGCACAGATAGGCTAATCGGGACTGGACCTACAGTTTAAACTGGTATCCGAAACACTAGGTGCCTCCGTCGGGTATCGAACCAGAGACCCCTTGAATAGAAGGCGACCACGTTACCGCTACACCATTGGGATACACTGCAAGCTTTTGTCTAAGTGGGTGCGATTAGTTGTATATTTCTTAATGTAAGTCGCTTTTCTGCCACGATGAGGATGAATAATGATTATTTGAAATATATAATGAGTACTCACAAAGAAGCACAGATGTCCAGACCCGGACTCGAATCTGGTACCTTGGGTGGCGAGATAGCGAATGTACCTCTGAACGGGCTCTGCCACTGAGGCGTCATATGAGTGTGATTATTGCTAACCCATTAAGGCTGTTTTTTATTTATGCATAACTCCAACTTTCCAATCCTGACTACAGAATAATGGACTGCACTTTTGTGTGAAATAACGTGAAGAAGGTTTTTTTTAAAGTTGCTTTATTTTACTTCGCTTTTTGTGCCACTTTTGGCTAATTTGCGAAGATGGGGATGAGTGATGATATGATGAATGGACACTCACAAACATATATGCCCAGGCCAGGATTCGAACCCGGAACGTCTGGCGTCGTAGCGGGATGTGCTAACCACTCCGCCACGGGGGCCGGCTTACGTGAAGAAGGATTAATTGATCAATTTAGTTTATTTTACTACGCTTTTCTGTCACTTTCATCTAATCGCGAAGATGAGGATGAGTAATCATATGATGAAATGGATGCATAAAACTACTATAGAAGATGGTGTACCGTCGGAATTATGTCAGTGTTCCTGGGATTTGATAAGAGGCGAATTGACGCAATGGGTTAATGAAGTGCTGCCACCCGGGACAATAGGGCAGTCTGGTAGCACGGGAGTCATAGGTTTAGTTCCAAAAAAGAAAAACCCATATGAAGGGACACTCACAAAGAACACCCATGCCCAGGCAGGGATTCGAACCCGGGACCCCTGGCGTCGTAGCACTGTGCTAACCACTCTGCCACGGAGGTCGGCGATAAAATAGAGAGAGGTAACATTTTTTTACGCTTTCTTGGATTATTACTCGTGAAAAAAAGAAACAATAGGGAAAGATGTAATTTTAGCTACGCTTATGGTCATAGGCGCCGACTTTGGGGGGGCAAGGCATTTTCGGCCCCCCAAAATTCACCTAGAAGGGCACATTTTGTGTATATTTACATATAAATTATTGTTTACGCCGATCTTGCCCCACCAAAACTTTACCTTGTCTCCCGAAAAATGTATCTGAAGTTGGCGCCTCTGCTTATGATACCCATTTGATTACTTATCGTGGAGAAAATAAACAATAGGAAAAGAAAAGATGTAAGCTTTCGCTACGCGCATGATACAAATTAGATTATTTGTCATGACGAAACGAAACACAAGATAAACCGTAACCTTTCACTATGCTTGTAATACCCATTTCTCAGTAACTTTCTTGTTGCTGATAATGTCATCCTAATGTTTCCTTGCGTACAAAACTTGTTCCGAAGCATTGAAATAGTCCTCCTATCTTTCTCACCCAGCTTCAGCCGTAACGGAATTTACGACGATAAAAATCCACAGCAATGCGCACGCGGTTTACAGTTGTTCGCGTATCGCGGTGGCTAAAATGTCTTCAAAATTTGCTCAAAAACAAGCAAAATAAGTTGGTTCGTCAAGTGAAAAGGGCAGGAAAACGTGCCTTGAACCTAATTTTACCGCTAAGGGAAGTCTAAATAAAGACAGACCTAGGTGACCGGGAGACAAAAAGTTTTGCTCTACTTGACAACAAGTCTCCTCGTTTTATCGATCAACGCTTACCTGCAGTGGTGCCAATGAGCCTCACTGGTGCAACTCTCTTCTCCTCCGGAAAAGAAACGATCGTTTTTGCGTCAAACACACAGGTAGGATAACATCCTCAGGCACACGAATCGACAAAAATGAAGTTCCAATTCAGTGACGATTCATTTTCACACAGCGCACTTCACAACGATAAAGAGGGGTAAAAAAAACTGAAAAACAATCCTTCAACTGTTTGTCGCAAGTTTGTTTTTACAGACAATCGGCGAACACTACTAAATTCCCAACATTACGATGCGTCGCGACTGGGATTTGTGTGATATTCCCGCCGATAGCAGACTCCTGGTGCGGAATTTTTAAAAAAATAAACAAAAGCAAAACGACAAGGATCACCTCAGGCTGGATGGTTACAGGCAGTTGGATAATTCGCGACTTAATGCGGACTAGTTCGGTCTGCGTCACACCCGGACCGGCGCGCCTCCATGCGGGAAATTTTGGCAACTATTTCGCAGGGCATTTCGCCAAAGGCATCAGGCCCAAACTGCTACGGAGGCGACGAATTCTTAACATCTCGCGTTCTAGATCCCCTACAGGAGTAGGACGAATGTCAGTCTTTCGGAAGTCACCTGCGGCACATCAACAAATTACAAGAATTTGGAAACTAAAGTAAAGGGGGGGGGGAGTTTCCTTGCTACGATTACGAAGCCGTAGCGCGAATGCAGTTGTATGCAGCGAATACACAATAGCTTACATCTGCAGTGCATATATGACGTCGGCCTCCCTCGCAACCCCTTCCCAAAATTTCTTCAGACAATATTGATGATATATATCTCTGACATGTCTCGTCTTCAAATGCAGCGCGGGTTTTCATTACAAGAATCCTTTTTTTCTTCAACATGTTTCAGTTTCTTATGCGGCACGAAAAGCAGATTCATTACATCGTAAGTGTGTTTGTTTCGAAAATAAATTGATATTAATGTGTGGTAACTTTAGTTTATAAAAGGAACATACTGACATAATCTATGATCTTCTGTAATGTGCTAGATAGTTGGCTGCTGCAGTGGCGCCAACTATCATGGCCGTAGGCAGGAAAAATTGTTCACAAGAAATTTGAATAATTGAAATAATAACAATAATGAATATTAATTAATAATAATTAAAATGTCATAATAAATAACTAATTGATTCCAAATGTATTATTATTATTGTTATTGCTGTCCTTATATCCTTGAGGAGACTTTTCTACTCTTTTGTTATTAAATTTTAGATACCTCAAAAAAAAGCTCGAAAAGTAAGAGAGAAATTTTAGTCATAACGTTTATATTGTTTGACCATTCACATAAACTTAATTTTTGGAATTTTGAAAACCAGTTATTCTTTGGATTAAATGGTAAAGCATAACCTGGTGCCTGTATTGTAACCTCAATTTTTCGATCTAACGCAGTTTCTCTTTGGTTATTTTGTTCGAATACTATCTAACTGGACTTTATTTCCGTTATTAACAATAAAACTAACAAACGTCCTGCTATTTTGTAACTTGCAATTAACGATGTCAATTTGGGGGGGGGGTTCTATAGACCAGTTCGATCCCACTTTCCGACGCTCATATTGTTCCTATATTTACCAAACAGCATTATATACAAGCACTATGCACTATACAAGTATGTCCTTTATAGAACGCATATAGGTTAAATGTATGTACTATATCGAACCGTTGGGTGAAGGCTAGTGAATGCAATGTGCTACCAAGCTGGATATCCTAGGTTTGAACTCTTATAAATGGGGATTTAAACCCTTATCGAACAGGGAATTTAAAAGTTGGAACGGGAATTTTGGGACAATCACAAAGTAATTTTCAGTCTGATCCAGGAACAGCACTGATAAGAGGACAGCAGAAGTGAAAATGAAGTAGTCGCGGTTGGGCTGCAATTCTGAGAATTGAACCAGTTTCTCTCAAATTTCAGAATTCAAAATGTTTGAAAATTCTAGCTCGATCGTTTCAGAATTGTGTCTCTGTTGTATTTAAGTGAAACTGCGAATATTTTTTTGAAAATTTATTGTGTTACAAATTTTAGTTTCTGAACTCCCATTAATCCAACATGCCAGAAGTTCCGGGAGGATTTGAACCCTAACCCCCCCCCCCCTCTAAATATGGCCATGCCAACTATGGACGAGTGGAGGAGACATCGCACACTCTCAAACGAGCAACTTTGATTTGACTTGATTTGTTTTATTTTACTTCGCTTTTCTGCCACTAATCGTGAAGATGAGGATGAAGGGCAGGGTGCGAAATCATTTAAGACTGGTGGGGAGAAGATCTTAATATACAACCCCCACTCCCCCACAAACATACATATAAATTAGACGATATACATATTTATAATGTTACTAAAAGTAAAAATAAATTACTAAATTAAAAGTATATTAATATTATTAATTACCCAAAAATAAATAAATGTGTTACTTTTAAATATATCATATATGATAAAGTAGCAAACTACGTCCTTTACTAACTGGTTCAAAATGTTAATAAATTATGAAATAGTTGAAGTGGTTTTTACTATGTATAAATTTTCTTTAGTTTTGGTTTACATTAATATAAATCAATTAGATTTCATAGTTATTATTGTTTTGCATTCTTGTTTTACATTTATTGTGCATATTGATGTAGATTTGTTAATAATCTCTTGAGAGAGAAAAAGCATTGAACACTCACAACTACACTAATTTGTGTACGTATTCGATATTATTCTTAGTACAGTATATTTGAAATTAAATGTAATTGTTTATCTTTTGTTTGTTGTAACAAAAACTCTCCCCCCCCAGGATTTCGCACCCTGATGAAGGGTGATACGATGAGATGGGCGAAAGGACGATTAGAATCACATTTGGACGAAACAACACGAGACCCACAGATGATTACATATGCTGGCTGTGAGTTCAGACGCCAGAGCCTTGTTAGTGTGCAAAACGCAGTCCAGGATTATATGCGATTATAACACAATCGGATTTACAATAAGTGTAATATATCGCTAGAAAATGTTAGTAGGTAAATAACGTGGAAATGAACCATTTTATGTTCAAAAAGTAATTTAAAAACTTCTAATCAGTAGCTACCACTTGTCTCAGGAATGTGCATTACGACGAAAGGGAGTTCCAGGATGTGATTCGAGGCATAGGTGTTCCTTGTGAATGTTCTTTTACTATTTCATCACATCATCACTCATCCTCATCGTTGCGATTAGTCAAAATTGTTATAAAAGCGACACTAAGTGACAACAATCAAATCAAAAAGGACGGGATCAGAGTTCGAGATGGGAAATATTCACCATTTCCAGAAAAGTTCGGGAAATTTTCGGTACGGAATCTTCATGGCTTACAAACACTGGGAATTGTGTGCGCCCTTTTATCATGAAGTGATTGTTCTAGTAATGTCTGGAATTAAACTTGTTATTTCCAACAATTTCCTCCACTTACAATGTTTAAAAAATGTTGCAAATCAAGAATTTTAATACACGACCGTTCACAATTTTCCGCATCCCGAACATCGGAAATTCATTTCCCGGGATCTGGATTGAGACGGAAATTGTTTTCTCGAGATCAAGTTAACAACCACACACACACACACACACCTAGTTCGAAGCATGCTGCTCCAAGAAGCCAATTTTTCTGAATTTTCCCACTCATGGTTTTCTGTTCCTCAATTGAAAAATGTGTTTTCTCAATGCAAGTTATGTCGGATCTTAAATGTAGGTATCTTAAGATTTCTTCCAAATTTCTCCCGGACACCACACTGAACTCTAAAAATCCATTACGTGTTTCGAAAAAGAAGGTAAACTTGGTACACTGAAACGCAGACAAGGGTATATACCCTTATCTGTGCACTGAAAGGTATACTTAATAGTTAATACCAACGTAATTGAATTAAATTGATATTTTTACCTTGTTACTATTTCTGGAAATATTATATTCAATAAAATTTCACTGTAAAGCAGGTCACACTTTAATTTGGTAATCTTTAAATTCTTCCTAACATATTGCGTTCCCAATTTTAATGTTCCGTTAAAATAACTCATTTTGAGTGGCTACACTAGCAGCATATCAACTTTAAAATTTAATTTTATAATTGGGTCCCGCGTTCGATACCCGGTGGAGGCCTATGGCACAGTGGTTTGGATCCCACTTTAAACTGTAGGCACAGTCCCGATTAGCCTATCTGTGCATAAAGTGGACTTAAACAACAAATCAATCGATCGATCTTTTCGTTAATCTATAAATTTCTCATTTTACTATTTATTTATTTATTTTGACATTAATTGTCTAGGTAGAACACCTCTCGCTGATATAAATAATAGTGGTCTTATGCAAGTAGAAGGAGGAATGTGTTTTGTTAAATGCATATTCTTGCACCATCTCTTTACTGTTCATATAAGTAAGGTAAAGTTCCCATTGCGCATTTCACCGTGCCATTAACCACGCATCTTCGATCTCGTCATTTTAGATGAGTGATCAGCATCACGCTCCGGCCGACTTAGCCTGCCCCAAGGGTTGTCCCCAAGAACCCATTTATTTGAGGCTGGGTGAACCCCAGAGTCGCTTCATGCAGGGACAAGGCAGGAAAAATTCCGACCTTAGATCACGCACATCGGGAATCGAACTAGGGTCTCGTAGCAGCCAAACGCCCTACCGATTAAATCACCGAGGCTTCCAGCCTCTATTCACATAATAATCCATAATTATTACAAGTATTGCCTATTCTGTATCTACTTCTTTCTACTTAGTTATTTTGTCGCTTTTCTGCCACTTTTGGCTAATCGCGACGATGAGTGATGAAAGTGATGAAGAACACGCACGCCCAGGCCGGGATTCTGACCTAGGACCTTCGGTGGCGATATCGAAAGTCGACCACTTCATGCGCTCTTTGTCTTATAATATAGAATTATTAGCAGACATTGTAATATCAAGACAATTTTGCCATTCTTATTGCATGTGATGCAATTGACCAGCGTCCGAGAACCCTTCCCGAATATATATCTAGATATTCTAGGCCTACGTCCATGCCATGCCCCAGAAACGAAGTGAACGATGTAATGAATGAAATATTTTGTTGTAACTATTGAACAATATTGACACGTCGTCGTTGTTTTCAAATGACTTTGTCAAAGCACAGGGACAGCTTGCTTCCGCGGTGACGTCACAAGTTTACGATCCCCGCCCCCGGCGGAAAAGGGGCTGTTATGGTCAGACCTCTTGAAGCGTGGTAGGAGAAAGTCTTCACGGACCTTGGTGCTAGCACACTATGAAACAGCCTGCACCCTGCGCCCTCTCTCCTACTTAGCCTATAATAGAGATGGACTGATCCGGATCCTTGGGATCCAGACACAAATTTTTTTCGGATTCGGATCCGTTTGGCCATCCAACATGAGCGCTTCTTTGGAAAGTAAGAATGTCTTTATAACATATTGTTTAATGCTAATATACATGTGTGTGTGTGTGTGTCTGTGCGCGCGCGCGCGTGCGTGATTTGTAATTAATACACTTACAAGGGAGGTTATATAAGTGTCCCCCTCCGATTTCCATGAAACTTGGCAGGTGTATAGAGGGACCCAAAGGAAGAAATAAGTGTTTTTGTGTTTCAGCTAAAAAACTGTTTCAGGAAGCAACCCCCCCCCCTCTCAAATGTCAAGATGAGGACAAATTGGAGTGGGGATCTGACCCGAAACCACGTAAATATGGCATATGAAGAAACAGGGGGCATAGGGCACTTACGAAATTTCACAGAAATCGGAGGGGGACACAGGGGTCAAATGCCCACTTAAATTTGTCCTCATTTTGACATTTGAGAGGGTTTGCCCCCTAAAACAGTTTTTAGCCGAAACAAAAAAACACGTATTTCTTCTTTTGGGCCCCTCTATACACCTGCCAGGTTTCATGGAAATCGGAGGGGGACACTTAGATAACCTCCCTTGTTAGTCTTACACTTTGTAATTATATAACACTGTTAATGTTTTATTTTAATTTCTAAAACTGTAACTGTAGTACAATTGTATAATTTTTGTATAATATTTCTATCTTGTTAAATGTGTTAAAAGTTTCATCCTGGAATGAAATGTCTCACATTTATGTGTGTTTCCATTTCCAATACATTCGAATGAATACATATTCGTTTCAATGGCATTTACAAAATCACCTCTGACATTTTGTGTTAAACAATTAACATTATTTTTGTGCACGAGTGTGTTAGCCGATGCGTAGCAAAGTATTTTAGGGACAACACTTGAAAAAAAAATCTTGTAGGACTAACTAATGAAAAATTTCTTTGTAATCGAAGACCATAATACCTTTTAAGGTGTGGTAATATTATAATGGGATTGAGATACGAAACTCTCGGATCTGGATCCGGATCTAGATCTGTAACTTTCGGGTCCGGATCCAGATCTGAATCTTTCGGATCCGGATCCAGGTCCGGAATTTTCGGATCCGGATCCGTTTGGCCATCCCTAGCCTATAGATGACGGAAATAAACATTTTATTGCTTACAATAAAATTACAAAATTCTTAGCAGCAAGAATCTCCGAAAAGGAGCTCAACAGATAAAGTTTTGCCCACTCCTTTGCCCACCTGAGTAAAAAGACAAAAAATATAACTAATCATCTAACGTAGGGGAAGGTGGGGCAAGACGGGCTCACTAATGTTTGGCCACATGTTTGAAGTACAAAATGAAATCAGATATGATTTTTATTGCCACAAATAGTTTTATTGGTTCTTTGTTAATATTTAAAAATGTGAAAACTGAAGAGACACGCCTAATATTTGGACTATATTGTGATTTTTTTTTAAAAAAAGAGCTTTTGCCCCACATGCGGGTCAAAGTTGATTTGATTTAGTTTATTTTACTTCGCGTTTTGTGCCTCTTGGCTAATTTGCGAAGATGGGGATGAGTGATGAAATGATGAAATTGATGAATGGACATTCACAAACAACCAAGCCCGACCGGGATTCGAACCCGGGACCCTTGGCGTCGCAGCGCGATGTGCTAACCACTCGGCCACAGGGTCGGGCATGCGGGTCAAAAGCTTAACTGTTTGCTCTACATACTACTTAATTGTAACATTAAGTTAGAATAATCATAGAAACATAGTGGACGTTTTAATTGTAGAATTGTGTGAACTTTCTCAAACAATTCAGTTTCACACAAACCACAAACATGAACAGCGTTTTCGTCTTCGCTTGACACTTGTACAAGAATTATGCGCCCATCGAATCGTGCAGAAACACGACACCTGATCCAACCTTCATCAGAAAAATCCTGACAGTAGAGCCTTGTTTGTGTTTCTTGGCTTTGGAAAGACCAACTTGCGCTTGGGTGCTGCTTTCATTATTTGATGAGTTTGTTTTGCTCTGTACGGTGATTCTGTTAGAGCTGTCTCTCTCGTCGTTTTCAAGATTTTCTTCTGTTCTCTTGATCTATGTTTGGAATAGGAACTATTAATTGAGGACTTGCAACTTTAAAGAAGGATGACGCTCGTCCCTCAGCAGCAATGTTGATGGCTGAATAGAAAAGGTTGAAGCTATTCTATTTCTGTTGTGGCAGCATCGGGAGGGAGTTGAATGCTGAATGTCGGTTGTTGCAGACGGCAAGAAGTCTGCTTCACTAAACACATTACTGTCAACTGGGGTAGTACCCCGTTATGCGCCACCCCATCATGCACAAACGTCACATTATCAGCTTACACGATCGTAACACAAAATGTGTGAATTGAAAATAACTACATGACCTGTTTTATGACATGCGACATGCATGCTAGACATATAATATAAGCATGCGTTCACAATAATAACCCCATTGTAACTTACAGCAGCAAAAGGTTTGCCGAATTATTGCAAGAGAGGTTGAAAAATGTACGTACATTCCGTTCTTCCTTGAACATCGTCGTGTCCAGATAAAGAGCAATATGTGCTTATGAAGTTCCAAGAACATCAGATGAATAGCACCTCTTATTTAGCAAAAAAAAAACCTGTACCCCGTTACCCCGTTTCACCGGCTTGCCCCGCCTTCCCCTAACTTAGCATAAAAGTTAAAACTGAAATGTTGTCAGCCCTGGACCTCTACATACAATGGTATACCAGGAAAGGCATAGGCAATTTGATACGTCCCTTTCTCATTTCATCACAATTTTTATGTACATGTCAACTTTAAACAACGATATTGTATGCAAAATAATAAGTTTATGTTCATTCTGCTTAATGAGAAGCACTCATATTAATTACTACAATAGGTGTGTTTCACCTACGTCATAAAGTGGTGCATTGTGGTAAAATTTGCCGCAAACATGGCGGCTGTTCGCATCCTGACGTCACATGAAACCCACCTATACCGAGGTGGCTAAATTTTTATGCAACAGTTCTGTAGGTTTGGAAAAGGAACTGCAGAGTGATTGAGTCGATAAGGAGTACCAATCCTTATAAAAAGTTAGTGTGGATGCACGAGAACAATATTTCCAACATCCCCTGTGACAATTAACGTGTTTATTTTTAATGTAGTTGTAACTGTAATTCTGAGAACTTGTAGTTATTTGGAAACCAATGGTTTCCATAGCGAAGATATTACACGCGATTTGACGGGAGTTGCCGTCTGGCCGGGCGCCAAGCGGGCCGCAGGCAGGCGCACAAGGGACGGAGAAACGCACTGTACATACAGGTATATTTTCCCTATCAGTTACGCAATTATGTAATTCTCTTGCGATTAACTTGCATATAATTAAAATGAGGGAAGAAGTGGAAGGAAAAATTTAGTCGGAGGCGTTAGAGGCTTATAATCAGACACGACTAGAAGTTTGTATTTTAGAAGCATCAGAGATCAGGCGAAGAACTCAACAGCATTTGTAAATACAACTGAAGTAAATAGAAAAGAAAATACGTCACAAAATAATCAGAAAACGTTTTTGCTCAAATAGCCTATTCTGTACCAGAGTTACAGTTTAAAGTTCCATTGTTTCTCCACCGGTGAACGAACTCGGAACCCCTTCATTACAAGGCGACAGCGCTAGACCATGCAGAATAAAAATCTAGAAAAAAACCGCACCAGCCCAGTCATTTCATCATAACAGAAAATGCGTCTATTTAGGAGGTGCATACACAGTAGTATTACCATTGCATTGCCTGGGCATTAAATTTAATCACCTTATAAACAGAAATATTTGAGATTTTTACAGAAAATAACGTCGTTGTTTACTGAGTTAGTTGCCTTGATCCCCAGATGAAACGTTTTGGAATAGAAACTGCTATCTCAAGTTTCGAAGTGGAGTGGTATAACGTAGTGAAATCTCATTTGTGGACAAGGAGGCTTGAATGTGTTCCGAAAACGTCACCCTTAACAGCCCAAGTGATTTGTAAAAACAAGAGACGAATTACCGGGCAGCTACAATGACAAACTGTATCCACATCACTTTCTCTACAAAATGTATACTATTCGTTGCCTCATTTACTATGCATGTTGGTATCGAACCATACACGTATGTGCATCCCTTCTTCGCATAAGATAGACCAAAACTTACTTAGAAAATGAATAGGAACTTTGCAAATAATCGCTTCATTTCGTAACAGACTTTCAATGTTAATTGTTTACTACTTTTCAGTGATAGTTTGTAAAAATGCTGGTTTTTTTTTAGGCCACGAAAACTGTGTGAGAGCGAGAGAGGTTAGATGGAGAAATGCATATTTTTAAAGCTCATATCAAGACAGGTTACTGGACATACACAGACAAGAAATAATAGCAGACTGCCAAACAAAGACCTCAATCAGGGAACAGCTAAGAGAATGGGGGAAAGCGAAATATATCCAGGTTGTGGGAAAAAATTAAAGAGGCGCGCTGGCATGGTTCAGATTAGGGGGGTGGAAACAGCTAAGAAAGAGAAACGGAGCAGGGGAAACGATATGTCCTTTGTGCGATGGGAAGGAGACGGACAAGCATATCCTACTGAACTGCCCTTCTACACGTGACCTAAGGGATAAATGGATGAAAAACGTAACAGGGAGGGAGGTGATAGAAGTGACAGAATAAAGATAAAGGAAACGGGACATCAAGTGGGGAAATACCTGGGAGAAGTAAGAGAACGGCGGGGGAAAGCTATTAGAGAAGGCAGCGAAATCATTGATCACGCTCCAGACGAGCCATCTTTATAGTGTAAGTGTGTGTAAAGCAAAATGTATGCGTTTTTTGGCGAGAGTGCAGGAAAAGAGAAGTGGGGCGAGGAGGAAGGAAGAAAGACTGGAAGAAGAACTGAACTGTCGAGGGAGGGGGAAAATATGTATATAGGGGACAAAGTAAGAGACAGCTTCAGGGGCGTCGACTTGACAAAATTATTTGGGGGAAGGGTCTCTGATCACGGAAAAAAATGAATGAATGACTCACTCCCTCCCTTTTTTAAAAATAAAAATTACGTCTTCGTATAGAAGTTTTTAATCATGAAAATGAAATGTAACATGAAAAACGTTTAGAAAATGTTTCAAAGTCTCTTTATGTCTTTTGTGTCTGCTCATTTGTTTTTTAGATAACAATTACTATTTTTATTGAAAAGTATGTTTTTACATTAAGAGACCAACCTAAGAGTTTTATGCCGGCCTCGGTAGCCGAACGTATTGGGTGGTCGACTCAACTCGCTTTGATCCAGAGGTCTCAGGTTCGAGTCCCGGCGAGGGCATGGGTGTGTTTTAATGTCCGCAACAGACATGTGATGGGTTCCAAATAACCCATAAAATAACGAATATTTACAATATTTGACAGTTTTATTTAATTATTTACATAAATGCTAACACAAATCGCAGGAAAATAGTTTTACTTTATTGTTCTTGGTATAATATTTTACTTTTTAAATTTAATTTTGCAATAATAAAAAAATAGCATGTACACTAAGATATAAAGTGACATACACAACAGAAACATATAAACATGATTTAAAAATAAAGCGAACGTTGCTCTACGCAGTGGGTTATTTTTTTATGAACTCATTAACGAGCGGTCTCAGGTCCGAATTATGAAGCACAGTTTATGTATGTGGAGTACCGCTAAGCTGCTTAGTCTCTTCTGCCTCACTGTAGATCTCAAATATGTCTTTAGTCTGCTAATAGCACTGAATGACCTTTCGGCTGTGGCTGTCGTCACTGGCACAGTGCGGAGGACCATCATGAATTTGGCTCCTGGAGGGTCATGTCTTCCAAAAGAAACTTCCTTATGTCACGCATGGTAGTTAGAACCACTTTCTTCTGTTTGGCGATATCACCAAGCATAGACATGTGTAAGGAGAGCCTATCGGCATCCAAATCTTGGTGAAAGAATTCTCGCGTTTGCTGAAAGTTTGTTGTGCAACTGTGCACAGCTGAGATGCATTCTTTATCTACGGCTGTTACCTTTTGTAGTCCTGTATATTCATGTCATTGTTTAACATGATTTTGCTGTGTCACACACTAACTAACTAACTAACTAACTCTCTAGCCTTCTTAAACCCGAAGGTTCATGGCTGCAGCAACACAGGCCTTCCATCTGTCCCTATCTTGAGCAAGATCTATATACTCTTTTCCATCCCTACCGATTTCCCTTAGGTCCATCTCGACGTTGTCCCTCCATCTTCGTCTTGGCCTTCCTACTGGTCTCTTACCATCAGGTTTCCCAACAAGAATCCTGAAAACTCCTCTTTCCTCTCCCATTCGTGCCACATGGCCTGCCCACCTAAGTCTTCTTGATTTAATTATTCTAATAATGTCTGGACATGAATACAAATTATGTAGTTCTAAATTATGTAACCTTCTCCACTCACCTGTCTCCTCATCCCTTTTAGGTCCAAAGATTTTCCTAAGGATCCTATTTTCAAATACTCTCAATTTATGTTCCTCTTTCAATGTAAGGGACCAAGTTTCACACCCATATAATACTACAGGCAAAATTACGGTTTTGTATATTTTAACTTTTAGATTCTTAGATATTAAACGAGAAGACAAAAGTTTATGAAGAGAGAAGTAACATGCATTTCCTGAATTAAGCCTACTTTTTATTTCCTCTTTAATATAATTTTCATTTGTTAATATTACTCCTAAGTATTTGAATTTGGAAACTGGTTCAAACGAGTTGTTATCAATAATTAGATTTTGATTATTACCTAACACTTGGTTTCGGCCTGTAAGCATATATTTAGTTTTCTCTTTGTTAACTTCCAAACCTATCTCTTTAGCAGTTTTGAAAAATATTTTAGCATTATTCTTAATTGTATTCACATCATCCCCCAGTAAGTCTACATCATCTGCATATGCTAACAACTGAGTCACACCATTTAATTTTAGTCCTTCGTTAGTTTCTTTTACCTTCCTTACAGCATATTCTAAGGCAAAATTAAAGAGCAATGGAGATAATGCATCTCCTTGTTTTAACCCATCATGAATTGTAAATTTGTCAGACATATTAATACCCACACGAATTTTACTTTCTGTTTCACTAGTGCATATTTTTATCATACTAACAAGCTTATTAGGTATTCCAAACTCTACTAATATATTATATAATTTATCTCTTTTGACCGAATCATATGCTTTTTTGAAATCAATGAATAGCTGATGGACATTTTGATTATATTCCCACTTTTTTTCAAGTGTCTGTCTGATGTGAAAAATTTGATCTGTAGTTGATCTATTGCGTTTAAATCCACATTGATAATCACCTATAATTTCATTAGCATATGGGGTTAGTCTTGTTAAAAGAATGTTAGATAATATTTTATATGTTGTTGAGAGTAGAGAAATTCCACGGTAATTATTGCAGTTCATTTTATCACCTTTTTTAAACACAGGAACAATTATGGATTCTTTCCACTGTTGAGGGATTTCTTCTTTATTCCATATTAAACAAATTAATTTATGAATTTGACATATTAATGAATTTCCACCATATTTAATTAACTCAGCTGGTATTAAATCAATGCCAGGTGCTTTGTTATTCTTTAGCCTTTTAATAGCATCTTTAACTTCAGTCAAGTTAGGTTCTGGGACTAAAGGTTCTGACGTGTCACACACGTCAGTGTATATTGATTTATAATACTATTTTGGAGTGTAGAACTTGTGATGTTTGGCAGCATCAGGATTTTCAAGTCTCTTAGGCACGTGACTTTGCAGGGTAATTCTGGCTCATCGACGAGGCTCGTTTGCCCTCTGTGCATTTCAGCCAGAACTGCTCAAAACACATTCGCTTTTCTTGTAAGATGTCAGAAGTATTTTAGTTTTGATTCCACTTCTGTAGCACTAATGCATGGAGACTGAATCTTACAGTTTACCTCTTCTATTGAACCCATCACATGGCAGTAGAAGGAGAGAAAGAAAAATGTCTTGAAGTGAAGCATTGTCTCCAGGTATCCAGCACATTTTAATGCTGCGTCAGTAGAATCGTCATCAGAAAATTTCTCAAGAAAATTGAGAAGGTTCTCATAGTTCCTTAAGATCTGTTGCATACTGGAGGCTCTCAACGTCCACCGACGAGGGCAAAGTGGTCGCAGTCCAGTATGGCCAGCCTTCTTATTCACATCAATAATATTCCTACATATTTGCATTCTTATAGGGGATTCCCAAACAGTCTTTAACAAGTCGTTGGCTAAATTCATTATGTCTCTGATTAATATATGTACAATAGTAAATAATAATTATATACTTAGTATATATTAATAAGTCATGTGTTTTGCTGTCTCCGGTCATAACCCCCCCAAAGTTGATTGTTTAGCGGTCTCAGCCCCCCCCCCCCCAAAGTTGATTGTTTAGCGGTCTCAGCCCCCCCCCCCCAAAGTTGATGGTCTAGAACATTTGAAATGTGTATTTAAAGTTAAGTTCATGTGGCACAATTCAGAGTAAACTTTACAAGAGAAGAAAAATAATACATTAGATCCTCTTAAGCAAAATTATCTGGGGGGGGCTCTGCCCCCACATCATTAACATTGGGGGGGGCTCGAGCCCCCCTAAGCCCCATGGAGTCGGCGCCTATGGACAGCTTAAAAGAAAACTAATGTAACAAAATATTGTAGAATAATCAAAAGTATGTAGTGCGTACAGCCTATGGCTCGCACAAAAAGAAAATAAATCTAAATCTAAATGTAAATATTTATACCTGCCCACCCGAATTTAACAACATACAGCTTGCACCCACCCGGTCGAAAATTTCTGGCGCTGCCCCTGATTGAGATGTTGAAATGCTACATGAAAATGAAATGACGTACAAATGAAATAAAATAATAATATAAAGCAACGACGCGCAGATTATCGTGCCTCAAGACAATGACTTAGTACTTCAAATGAAATACATTTACGTACAGTATAGATAAATAAGGTTGGAGTACGTTATCTGTCAGTACACAGGTACCAGCAAGCACGATGCATATTACACATAAATACGCGAACTTGTCATCAGAATTACAATGCTCCTTTGTAATTACACTCAATCCACAGTTTAAAATATTCTAAAATGTATCGAACTTTATTTCAGTTATACTGGATATTCATTCCGAATCTGCAGGCACTCTTACTTGCCAGTAAAGTACAACTTCAAACGCGAGACTGTTCGCAACAAGGTTAAGTTTTGTACTACTTATTTTACTATTAAGTTTGAATTTAAATCACTCTAACTTGCTATCACAAATTATATATTTAAACATTAATAATTATGTGGAATTTACGACTTTTAAAGTCCATCTATTCCTTATTTTAGTTGACAACATATATTTTAGTGCACTATTTATCACTGCAGTAATGACGTCTTGTTTCTAGGGTCTCGCGTTAATTTTAGGCTAGATGCCTACGTTGTAAGGTTAGGCTACCTAGGTTTAGTTCTCTTAGCCTAAATAATAATTTTTCATTATATTTATGCTAATGGTACTTAACCTAATAGGCCTAACCTAACCTCGTAGGAATTTCTGACGTCAGAACACAAGGTAGCAAGACTGTTGTGCAAAGAGGAAGACCCGTATTTCCTTATCGCATGCCATGTCTTGGTTAGGTCTGACTCGCCTTGGTTCGAGGTATTCAAGGTTGTGTTGATTCGATGTGTTACTTGGGTTTGCTTATGGCGAATACGTGAAAATAACGCGATGTTACGAATTCACAACGTACTCTATCAATTGTGCAATTGTGCTTTACTTTTAACAATCCTTTACTGATGCACTGATATGAAGTTTCATTTATTTTTTTATCAATTATTGTATTGCGAAAAACTTACTCCAACAGAGTTAGCTGTTCTTGTTGAATTACTAACACCGCCTTCACAAATGGCAAATGTGCCGATTATGCAATGGCAAACGATCCAGGTTTAGTTCGGGATCTGAAAGGTAACGCTACCCTTTCAATGCTGGAATGGGGATAAAATACCTAGAAATATATCTATCACCTTGCATTTTACCTAACATTTGTCGGCACTAAAGAAAAACACAGCAAATGGCATTGTACCTGATACACCTGGTACCTGTAAACATCAGTGATAACTTGTACGAACAGTAAAATATGTAGGCTATATATTGGAATCAAAATATTTACATAACACACACCTTACAGGTCCCCCTGACTCAACCTTTCATTCTCTCACTCATTCATTCTCATGGGGTATTTCAACATGAAAGTACACATACAAGGCTCGTATTTAATCAACGTACTCTTCCTTTTTTCGTTTAACATGAACTTGAATTAGGTCGTTAATCTTTCTGAACCTGTGCTCATTACTATCAATATGCGCAGCCCTCGGAAAAACAATTATCAGAATGATAGGTCGGCGTGGTTGACCCTTTCGTTCAAATGAACATACGCATATCTATACCGCAAGCATGGCATTTACCAAATTTCTCGGACGGGGGTATTACAACAAGCCTCTCTCGTCCTTTGAAAACAATTACACCTCTACAGAGTGAAGCAATACTTAATTAGGCTCTAGCTGCCGGAATACTTCAATTAACCATCGGCGCGAGCAAAAAATTACAATATCACTATACAATAGAGAATACCACACTTGCACGACCAGGGCAATTTAACATACATATTCAACAAATAAAAGACTAAACAGTCGACTTTCGGTCGGGAATTCAAACTAGGTTCCATTGTGACGAAAAAATGTTCCTTCGGATGTCAACCGCGACGAAGGGCAATGGTGATGAAATTTGGCACTTTCGCTTCCTCTCGACGTCGCGTATCTCTCCTTCTCTCAAACGTTGGTCGGCTGGACGTTCTCATCTCGGGTGTCGGCTGGACTTTCTAATCTCAGACGTCGGCTGGACATTCTCATCTCGGGCGTCGGCTGGAAATTCGATGGTTGGGCGATCGCAACGACGGCGTCGCTGGCCGGTTTCCAAGGCATGGTACGTCAATGATGTTGGTGTCGGCTGGCACTGATGTAGCTTCGCGCCTGATGGTAGTGGCAGCGTCGTTGCGGGACTCGGGAACTCGACGTCCCCACTCGTCTCTATCCTCTTAGCCCGCCATAGTTATTGATTGTCCTTGTTTCGCAAAACAATTCACCGCGTATGACCTCACAGAATCAAGTACACGCGAATCTAATCACTGGCGCTTACTCGCTGACGGTTCGAAAGAAACTAAGTCCACGAAAACAGTAAGTATACGGAGGTCTACCGCAGATGTGCTCTCGCTACAAAAATCCTGACAAACTGTGTTGACAACTCGGAGTCCTGCAGTTTTATACCAGATTCGAAAATGTCAGTTGGGAAGACGTTAAAAACGAGCGTCGCTTCTGTTCCAGCGGGGTACATTAACACTGGGTCTATTGTGTTTCAACGCGGTCAACGGCGTGTCTTCACGTAAGTGCAGCGGATTAAGTCCTCGCCTCTCTGGCGTCTATCTTGGAGATCCGTAGTTGGCCTGTGAATCACCTATAAAAAACCAATTCGCCCTTACGTCGTGGATTCTCGGTTGATCTCCTTGAAATTAAATTCAGATATCATTTATAACGTGTCGCTTCGGTTGTCCAAATTTCATGTAGATCCGCCAACGGAAAACGGAGATATTTCATAAGGTGCAACGTAAGGAATGAACCTTGTTGACGATCGTTTTCGTGACTCGGAGAACCTGTCACCCAACTCTCGTCTTGCTCGAATTTCATTTTCACAACAGATACTTATGAACTATTCAAATGACAAAACCAAATCTCACGCCTTACATAAGTCATATGATGGTTAATGATGCATAATGAAAATTATTGAACTGTTTTTATTTACATGTCACTGAATACCGTGACATTACTCATATTTAAATTCCATTGATATTTACTTGCCCTATGTAGTGGCGAACACTCCCCTCGAAAAATGGGTAGTGGAAGCTACAAAATACCCACCCCACTAGCGTATGCAGAGGGGGCTGAAAGGGCTTCACGCATTTCCGATTTTCATCCCCTCCCCCTTCGCTAAGCTGAACAATGTTTCACTTCGCGATATAAACATGAAATTTAGTATGCTGGTCATGGTAACTCTTACAGAAATAGTAAAAATGCGAACGAAGCTAGCAAGGCTTTTTTAAAGCTTTTTTCTTTGCAAACTGACAATATATTATTATGGCTCAAATACTTCCGCAGAGCACCACGACGCGTAGTACTCTTTTCGAACTTTATTTTTGCTCGTTTTGTGCCTCGATGTATACGGCCCCACGTGACGTACTTAAACCACAGGTCCTTCCTCCAATAAAAAGATAATGCACGTACAGTGGAGCCGACCGCGAATATAAGATATTTCATTTTTCTTTCAACTTTCAATTCAATTCTTGAGCCTCGTATTACGGAAACCCGTAAATAAAATGTATTGGGTACAATTGTTACAACACACAGACAATTGTTAACATATGGACACTGTATTTATATAACAGGATCAGTGGCGGCGATTGGGTTTCAAAACCAGGGGGAGCAAAGACAGTATATTTCCCTTTGTATATAAGGTTTAGCATAGTGCGGGGCAAAAGTGGCGAAAAGTGGGGGGCAACTGCCCCCCTAATCGCGGGCACTGCACAGCATTGTAAAATTAATGCATCTGTTTTAAGTATTATAGAACGTCTATCAATACCGTATCGTACCCAAGGTATTGGATAGAAATGACAAGTCTTATGTCATTCTTAGCATAGTAGGAAACAGAGATATGAATGCGGAATAAGCAATGAGGCAAACGTGAGGTTATTGACTTGGGAGACGAGAAGGCTTGGAGTGTTGAAATTGCCAGGGAGTGAGACAGTTGGCGAGTGAACGGGATAGTGTGAGGATTACAGATTGGAGAGACAAAGGA
Source organism: Lepisma saccharinum (assembly GCF_977018435.1). Taxonomy (NCBI): domain Eukaryota; kingdom Metazoa; phylum Arthropoda; class Insecta; order Zygentoma; family Lepismatidae; genus Lepisma; species Lepisma saccharinum. The sequence goes on from NC_139229.1 coordinate 4,185,089, forward strand.
ATTTGGGGGGGCGATTATTGAACACTGGGGGATAAGGATTGGAATTTTTGAATTTGAATTTAAAATTTTGGGTGCGTCAGCACCAAGGCTATTTTGCACCCGTCACATTCTACGGGGTCTAGCCCCTTATCGTTACAAATAACAACTCTAACGTTGCAGAACTAAAATCATAAAATATTAAAATCTTCTGACTTTCGTTAAAAGCTGAGGCTGTAAAGGGGCACTCAGCACACATAAGGACAAAAGAACACGACAATACAAACAAAGTTATACTGGCCATGGGGAGAGTCGCCAGAGCCTCGTTAGTCTTCAGTCCAGGGTGTACTAACGTGGAAGTGAGGTTGACATTTGGGTGTACTACGTGGAAGGTCACCCCTTACACCCCTGGGGGATAAGGAGAGTGAATGTCTGACAGGAAGGTCAGACATGTGAACAGTGAGAGGACAATCTATGGAAATGACCTTCTAATTGTGAAGCAAGTAATATCCTTTTCTTGATAAATCTGTATCGGTTCAGTCATGGAGAGTACAAAACCCATATCTAACTTAAGTTAATTCTATTGCAATTACTTTAAATGTAGCCTCTTGCATATATCACATTTAGGCCAAGCAAGTGATTACCATCTGGAAGATGAATGATGAACAGCTACATCACCCAAGTGACAATTCATGCAGGGCCTCTGGTTCGATCCCATCGCAGTTTTAACATTGCGATACGATACGACTATACCATAATGCAGCTACAGCTTCAGCATATGCAATCATAACTTCAACAAAACGCATTTTTCGATCTTGGCCGTTCCTTATTTTCCAAACACACCTGCACACAGTATTCGTAGTTAGTTATTTCTCGGTACTCCGCACATCATGAATAAATCGTATACAATAACTGCTTTTAGGAAAATAAAATGCACTTGTTGTGACCAGGGTTGGCATGTTTAAAACAAAAGTGTTTAAAACACTTTGTTTTAAACGTTTGAAACACAAGGCTTTGTTTTTTATAAATGTTTTAAACGTTTAAAACAATGTGTTTTAAACATGTTTTGTTACTTGTTTTTGGTACTTGATATTTTATAGTCTGTGATAATTTGTTTATTTGGCAACCCTGTCTTTTCATTGAATCTGTGTCAATTAATACGTGCTTTACGGGTCTCATTTATCGCACAACACTTGAGCAACCTTATGTTCTGATGTCACGGGAGAAACCTTTTTAATTTTAGGCTAAATGCCTACGTTGTGTATTTTTTCTTTAACGACTTTAACTATAATTTACTGGGAAAAGGTTGACTTTCTTTTGTTTAAAACATGTTTTTGTAAACTCATGTTTAAAACAAAAAAAAAACATGTTTTAAACAAAAAAAAAGTTTTTGTTCTTTTTTCAAAAAAAAATTGCCAAACCTGGTTGTGACCATTACAGAAAGCAGTAACTTAGTGATTTATCCAGCCCCCCCCCCAATTCCTCAACACCTCCTAAAATGTTTCACAATGACCCGGTTTATGGTCATTTTGGCCTGAAATTTACCCCCTTACACCCCCCCCCCAAATGGAAAATTCTGGATAAACCCCTGCAGCAAGCGTCCCCTTCGTCTCGCTACCTCCCTCTCGACACCTTATCCACGCCTGCTTAGCCGAATATCCTATAGAGCTACAATAACATTTCAGATAATGAAAATAAGCATTTTAATTTTGTTAAATGCTGAGAGAAATATTAAACTTTCTTAGCAGCCATGGTCACCGAAACAAGAGCCCAGCTGATAACATTTTGTCCACGCCTACGCAGAGCACTGGTTTGTTCATAGGCGTAACTTGGCGGGAGCAGGGGGGATGGGGTTGGCCCTTTAAACATTTTCAGGTTTTACAAAATTTACAAATTAAGGATACTTTTGTTAACCTCCTGGGACCTGAGGAGCGAAGAGATGGGTGAAGGTTTGTTTAAGGAGTATTTCTTTATGATTTGCAAGTGTAAAAGTTATTTAGCAAAATAGGTAGAATTGAAATCTTTCGATTCTGCCCCCTCCTCTCCAAAGTTAAGCGATGGTGCGAAATCACTGCAGATTGGTAGGGAGAAGGAGCAAACACACACACACACTATATATATACAGGGTTAGTCAAAATTATGTGAACACTCAAATGGCAGAAACAATGTATGAACAATGAACAATGAACTTGACAGACATCTATAAACATGGAATGTAGGCAATGATATGCTGCAAGTGCTACAGACTTTCGCACTGAACCTGTGCGCCATTACATTCAACACATAAAAACCACCGATTAACAGCAGCACGTAAAGCCCATTTCACGAGGTATGGATAATATCACATCCCGTATACGGTCTTTGAGGTCATTGATGTCGCGAACCTTCCTACCGTAAACGCGCTCCCCCATAACCAGAAGTCACAAGGTGTTAAGTCTGGAGAGTATGGAGGCCAGCTCAATGGTCCATCACGACCAATCCATCGTCCTGGAAACGTCTCATCGAGATAGTTTCTAACAACACGGGCCCAGTGCGGTGGAGCGCCATCTTGTTGGAAATACCCTGCACGGCGGATTTCTAGTGGTAGTTCATCAATGGCGTACTCCTGCAACATCTGTAAGTAAACGTCATAAGTTACTGTTGGTGTATCAAAGAAGTAGGGTCCAATAACTCCAGCGGCGGTCACAGCGCACCAAACATTCACTTTGGGGGAGTCTCGTTCATGCTCCCGAATGACTCGTGGGTTTTCGGTGGCCCAGAAAATCGTGTTGTGCCGGTTCACAAATCCACTTGTGTGAAAAGTGGCTTCATCGCTGAATGCCATGACATTCCCAATATCCCGACGGATATTCGTCATTTCAGCTAAAATCTGACAGCATTCCACCCGCTTACGTTTCTGCACCACTGTTAACGCTTAGCTGACTTGGATGTGGTATGGTCTCATCCCAAGGTCATGTTTCAAGATGAGCCACGCGGTTTATTGAGGAATTCCTGTTTCCAAACTGCATCGTACACATGATTTAGAAGGACTGTGCAACACGGCTCCCTGTACAACAGCGATGTTCTCTTCACATCTTCCTGATCTTGGACGTCCTGCATTGCCTCGATAGTTGTTAGCTACTGATCCCGTAGCCACAAACTTCTTGTAAAGGGTGTTTCATAAAGTGCGCAGTTTTTGAAAATGCAATAACTCAGCCAAAATTGCATGAAACTTGACATTTTTTTTTATTGTTTTACACATTCACTACGATTTAATAATTGAAAAGTGAAAAGTGTCCAGCATATGCCCGTATGCGATTTAAAAGTGAAAAATGATGTCTGGCATATGCCCATATGGCATATTTCTTCGTTTCGCATGATCGGTTGCTTTGATCTCTTGCGTCAACTGAACCTTGTAAGGGTGCATATGAAGGTGTTCTTTCAGTATTCGTTGCACTGAGGATACCGATATTCCCAACTGTTGTGAACGACGGCGAAGTGACTTCGCGGGGCTTCACACTGTCTTGCACTACTGCCATGTTTTCATCTGTGCGACGACTGCGTTTTCGCCCAGGCGAATTTATGGTTGCAACTGATATCTCGAATTTCTTCACCAACCTCCTAACTGTTGTTGCAGTGAGGGCATTGTTACGTTAGAAGATCCCGCGAAGATTACGAACTGTCTGTGCATGAGACTCCCCGTTTCTGTAATGTGTTTTCAAAACAACGACGCGTTGCTCGATAGTGAACCGCTCCATGGCAACTAAACTGAACAAATGCCAAGAAATTGCTCAAGTAATAATCGGAGTGATCAGAGATTACGAAAATGATAAGAACAGTGTTGCCAACCTTCAAACAAACAAAATGACAAGCGATTTAAAAACTGCGCACCTTATGAAACACCCTTTAGATGCGGTACACTGTTAAACGGCTTGGTGGGTCACGTGCAAATCGCTGTCGAAACTTTTCACGGACAAGGGTCGGCGAACCCTACACTTCCATCGTGCTAGCTACATATCTTCTTTGCTCCAGTGTCAATCGGTCGGCCATTATGTCACCTAAAAAGAGAAAGAGAAGAGATTGAAGACATTTCCAATGATCAGCTGTGCACCACCTACAAATCTAACAATACATGTTCCAATACATTTCAATCATAACTGTATTTCTGACCTCTACTGTTTTGTCCATTGCGTGTTAACATAATTTTGACTAACCATGTGTGTGTGTGTGTGTGTATATATATATATATACCGGGTGTACAAAAAAGAATGTCCTACTTTTGAACCTCTGTTCTTTTATCCATATTTGGCGTACGACAATGATATATATATTAAACGAAAGAGTAACACTCACAGTTTTTTGGTTCACAAATGTTCAGTGTGTGACCATTTTGTGTCCCGGCACACATCCAAACGATAAGACAGCTCTTCCCACACTCTAACAAGCATGTCTGTAGTGGTTGAGGTTACAGCTATTCGTATTCGTTTCAAATTACTTATACCAACGTGTTATGTTCTTCGCAAGTGGAGCTTCAACATGGAACTTCGCACGAAAAGCTCGCTGCACAGATATCACTGATTCACATTTCGCAAAGTTCAGAACACAGAAGGACTTCTGCTCGGGGCTCGCCATCTCGCCTATTATATTCCTTTGCTACGCCAGAGCCACCAACCTGGAAAACGGAGAACTAATGAACACCAACAAAATTTCAAACATGCAAGTAAAGAATGAACACTGTTCACGTATTATACAAGAAGTTATAACAATTTAAAACTAGGACATTCTTTTTTGTACATACTGTATTATATGCTCGCGCACCTCCTATACAAAACCTATATTGTACCGAAAATATTAGCTCTTACAGTGTCATATTATGTCATGTCGTCATATTGAGGGCCGAATGTTAGATACAGTAGACTCGCGATTATCCGAACTAATTGGGACCAAGACTACTTCGGATACGGAGATAATGTGCTAATAGGTCGTAAATGACGAAACAACACTTAAAACTGTATAGTAATTTTTTATTGCTAGTACAACATAAATGAGAAGATTACTTTTTCAAAAAGTCTTTCGTAGTTTTTTGGACTAACCTCTTTCCTATCTTCGACGCTGCGATGTAACGCCAACGCTGTAGGGGAGAGTAGATCAAGCGGCGTAGACTCTTCTTGCTGTTCAATGTAGGCTATAGCAGTGGCGAAACGTCATAAGAGGCCCGGCCTACCCTAATATATTTGTCTATTACGGATTATTTTATTACTTTCATTAAACGACACCTTAATAAAAGAAAACGGAAATTCTATGCCTTACGATAATTTCCACAAATTTCCATCCCTGCCAGGGGCTCTATCTTTGCATGTCGAGCCACTTCTCAGAGGGCCTCAGCTGGTCCCATAACATTCTATGTGGTTCATGCGGGAAAGCATAATTTCAGGGGCATGTTCGCTTGAAATAGACACAGTGAGTTCGGCCTCACGCAGTGATGCCAACCCTAGCATAATTGTCCCTAAACGTTGTACAATTTGAACTTTATTGGCACCCTGTGTTTGACAATATTAAAATATAGCATCATCTATAAACCGAACAACGAGCCGTTATTGATATTTGGAAAGGAAAAAAACGAACATCCCAAATTATCAACTTTTACTACTGCGAAGTGTCTCTGGGACCACGCTGAATTTATATTTTACTTTATTTCTCGCATCCCTCCAAACACGAGTGAACCTTATAATAAATATTAAGGCAATACCAGGCCATTAGGCCCATTGGTAGCGTTGTCACCTTGTAATCAAGGGGTCCCAGGTTCGATACCCGGTGGTGGCTCATAGTAGTTCGGATCCCACTTTAACTGTAGGTCCAGTCCCGATTAGCCTTACTGTGCATAAAGTGGACTTAAAACACCAATCAATCAATACCAGGCCATTGAGATAATCAGTGGCGGATTAAGCTTCCTCGCCGCCCCTAGGTACAAACTTAATGTGCGCCCTTCTCAAAAGAAAAGTAGTAACTTATATGCAGTATTTTTACAGGCTAATATAAAAATTAGTGAACATACTGAAATAAAAAACAAAGGATAAAAATTAATAACAAACAATTCATTTTCTGTATGTGCTATACCTAAAATTATGTAATGTATTGAGAAATTAAATTCACCACTCACCAGTCAAATTGTAGAAGACAAGTAGCTTGTATGACCTTTCCCCAGATTTCCATACCGTTCAATGTGTTCTGTAAGAAATGGATCAAACTCGGCAATAAGCTCTAGAGACATCATGTATTGCCCGTTGTGCAGAGAATGGAATTTTTCTTCGTGATCACGTAAGGGAAGCCCGCGACTTGTCAACTTCTTTACGACAGAAAAAACTCTTCTCAAGACACTGGCCCAGTACGTAAGTTCCGTCTGAATATGTGATTGAAAATGGTTCTCCAAGGTCCCAACAGATTTCTGCCTTGTTAGGAGTGCCAACTCGCAGTTTTTGTGTTCTTCAGAATTTTCGTGTGATGCTAGAATATTTGAAATGTTTTTCCAGTCTGAAATGCCGTGAGTTGCGATGTTTGTCTTGCCCTTGAACAACCTGCATGATGCACAATAAACGGCACCAGTGCTGCACGAATATACCAAATAATTCCGCAAAATTGATTCGCCATTTACAAGTTTACGAAAAAAACACGCTATTATTTAAAAATCTTGTCTTACCTGCTATGAGTCCTTGCGATTTAGAAAAATCGTTTTCAGCATTCTGATTAATTCCACGTCTTAGAAGAATGTCAATTGTAGACTCATTCAGACACCACTCGGCAGGATCGCCAGTATCGAAATCTGCACTCTCACTGTCACAATCAGAAACTCCTACTAACTGAGAGGACACAACCTCAGGTGCACTTTCTTCCTCCACTAAACCCACAATATTTTCGACATTTTGCGTTTCACAGAGTTCACTCGATGTAGCCGCTTCCACTAAATTTTTGAACTGCTTTCTGAAATCACTTGTTCCTTTCGCCTAAAAAACGTGTCCACTGTACCAAGCTTTTTCTGTAAGGTTGCTCCTCTTTCACGCTTTTCGTTTGCAAGTTTACGATAAGCCGCCACACTTAACTTTGTTTGTACCTGCTGCATAAAAAAAAAACACCAAATCGCAAACACACTAGCAACAAACTGAATGCACCAGCCAGAGAATACAGTAAGACAAGAACTAGTTGCGGTCCACACGAAAGCTGCACTCACTCACTTATCAGCAGTGTTTGTGTGTTTATTTTTTTCTAAGACTGGCATTGTTTCAGATGCGAGTTTCAAACAATCAGTATTCTTTCCTGCCTGGCCATTAACAATAACAAACGCTTAGTGGAAGATCGAGGTGTATGTATTTACAAGAACAAACCAACAAAGGCTGGGGGCGGCTTGCAGGGGGAAGCTTGCATTGCCATTGTAAGCGATAAAAGCCACGGCACGGGTTAAAATCAAATTGATTGGCGCCTGAAGGAGGCAGAGCAGACGAAATATTTCTTGATAACACATAAATCCGATACATCAAGGTTTCTTTCGTATGAAGCGAAAGTATTGCTACCCGTTGATTTGAAACATTGGTTTCATAGGTCTTAAATTGTCACTGTGTACGTAAGACACTTTTTATATTTCTTGATATTCTGGAAAAAAGATTTGCCGCCCCTAGGCACGTGCCTAGTGGGCCTATTTGGTAATCCGCCACTGGAGATAATTAATAGTCGATTTTCAGAGGTGCTACATGCATTTAAAAAATGCTAGCATATCAACCTGATCACTTCACCATTCATGTGAGTTTACATACACATTAAAAACATGCAATTGAAAGTTCAAACATGTACTAAACATGATTAAATTTTATTATGTGTTAATTTATGATAAGAGTAATAAAGTGTAGGCATTCTGTAAGAATATATCTTGTAAAATAAACACTAAATAAAGGAGAAAAGTTTCAATTTCTTTATTACATTAGTTTCAAGATTCATATATAATTACACATTATATCTATAACAGTATAAACCTGCACAATGTATATAGAAAATAGTTTGCTTTCCTTTAGCTTATATTATACAAAAATTTCATTATGCATTTTAGAGTAAGTTAGATGAACTCTGTATGATATGTAAACATCAGCTTTCTGTGTGTTCCTTGGTACAGAACTACATATGTATAAATAGTGGGCAATTATGAAATTTCATGAAAAGACAAAATATTTTTGTTTGAAGCATAGAACAATTGCATTACCTTGAAACCACCCTAGTCCTTATAATTATTTTTTTTGAGGTCATGTTGCATATTTCAGTAAATTAGGTGCATGACAACTTATCTTTGAAACAATCATGCAGATCATAAAACACCTAACTACAGGGTGGGTGGAAAGTAACTCACTATTGAAAAATGTTTATAACTTTTGTAAATAGTGCCGCATTTGCACGAAACAAAATGTATAGTGATCACTGAGGTGGTAGAATTTAATTGCTAATTTGTGTTTTCACATGATAAGAGAAGCCCATAATGGCCCTATGTCTGACACTGTGAGTGTGTGCCCAGCTGGCATTTCGTTGCGAAGTGTGGCAGTCCGTGGTACAGGTGCAGAGATGGTAGCAGGGTGTTAATGGACCTCGTGCTTCAGTTGATGCCAAGACCATCAGAAACTGCGATTCCAAGCTGATGACTGCGGGACTTTGAACTAGGGCTACCAGATGTCTGGTTTTTCCCGGACATGACCTACATTTCAGCCTGAAGTCCGGCATCCAGGAGGAATTTGAAAAATTTCAAAAATGTCCTACATTTTGAGCATCATATAATATTAATTAGGAAAATACGGATTTCAGTTGAACAAAAAGAAATCATGCAAGATACAAGTCTATAGACTACACTCCCACACTCAATAGTGAAATTGCACAAAAAGAAAATAAAAGGTTTGTCCTGCTAAAACAAAAAATGGAAACAATTTATGAGCAACGTTTTGGGGCTACATTGTGATGAATGAAACCTTGGGGTTTTATACTGATCGAACAAGGTGCTTCCCATTCTCTTTCAATATTTTAATTGTAAACCAGGAGTATAGAGAACAAAGTTATTGAACTAAAAACTACCCCAGATGAAACTTTTGGAACCATTTCAAGTTACGGTAATTGTTAAATATTTGTTTGCCAGGTAATAATGCAAACTCATTACCATCAGCTCAACAGACTCATGAGAGATTCCTTTTTCCATTACGTCTGTAAAAAATTCACAACTGGTTCAGTATATTATAAAAGTGTTTGACTGTTCAGTCTCTCATAAATACATTCTAAACCTGAAATATTGAGAAAAATTGCCTTCTTGTTTAGCATTGATTACAAGTTTGGAATTCATTAAGAAATAGTTTAAAAAAACTGAAAAGTATTAATTTTAAATTACTTTCTAACGTACTCTAAAAATGTGTTTTGTGTCCTACATTTTGGGACATTATGTCCTACTTTTCCCTTATAGCGATTTGGTAACCCTACTTCGAACAAACATACTGGTATTGAAGAGGTTTTCTCGGGCAATCAGCCAGGTGATTTTCGGGCTGATTGCCCGAGAAAACCTCTTCAATATTCGCCGCCAGGAAAGCTTCAAGAGGTAATCTGCACCACTTGCACATTTTCCTCCAATATGGATGTTGAGAAACAACTGCGCCTGCACGTTTCTATCACAGATCCCATGGTCATCAACTTGGAAGGGCAGTCTTGTTAATTTGTTTTTTCTTCTCACGATTACAACTAAATTCTACCACTTCAAGGATTCAAAACATGTAAATGGGGCACTATTTACAAAAGTTATAAGCGTTGTTCAATAGGGAGTTACTTTCCACCCACCCTGTATATGACAGATAATATGATCAGATGTATTCAAATTTCAAAGTAACCAATGATATACTAATACAATGCACATAGTAGGCTTGATATGCAGGTAGTATGATATCTATTTTATCGACAATGTTGTTTACGTAAAATACTATTAGTTACTGTAAATATAAAAACACATTTAGGTCCATGTGGAACAACACTTGCATCGTACCAAGTGAACACTTCTTGCAAATTGTCTTTATATAACAATTGACTAATTTCAGTATTTCATTAAAAAATACTAAAACTTACTTACAAGCAACTAATGATACATAATGTTCCCTCAATACAGCCAAATGAAATCTGTGGCTTTGGGCATAAGGAAAAATCATCTATAGACTTCTCATATCCACATACCTATAATCAGTGGCGGTGATTAGGTGAGGTGGGGGGGGGGGCAGTTGGCCCCTCACTTTTTGCCACTATTGCCCCCACACTATGCTAAACCTTATGTACCCCTCCCCCAGTTTTGAAATCCAACAGCCCCCACTGCCTATGAAGGTGACAAGTTTCACACACATAATGACAACAATGTCTCATTTAAATAGTTCGCTGCTTTGGTTACCTGACTAGCTATTTGGATAACCCTTCTTGCTCTCCCACAGAGCAATAGTTCTACAAAACAAAAATTATTCCAAATAGAACACAATGCACAAAGTTTTGTTACTCAAGCAAATGCAGGAAAAGTAATACAATATACAGCTATTATCAAAATAAGTTTTGTCCTAACAGGACATGTTTTGTGAAGAGACATAGTGGAGTTTTGCAACACATTGTGAATGATAACTACATTGTGTCGCAAACTGTACGTTCACTTGTATAAAATTTGGCTACAGGTAGTTTGATCTGGCCTTTGGAAAAAATTAAATACTACAGCACTACAGGGGTTGTCTATTTACAAGAAAAATTCCAAATTCTTTGCAAAGCACAAACTCTTGGGTTATATGAATATTAAGATGAGGAAACAAGGAGCAATCACATCTCTATCTTTCTGAATACATACGTATCTACATACAAACACACATATATATGAAAAAGGAAGGAAAGAAGTGCTAAAGGATATATCAAAATGAAGCTGTTGGTATTTCATGGCTACATCACTTTGTCACACTAGAACAGCCAGGATGTAAAATATCAATAGTTTATTTGTGCTTATTATTTTGCTCGATTTTGACATACAGTAGAACCCCAATAGTGAGTTACCTTTCCTTGTCCTAGTGCAACACTATAATACCTAGAATAATCTTCCTGGATTTTAAGCTCTTTAACAGTCCTTCAAGAAATTATAATTGAGGTTCAGCTGTATACATTTACATACACATACATGCATTTATATACTCAGGTCAAGTGTTGATAACTTTAAAGAATACCAGATGCTTTCCACATCTTCAATTTTTTTTTTTCAAAACCCAGCCCAAAATATTTATTTTTCAAACATAGCATGATATTATTCTCTCTAATTGTCAATTGCTTTCCGTACATTAGAAGTTAGATTGTATAAACACATTATATTGTTTGCATAAGCTACATACTCAACCTTTTCCACAAGCAGATGCAGATTATCACAGATTACGCACTAAGAAGCACATCACTGCACCTATGTTAAGTTCTGATTAATTAGTTACATAAGATTGCAGCAAGACTTCTCAATCAGCCTGACAATTAAAAATAATAAAATCTGGGCTTCATACAAATGCTATTTTCTGTGGAGCTATAATTTTTGCTTGTAATCCTTTCTATATTTGCAGCAATATTAGCACTCGATCAATATTAAAATCACAGAAAATATTCAAAGATCTCATTAAAGGGTATGTGTACAATGAAGCAACATGCTATTCACCACACACACTGCACGAGATCATGCTGCATGCTATGTATTTTAAAACCTGCAAAAATCAATTTATGCTGCAGACTTCAGCTGTGGTGCAGGAACCAGAGGGGGGGGAGAGGTGGGTTGTACAGGAGTAATCTTCTTCTTTCAAAAATGGGCTGCAAATTTGCTGATTTACAATACCAAAAGAAGTCAATGTGAATTACAAGACCCAAAGAAGAATGGCTATGCTGCTTTTACAAATATGTATTTACGAATGCATAACTGTGTGTGAAATTTAGTACCTTGAGAAATTGCAGTAATTTCTAGCTTCATACTATTTTTTTTATTTTCTTTGATTGGGAACCTTTAATAACAATTTCCATGAATTGTATATGGTATACTCGTACTTAGGTAGCAATGTGATTTCAGTTTGAAAAGATACAAACATCACATACCATGTCTTCAATAAATTATTATCAGCACTAAACGTACAACAGACTGAGTGACAATGCTAACTATTACTTTTTGGCACTTTTTAACAAAAGAGGTGCCCACACACATAAAAATAACAGGTCAGTGAATGAAACAAATATTCAAGTGCAAATTCATCTTAGTCTTATTGTCACATTTAATTGAAATGACCACAAAAACTAGAAAACACAATGCTTAAACAGTATCAAGTTTGAAATTTCAATAGGTTCAAATACCTGTCTCAATCTTACTTGCTCTGTTTTGAAATACAAGTACTAGAGATTTATTCTTGCAATGCACTTATGAAACGATTCAGGTTTCAAAATTGAAGTGCAAGGATTGTTCGGAAATAAAGAATTTAGTTTCCATTTGTGTGCTGACAAAAGCATATGAATTTTTTTTTTGAACTAGAAATCTAGTAAAAAAGAATAGTGAAATATAGAGAACTTTTCTGTTTTGATGACTACTAAAATCTTCATAGAAAAAAAAAGATGTAGGAGAGGATTTAAGATTGCTCTGGGTGCTTTCTTGCTGATACTAGAGATGAACGGACATTTTTGTATTGTTTATGCTATTTTTTGTGTGTGTGTACTATTAACAGTGTTAAAGGTAAGAAAAATATAACTTTACAAGTATGCGGCATGAAACTGAACTCAAGCATGGTATTCTTGTTGACATGTTTCAATGCATTATCTGATCTATTTGGGCAATTCTTGTATCAGTTGTACAAGCTTCTCTCTTTTATATTTTACTTAATCAACTTCATCAAAAAAAATAAGATAAAAAAGGTAAGGTAAGGATTCCCAGGGTGGTTGATGTAAGGTTAAAATTTCTCTGGTCTTGTAACTGCATAAACCTTTGATGAAAATTCTCTGTGCACCTTTCCCTTCCTCTGTTCAGCTCGGGCTGTAAGGAAGCATGCTCCACTCTGCCCCTCCCCTCCATGCGGTAGTAAGGTGCACAGGAGTTGCGGGTTTGCGCAGGTTTTTCTTGCTTGTGGTTCCACTATACCTGGGGGTAAAGGTTGCTGGAGCATGGTGCTGACCACATCACCTCCAAAATGGCCGAGATCGAGAATCCCCTAAATGTGCCTCCATGGCATGGTACTACATGCACAGGGAACTTTACCTTATGTTACATGTATATAATATATATAATAATATGTACACCTCTATTTTCTGCCCAGAGTTAAAAAAATATGGCATTTATTTACATGTGACAGCACATCAGAATGAAACCAGATACTTCTGTATATTTGAACTCTCTTTGTATTCATAATTTGAGATGTGACACTTCACTTTCACATAACATTTTACTGAGGTTTCATTTTCTGAGGAACAATGGCACAGTGACCATTAAAAATGCAATTTCACAATATTTATACAGAAACATGCACACACAAAGTATAATCACATATCCAGTAGTTTCAAATAGTATTTGGATATGCAACAAAGTTAACGCAGCACTAAACTATCAGCAACAATTATACATAATCAACTTACTTTGATAATACAATCTACAACAATTTCAACACTCTTTCTACACTAAATATAATGTTTCAATGGTTTATAAAAAGTAAATTACTTGCAACCATTTGAATACTTTTTAACTCTTAACAATACAATTTACATAATAATAGTTTCTTTCAATTACAACACAATCTCCAAGAATCTTCATTACATCAAAAAAAAAAAAAAAAAAAAGATCTGCCCAACATGGTAAGTGGTGCACAACCTTTTAACTGTCACTGCCTTTGTTTCTACATAGCAGAGAAAATCTGTAGAAAACGTAAAATCCAGATCTATATACCGTACATGCATATACTTTAAATACAAATGCAAGACAATATTAGTCAAAACGTTCCAAGAATTTCCTTCATTATACAGATATAATAAAAATTCACAAATGTGCAGTGTGTCTGGTTGAAAATTCGTTCCTTTTTACATTAATGCTTACGAAGTGTCTAAATTCTTAATTACAATCTGACAAAGTGGTATGTTTGTGTATTTATTGGTTGTCTCACCATCTAGATGAAAATACCCTATTGGCCCAAAAATAAGTCACACTCAGACATAAGCCACACCTGTAAAGTTTGAGGAAAGAGAAAGGAAAAAAGACAATAATCGGAGAGATTGAGGGAAGAAAAATTACTGGTAGCAATTTTATTTTATGAGGGATAGTCGGGAAAAAGGTTTCCCGAATGTGTATTTCCAGAAAGCATGGAAATTTTGGGTTCGTAATATGTTGAGGATATAGAGCCATGATCTTTCTTTTGTTCCTTGCAGAGGGCGCCAGCGTACTGCTGTGTTGAAGACAGAAAGAGTTGATAAGTGGCATAAACAACAGAGGAGTGTTGCAATCATGGACAAAGGATGACGCGCAAGCTGTTGTTTGCTAGGAATGGACATGTAGGACCTCTGGTACGGAAATTCATAACCAGCTGGTGGAAGTGTATGGGCCTCACGTAATGTGAAATCAATTGGTGTGGCTATGGTGTCAGCAATTTTGAGATGGCCAAGAAAGTTTGAGGGCTGATGCTAGACTCAGGCTGCCATTCACAGCCACTAGAGGGGACAACATCAGACAAGATGATGAGCTGATTCAAGGGAACAGGAGTTTGACTGTCGATGATATCACCACTGAACTTGAAACTTCATCCATAAACAGGGCATGCAGTTTTACGAACAGGGTTTCTGGAAACTTGTAAAGCGGTAACCCAAGTAACAAGTGCCTGAAAGTCATTGGGGACTATGTGAAAAATAGTGTAATGATGCCTTTTTCTGCTCGTCATGTTCACTCTCCAGAAGAAAATTCTGTGCAGATGGCAGACTAAGAAAACGTTTTCCGACTATCCCTCGTATATATATATATACCTAGTATTTCAAAACCAATATGTACCTGCAGAATTTCCCTTTCAACGCATTTATTTTCTTGTTAGCCATGCTATCAATCATTATTAACTTCGGTAGTAACAAGTTTGTAAAAACCATCTTAACATCAATATCAAACATTGGGCTGTTGAATCAAGTGTATTTCAGACGCCAGCTGTATTGTTGCATTATGTGAAAATAATAAACAAACACCATTTTTAAACAGCATATGATTATGATGAAATGTTTGTAAAAGCTAAGGTCGCGAATATAAACTGCACTTTAACTTTCACAGTTGAAATTTGAATAAAAAGTGCAGCTTATTTTCAGGCCAATACGGTAATCCCCACAGAAAACAGGCAGTTTTGGCACTTACGTACTCTTGCCAGATACAAGACTATTAGATAAAAACATGAAGCAAGAAAATGTAAATACAAAGTTACATGTAATGTATTAAATCTGGTAACAATTATGTATGCATGCAAATATTAATAATATTTGTGCATTTAATTTTTTCATGGCTTTTTATGTATGTGTTGTTAAAGGCATATCAATGTCTTCATAAAGATGATGATTATTTTCCCAATCCAATGTTAAATATATGAGCTCATGCTTAGTTGAACGCTTAGGATACTTTGCCTTTGATGCAAACAGTCCTGGGTTTGATCCTTGGTGGGACCTAAAAAAAATTGGTGAGAATGTTGTGAGGAAAATTGAAGAGATACTTGAGAGCAAGAGTAGCAAACTCCATCTAGGAAGCCGGAAAACTATGATTTTCAGTAAATTTAACAAATGCTGTTGCTTAGCAACAAGGTTAAGCATACTGTAAGGCCAGGTTTGAGGGTTTCAAGTTTTGAATACAGCATGAATATTTGAGCTCAATTCAGGTTCTCGTTATCAAAGTCTTACATCTGAGTTTAGTATAATTTGTAATT